>NC_140964.1:58337731-58462731 GCF_056783735.1 Eptatretus burgeri | reverse complement strand
CGAGTTTTGTGTGGTCGTAATTAGGTTATTTCGGTACATTATAAGAATAACTAAACTTAGCGAAAGTTCGGGGAAGTTATGTGTATGAGAGGTGAGACGTGAATGTGTAAGGTAACATCTTGTGAATGGGCTATCGGTAACATCTTGTGAATGGGTGAGAGGTAAGATGTGAATGTGTGAGGGGTAACATCTGGTGTATGTGTTATCGGTAACACTTTGTAAATGGGTTTTCGGTAACATATTGTGAATGTGTTGGAGGTAACATCTGGTGAAGGGTTGAGATGTGAATGTGTGACAAGTTACATCTTGGGAATGTGTTGGAGGTAATATGTGAATGTGTGAGAGGTAACATGTGAATGAAGGGCACTCAGTGGAGAATCTGGTACTGCCATCGAAGGTGAAGGAGGTTTTGTTTTCACCCCTTTCTGTCTGTTTGTCTGTTTGTGTGCAAGATATCACAAAAAGTTGTGGATGGATCAGCATGAAATTTTGTGGACAGGTTCAGTGTTTGACAAGGACGAACTGATTAGATTTTGGTGAAGATCCGAATCCGGATCTGGAGACGAGAATTACATAATTTTTAAAGTGATTCTTCACCATTTTGAGATTGGGCCACAAACGATATAGTACTGTATAGCATGCATGATATATCAAAAATGTATTGTACCCGATATGTTCTCGTGGATCAGGCATTACGTGGCAGAGGTATGCGCTCCGCCGAGTGCCCTTCTAGTTTTTACAGTGATCATTTGTTTGAAATTTTCTGTTTTTCTTTCCCCCAAGTGTGATCTATCAATATAATGTCTATTATGGTATTTAAGATGATGTTTCAACCCTTCCTTTAAGTTCTGCTGGTATTTTAACATCATCAACTTCATTAAATGATTGCAAGTTTGCAATGGCCAATCACCTTCCAGGGATAATTATGCAATGTTCTCTAAAGGTGGGGTTAAGACCCTTTGATCCATCATATCTATGTTGTATGCACACACAAATTCATGAATTTACATATCTTTGAATTTACGATCACCATTTTTGCCATTCAATTAACCTCGCCTAACATTTGCTGGCCTTCATAATTGCCTTCAACACTTCACCATGTTCAATGGTCTTTCCATTTCCCTGAAACAAATCAAGCTTTTGAGCAGTTTTAAAAACCGAAATTAGGTATTTCATTTCTCCCACTCCCCTCTCCCCACAGTTTGTCCACATAAGAGTTCCACACTCTATTCCTGCCCACGACACCAACACTTCACATCCCTCTGCATTCACTCCAAGCACTCCTTGTTTTTCCATTACAAACTATAATAAACTACAGAGTTCATAGAACACGATGCGCTGTGCAGAATTATTATTTCGTATGCACCCTGTGGCTGCTGGCTGCCTCATTTCTGGAAGTGCCGCTGATGCAGTGCCCCTGTTTCCAGTAAGCTGGTACTCATTTTGTGAACAACAGAAGCATGGCAGGCTGAGTAACCCAGCTGATGTTATTTGATGACATTACAAGAGCTCCAACTCAAGGTCCTAAGATCTTAAGCCAGCCACCTTTAGGATTAAGCCAACAGCAGGGGTGTGCTCCGTTTCCACGTTTCTTGTGAAGCGCTCGCCAAGTGGCTTAAGCACACAAGCAAACACTCCATTAAAAACCTTTAATAAGGAACGGCTGGCTTGGCAAGCGCGAGCTAGCTGTTTGGTAACTGAACACACCCCAGGCCTGCCCTGCATAGTGTTCAAGTATAATTCTTCAATTTTAATAAAATAATTATTTTAAAGGTCGTTCAAAAAATAAATCTGGAAATTTAGCACTACTGAAGCAGTCTTACATAACCTCACCCTTATACACTGCAACAAGAAGACGTTGAGTCGCAGTTTAAGAGATGGAGGCTTTGTTGATCACCATCAGACGCAGCATCAATTGGGTGGTCGCTGGAGTACCCTTATTTTCACTTTTTCCGTCTGTCTGTATTGTTACGGAAATGGCCCTTAGTAGGCTACTAAATATAGGATTAGCCCAGATACCCAAATAAATGCATGTTTAGCCAGGCTGTTCGGTAAAATGGACGTTACCTGTGTGTCGGGAGGTGTAGGATGCATGTTTATTGTTCGTACAGTGGTGGTATGCCGAGGGGTTCTTCTTCTTCCTTCCCCTCTCCGGATGAGGCCCCGCCCAGTCGGCTGAGAGGGAGTGGCCAAAAAGAGGAAGTGAAACGAAGGGGAGGAGTTTGTCAGCTTCGTAAAGGGGAGGAGCCGGTGGGCAGCGAACGGAGACTTCTGGGAGTAGTTCAGTTTTGGGAGAAGTACAAAAAACGGCAGTCGGTTTTGAGGCCACGAACGCCGAAAGGAAAAAGGAAAGCGAGTGGTGTGATCGGCAGGGAAAGGACCTGGCTGCTGTGTGAGTCTGGAGTCGGCTTCGAGCGGAGGTCATCGACAGGTTCAAGCTGCGTCTAACGATGGAGCCTCTGACTGTTCCTACTCACCTCATGGCTCGACAACGTCTTGGAATCCCACGGACCCAGCCTGCCGGAGGCTGGCACCTCGATTTGGCCTTGTCTGGTGAACAGGCCAGGCATGGACTTGTATGCTGGACCTTGAGAGTAATCAGCTGAAACCCATCGTCGACCTGACAGTCTGGTGCAGTCGACCTCGCGGGGTTTGAACGCGCTGAGGCTGCATGTGCGGGCACTGCCGGGAGCAAGAGTACGACGCCTCCATTTCGCCACGCGGCGTGTTCGAGCTTGGGGCTCGAATCCATGGACATCGGCTTGTTACGAGCGACATTCATGCTTTTGACACTTTCCTCTCATCCATGAAACATCACCAAGTACTCTGTCTTGTCTGCATGCTGTCTGTCTGTCTTGTCTGCATGTTGTTTAAGGTATATCTCGCTAGGGACCCATCGAAACCCCTAATCCGTAGTTCCCTAGTTAAGAACAGGTTATAGATTAATTAAAACAGTCGTGAATATTTTGCTTGTGTTGTGTTCCCCAATGTTCCCCAATAAATCTGGTTGATTCGTATGAAGTTGCCGCTCTGGATTAATTCATGTCTCGTCGAGGAACGATCCGTTTGATTGGCATATAAAACCAAAATGGTTACACACTGGCAGAAAACGCTCGGCATCTGACAAAACCAGTCTGTAACCGGGGTCTATTTCCCCAACTGGTAAGGTAGAGGATTACGTTGGTATCGCGATTGAAGACGTGTGACCCAAGGCCTGTGCCGAGCCGGCCAGCATTATAAACCCCGGAGACGGCGGTGGTGAGGGTGGTGCCAAGAGTTGGGTGAGAATCCCGCCACCCCAGATCCGCAACGGTATGTTTGTATGTTTGTATGTATGTAATGGACAGCTCTGGAGGCCAGAGGAGTCAACCGATTTTGATGAAACTTCACAGGTAGGTTCATACCAGGATCTAGTTGTATGCTTTTGAGCACTGTTGCTATGGACACCACCGTTGCCTTGCAACGGGACTTTGAAATTTTTGAAGAATCCTAAAAAATTATTTTTTCGAAAATCAAAAATCGGCTTCCAGACTTTTATGTGCACTATAATCACACTCTTTGTCAAAAAATTTCAGCCCGATCCGTCAAAAACTGTATGACTAGTATGCAATTATGTAGCGACCACCCATGTCACCTACCGGCTTGTCAGCATCTTCTTTACCTCGACCCTCTCACATGCCATGCCGTCCCATTCTATTTATCGATATATAGAATGGATTTGGAAGTACTATGAAGTGGGTTTGTGTTCTACAGTGTTCAAGTGTATAATTCAATCTAAACAAAGGTATAAAGATGTTTGAAGGCACATAAATAAATTAATTCCGGGTTTTACCGCCGTTTTCCCCAGTGTATATTACATCATCTTATCCAACACATTACATTAGTTTTACATGCCTGTTGTTTGTGTCCTTTATGACGTCCCTATAAGCAGTAATTTTCCTGTTTGGAATGATCTTCAATGTTGTTTGACTGCCAGACAGGCAGACAGAGTAAAATAAAAATATTATCTCTCTCCGCTCTGCGCATGCACAATGACGACAAATTCAGAGCCAATGTATGGTACAACGGCAGCCTTGTCTATTCATGTTCCGATTTAGGTTCAAAATATAACTTTAGATTTAAATAAGTTGCTCTTCGATCATAAACTGAGAAGACAGACGACAGACAGACGGACGTACGGACATGAACCAATTGCTTAACCCTGCTTTTCGCCTTGCGTACGTGGGCTAAAAACAGTGGAAGAAATGCAAAATGCTTTATTTGTTGGAATACATTAAATAAAGACAGATTACAAACAGTCGTGCATTGTTTAAATACAACGGTTGGAATAAAGATTCCATTGACCATATACAAGCGTTTGGAGAAAATGTTTGGACTGAGGAAGAGGCACTTTGAGATGCAACACTGCCTTCTTAGTCAACAGCCTGCCTTTATGCCAATCCAACAGTTTATAGTCTGCTCAGGAATCAAACACAGACTAGTCAGATGACAAGGTGAAGGGTGCTACCTGTGCACCAAACCTTTCAGAACCCAGTTAGCTGAGGTTTTACTGGAAATAATTCACAATCATTGTGTCGCTTTTCACATCATGATAATAATTTACCATCTTGATTTTACTTGTTTCTTGGGATATCGATATAAAATATAATAACCCATCCTTCCTGTATCGATAATACAGTGATTATTACAATCACAGTGAATGCCTTCTTCGTGCCTTGATTGGGTACAAGCTACAATATTTGTAAAAACATGGTTCCTCTCCATCTTTTGTTGTTCATGTCACTCAGTAGACACATAATGGGTCGACATACTCATATATTAATTCACCATTTATTCTTTTTCCGCAACAGCTTTGTCATAATACTGCATTTAAATCCTTTAATACCCCCTTTCACTTATTTTCCATCTTGCCAGCTTGTTGAATGAATACACACGACTGTGCGTCAGACAAGTGATGGAGGCAAACATGGTTCCTTGGGTGCTAATGAGCAGTTGGTGTGTAAGAAGAACAGGTGTTCTTAATAACTGTCATTGTGTCCATCGTAGCCTATTTCTGCTTTCCTTTCTTCTGCTTCATTGGCACAGCTTGGAGATCTGATCAATACTTGTTCGTTGAGTAGGTCGGGATCAATTGTATTATATCCGTAGGAGTATGCCTGGTGTTGGCTTAATGGATAGGGTGGTGGGCTTATGAACTGAGGATCCTGAGTTCAAATCCTTCTTGGCTGTTGAATTAATGCCGGGTGGGGTTGACTTTGCCTGCCATCTTTCTGAGGTCGTCAAAATGAGTACCAGCTTGCTGGTATTCTTTGTCAGAATTTGGCGACCCATCCAGGAATGTGTCCAATAGCCCAGGAGACTACTTAGGCAGCACCAATGCTCTGCACGGAGTATTATATGGTCCCAATGGATGGAATGGATGGTTGGAGTAAGAATAAGTGGGAAGGAGTAGGAATAATCTTACAGTTCGATATAAATGTTTATGTTTAGTGTCAATTCTGCTTGATGATAGTTACATCCCACAGGTGATTAAGTGCTTGAGCTTGTGGAAACATTGTCCAGATCCTGATGCAACACAACTGCAGGTGCATTCTCAAAACCAGTGAATGCATTGGATATGTGTTAATGACGTAATTTCCATCTTCTATTTCCAGGACCATCCTTCATTCTTTTTGATTCGACCTTATAGAGAACACACTTCCACATTTGGCTCCAAAAAATAAATACTACCCACCCTTCGACGTTGTGTCCTCCTTGGAGAAGTACATCGCCAGATTCATTCAGGGTTAAGCTTTTTCCTAAAATTTAGAATATACTGCACCTCAACTATTCTGTCATTTGCCTATGGAGTGTTCAGAAAGCAAAGCTAAGCCTCGAAGGAAAGTGAAGCAAAACCATGCACACGAGGAGGGCACCATGCCTTGATCACTGGGCCATTTGGATGTGTTAGATGATCGAACAAGTTAATTAGCTAAATGGATACATGGACCTCAGACCACATAAGCATGCTTCATTACAAAAACAGATGTCTTCAAGAATAAATAATAATACCTTTCCTTTCATGCCATGAACTGCGTAAAGGTACGTAAGGCTGCCAAGGCAGTTTAATTGGCAAGTTCAGTTCTGGATAGGTCACAACTCCAAGTGGTTATTACCCCAGTACACTGGTGCTCATTTCACCAACATCAGAAGGATGACAGGCTGAGTTGACCCCACCTGGTGTTAAATCAACAGCAAACTTCAACAGCCAGCAGGGGCTTGAACTCAGGACCCTAAGGTCCCAAGTCAGCCATCTTCACCATTAAGCCAACTCCATGCATATATAGTGTCACTAAATTGTTAAAATTTCAAAGTAAAAACAAACTTGAGCAACAATGGAACCTAATGACTCAAGTATGATCCTTAACTTCCCTTATGTTAACCATATCTAAGCCCATTGCTTAACTCTAATAGTTTTGCTGCATGCTTACAAATGATGACAGATTGCATGAGTTCTTTGTGGTCGTACAGTATATTAATTGTGTCATGCGAATGAAACTGGATAATGAGGGAAGAAGAAAATTCAACTGCAGTTGGCAGACAATGCTGAAGAAAGGCAAATGGAGAGGCAAATTCAACAAATGTTTTCAGGTAGCTACGCATCCACTGAGATCATCCACAAATGTATAAGGGTGTGTTGAAAAGCAATGCCTCCTATTATTTTTTTCTCAAAAACAAGTAAAGATATTTAAATGAAACAAAGACACATACTGTCATCAATCTCTATTCTACCATGGTACATATTTATTTCTCAACATAATTATCACTGTGATCCACACATTTTTTGCCAGTGGTCAAGTCGTTTTGTGATGCTGTCACGATAGAACGGTGAATCCTGCTGACTTAACCAGTGCTTCACAGAGTTCTTGACATCATCATCGGATGAAAAAGTTATCAATGAAGGTGTTCCTTAAATTCGACAGACATATAAAAATCTGATGGAGCCAAGTCAGGGCTGGTGATCCTTTGTGGCGGTACTCCATTGACCATCTCGTACTTTTAGGATCATAATGGTGCACCCAACTCTCATCTCCAGTCAGTCATCCCAAGTCTCATCTTCAGTCATCTCATCTCCAATCAGTCATCCCAACTCTCATCTTCAGCAATCAAATCCCAACTCTCATCTCCAGTCAGTCATCCCAACTCTCATCTCCAGTCATCTAATCTCCAGTCAGTCATCCCAACTCTCATCTCCAGTCATCTAATCTCCAGTCAGTCATCCCAACTCTCATCTTCAACAATCAAATCCCAACTCTCATCTCCAGTCAGTCATCCCAACTTACATCTCCAGTCAGTCATCCCAACTTACATCTCCAGTCAGTCATCCCAACTCTCATCTTCCGCAATCAAATCCCAACTCTCATCTCCAGTTAGTCATCCCAACTCTCATCTCCAGTCAGTCATCCCAACTCTCATCTCCAGTCAGTCATCCCAACTCTCATCTCCAGTAATCTCATCCCAACTCTCATCTCCAGTCAGTCATCCCAACTCTCATCTCCAGTAATCTCATCCCAACTCTCATCTCCATTCATCTAATCTCCAGTCAGTCATCCCAACTCTCATCTCCAGTCATCTAATCTCCAGTCAGTCATCCCAACTCTCATCTCGTCAGTCATCCCAACTCTCATCTCCAGTCATCTAATCTCTAGTCAGTCATCCCAACTCTCATCTACAGTCAGTCATCCTAATTCTCATCTCCAGTCAGTCATCCCAACTCTCATCTCCAGTCACCTAATCTCCAGTCAGTCATCCCAACTCTCATCTCCAGTCAGTCATCCCAACTCTCATCTCCAGTCAGTCATCCCAACTCTCATCTCCAGTCAGTCATCCCAACTCTCATCTCCAGTCAGTCATCCCAACTCTCATCTCAAGTCAGTCATCCCAACTCTCATTTTCAGTAATCTCATCACAACTCTCATCTCCAGTCCTTCATGCTTCACAGCACTAATAATGTCGTGCTGCCCTCTGACATCTTGACAAACACAGCAGTGAGACATCTGGTGTCAGAATCACAAAACTTCGCACCCATTGGCAGGAAGAATTATTAAGTGGACTGTGCTTTGTTTAATTTGTACATCTTTACCTGTTTTGGAGAAAAAGAATAGGAGGCATTACTTTTCAACATGCCCTCATAATCCTGTTCTTACATAAATGTTGAAACCAATACTTCCTGCTAGGTCATTCACAAGATCTCTACTGGATTGTCATCCATCACATAGTTATAGAGAACATACCCAGAGGTACTCAACGTCAATTTTGAAGTTTTTAGGCTTTTTTTGATTCCTCTATGCTTGTCAGGTGATATTTCCTTCCCAGGAACCAAAGTATTCACCACACATTCAAAACACTACAATGGCATCACCACCGAAACATGTCGTCCATCTGCCGATGTGGCAATTTCTGATTGCTGGCATGAGA
This sequence comes from Eptatretus burgeri, assembly GCF_056783735.1. NCBI lineage: Eukaryota > Metazoa > Chordata > Myxini > Myxiniformes > Myxinidae > Eptatretus > Eptatretus burgeri. The sequence continues at coordinate 58,454,274 of NC_140964.1, read as the reverse complement.
ACCAGTCACAGTGTACTACATCAACACATGACTGTGCTATTACACATTTCGTTTATACCCAGGAGATGCAATTCTACCACATATTATGAGGGAGAGTAAGTAACCTGCAAGTAAGAGGGTGGAGTTAAGTGACGTTAATGAGAGAGAAAAGACCATGGGTTGGGATGAAGGATCATATGATGAAGGATCGTGCACCAATACAGCACTTTCCAAATGACATAATCTGCCCCAGATTACTCAGCATGCAGCACAGAAACCTCTCATAACAAAGTAAATCGGAGTGGCCTGGACATATTTCATACCTCCCAAATAAGGATGAAATGACTAAAAAAAACTTTTTTAAGAGGCTGAAAATAGTTGTAAGCATACCTATGAGAAAGGGGTGTGCCTCTGCACAATGAAACAGTTGGAGAACTTCCTGATCAACTTGTCCAAAAGGTTGATATCTTGCAGTCCATATTGCAAAAAATCCCAACGATTATGGGCCCATGAAAGGCCGAATGTTCGTAGATGGTGAGTTCTCACCAAACCTTCGTGCTTCTTTACACCAGTGGGAAGATCATATCTGGGGCTTGTTGGTGTGTGGAGTAATTATAAAATGATGCTATTTACTATTTATCATGTTTGGGAGGAGTAGTGGGTGGGAGTAGAAGTTGTCTGTGCTGTGAGTGTCATTATAAGTATATATTTATTGTTTGGTTCCAGGACCACAAAAGGAATCATATGATTTTTGCATCTATTGGTGAAAGGAGAAGTGTCAGTCCATGTATGCGTGTTATAGCCATGGCCGCCACTAACTAATTGGATTAACAGGAAATGATAGGAACCAGCCTCCTCATCCACAGATATTTCTGATATTCCTAGATTTATCGTGAGTCTGATTTGCATTCAGGAGCAGAACAATTATAGTTAACCATTTTTGAAATTGCTGCTCTGTCGTCTAAATACTGAAAAATTTGTTTAAAAGGTGATTTGAATTACAGATTTAATGGTAGCAACGGCAGGCTAATGGTGCCTGGTGAGCTGAACCAAATCAGTGCAAACACGCACACAGCGCACACACACAAAAAGGCCTAATTTAGCATTGATATGTCATTTCAAAAGTCATGTATTGCTTCAAGCCCTAAAGGGAAGAATGCAATTAAACAGCATCAGGAAGGAAGTTCCACAAATTGGATACAATAGCAACAAAGGAGTTGAGATGTGCAGTCTGCTTGGAATTTGGAAGTTTAACCAGGAGTGGGCTACAAGAAGAACGTGTGTGTCCTGAAGGAGCTGGGGAGGGTCGGAGGGCAGAGAGAGAGAGAGAGAGAGAGAGAGAGAGAGAGAGAGAGAGAGAGAGAGAGAGAGAGAGAGAGAGAGAGAGAGAGAGAGAGAGAGAGAGAGAGAGAGAGAGAGAGAGAGAGAGAGAGAGAGAGAGAGAGAGAGAGAGAGAGAGAGAGAGAGAGAGAGAGAGAGAGAGAGAGAGAGAGAGAGAGAGAGAGAGAGAGAGAGAGAGAGAGAGAGAGAGAGAGAGAGAGAGAGAGAGAGAGAGAGAGAGAGAGAGAGAGAGAGAGAGAGAGAGAGAGAGAGAGAGAGAGAGAGAGAGAGAGAGAGAGAGAGAGAGAGAGAGAGAGAGAGAGAGAGAGAGAGAGAGAGAGAGAGAGAGAGAGAGAGAGAGAGAGAGAGAGAGAGAGAGAGAGAGAGAGAGAGAGAGAGAGAGAGAGAGAGAGAGAGAGAGAGAGAGAGAGAGAGAGAGAGAGAGAGAGAGAGAGAGAGAGAGAGATCTTTTAATTCGTCGACAAAAGACCAGAGAGGAGTTAAAAACAACAGATCCACCCCTGATCCTCCATCCAATACTTTGCTAATCATACATCCACATGATTTACATGATTCCACCATGTTTGATGACTATTATCTGTTTTTTTTTTATGATTGCACTATCTGACCCTAAATGAGATGCGCTGACGAACAATGATGCAGTAAATGTAGAAATTTGTGAAATGCCATCTCAAAATCATTCTCTTGTGAAGATATGACGGATTATTATTATTATTTTTTCTTGTTTCTGCAAAGCAAACGGGTCACAGCTCCATTAAGGTCCCCTCAAAATGACTGTGTGCAAAACAAAGCAATGCCTCTGCTAATAATGCACCAGATAGCAATGTTGGTCAGTTCCAGTTCCTCTCAAATCTAAAGTAAAGTACATTCCTTACAGCCTGTGTGTGTGGCATTTTCATAAGTAGGCAAAACTAACAAAATAATATCGGGCACATAATGATACTTTGCATCAGTTGTCCACGAATTGCTACTAAACGACATATCCCAATGCACCCCAATTTCCACACCTGTAAAGGGAATATAATTAATAGTATGCTCTCAGAGCATAATATAGCAATAACTAAAGTTTCATTGAAACATCATTGATCGAAGGCGAAACGAGTTCAGCGAGACAAATTATTTTGATTGGAAATAAAGGTTGATGTAACACCGTGCGCACACAATAATGATCTTCGTTATCCTGTCCAACACCCTCCTTGTTCAGCAATTATTGTTCAAACATATAATAACACTTCACAATTATCTGTGTGTATTTATGCCACAAATAATTACATATAATCTAAAACACATAAATAAAGGGTTCCTCCTACGTCTACACTGTACACCTACTCAAATTTGCATCTCACTAAACGACACTTGTATGTGTAATCATGAGACGTTCATTTCGTTTAATTCGTCGACAAAAAGGTTTTCTCAAAAACATGTTTATAACTGAACTCGGTTGCGAGATAAATGTTGACCGTTCCATTTCAGGAAGCCAACGTCAAGAAAGCCTTTTCCTTCTGAATAGATGACATGAAACAGGCTCACCGATGTCATCTCATCCATGTGAATAAGGCATAATTATAATAATTGCTGGCAAACACAAACACCAAGGCCATCAGCCTGTCCAGAGCGTTTCATCTGATTATTGTAATCCAAGTGAAAGACGAATAAAGGATTTCTTCCACTCGAAAGTACAGACGCAGAATTGTTTGTCATGAAGAAGCACTGCTTAGCTTGAGTCCTTCATAACGCGGTCATGAACACAACTTCAAGAGGGCTTCCTGACGATGGTCTTTAATGTCATATGTTTAACTCCAGATATCATAAAATAAAATAGATGTCATAAAATCATAAAAAGAGCATTTAGAAACTCTAGATATCTGCGATCACAAAGCGATCGCCCAGAACTTACCTTTCGCCCATGATCCGATGATGGCCAAATTTTCTTCGGATCGCCATATGACGACCTTTAGCATTTGGGGATAGAGTGCAAATTAAAATGTGTCCCCATATAGAATCTATCCAAAAAAGTCAACATCATGAGAATCGGACGAAAATTATTCAAATTATGATCATTACAGTGTTTTTTGTTAATTAGGTCACAATCCAAAAAATGTAGGGCAATGATACTAATCAAATATCAGGTGCACAACTTCAGCGCAGGTCCACTATTATGATGCAACAACATCTTGGAAGGCCAAGCGGTCTTTGAGTTTCTGCATTGGCAAAATTGAACGATAACAAAAAAAAGTTATGTTTTTCAAACCACCATTTAACCCTGACCTTTAACCCGGTTTATAATGAAAATGAAGAATAAATGTGCCTTGCTCTAAGCTATCTATAGAGGCGATTTCATTCCAATTGGACAAACCTTCGTCTGGTTTTGGTGAAAAATGTGAAAATGTCCATAATTGAGTCATGACCTTAAAACTTGGTTCAAGGTCAAATAAAATTATGTCAACCCTACAAGCAGTTTATTCCCATTACTGGTGCAAAATTTCATTCTGAAAGTCCTTGTGCATTGGCAGATAAAAGGGAGAAAAACCTAATGGTGGCTTAGTACTCCTCGGGGTATAACATCTTGACCCTTAACCCGGAGCATTATGACATAAATTATGATATAAAAATGACTTGAATGACTTAAAAAGAGAACAGAAACAACGAGACCCCCCTTGCTTTGGCCATCTACAGGGAAGGTATCACACGGGGTAGTGTAATCCTGCCAGGATTCGGATATTCACCAAAATCTAATCACTTCGTCCTTGTCATGCACCCAAACTGCCCACCAAATTTCATCCAAATCCGTTCATAACGTTTTGAGATATCCTTCTCACAGACAGACAGACAAACAGACATGGGTTGTAACATAACTTCCATCCACCTTCTCTGGTGGGGGTAAAAAAAAAGAAATTAAGATGGGAGAGGGAGTGTTGGGTCAGTACCTACTGACACTTCATGCATGATATGAAGGCTCCTCAAAATATTGTACAAAAGGGATATTCATAATAGTCCAAGACGCATCACAAAGTATAACAAAGCATGTATGTAAATAAAAAATTCATTTACATATTTTCTTACTAACAACATTCACAGTATTTGTGTTTTGAAACAGAATGAATACAAGTACCGGTACTTTTTTTGTAAACAAAGTCAAGACCTTTGGAAGACCTTAAACACAGAATAGATCAGAACGCAACAGAACAAAAAGAACAACAGAAAGACGAGGGAGAAATGCCAATGTCAGTGCTGAAAGATTAAACAGAGGGAGACGTGGAGAAATAATGGGTATGAGGAGGAAGGAAAGGAGTGGCTAATACATGGGCTGGACAACATGGATACAGAAGCAAAGTCTCAGAAGGAAGAACTGGAAATTTGGAAGTAGGTGGACTTGGGGTGGGGTTGATGGGAGCATCAAACGTCATGGTATTGGATAGAGAATGACCTGAGATGGTAGAGACAGCTGTTTTGAAGAGTGACTTGGAGGGAAGAATGAGATTGAAGATAACATGGAAGTTGGTTCCACAGGTGGGAAGAAGACTAATGAATGAGTGGAGGTGAGCTTTTTGGAGTTTCATGAGAAGAGAGTTAATGGTGGACCATGTGTGCCCTGCAGAAACCTGTGTGTGGGAGTAGGGGGTGGGGGTAGGGGGAGTGTCAAAGCACATGAAGGGCAGAGGGTGCAAAAGCAGAAATGAAGTGGTAGAAGACAGAGAGAGGACTGACTTGTCTGTGATGGGGGAAGTGATATAGACCCAAAATATAGAGGCTTTGGTTTCCATGTCATCAAGCTGAGCAAGGTGTGAGATAAGGGTGCCAGCCCATAGGGGAGAGCAGTCTTCCTTCAAGTTGCAGATGAAGGCCTTGTAGGTGAATTCCCCTTCATTATATGGGCCATGAAGGACTTGGCAAGCACCTCTCTGCAGCTTGACCAAGGATAGGGCAGTTACTTGGTGCGCATGTCTCATATGGTTACATGTTATTCCATGAATAAGGAGCTGCCAGCTGTTCCAGAAGTGGCAATGCCAGTTTCACTAGGGGCTGTTGTCCACCCTGATTCTTCGACCGGATCACCAACCTTCCTCCATAAGGCTATCTCATTATGAAGGCCTCCCAACAATACAACATATGAATCCTCACCATACATTTCAGGTCAGTGCCATTGCATGTATTTAGCCAAAGCAAAGGGTGGCTGATTGTCTGCCATCACTGGTATCTGACGAGGGTTGCACCTTGGAGTTATATATCTTATGATTGTTATTCCATGCTTGACACTGGCAACTATCACCGTTTTCTTCTTGATGAGAAGTAGAAAAGAACTTATATCTGTTTCTTCTGACTGACGAGCTGCGTGCAATATAGCATCCCAAGTGACATAATCACCCTTCTCAAGATTCTCTTTGGCAAGCAGGTGAAGGCTTTGTTTCACCCAGCATGCTTCTTCTTTCTTAGCGTCTTTCACTTGGCCCTTGATGTCATGGATTACAGCCTGTGAATTTTTATATTGTCAGGATTACAAATCACAGCTGGAATAATCCGGTACAGAGAAGATTACTCCTCTCTCTCTTCTCTTCTCTCTCTATCTCGCTGTGTCTTTACTTCATTGGCCCAATGGGATGGACTCTTTAGTTAACACAAAGTCAAACAGTGCTCGAATTTGACAAACAAAAACTTTTTTTTGGCAGTTGGAACTGCTGCTAGGGTCAATTCCACAGTTTAAATTTTGAAATTTGACTCTGCTTAAGAGATTCTAGAGCTTATCGCATGTGCAGAAATGAAATAAAGCCACCGACACTGGCCTCTCCAGGCATTTTTAGCATTGCGATGTATCCAGCGATTTGCAGGCATGAAGAGGCCTTCGTTGATGTGAATGAGGAAAGTGAAAAAATATATATTTGGAGCGCTTTGTCGTTAAGAAACCACGGTAATCTGTTTCAAGCCAAGGCATTGTTGAGCAGAGCAAAAAAAACCATGGTGAATTAAGACCCCAGCGAGGGAGAGCGGGTTGACAAAGGGATGCCTGGATAAAGGTTAATTAAATAAGCCCATTAATTATCTTCAAAAAGGGTGTTTAATTTTACCCAAACACCCAGTTTTCATCCATGCACTCCCTTGGAGTTCCCTTAGTATGCATGCATATTTTCAGGCCATTAGGTTTTGTGGTATTGAAGTTATGGAGGAGACACAATGACCAAGTGACTGACACACACTGACATTTACTATATTACATATATATATATATATATATATATATATATATATATATATATATATATATATATATATATATATATATATACTGTATATATTATAATAGACTGAGAGGGAGAGGGAGAGGGAGAGAGAGAGGGGTGGGGAAGGGAGAGGGAGAGAGAGAGGGGTGGGGAAGGGAGAGGGAGAGAGAGGGGTGCGCAAGGGAGAGAAAGAGAGAGAGGGGTGCGAGGGACAGAGAGTGAGGGATGAGGGAGGGAGGGGCGAGAGAGAGGGGATATGGGTTTGGAGGGATAAGGTAAGATAGGCATGGAGGCAGAGGGGGAGACAGGAGGTAGGAGTGGAGATAGAGAGTAAGAAAGGATTATTTTTTTAAAAACTGCTTTGTCTTTTCCATGTGAGGATGGAACTAATGTAATACTGTTCGAACAATTATTAATTACAGCCTCAAATGCTTTCTCCTCCATCCTGTTTGATTTACTGCTCTCTATTTTCTATCTGTTTTACACATGCTCTCTGTACATATCATCATTGCGTTGGATTTCTTCCAAAACTGAAGCAATGCATTAGAGCTGAAACCTGAGAAGCTGCAGCATGGCAGATTTCCATTGTAAAGTCAATGTATTTTTAAGCCTGTTCAGCCAGATGGTGCCAGTTTGAGCATTGTCAGACTGGGAGCTCCAAAGCCAAAGCATTTAATTTTCAAAAAGCTACTCTGATGGAAATGCACTGGATTTGAGCATAAATTAATTTCTCCATAATATCAGATACGATCAAAGTTTCAAACGCATGAATTTAATAATGATGGAGATGTATGAGCACATATACATACTAATAGTGATAAAACTTTCTCAATATGCTTTTCTGGCAATCGTTGTATGCCCTCACCCCTTTACATTAGATGAGGAATTGCAGTGGTTAAAGGGATGGGATCGGATCTATCTCTATCTCTATCTCTATCTCTATCTCTATCTCTATCTCTATCTCTATCTCTATCTCTCTCTCTCTCTCTCTCATTAGATGAGACTTCATTACGCCATTCCTATGCCGTTCCTGATATATCTTGGAGTAAAACACACATTAAATACCATCTAACTAAATAATTGCTGCTCCAATAGAAGAAGATAAAATTGATCTATTTTCAAACATTAGGTTTCGTCCAACAGAGCAAAGGGAAAGGAAGGTGCATCTACTGTCAAATCTGGCATCAAAGTTGGTGAGTTTTTGTACAAAAGCAAAATGTGGTTTTCATTTCGTAGCACAGAGCACATTGTAATGCACAGAAAGATAATTATCGTCAACAAAATGACCATCTGGCAGTTTCAAAGATACCTTCTCATTTACAGTAATAAACATTGTGGGAAATGGAAAGGTGGCACTGCAGGTGGTCCAGGAAGGAGCTTTGACCGAACAAGGTGGAGAGTTCATTCATACATCACAGAAAAGTGAATAATGTGACAATTGTTCACAAGATGCCCTGTGGAAGTCAAACCAGATGCTTGTTTTATATCCGATTATCGCTTGGAAGAGTTATTACATGTTTAAACAATCCTGCATCCAAAGGGATTGAATGTGTGATTACATTTTGCTCGCAATGTAGTTAAAATTGTATTGATTAATATTTAGTAAGGGCATTCATGAGTAACACAGGCGGAGCCATCATGACTGCTTTTGGACCAAATCTTGCCATAGATGTTGTTGATAAAATGAAAACAACTGTGGGAAGCAAGGAAAAGCAGCCATTTCGTGCGTTAACCCCTCTTTTGCTTATTAGGAAAGAATAAACGACGGAAACATCAGCACACCTCAATCAAGATTCTGCCGATTCCTCCATTGTTCTCCTTGTCTTGTGACGCAAACTGACATGGGCCTTCACCAGCAGGACTGGTTTTTCATTCTACTCCTATCCTGTTTGGGGATGGTTGGCATACTCATCACACTTGGAAAGAATGAGCAGCCATTGGAATCGAACCCACATCAGCCAGTGGAAAAAGAAACAACACTTCAACCACTCAGCCAAACAGCCAACTCATGTTCCTGACAGATGGCACCAAAATAGGAAGCATATCGTGGCAGCCATGAATCAAAGGAAATCACCTCTCCAGCCAAGGCTCAATAATTCACAACTAGATTGGCTGCTCAATGGCCATATCTGGCACTTCTTTTCAAGGAGGATGTTACGTTTTTCAAAGCTTATAATAGTCTATAATTATAATCCTTTTATGGAGGTTATATATAATTCTGGGCTTGAACAAGGGTTGTAATTGTATTGCTTTACCGAGTGAAGCATGAATTGCTTGGAACTGTGCTTAGGGGATTCGTGTTTTAAATTTTGATTTTTTTTCGTCACAGCAAAATAGATCATAGGTGAGCATAGAAAATGAGTTCGGGGATCAGTAAAAGTCGAAGAGATCATAAGTGGGCATAGAAGAAACCATGAGGTGGTGATTGGATGCAGTATTCAAATACTGGAGGAATATGACCAGAAGAGCCAAGAGAAGTCAAGGAGGAACAAGATTGACTCAATCTCTCTCGATGAAAGGACTGTATCACAAACCCTCCCATCTACTTTTTCACCAACCCTCTCAAAGAAGTTCAGCCATTATCTCACGTAGGCAAACCACATTTCAATGTTGGCCTCCAAAGCAAGCCACAGACTGGGCATCCTCTATCAATTCAAGTCTTTCCTTGGGAAATTGGAGGTACTCACAGTGTTCAAGTCCTTCATCCATAGCTCAGTGGAGAATTGCTATTTACTATGAGTTGGCAGCCCAACATTACATCTGTCTTTGCTGAATTCTGTGGAATCTAAAGCTCTCAACATTATTGAAATCTTTCATGATGAGGCCAAAGCACAAGGTCTGTTGCATTAAGATCTCAGGCTGGTCGGTGGTCTCACTGATTTTTACTGCCTCTTCTCGAACATATCTCCATCAACTCTCTGAATGTGTGAATTGTTCCAGTAATGCCCACCTGGTTGAGCTTCCAAAATCCAGGCTGACCACACACCTCAACTGCTTTGTTCCTCGATTCCCCTGTCGATGGAACCACCTTCCAGCAGCCGTTCTTTCCCACTCTTCCTCCATGGCTTCAAGCAGGCAGTGTCCCGCCACCTCATATCATCCCTCATCCTGAACAGTAATGTGTATTACTCGCATTAACCCTTCCTAACCTAACCCTCTTAATTGCTTGTTGTTTACAATTGTTGCCCCACTACCCCCACTGTCAGTTCAATCTTGCTCTTCCATCAGCCTTGCTCTCATGGAGAAAAAAAAAGCCTTCTCTACGTACTCCTTGGGATATGATAGTTTAGTGTATTCTTGCGACTGCAGAGTATTTGAAAATACATTTAAATGTTAAGATTTCTTGCACTATGAGAGTACTTCTCTAGTTTTATAGATTTTTCAGAAGTTTTTGGCATTATTTTTCCAAATATGCCTGTACACATGAATTATCCAACAGAGTTTATAAATTTTGTACATTGATGAAGGAGGAAATAATAGTTATTTAACAATTCTTCAGCAATTTTAAACGAGTTGCTGAATAGGGAAATAATTACAAAACATTAATACAAAAGGATCTCTAATTGGGTATTAAATGAGAATCACCAATCTCAGTTTCAATATGATGATGAGTGATCACATTGATTCATTCTCATACCTCCTACAACTCTGTGTCTCTCAAGAATATGAAATTACACTTTGTAATAACAAGGGAAACACCAATAAGTTTCGTTGTATCTTCCTCCCTTGGGAAGTGCATATGAAATTGCTGGAATAACTTCCATAATTGCTCATCATATTAGGGAACCATGTGATGACATTGGTATTATTGTTTTCAATACAAGATATTTACTGATTTACAGCATTAGATATATTTACCTATTCATATTTACACAACTCTTAATAATCTACTGTAGGAAAAAAAAAGATTGGATCGAAGGCTCATTGCTCATGGAGGAGGTTGCAACTAAATCATGTGCATATCAAGGACACCAGGGTACTTTTACATGTATTACAAGGATATTAGACATCGGTAAACAATCGACAAATGCATATCAGCAGTATATGGGATTTGAATGTGAATTCCCAACTTCATGAGCCAATGGTTCTGATGGGAATGCTAAACAGGCTAACTGTAATTGTTGAAAAGTTGATTTCACAACTCTTATTTCATTTTGATAGATGTCCATAAGGCGTCTGTATTGTTTGGCATGCAAAAGGGGAAGTATGCAATAATCTCAATAATTTAACAACTGTATATTCAAACAAAGTCTGGTGTTGGCTTAATGATTAAGGTGGCTGGATCATCATGTCCTTAAGATCATCATGTCCTGAGTTCCAAGCCCCTGTCATGCTGTTACATTAACACCAGATGGCTTGACTCAGCCTGTCATCCTTCCGAGGTCACAAAATGAACACCAGCTCTGCGAAATAACTCAATTGAGTATCCTGCTTCGGAGTGGTAACCCATCCAAGATTGTGCCCCTGAGCCAATGAAAAATTGCCTCGGAAGCCATATACACTTCACGGTGTGAAAGTAATGACTTCAATGTAAACCAGACATTTGGTTTTAATGAACAGAATGTTGAGATAAATGACAAAGAAAATGCTAAGCTGTGGGAGTCAGGGATAAGGATAGTGAGGGAACAATTTATGAGACTTTAATATGCAGTGCAGAAGTTTGGGCTTATGGAGGGCTACGTGACAGAGGACGGCAGTTGACAGAATGATAGAGGGTCAGAGGATAAAAGATGGCCAAAAGAGGAGAAAAGGAGGCCAAAAACTGCATAAATACATTGCAGGATAAGAATAGGACTAGCAAAGGGGAAACAGTGGTTAAGGGTCAGTGACATCAAAAGAGATCATAAGTGAGAATAGAAGAAACCATGAGGTGGCGATGGAACGCAGTCTTCGAAGACTGGACAGAAAAAATCAGAAGATAGATTTAAAGGGTGCTTTTACATAAACAGTTCGAACAATAATTAGATTTAAATAGTGGTTTTACATAAACAGATCTAATAAGATCGAGATTTAAAGGGAGGTTTTACATAAACAGGTCTAACAAGATAGATTTAAAGGGAGGTTTTACATAAACAGGTCTAACAAGATATAGATTTAAATTGTGGTATGACATAAACAGATTTAATGAGAAGAGGATTTAAAGGGAGGTTTTACATCAACACGTCAAATAAGATACAGATTTAAAGGGTGGTTTTACATAAACAAGTTTAACAAGATAGATTTAAAGGGTGCTTTTATGTAAACAGTTCGAACAAGATATAGATTTAAATAGTGGTTTTACATAAACAGGTCTAACAAGATAGATTTCAAGGAAGGTTTTACATAAACAGATCTAACAAGATAAATTTAAAGGGTGGTTTTATATTCACAGGTTGAACAAGGTAGATTTAAAGGGAGGTTCTACATAAACAGGTCTAATAAGATAGATTTAAAGGGTGGTTTTACATAAACAGGTCTAACAAGATCAATTTAAAGGGTGGTTTTATATTAACAGGTTGAACAAGGTAGATTTAAAGGGAGGTTCTACATAAACAGGTCTAATAAGATAGATTTAAAGGGAGGTTTTACATAAACAGGTCTAATAAGATAGATTTAAAGGGTGGTTTTACATAAGCAGGTCGAACAAGATAAATTTACAGGGTGGTTTTATGTAAACAGGTATTACAAGATAGATTTAAAGGGATGTTTTACATAAACATGTCGAATAAGATAGATGTAAAGGGTGGTTTTATATAAACAGCCCTAAAAAGATATATATTTAAAGGGAGGTTTTACATAAACAGGTCTAACAAGATCGACTTAAAGGGTGGTTTTACATAAACAGGTCTAACGAGATATACATTTCAAGGGTGGTTTTACATAAACAGGTCTAACTAGATAAATTTAAAGGGTGGTGTGACATAAACAGATCTTACAAGATACAGATTTAAAGGGAGGTTTTCCATGAACAGGTCTAACAAGATAGATTTAATGGGTGGTTTTACATAAACAGGTCTAACTAGATATATTTAACAGGGAGTTTCACATAAACAGGTCTAACGAGATAACTTTAAAGGGTGGTTTTACATAAACAGGTCTAACTAGATAAATTTAAAGGGTGGTGTGACATATTTAACAGATCTAACAAGATATACATTTAAAGGGAGGTTTTACATGAACAGGTCTAACAAGATAGATTTAATAGGTGGTTTTACATAAACAGGTATAAAAGATACGCAATAACCCAGATAGTGCAAAGGACCTTCTTGCTGTGATCCCAACATGAGGAATAGCAGAGTGATAGGCTCAAGCAGTTGTCATCAAAAATGTATTTATATAAGGTTAACTGTTCAACATGGATGTACTAGTACTGCATCATCATGAAACATGGATCACTAGTACTGCATCATCATGAAACATGGATCACGAGTACTGCATCATGAGGGACAGAGCTGGCTCATTTACAAAAATATACTAATTTATTTCATTACTGCATTTGTATAATTTACAATAGAATCACAAGTATTATATAATGGAATGATCACACAAACAAGCACAAATTATCATCCTTCAACCCAAATAATTATCTCCAAAGAGTTTGCAAATCCTTCACTTTGCTTTGAAATATATATATATATATATATATATATATATATATATATATATATATATATATATATATATATATATATATATATATATATATATATATATATATACACATACATACATATCAGAAAAATATTAAGCATTTGTCTTGGTTTGGATTCTGTGCCACTTACTGTCCAGATAAATATAAACATAAAACACAAAGGACACTAACAGACAAATGCACACAACAGTAACGTCTGGAGTTCCTTTCAAATAGTAACCCTTTCTCGAGCTCAAGGAAGCCCTCGTGTGGGAAGTTGCAATTTCTCATAAAAGGAAGCCACCATATCATTCCTGGTCACGACACTCAGGGTATACCTTCAGTGCAATGTAGAAGGAACACCACTTGTGTGGTCTATTATCCACCTGTGGTGAGCCCAATCAGAGTCCATCATGGCCCAAGTAGGGCATGGGTGATTTGTTTACTCATTCAATCGCTCACCATTCTAGTCTAGCTGCCCATGTCTGTACTTCATTACTTCATGTTGTTGGCCCACACATGTGTGTTCCATGCTGCAGGTCCATCTTCTTCAATGCCACTGGTGCTCTGGCTGCCCATTGAGCCCTCTTTGATAGGAAAATCAACCGATTAGAAATCACCACTTGGTCACAGGGGAATGGTTGCCCCATTAACCACATGTTAAGACTCCATGTCAACAAATATATGTCCTCTTTTCTATAGCCAGTGAATCCTTTTATTACTGTTATTCATTTGGTGGAAAAAGATGAGTGAAATACAAAATAATAATTAAAAGTTGCTGTTTTAAACATCCTGTTAGTAGCAGGCAAAATCTCTCCGACACGGATTGCACTCCCTTACCAATGAGGTCAATGGAAATACATCCTCTTATAGTTTAGTCTGGAATTCTGTAAACGTAACTTAAACACTTTCAAGTTGAGTCAGATACGTTAACAAGCTGACTTTGCTCCCATCATTTAAGCCATAGAGTCAAAAGGTCAGGCCACAGAATATGTCATTTGGTTGCTTGCAGTGAAGACAATGTAAGGTATATATTTTGAAAAATGATGTCGACTGCAGAACGGACTTTTAATAAATATGCATTTAAACAATTTTCTTATCTACAAGCTCGATGCTCGTGTTAAAGCAAGAACACAGACCAGAAAGGAACAGATATAACATAGTGGAAAAGTGTGGGGGGGGGCGAGGGGGAGGGGACACCAACATTGGAATAGAAGGATATAATATCAAAGACACTTGGCAGAAGAATGGGTGATGGGAAGAATGAGATCAAGGGTGGGGGGGGGGAGAATAAAGGGGGTGAACAAGCTGGATATGGGCTCAAATATCACAAGAGGGGATGAAAAAACAGGAGGGGAAAAGCAGTGATGAAACAATAATGGAACAAAAAGCAGGTGCATGGAGTGAGAGGGGAGAAAAAAATCAATAACCTGGAAACGAACAGTTGTGCTTGAGGAGGGTTAATAACGGGAGAAAGGATCATGGGTAATACCTAAGGTGCTGGTGAACAGGTATCTTGAAATCCAGGATGGAATAATGAGATTGAACATACTGAGGAAGTTTGTTCCACAGGTGAGAGAAAAGAGGAATAAATGAGTGGAGGTGAGCAGTAAGCCTGGATTTGGGGAATTTCATAAGAAGTGGGAATTACTGGCTGAAACTTGGGAGTTGTTGATAGCGCAAGTATTACAATGGTTCCACGAACAGTGAAAAGTTGCAATTTGGAAAGTGGATGGTAAGGTACATTTTAGCTGCAACATTTATGAAGTTACTGTCCCATTTGAAAGAAAAGAAAGGTGGTTGTTTGAATATGTACAACGTTTCTCTATCGTTCATCTGAATGTTAATGTTCCACCAAATCATGTTCATGAGTTGGACATTATTGGGATGGCAAATCAAATTTATGGGGAAGTGGTCTTCAGCTGCGGAACAATTTGGGATTGTGGAAGAACTATCTGTTTCACAAACATAGTTGAGTGCATTACTTACAAGCAAGCTGAGATAACCTTTGTCTCAGAATTGACACATTTCATCTACTGCATTTAAAAAACTGAATAAATACTGCACAGACAACTTCGACTTAATAAGTGAGAGTATGGAATCAAAATCCTACAGTAGATCTGAAGAAGAAATTTCACTAGTACTGCATCATGGTACTAGAGGATGTTGAACACCCAAATATTTACACAAAGGAAAGCTGGTCGGTTTATTTCATTGTGATGCAGTGCCTTGTCCTTTTTGGTGGCATTACAGATGGGAGTAGTGTTTAATAGCTCACATAAATGAGTATAAAAACATGAGCAACAGTATTAATTGTGTTTGAGTGGTACAGTATGATAATGGCTCCAATCAGTGATCTTCACTATTTTTTATAGCAGGGCCTCTTTTGCCGATAAGACTTCAGTGAGAGCCGCCACACCAGCTGCAAGACTCCATAATGGCTGCTATGAGGTCCAGCCCCCACATACTCTTCTCTGTTGTGGTTAACTGGGCTGCAAGCATTATTATTTGTATACTGCAACCATGTCCTAATGAAGTTATGTTACTCTTATGCTTCATTTTGGAACACTTATTTGAAACCATTGGGTCAATTTCATAGCATTTATGGCACATTATGATGGGGAATTTTCACATTTGTGCATTCATTATCAACCACACATCAGGGGCCGCACTTTAGGCCACCAGTGGCTCGTGGGCCATGCAATGAGGAACAGGGGCTCCAATGAATCCCACCTTTTTAAGGTGTCGCTCAAATGCTCACAGTGCTTGGAAGATTAGCCCAAGTTTTTCACGTTACCAGCTGGCCAAGCCTGAAGTCCAATTGGGGTTGATCAAGAAAGGTAATTGTAATTTGTGAAAGACACCACCAGATATTCAACGTCCCTCAGCTAATGCTAGCCGATGGGACACCAGGTTTAACATCCATCCAAAGGACAGTACTTTGTGATGCAAGCACCAATCCGGCAGTTTTACTGTGTGGTCGGGAATCAAACCCTGGTGAGACAACTCAAAGGTAAGTGTGAAACCTCTGCACCATTCTGTCAGTGTTTGAGTCTAATGTAAATATGGATGTGATTCCTGTCTCAAAGATCTCTCTCATTTATTGCACAAGGTGTTTCAAAATGACGGAATTATAGGGATGTTTATTTTACAATTCTATTGCAATAATTGTTCAAATTGCGAGCCACTGATATGCATACAAGTATCATTATCTTGTATGTAGATTTCTTTGAACGTTTCTTAACATTGACATCGATTTTAGAACATTTGTTTCTGATTTCATTCTATAGATCTTCGATAGTGCACGGTTCCATGGTATAAACGTCAAGAGGAACAGTCGGTGATGGCACACCGCAGGATCCAGGGACGACAGACGGGGTGAAGCATGACGAAAACAGGCAATGATCTCGTCAGAGAAAGCTCGCCTCACAATTCATTTTCATCAGAACCTCTTTTTCAGAACCTCTGATGTCCCTAGCAGATGTTCTGATGTCAGAACCATCAGAGGTCCCATCAGAACATTTCATCAGAACATCAGAAGCTCTGTCATACTTCATATGGTCATCAGAACCATCAGAACCTCCTCAGAACTCCATGAACCTCTCAGATGCGCCCTCTCCCAATTAGGCTCCCTCTCCTCCCTGGACAACACTCCACCTCTTGAAGGCATCTATAGCTCTGCCCCTGGAGGTGTTCATAGCTCTGTCCCTCTCTCTTGTAAAGTTTCCTGGTGTACCCCCCCCCCATTAGAGGTTTACATCGGGGTTATACACATAATTTCCTGAACCATAATCCCTAATTAATTATTACCACACACCATCCCCTGTATGGTGCACATTCAAACAAGACGATCCTTAAGCTTACACATCCTTACTTATTACATCAAGATTGGCAAACTATTCGTACATGGACCATGCTTTTCTATGGGAATGTCTAACCCCAACCCCCTACAAATGTAACAATGTTTCCTACAATTCTAGACTTTTGAAACACCCTGTATAATTCAGTGATACAAAATAATTATGACATTGGGGTTGGCTGGGTGGGGGGGGGGGGAGGGAGTACAACCTGTCAAAAGCTTAACATCAAAATATTTGGGTATTGTAAATTGTCCCTCAATATTATATTGTCAGAAATTAACCACATGTTTTAACCCAGCACAATTATCTCACAATCATGATACAACACAATTCTCCTGCAAAAAATTTGGATTTAATTTATTTAGGGTGGAATTAGTGGGGGTAATGAGGGTTCGTTTTTGTAAATTGAGGTAGAAAAGATCGTGGGTGTGGATGGGTGATGACATGAGATGATGATAGTGTACTGCCAACCTGAAGCCCTGGAGGGACATGTTTGATTTAACAGCCTCAGCAAGGTGGTTCCTCCAACAGAAGAAAATAAGAACAAAACCCCAACATGCAGGAGGAGATAGAGTAACAAATCTTCCACCTGTTTGGAATATTTGACAACAGTGCTGGGCGTCGTGGCATGTGCCTGTAATCTGGCTACTTGGAGGCTTGGGTTGGAATTGATTGAGGATGGGAGCTCAGCACTGTGCTGTGCTGGATGGTGCTTTTCCTGAAATAATACCATCTGACTGGAAGAGGGGCCTTTTTGGCCCTCTCTGAAAAGGGAAGGGTGATTGCTAGGACTGCAACAACTACCGAGGTGTGATGTTGCCCTCAGTGCCAGGCAAGGTCTTTGCTCAGCTAATTATTAATGGGGTTCACCACCATCTGCTTGAGCAGCAGCGTTCATGGCAGTCAGGCTTTACACCAAAGAAGTCAACGACTGACTGTATCCTTCCTTTCTGGATCCTCACTGAATGCAGAAGAGAGTTTCAGCAGGGGCTGCTCACACCCTATGTTGATCTCCACAAAGCATTCGATTCAGTGAATTGGGATGCCCTCTGGAGGATTCTCAGTCTTCGTGGGGTTCCACCAAAGTTCATCAATCTGATTTCTGAACTATACACTGGTACAGAGAGTGCTGTGAGGTGTGGTCATTTCATCTGACTTATTTCCAGTTGTTACTGGAGTTTGTCAGGGGTGTGCATTGGCCCCCACACTCTTCAACGCTTGCAATGGACTGGATCCTGGGGAAGATGCCGGAGAGATCAAGCTGCAGTGCATCGCTTGGTAATGTCATGATATTTGACCTTGATTTTGCAGATGATGCAGTCATCCAAGTGGAAACACTGGATATTCTTGTAGGGGCCCTTGAGGCATTGAATGAGGAATCAGAGCTGCTGGGACAATGGGTTACCTGGGTCAAAACAAAGTCCAGGCTTTCAATGACATCTTGTATGCTGCCATATTGTCTGTACCTGTTTGTGGTGAGGATGTTGAGGTCTTGCGGAGATTCACTTACATTGGCAGTGATATTCATGTCTCCGCAAGATGTGAGTCAGAGGTCAATATATGCTGGGTCAGGCCTGTGGAGTCATGGATTCATTGGATCATGGAGTATAACGCTGTCAGTACATATGCAGGAGGACGAAAGTCTGAATCTTCAGGTTCTTGGTACTTCCAGTCTTGCTCTATAGATGTGAGACATGGACACTGACAAAGGATCTGAGATGAAGACTTAACACCTTCGGTACCAGGTCTCTTCAGAGAATCCTTGGCTATAGCTGGTCTGACTTTGTGTCCAACGAGCGGTTGCTGAGAGAGACTCAGATGAGATTTGTTACCTGTATAGTCCGTGAACGTCAGCTGCGGCTGTATGGACATGTAGCTCAATTTCCTGATGCTGATCCTGCTCATCAGGTTCTCTCAATGAGGGAGTCTCATGAGTGGAAAAGGCCAACAGGATGATCACATGCCTTGTGGTTGCAGCAGGTTGATCGACATCTCAAGGAGATGGGGATGAACTTGGCATCTGCCCGGTGGATGGCCAAATGGAGACCCCGAGAGTAACGACAGAAAGTGGAGGCAGCAATGCGCTACTCTGGCACATGCTCCCACGCTTAACCAAAACTCGAACGACACCCAGTAGAGCGCACACCTCCGCCAGCTTGAACAGTTTACATTTTGTATCCCACTGATAGGCCGGATCTGGATCTGGATCCAGACCTAAACCAAAATTGGATCAGCTTGTTCTTGTCACCTCACCAACTCATCCACTTAGTTTTGTTTTAACTCATCCACAACTTTTTGAGATATCATGCTAAATATCGGTTTTCGCCCGATCATTCATTTGTGAAGAATCACTCTAAAAATTATTGGATCCGGATTTGGATCTTCACAAAAATTGAAACATTTCTTCCTTGCCACACACCCCACCTCTCCACCAAATTTCGTCCGAATCTGGACACAACATTTTGAGATATACTGTTCTCAGACAGACAAACAAACAGACAGACAAAGAGACATGGGTGAAAGCATCGCCTCCGTAAACCTTTGGTGGCGAAAGTAATAAATCGTCTACGGTATTTTTGTTGTTTTGTTTTTAAAGCATCAAACAATGTTCCTGGCAGATTTTGCCACAGTGTATCATTCGTCAATCCATCTGTCTACATATTAACATTTTAAACTTTTGTTGAAAGAAACATTCCTTCAAGTTGTCATTCTCAATTTAGTTTAAGCCACTGCCCAACTGCCGTTTTAAGTGGATCATCATGGGGGCTAAATGGAGAAAACAAGGCAAGTTAGGCATTCTCTCATACTTTAGATGGTCAGGTCCAGATGAACAGTAGAGCCATTGGGTCTATTTTTGTGTAGTAATATTAATGTCAGCACCATGACGAAAATGGCACCAGCGCTGAAAATTCCAACTCCCAAACCAGAAGGACATATTTCAGAAGTAGGTGCAAATCTTCCATAAATCAAATTATTTCTCAGTTTTTGGAAGAAATCAAGTGCATAAAACCACATGATATGTGTGGCTTAGAAAACTCTGTGAATCAGAAAATTGGAACTTTTGATGTGTGAATACAGTATCCCTCAGGGCAGCTGGTCAGTGCAGATAATGTTTTTTTTTTAATATGTGAAGAAACTAAAACCATCTTGTACAGAAGGATATTCCTCCTTGTAATGGAATTTTAGACATGTCGTATGGATATCATAAGGCAATATGAAAAAAACTTAATATTTACAGCATTTCTTGGATATAAAATGTGTTCACATGAACACAAACTAATATGAAACAATGACCTCATTGTTCATCAAAAAGGCACTTTTAAAGACTGTCTTTGTGTGGGTATTATTGAAGAAAAAAACCTTAGAGGTTTTTTCTGGATTCAAATAAAAGTCTCATGAGGATAGTTCAATTTTGATCAGGATTTGTGTTCATAAAATATTGATTCATCAATGCAGTTTAATAAATTTTGAGGGTATTAATTTGTTTCTATTGTGACAGTAAACAATACTCATAATATGTTTTGTTATCCTAATGCTTGTGCAGAAAATCAACATAGTGGCAAGTCAGATAGCAAAGGTGAAATGGTGAATGATTATGAAATTTCTGTTCAACAAAAACATCAAACCTGTCGAAATTTATAACCATTGCCTGCACGGTAGCATGTAGATATATATATATATATATATATATATATATATATATATATATATATATATATATATATATATATATATATATATATATATATATATATATATATATATTGTTGCGGTTGAGGAAATTCGCAAATCATCATTCAGGTCCCGTAGGTGAGATATCTCTGTAAGTACATGTGTAGTTAGCCCCAAACCCGTTGTTTAGAGGGAATAAATGTGATTCATTCGGGCTGCGACCCTTCAAGATAGCCGTTTTTCTCTTCTATCTTTATTTTGAACCAACCACGTCTCAACCGCCATCACACAACAACCACCAACCGCAACGCCGCTTCACAACAACAACAACAACGCCAACAGCCACGACCTTTACCTTCACAGCACACCATCCCGCAACCATCGCATCACCGCCATTCCAAGCGTCACCGTGGCCAGGGACCGCCACTTTCGACTCTCCACCACCTTCGCCTCTCCTTCTGTGGCCATTCCCGCACCGCTTGTGGGCACCGAGCGTCAGGCTGTCCTGGACTCGTACAGGGTGCAGGCCGAGCAGCGGGTGCAAAAAGCGGCCTTTACGAGAAGTCGGATCAGGAATGATACACGCCCACCTATCAGCAATAGGTCTGTCCTATCAGCAAGCGATCCTATCGCCCTATCTGTCCTATCAGCATTCCGATCTGTCCGATCTGTCCTATCAGCAAGCGCGGGGCGATTTGGCCCCGCCTCCAGGCGCGTCGGAGTAGAATCGATATATGCAAATTCGAGGATCAGGGGAGGTTCACGCCCACTTTTCCTCCGTCCAATTGGCGAGCGTGGCTCCGCCCCCGAGCTCATCCTGATCCGGAAATTTGCATATGGGTTCTCCTGCCGCACTATAAAGCGCCGAGCGCGGGGCGAATTCAGTCAGTTTTTGGGCTCGGGCGAGTTGGAGAGGTGTGGCGGCGGCGGAGTGTGGCAGCAGCAGTCAAGACGGGTCTGGAGGAGAGTCAGTCTGTCAGAGTCGGAGTCTGTCGGGGAGCTGCAGAGAGGGGAAGCCGGGAGCGCGGTCGAGGTCGCAGTGGAGTCGCTCGTCGTGGGACCCAAGCAAGCCAGCTATCCTCTTTCCCCAGAGCATCAACAATTACCCCTTCCCCCCCCCCGCGCTGAGATAGTGCGGAAAGGGGGCCCCGTTCCCACCCCATTCCAAGCAGTGCCAACGAAACCCGCGGAGGAGCGCGGAGTCGCGGCACCGCCGCGGCATTTGCGGCTCATCACAAGACCGGTAGGCTCTACCCGGTCTCGCGCCCACAGGCCCGTCTGCCCCCTTGTCGTTGAGGGTGGCCCTTTTCTTTTGCTTTTGAGTGTATGTGTTGTCGGCGCCGTCTGTAAAGTAAAACTGTGTAAGTGTTGCCGTGTGCTCACGTAGTCGGGAGTATCTCTGCATTGTTGTTTCTTTGTTGCAATTGCTTTTGATGCATAATTGTTGTAATTGTATATGTGTGCTTTCCGTGTGCCACGGAATAAATGTGCCTCATATTGAACTGTTTTTCCCGTTTCGCTTCGTCTTTTCTTCAATTGAATCTCCAGCTTACTTCACGTAAAGGGTTGGTAGTGGGCTAAATACGCCCGATAATGAATCGGAACCTTCGAGGTTGACGATAACACCGCTCGGTTATCCCGATAATACGGAACGGGTCGCTTAAAGTGGCCCGAGTCCGGAGTCGACCTGCGGTGAGGTGCGATCGCCCGGTCTACCCTCCGTGTGGGTACTTAGGTAGGTCGAATTTGGCGAACAACCCTATCCCACGCGGGGGGCCGATTGGCACGATCGTGGTGAGGCCGAAAGGCCCACCCGTGACTACTTCCCAGCGTTAGTCCGAGAGGGTCACGACAGAATTGTCCGTCCAGTGGGCGACGTGCTGCGATTCGAGTTACGTGGCCGCTCGCACGCCGGCGGGCGCGAATTCGCAACAATATATATATAAAGTTGAAAGTGTGTCTGTGTGTTTCTCTGTGACCGATGCATGCGAAAAGTACTGGACTGATCCTCACCAAACTTCACATGCTGACAGAACATGTACCCGGGAGTGTCTCGATGTAAAATAATTGTACTTCCGACTTCCGGTTTCGGAATTATGACGTCATCACCTGATTTCGTAATGTTAATTTTTCAAGTTCAGCCGATTGACATGGGGCCAACGCCATATACAATATATCTAACATATGGTTTTAAGTTTTTGTTTGTCTGTTTGTTTGTTTGTCTGCACACGCTAATCACCTGAAAGGTGAAAGATAGGAGCTAACCACTGAAACAAAAAATGTCGAGATGGGCCCCGGGGAGGTTATAGGCTATGTGGCAAGGCCCCTCGGCCGGGGGGGGGGGTGTTTCCCCCTCACCAACTCCCTTAGCCTATGACTGCCATGGCCCAATAGGGAACTGATACTGTGCTCGCGTCAGACATATGTATAGAAGATTAAATTCATTCAAAAAGAACCCGGGCAGCACCGGGTGCATTCACCTGGTATGGTATATTGTTGTGGACTCGGGGTTCGGGGATTACCATGAAGGGAAGCACTGGGATTCCTCCCGAACACACGGCCCTGTATGCCCCCATCCTGCAGAAAACTCCACAGACCAGCGAGTTGCTCAGCGATCACGAACGTCAATTAACTTGCCAACTCAACCAGGTTTCCCCATTTGACACCGTATACCTGTTGGTGAGCTGAAGTCGGCATGGTGGCACCTGGGTGTGCTCTGGCTTTCAAAAGGAATTAGCCACTGTGGCTAATCCAGGTTTAGAATGATTAGCCACAGGAGAAAGGAAATAGCCACATATTTTATTCAAAAGTTTTTTTTTTTTAGCAATATGAAATAATAAGTTGATTTTAAGGCGGATGTGCGAGTATGATGGGTGAGGTTGGTTGGATTAGTGAGTTGGATTGTTCAGATTGGTTGGATGAGTGAGTTTGACGTGTGAGATTGGTTGAATGAAGGACCATCAGGGGAGGTGGTGATTGTGAGGGATGGTGGTGGTGGTGATGAAGGTGTGTGTGTGTGTGGGGGGGGGTATGGTCGTTGTGTCTTTAGTAGGTGGTAGTGGGGGATGGGGGTGGTTGTGGCCCAGGATTGGACCAACCTCATGTCAGTCAAACTCACTCATCCAACCAATCTCACCCAACAACTTCACTCATCCAACCAACCAAAGTCACCCATCAAACTCACTCATCCAAACAAACTCTCTCTCATCCAAACAAGCTCATCCTACTACAGGTACTACTACTACTGATTGTGTCAAAACTCACCTGGCAACCACTGACCCAACGAAGCATGTAGCGTCGAGTAGCGCCAAATCATTCCGGAAAAAAAAAATTTTCTTCAAAAAAATTAAAATAAAATTTTGAGACGAGAATCATGCGAATCATGCGTTATTTCGGTCGATTTTTTTGACTAGAAACTAGTTTAAAACGACTAAAGTTAGCACATACAAGCTTGTACGAAATCACGCGCGATTCCCGTAATCAAAACATACAAAATGGCGGCCGTCTCGACCGTCTCAACGAAGGTTGAATTCTGTGCTAAAATCACCCAAAATTTGTCTAAAACTGGTAAAAAAAATAAAAAAAAACGCTGAAAACCGGCATGAGAAAATTCCGCGAATTTATTCACCCAGGAACGTTCCTGAGTTAAGCACAAATCCGTTGAGAAAAAATAGGGGGTATAGAGAGGGGGGGGGTTAAGTCAATGGTTGGGAGTGATTTCACGCCGCCGACGATCTTTATAAAAAAAGTATTCCGAGGTCCCTAATACAGATTCCCGGCACTCTGCACTGACGTCATTGCCAGATTCCTTAACATAACATTCGGACCACCTCGCCGCATTACTCCTGAAACTGTCACAGCAGCATTAATCGAGCTCGAGGCGTGGTGTTCCGAGTGTGCAAGGCCAAGGCCGCTTCTAAAACATGGCCGCATTCAGTAGCCGCAGGCTGTCCCGGGATTGTGATGCTTGTTTGGCTGCACTAATTGACAAGACTTGCAAGAATTCCTGGAAGTGGGAATGGCTGGAGCGTATGCCATGCGGTACGGTGGCTTGTGGGGCTTTCATTCAAAAGATAGCCCAGCCAGGAAAGGCTGTATGCACATGGTGCTCAAAGGAGATTGTTTATGGAGGACGTGGGTACAAGTCGTTGGAATCCCATGCGGAGAGCAAGAAGCATCGTGATATTCAGAGAATCCGGGCATCCAATTACAGTCTTCCTGGTAAATATAGCCTTGGGCTTTATACATGTACAGTTATCAGTATACATGTACACAGTAGACATCTATGTTGTCAATGTAGTGTAGTGTGGTGTGGTGCACTTTCACTACAGTAATAAATTATGTTAATTGGCAAGCAAGCCACAACTCAGAATTGGGTCAATCTTGTTTACCACCAATAGCACCTGGCAATGACTAATAGTCTGAGGCTTAGTGTAATCACTGTACCGGTCACTGTATTCACTTTCTGAAGCACGTATTATAAATGGTGATTGGCTTTTCTTTTTTTACTCTGCATTGGCTTTGGGTTTTGCTTTTTCTCCAGGTGTTTCCTCACCTTCTGCTACCTCTTGCACTGCTGCTTCTACTGCCCCCATCCCCTGTACACCGATGCCTGCTGTACCAATAGGTGACAGGGTATCCAATGCTCAAGCCATGGTCCTTGGCTTCCTTGCACAGCATTCCCTACCATTCAGCCTTGCCCCTGAACTGATAAGCCTGGCCAAAGCACTCAACCTGGATGCAAAGGCCCTTGGTCAGCTCACAATGGACAGGACATCTGCTTCCTACAAGCTTAGGTTTGGACTAGGACATACCATACATCACCAGTTGATATCAGCACTGCAGAGGGAATACTTCTCTCTGAACATTGATGAGTCAACAAGCACAAACCATCAGAGGGTCTTATGTGTCCTGGCCAGTTACTGCAGCCCACTGCATAAGCAGGTCATCGTGCAGCATCTAGAGTCCCTTGTTGTGATCAAAGTGGAGAGTGCCTCATTGCACCAGGAACTGGTTGACTTATTGAAGAAGTATGAGCTACAGTGGAAGAACTGCATATCCATCCTCATGGACTCCTGCTCAGTCATGCGGGGATCCAAGTCAGGAGTCAAAGTTCGCATCAGGGAAAACAATGCCCCACACATGTTGGACATAGATGGGGACTCCTGTCACCATGCTCACAATGCATCCAATAAGCTGAGCGACCCATTCGACAACTTTGCAGAGCGCATGCTCTGACATCTACAATGACTTCAAGTGGTCACCTGACTTAAAGCAGTTCTTGCAGGAAATCTGTGGGCTGATTGGTCTCAGGTATACCATGCCAGAGCGGTATGTCAGTCACAGGTGGCTCTCTGTGTATGATGTCAGTGTTGACACTCTGCGGCTGTGGGATGCCTTTGTTGTCTTCTACTTTGGCTTCCTCTCTCAAGCTGATCGCACACACTACTTGTCACGGGTTGTGGAGGTCCACCATCGCAGGCATGTAGACACAAAAGCCAAGGAGAGAATATGCCAGATCCATGATGTTCTGAAGAAGAAGAATATGACCAAAGATGGCAAGGCACGAAAGGAGCGTATACTGCAGCGAGTCGTCCACAAGAAGAAATTGATGTTCTATACATCAATGTTCCCGCTGCTGAAGAAGTACGTCCTCCTGTTTGAGATGAAGGCCCCACTGATCCACAAGCTCAATGACCAGCAGGTGGACCTTGTCCGAGAGTTCATGGCCTGCTTTGTCAAACCTGAGAAGCTGCCATACTCAGGCAAGAGACTTCAGAGCCTCGACCTGGATGAGAAAGCCAACCTGCTACAAGTGAAGAAGATGTTTCTTGGAGTTGGTGTGTCTGAGATTGTCAACACTGCCCGTAGTGGAGATGGAGAAGTGCATGACTTCTTGCAGAGTGTGGAGAAGGCCTATGTGACATGTGGAAAGTACCTCCAGAAGAAAATTCCCCTGCATAATGCTGTCCTCAGAAGTGCCTCAGCAATTGATCCACTCAGCAGAGGGCACACTGTCAGCCAGGAGCAGCTCCTGAAGTTGCCACGCCTGGTGACAAATGTCCTTGTACCAGAGAAATGTGATGCCTTTGAACTGGAGGTTCGGAGTTTCCAGATCGACTCTAGCCTGCCACCAGCTCAGGAAGATGAGTCTGCTCGCATCGACGACTGGTGGACCAAGGTCTTTGAAGGTGGAAAGTACCCCCTTCTCTCAAGAATGGTGAAGGCTTTGCTGTCCTGCTTCCATGGGCCACAAGTTGAGAGTGCCTTCAATGTCATGGGAGATGTCTTGGATGTCAGATCACACCGACTAAACATGGAGACTTACAGCGCAGTGATGGGTGTCAAGTACAATCTTCGATCATCAGGAAAAACTGCAGTGGAGTACTACAGTAGGACTGACAAACTGCACAGTCCCATAGACCTAGACCTGTGCAAGAACATGAGGGGAGCCTACAAAACCTACAAGGCAGAACTGGCAGACAGGAGAGACAAAGAAGAAGAAAGAAGGCGAGAAGTGGGTGCAGCTGCTCTCAGTAAGTTGACCAAGCGCAAGACCAAAGAACTGACTGAGAAGGCTGCAAAGAAGGCAAGACTTTCCCACCAACATGCAAGCAAGAAAAAGCACAACCTGAACCAAAAGACAAAGAAGTGAACAATGTTCAGTGGTTAGGCGCCTGTCGACATTATCGACTCAAGAACTCAACAACTAGTGGATGCAACAGTGTTACTAATTGTGAACTTATTCTGCAAACTTTTAGTGTAACTTGTTATTAATTATTGTCAACTTATTATGCAACTTGGTATCAATTATTGTCAACTTTGTTTAATTTGCTATAAAGACAATGAAAGAATATTATCCTACAGATTGATTCATGATTTGTACAATGAATTTTGACAATTTACATTACAACATTGATTAATAATTTGCAAGATGAATTTCATGTCTTCAATGATTGTCTTCAGTGCTTTTACCCTGTTACCAAGGACAACACTATACACAATCCTCTTAAAAGGGACCAGGAAATGCAGTAGAATGCAGGTGAGAACTCCTGGAACCTTTAGCGTTCGGGGGCCTGGGTGGCCCCCAAACCCCGGCCTAAATTTTTTTCGCCTCGACCTTCGGCCTCGGCCCATCGTTTTTTTTCAGACTCACTCTCATGCCTGGCTGAAACATGGATTAGCCACAGTGGTTAATGGGTGGTTTAAAATATTAGCCACAGGTAAGGGGGATTCGCCCTGTGGCGACGTGGCGAGCGGCAGCGCACACCCAGTCGGGAGAGAGGGCCGGATGAGGAGGGGAAAAGGCTTGGTGGTAATGGGTTGAGGTACAGTGGGGAGTAATAAGAGAGGGGGTAGTGGGCAGTTGAAGATTGGAGGAGTTGGATTGGTGGGATGGAAGGGAAAGGGCAGGGGAAGGAGGCAGCTTTGTGGATGTGAGGGGGCATCTTTGAGAAGGGGGAGTGAGGGGAGATTGGAGGTTGAAGGGTGAGAGGGGAGAGTTGAGGGAGAAGGGTGAGAGGGGGAGTTGAGGGAGAAGGGTGAGAGGGGGAGTTGAGGGAGAAGAGTTAGAGGGGAGAGTTGAGGAAGAAGGGTGAGAGGGGGGAGTTGAGGGAGAAGGGTGAAGGGGGAGTGTTGAGGGAGAAGGGTGAGGGTGGAGTTTTTGAGAAAGTTGAGAGGGAAGCTTGGAGAGGTAAGAGTGTGAAGTTTTCTTTGAGAGGAAGGGTTGAGACGGAAGTGTGGAGAGGGAGTGGAGATAATAAGAGCAGGCACGGCCAAGGTGCAGGAGGGCGATGGGAGAGATGGGTAGAGTGGAAGGATGAGACCTGATCGTGGTATGTTTAAGAAGGAAGCGGGCAGGGGGAGGTACACGATTTGAGAGGTTGGGAAGAGGGGGGAGGTGTGATGAGAAGAAGGAAGGAGCATGTTTGTGGTGTTGAGAAGTGTACTGATTGAGAGAGAGTGAGATATCTGTTAGGTTAAATGGAGTCCACAGATGTTAGAATACCATACACTTTGGGACAACAGAGAAGGAGCTGAAACTGAAGCAGACTGCATTGAATAAGTGCCAAGAGTAGAGATAGGATGAGGGGCAAGATGAGAGGGGTAAGGTGAGAAGATAACATGCGAGGGACTAGGAGGAGGTAGATTTAAGGATGTGGGGTGTATTGGAACTGAAGTTTGAAAAAACAGGACGATTGATGGAACATGAACATGCGTTGCAAACTGGGATTTTAAATTTTATTCAAGTCAGAGATGCAATTAAAGACATCACGTGAGGGATGCAATAAAGGAGAATTAAGAAAATGGAGAAAAGAAACGTTGTAACAGTGAGACATTTTAGACATGGGATGAAGGAAAGGTTGAATTAAACAAATCAAAATGAGCTAAGATCCTCGTTCTCTTAATGATGACGTCATAAAAACGAATATGACGTCATTGTGATGCATCAGGTTTGCGATAAATTATCTGTGCTAATGCCCGGCTTGATTCCCGCAAACAAAATTCAAACAGCTTGCCTAGTTTCGGAGATAATGGTATAGGCGATTTCCATTAGCGGCGATATTATGACGTCAACTTTTTTTCTCGGAAGAATTTCCAAAATCGGAGATGGTTACTGCCTGCGCGTGGGCTTTCTGCATATACACGGCAAGTTTCACGAAGATCCGATGAAAACTCTGGGTTGTGAAACAAAAAAATGTCAAAAATAGGAATGACGTCATAAAAATTGATATGACGTCATAGTGATGTATCATATGTGCGGTAATTAATCTCTGCTAATGCCCTGTTCGATTCCCGCGAACAGAATTCAAAAAGCTTGCCTAGTTTCGGAGATAATTTTTTTAAGCGATTTCCATTAGCGGAGATATTTTGATGTGATAACTTTTTTTCTCGGAGGAATTTTCAAAATCGGAGATGGTTACTGTCTGTGCAGAGTATTTTTACATATATATGCCAAGTTTCAGGAAGTTTCGATGAAAACTGGAGACTGTGAAACAAAAAAGTCCACAAGAAGAAGATGAAGAACAACAACGTAAGACTTCGAGATCCTCCACGAGGATCTAAAAACACCCTTTTTGAAGAAGAAGAGGGGGTAGAGAAACACGTTGAACCGGAAGTGCAACGTTAGAAGTGGAAAGTTCAAAAGAAAACTGTTTTTTTTTTTTTAATTGATTTTTCAAGATTAGGTAAGATTAGGCAAATGAAAGGTTGAAGAAAAAAAAATTGTGAAGGTATATGTTGAATGTGGGTCATCTAAAATAGAAGGAATATGATAGGTCCGCAGAATGAAGAAGAAGAAGAAGAAGAAGAAGAAGAAGAAGAAGAAGAAGAAGAAGAAGAGTTGGTACAGAATGTCACGTGGTTAAGTGGGGAATAAGGGAAGGAGCTTTTTTTGTTGAATTTGTTTTTACATTTTAAGACAAGATACAGAGGGTATAGCTGGGTGAGATAGAGGGAGGGCGATGGGAAAAGTGGAAAAAACAAGAACCGACGGTGATAGATAAAAGGGAGAAAACAAATAAACACGATTGTACACATAGACGGGAAGAAGGGTAGGCCTCAGGGAAATCCGATATGACAAGATCGACGAAAACGCACCAAACAGCACAAATTTTGAAACAATACCGATTTAGGAACACACGGTAAACATGGAGCTCATAAAATATCGTCAAAACGCCACAAACAACGACCAGAAACTTATCTTTGAGAAAGTCGGCAGAGACCCCCTGAGTGAACCAGCCATCACCCCCCAAAAACCGGAACCAGAAGCGAGAGTCGATGTTTATTTCGTTCAGGCGGGCCGATTTTGATAATATATTTTTTAAACATTTGTTTGTTTTGCCGATTAGTAGTTTTTGTGCGTTTATTATGATGTCATCCAATTAGTCGCGGTCTTTCTTCATTTGGTGTTATTCGCACCTCTTCTATCTTATTATCCAGTTCCTCTTCCAGAGAACGTTATTCTTCATCATCATCATCCTCTCCTCTACCCTTCTGTCTTCCTTCGTGTGTGTGTGTGTGTGTGTGTGTGTGTGTGTGTGTGTGTGTGTGTGTGTGTGTGTGTGTGTGTGTGTGTGTGTGTGTGTGTGTGTTTGTGTGTGGTCATGAAGCATAACATAACATTATATTTGCTAATCTCTGTCTCTGTCTCTCTCTCTCTCTCTCTCTCTCTCTCTCTCTCTCTCTCTCTCTCTCTCTCTCCGTCTCTCTCTCTCTCTCTCTCTCTCTCTCTCTCTCTCTCTCTCTCTCTCTCTGTCTGTCTGTCTGTCTGTCTGTCTGTCTGTCTGTCTGTCTGTCTGTCTCTCTCTCTGTCTCTCTCTCTCTCTCTCTGTCTCTTTCTCTCTCTCTCTCTCTCTCTCTCTCTCTCTCTCTCTCTCTCTCTCTCTCTCTCTCTCTCTCTCTCTCTCTCTCTCTCTCTCTCTCTCTCTCTCTCTCTCTCTCTCTCTCTCTCTCTCGCTCTCTCTCTCTCTCTCTCTCGTCAGTGTTGTAAAAGCAGCTTCCAACAAGGATTATACTGGGTTTTTGCCATTGCCATCGCCGTTGTAGTTAGGGCAGGAATTTGGAGTTTGATCATGGTGCCGGTGATGGCTTACATACTCTTTACAAAGGACAGCATGGGGTCTTTAACATCTACCAACTAATGCTGGAAGACTGGATACCCCGTTTAACGTCCATCCGAGGGACGGCACATGCATTGGTGAATTACCTGGCATGTGAAACACCAGGCTGGCAGTTTGTAGCTGGTCGGTATTCAACCCAGGCTTGATGGCTTAGCGGTGAGTCTATGTACCTCTTAACCATCCTGCCATCCATAAAGCCCGCACCCTTCCTCACCTATTTTTTTATTTTTTTAATAGACAATGTCGAGGCTAATATAAGACCTAATACAGAACGTATACCAAGGGGAGCAGGAGACAAGAGGGGTAGGAGAGGGCAGCACAAACCAGAGGGGAACAGTGACATTTGGAGATCTGTGGAAGGGAGAGGGATGGGGTGGGGTACATGGGGTAAACAAGATTACTACAGGGACTTTCAGGAAGGAAAGCAGGGAATTTGAAGGATGTGGGTTTGGGGTGGATTAACGTGGGTAGAAAATATCATGGTTTTGGAAAGGAGGAAGATAAGACATGGTGGTGAACAGCGTTTTGAAGACCTGTAGGGGAAGAGTTGGATTTAAGAGTGTAGGAGTTTGTTCCAAAGGTGGGAAAAAAGAGGAATGAAAGAATGAAGGTGAGCAGTGATTCTTGATTTTGGTAGTTTTACCAGAAGGGGGTTGCTGGTGGACCTTGAGCACCCTGCGGAAATATGGGGGGAGGGGGGGACATATTGCAGACAGAGAGGGGGGGCGAGGCCAGAGAGGAGACAAAGAAGACCAAAAGACCACCGACCTACCTGCAGTGAGAAAGTGAGAGACGCAAAGACTCAACCTCATCGCCGTAGATACCAATGATCATTAATGCCTTTGTTTACACAGTGTGAAGCCGAAAAAGGTGAGAGGTGGGAGCACCAGCACAGAGGGGAGAGCAGTCCTCCATCAAGCTGCAGTTGAAAGCTTTGTACATGGCCAGGAGCTCAGGTGTGCCAAGGAAGAACTTTGCACGGCGGAGGATGCCCAGTCGGCGACAGGCTTTGGATGCCAGCTTGGAGAGGTGGTTTTCCCAGGAAAGACTGTGGCAGATAGTCAGACCCAGAAGCTTTAATGAAAGGACTTCTTCCAAAGGATTGTTGAGAAAGTAAATGTGGGGGGAGGTTTCCTGCTGGTCCTTTTGGAGAGTCATCGTGAGAGTGTGAGATCTGTCAGGATTGAAAGACATGTTCAAAGTGTTGGACCAGTTTGTGATTTTATCCAGATAGTAAGGAGGCTGCTGCCTCCCGATCTGAGGGATTACAGATGGTACGGCAGAGGGTGGAGTCATCAGCAAATAAGTGATTACCATAATCTCTTATGTTGTTTCCCTTTGTAAAATATCACAGTGTTTCCTTTCCAAATCCTTCTGCAGCTCATAATTCAGAAACAACAAAAAGCTCCTCATGGGAGTTAACCATCACAACTCAGCTGAAAAACCGCAATTGGTCAAAATTAAACTCCACAATAACTATATCTCCATGAAGGTGCGATTGGTCGAAATTTAACCCCACGATAACTAAATATACATGAAGCGGTTGCCCATGATTGCTCAAAACTTCATTTTTTTGGTTTTGAAGATCAATCCCACAATATTTAAGGGTTTACTCTACTGTTGTACCTCACTCTTCGTGGATCTGCTGTTCACGGACCCCAGGTTATAAAGTGTGACCTGCTTCAACATTCCTGCTTTACGTGTTTGTATTTTTTAAACAATTTCTTTATTTATTAACACTTCAGGACTGGTTTCCTATATCCACCTGGGAAATTGGAAATCAGCCAACGTCACAGTATTACATAAAAATAGTGCAAAACGGATCACCTTAACTACAGCCCAATTAGCTTATTGTACTTACAATCATCAGCAAGGTCATGGAATCAATCACAGTTGCCATAAAATCATTATTTTTCTCCAACAGCCTCATCTCAGATCATCAATTCAAATTCAGGCCTGGTCACTCAACCTTGGACATGCTGCTTCCAATCTCCCAACAATGATGGAGCCCCTCAATATCAGACATGAGATCAGGGCCGTCTCTCTGGACACATCTCGAGCTTATGATACAGTCTGGCATCCTGCCTGCTCTCCAAACTGTCTGCCGATGGAATCCAAGGCCAACTCCACTCTTGGATAACTGACTTCCACCCCTCTCGTAGACAATGTGTGGCCCTCAATGGAATCATTTCATCTCCTCTCCCTGTCAAGGCTGGAGTACCCCAAGGCAGTGTTCTAGGCCCCATATTATTCCTAATCTTCATCAATGATCTCACTGACTCTCTGGGAAATCCTCTTTATTTCTTTGCTGATGACTCCACTCTCTGCCATGACATCTCTCATCCTTCTGATAGACAGACAGGCAGCAGCCTCTTCCCTCTCCTCAGACCTTGACAAAAATCACAAGCTAGTCAAACACAATTTTGTTTATGCATCCATATTGTCCACCCATTGTGTTCTCCTTTACCTCCTCATCATTACCTGTATCCATTGTTTGTCCACCTCTAACTATTTTCTCCCTCTGCCCTGCTATTGTTGTTTCCCCTTCTGCTGTTCCCTTTGGTATGTTGTGTCCTGATTTGTTCTGTTTAATCACTCTTCCATGAGCCTAGACCATGGATTTTTAGATCCTCGTGGAGGATCTCTAAGTCTTACTCACGTTGTTGTTCTTGTGGACTTTTTTGTTCCACAGCCTACAGTTTTCATCGAAACTTCCTGAAACTTGGTGTATATATGTAAAAATACTCTGCGCAGACAGTAACCATCTCCGATTTTGGGAATTCTTCCGAGAAAAAATGTTGACGTCATAATATCACCGCTAATGGAAATCACCTATACCATTATCTCCGAAACTAGGCAAGCTGTTTGAATTTTGTTTGCGGGAATCAAGCCGGGCATTAGCATTGATAATTTATCGCAAGCCTGATACATCACAATCGCGTCATATTCGTTTTTATGACGTCATCATTAAGAGGATGAGGATCTTAGCTCATTTGGGCTTGTTTTTTTTTAACAATGCCAGGACATTCGTGGATTCGCCATTCGTGGAATTTTAAAGAAACATATCCCCTGCGAATAGCGGGGTCCGAAGATATTCAAAATATAAAATTCAATTGAAATGAAGTACTTCCTCAATCATAGACTCTTGTCTCTAGACATACATACATACATACATACATACATACATACATACAAAGTGAACCAATTGCTTAAACCCACTTTTTGCTTCATGCATCTGGAGTAATGAGGGTTACAATGTGTCACATAGATTGTTCTTAATCCATTATGGAACGTTGTGCAAGACTTATGGAATGAAGGAGGTATTCTCCAGATTTTGCAAGAATGACTTTGTTGGTGTGAGATCGTCGGTTAGTGAAGCATTTTTTGAGCTTATGAGGTGCACAAATTGGAGACGTGTACCCATAAAGTATTGCTGGAAGTTCTACAGCATGTATTTGCAATACATTATTGAAGAAAATGGCATTTTTATAAAATCCTGCTCAGCAGAACCTCCATTATGGTGACCTTAATTTTCCAAAATAAGGACAGGAAGGACCTAATGAAGATTTTCTTTCATTTGGAAAGAGATTGCAATATTTGATCATAAGGCTCTACCCACACGGCCCAATGTCAAGTTAAATTTTGCTTCTTGTAGCACATAACAGATGGCTATAAGAATTATTGCTGTCTTGGTGCTTTAGCAGATAATCCACAGCCCATTTTATAAGTGGGCAATAAATGACGAGCTATACAATGGACGTGCTATTGATATATTATGCATGTGAGCAAGACGAGCACTTTCTCATTCAGCTTTGACAGAACAACTCCACCATCGAATGTTGGCTTGTGCATGCTGTGGCTTGTACAGTGAAAATAAATATCGATCAGATGTCTCGATTCATCAAGCCCTTCAGATTTTGCGATTCCACAAGACTGTGAAGAAAGAGATGATGCTGTGTAATACACCAAGGGATACAATTGCATACCATTATACATTTATATTTCTGGGTACAAAGTTTAGGCTTAAGGAGGAGCAGGAAGATAACATGACTGAGGGAATGAATCCACCCTATAGAATATAGACAGTGGATAAACAGTTGGACGTAACAAGCAAAGGGATGAATAATGAAAGAAAGAATAGAAGAGAGAGTAGGAACAATCATAATCTGTGAGTATAAGCCTGGATGTGGGAGAATTTATGGGGATACAAAAGGTAAAAAGGTCGAGATGGAGGATGATATGAAATGATCCTGCACTGATACTTTGAAGCCGTAGGTGGAAGAGTCAGATAACAATGCCTCAGGCATTTGTTCCCACAAGTAGGAGAAATGTGGACCAAAAGAGTACAGGTGAGCAATAAGTCTGGGGTTTCTGAAAGAATGGATGCATACTTGAGGAACTAGAGAAGGCTGCATGGTTGAAAGAGCAGAGTGAGCAAGACCAGAATCAGAATAACTGCAGCAGAAAATAGAGCGGTCGCAATCCTGTCTGCGTTGGGATAGCAGCAGACCTTGGACTTCAGTTTATTTGTGAGCGATGCCAATGATGTCAAGAACTTTAGCCATTGGCTCATATTGTAAAGCAGTATTCCATTAAGTTGTGAACAAAGGCCTTGCAGGTTGTGAGAAGTTCAAATTTAAAGAAGGACTTCATCCAATGGAGGATGCCAAGTCTGCAGCTGGCCTTAGAGGCCACCTTAGATACATAGTCTGCAATACCGAGCTTCATACTTTCACCTGCTTCCCAAATACTTGGCAATGTTTGATGCTTCTTATATTACTTTCATTTGACTGTATAATTTGTAGTGCCTTATTAATTTGACCTTTACTTCCCACACAACCAAACAAGCCTGTGATTGTAAAACTCTCCATTTCAATCTGAAAATTGTTGCTTCGAATGGTTTATCTAATCCCCCTAATCCTGCATTTGAGAACCCTTAAAGCGAGTCGTAATATCTTCAATGAAAGCTGTCAATGGAGGATTGAGCCTTACAGTGTTGCTTCACATTATCTTACTGAAGAAGGTATACAAAAGCCATCAGCTTAAAATTAAAGTGGGATTTGAAAGCATCACAAAACAGGATCCACAGGAAGAATAAATGAGGGCGTAATAAGTCCACACAAGTTTAAAGCTTTTTTGTTTTTTTAATTGATACAAGTAATGCAAAACTAATGATCTATTCACCAAATATTTATCCACAAAAATGTGGGTTTTTATACAGATTTGGTTAAAAGAAAATTTGCACTTGAAATAATACCTTTGTACGGAATGCAATCTGACAAAACCTTAAGTAATTAATAATGAATCACACTGGGTCTGTTTGTGTCATCTAAATGCAATGGAATGATACATTCAAAGGAGGTAAATTATCACATTCAAACATAAAAGTGGAAGTAAAGAAATTTTTGTTAATTGGATTGAATGAATTTGCAAACTTTTGCTTTCATGCAAGCTGTGCTGAGATGCACAAAGGACATTGTGTTTCTCCAGGGCATAAATATAGCAACAGCTTTTTTTACGGATGCTGAAAAATAAA
The DNA here is from genome assembly GCF_056783735.1 of Eptatretus burgeri. Taxonomy (NCBI): domain Eukaryota; kingdom Metazoa; phylum Chordata; class Myxini; order Myxiniformes; family Myxinidae; genus Eptatretus; species Eptatretus burgeri. The sequence goes on along the minus strand of NC_140964.1, from coordinate 58,417,438 downwards.
ATTAAAATACCTCTATGTTGCCTTGGGATCCTATGTGTTTACAGCTCACTCACATGATGCTGTTCTGGGAATGAGTTGCTCAATAATGAAATGCGTGTTGTTTTTACAATTCCTCAGATCAGTAATCAAAGTCCCTTATCTCTGCATAATGTTTAGATAGCGAGTAGACCAAGCCAAGATGATTCTCTCTCCTTGCTTCTTGGTTACAGTTGCATATGCTCGTCCATTCTGGCAAGGGATTCTTGCCACCTGTAAACAGCAACATCATCGGTCGTTGATTTTAGCATGCATCGGCATCAATAATTCATTTCAGTGTGTATGCTTCAACGTTAGTTGGGGAGGACTACAAGAGGGATATTTACATCTCAAACAATTTTTGTATAACTTTTTATTTTGTATGCCTTGTCGAGGCTCAGATGAGAGCTAACACATAACACACGGCAAGGGGGGCATGAGACAGGAATGACAATTGAGGAATGACTATCAGGCTCTCTCTCTCTCTCTCTCTCTCTCTCTCTCTCTCTCTCTCTCTCTCTCTCTCTCTCTCTCTCTCTCTCTCTCTCTCTCTCTCTCTCTCTCACTTCCCACCCCACGCCCACGCCCCCGTCCCCACTCCCACACAGTCTCCCTCTGCTTCTCACATGTGCATACCCATTAAAAAACAGCTTGAGGCAAGGTACTAGCATGAATATTACATAATGTAAAGCACTTTTTTCTCCAAAGGAGATGTTGAGAATGATTAAGTGCCCTTAATTCTACTCAGCATTAATGCCATTAAAATGAAGCCCAAAGAAAGCCTGACATTATTGAAAGTGCAAGGAAAGATTTTCAGACAACTCCCTGATTGTGGAAAATCCTCTATCACTTTACTTATGCCCCCACCCTCTCCCATTATATTGTTCATCCTTCATTCATATGGACAGGCAGCAACCTCTTCCCCTCTCTGCAGACCTTGAGAAAAATAATAAACTGGTCAAACACTTAGAATATGCATTTTAATATCTATCTATCTATCTATCTCTCTGTCTGTTATATCCTCCTCCCCCATCTGACCAAAAGGTTCATACCACAAACCCTCTGATCTTCCTTCTTAACAACCCTCTCAAATAAGTTTTGTCACTCAAACTGTTGTGTCTCTCTCTTCGCCATGATCTTTCTTGGGCAAACCACATTTCAAAGCCAGTCTCCAACTGAGCATCCTCCATCATGCAAAGTCCTTACTTGGCACACCTGAGCTCTTATCCACCTACAAGGCTTTCATCCACAGCTTGATGGAGTACTGCTCTCCCCTCTGGGTTGGCTGCCCTGCCTCACACCTTGCTCAGCTTGACACAATGGAAACCAAGACCTTCAAGATCATTGAAATCTCCACACAATAAAGCTGACACTATGGGCCTATCACTTTGCCATCGCCGACAGGTGAGTGGTGTCTCTGGCTTCTTCCACATCCTTTCTGCTCTTGCATCCTCTGCCCTCTCCTTGCTTTGTCTCACCCAGATGTCTGAAGGGCTCACGTTTGCAGGATGTCTGGTCACATCTGCAGGATGTCTCCAGATGTCTGCATGGCTCACGTCTGCAGGGCTCTGCCCTATCTGCGCTTTGTCCCACCAGGTGTCTGCAGGGTCCACCAGCAACTCTCTTCTGGTGAAACTCCCAAAATCCACTGCTCACCTCCATTAATTTGTTCCTCTTTTTCCACATTTGTGGAAACAACTTCCTCATTCTTTTCAATCTCATTCTTTCCCCAGGTTTTCGAGACAGCTGTTCTCCACCATCTCGGATCATCCCCCATCCAAAACAATGATCTTTTCTACACCCGTTAAATCACCTCCTGCCCCCAAATTTTGCTTCTGTGTCCATCCTACCCACTCCCTGCATTCTCCTCTACCTCCTCAACCTTGTCCATGCGTCCATTGTTGTCTGTCTGCATTTATTTTCTCCCTCAGCCCTGCTGTTGTCATTCCCCCATTCTGTTTCTTCTGTTCCTTTTGTTCTGTTGCATCCTGAGCCATTTTGTGTTCTTACTCGTTCGTTCTTCCGCAAACCTTGACTGTATACAAAAAAAAAGTTTTCCGACACCAGGGATACAACATTAAAATCCCATTTGCAGTAAGAAATATATTTTATAGGAAGCATTACTTCTTGTATTAGCAGAACTTTTGTTTTTCTTAGAATAACTGACATTTGGTTCAGGATAACAATAAATGGCTTGTTTGTACTTTTCATTACATTTGAACCATCGTTTAGAGAATTCCAGTTATAGCCTTTGTTGTAATTACTTTTTGATGTACTCATAAACAGTAAGCATGCCTAATGGTGACCAATATTCAGAAATGATAGTTCCAATGTGAAACAGCTTACGGCATTTCTACAGAGTGTCCTAAAAGTAGTGTAGTGATTTTTATTTTGAATATTTTGTAAATACGAATGCCTAACAATGGAATTTTTTTTCCAGATTGCGGCACGAACCCTGGATATTTACAATGAATGCATGGACAGATCAGGAACGTGCTGCAATTGTTGAACTGTACTTTACAAATGAAAATTCAATTGTTCAAGCGCAGCAAACTGACACACGAATCATCACACTACTTTTGGGACACCCTGTGCAATGGCAACCCATCATAACATATTTTCTTTCAAATTCACCCTTCTCCTGCTTTCAGAACAACAAAAAGAAAGTTGAAAAACAAAATACATAAATACTACTACCGTGAATATATCTGAAGCATTTTTGGTGATGGAAAAAAAAAAGTTGCATTAATAAAGCTCAATTCAAAAGTCTTTGAGCAATTTTGAGGTGGAAAGAATATCGTCATGTACTTTCAAGCGGCATTTTACAATGATACTTATGGTGGAGCTTGTGATAATGCAAACTCATACGACCAATTGGTTCGAGCGGAAACCCTTTTTGTTCACATATATCCCAAATGGTTTCGTTTGGAGCCTAATTGCACAATGGAAGCAAATGAGTACAACACCATCGTGATTATAAACAAATAATTTATGATTGGTGTGTAATAATGAACAAACCCAATGACACCGAATAATCGATAATTACTACTTGCCTCTGTGCTGTCTGGCCGAGGTTTGAATCTCGGCCCAGCTATAAACTGTCATCCTGGTGTTTCACAGGCAGGATGAGGAATCGGTGCATTTGCTGTCCTTCCGATGGACCTTAAACTGGCATCTCGTCTGCCAGCATGAGCTGATGGACATTAAAAATCCCACGGTGTCCTTTGAGAAAGGTAGGTGAGCAATTAGCACCACCCTGGCCAAATTACAAATTCCTGCTCTAACCTACAGCGGGCACTGCATCAATGACACAGCCACTGGCCCATAGCAAATCATGATACCCACAGCTATGTGCTGCATATGAAAGAAGATTTATAATTACTATACTATGGGCCAGCAGGGAAGCAAAAAAACACAAGTTTGGTGGGAGTGGTTGGTGAAGGGAAAAGACAAAATGAAACAAGGGTTGAAGAATTAAAGAGGAAAAAAAATCCAGAAAAACATGCATCTAGTCATAGAAATTATTTTATGTCTAACTATTAAAAGGAATCGGAACAAGTAGAGGTACATTAAAAGTACACTGCCCCCATGCCAAATAAATAAATAAATAATAAATCCTCCAGGATGCGACATTGCCGGGGGGGGGGGGGGGCGAGGCTTCCGCACCCGGCGATGCCCCGTGCAGCACATGGAGATAGAATTGGGAGTTGCGGTGTCCAATAATTGATGAATTGCAGCATTAAAATAAGTAAATAATAATCGTAAAATTATCAATATATTAATCAATTAGCTAATAGCATCCCAAAACTACAACTGTTTCATCCGAATCAATAACTTTTTGAAAATTAAGTAATTCATCAAAAAATGAATCATCAATTAATTGATTAATCAATAAATCAAAAATACCATTTATAGCCAAATCACTTGTTCACTGTCATGTTCAAATATCAGCTTCCAAGCTCAAAAGGAGCGAGATATTGCCCAGATGAGAAAGAAAAGAAGTAATGAATAAATCGATAACAATTAAGTAATTAATCAATTAATTGATTAATGAAGAAAAAACAAAACAGGTTTTTGCTAAAGCACATCTTCGCTTTTGTCCCCAAATTTCAGCTTCCGAGCTCAAAGGATGTCTCAGATATCACCCAGACAAAACAAGACAGAAAACAAACGGAGTAAAAACTGGGAACTCCCTTCCTTTTGGCATCCAGTGACGACGTCATGCATCGCCTGGATATGGAATTGGTGTGCGATATTTAAAATACTGCAGCTTCATTTCAGAGAACAACATCAAAAAAACATTACTAACGTCTGTAAAATCTTGACCAACCACCGTGGTCTTGTAGGATGTGATGGTTTGTGGAGCCAGGTGTGCAAAAGGCAAGATTGGGCAAAGTGGTCTTTCTCTGTACTATTTCATTTACATTTTAAAATGCAACACTTATCAATGTCATCCTCACCAAATCTGTACGAGTGTTTGCTTTCTGCAGACACTGGAAACTCTTGAAGACACAGTAACTCGGGTACTTCCACTGCCTGTTATCACAGATCTGCAAAAAGGTATTTTTACATCATTAAATATTGCAGCATTATGATGATTTTCAGCTGCCTCAATAATCATATTGTTTCTAACCTGCTAACAACTTTCTACATAACAGGGTGTTTAAAAAAAACAACAATGCACTGAATGAAATACCTGATGTTTCATGTGTTTATTCATATTTAAATTGAAATGAAATGCTTGGTTACTTTCAGATATCATTGAATCGCTCAGGTGAGATACCCACCATGTCTTTGTTGTATCTGACAATAAATTAAATACCATTCTCTGAAAGGCTTACGTTTTTGCACAAGACCTTTTTTTCTTTTGAAAGATCCTGTATTATGTAAGTATAATACAAAAACTCCCTTGCAATGTGGAATCATGATTATCCTGAAAAATAGATGTCAACTGCACAAGGCTATGGGTTGTGAGGAAACTTATCACTCCGAGGCATGAACACGGAGCTTCCAATTATATCTTCTTCATCACTGCAGTCTGGGAAAGCCTGAAAGAGTTTAGCATGAATAACACTGTTTGAGATAAAGTCTAAAAAGTTTGACAGCATTCAGACATGACCTACATTTGATATGAACTTATTCGGCAAACTTCAACATAAAATCACATTGCAATCATAAATAGAATCCATCTCAAGATTGCAAAGCCTGTCCATGTCCGCTTTGTACTCGAACTAAAGTTGACGAAAACACTTCTTAAAAATTGTACTTTTTATTCACTTGTGTTCTCCATATTATCATAATAAGGGTTTGTTGAATATTTGATAACAAAAGCTCAATTGGTAAAAAGAGTTTTGGCCTGGACACACACACACACACACACACACACACACACACACACACACACACACACACACACACACACACACACACACACACACGTCATTGCAAAACCCCTCCTCTCTCGCAAAGGGGGGGGGGGTTGGGACAAACTTAAAACCAACATAAAATGAACAATACATAATTAGCAAGAGATGATGGAAAGAGAAAGTTCAAAAGTGTCTCTCCCTACTAGTAACTATTAATAGAGAGAGAGAGAGAGAGAGAGAGAGAGAGAGAGAGAGAGAGAGAGAGAGAGAGAGAGAGAGAGAGAGAGAGAGAGAGAGAGAGAGAGAGAGAGAGAGAGAGGTGTGGGAGGTTTGGGAGGGTTCTGCACTGTATTAGGTGGGGGAAGAGCGAAGATGGGACAGAGAGAGAGAGTGTGTGTGTATGTGTGTGTGTGTGTATGTGTGTGTGTGTGTGTGTGTGTGTGTGTGTGTGTGTGTGTGTGTGTGTGTGTGTGTGTGTGTGTGTGTGTGTGTGTGTGTGTGTGTGTGTGTGTGTGTAATGTCACATTACATTCAAGTATATTATAAATGCTTTTTTTCAAAATTTCTTCCTTCAACTGGATATTTTTGAGAGCATTGGATGTTCTTAATTGCACAGAGGGATAATTTCAAAGCTGACAGATGTCAAAAACAAATGACCTTTCACCTGTTGTAGCAGTAATATATTAATGGAACACCAAGAATTATAAGAATGGTGTTGACCAAGAAGGACAACATTACGTTTTAAATATCTCAGGCATAAATTATGTAATGTTTTGAAAATGAGGATTAAACAAAGTTGTTGAACATGAGACGTGGTACAATACTTCGAAGAAAAAGCCATTATGTATTTTCCAGTAATATATCAATTTCCAGTAATGTATCATTATGTATCAATTTCCAGTAATGCTGAGGCTTTGGAATTTTGCAAGTGATACGACACCACCCACAGTGACAACACAGATAGCAACCCTCACAGTACCAACTTTCGAAAGATAACCCTATTAATCATGCAAAGAATGAATGTGGAGCTGATGAAAAAGTATAGTATTAAAAAGTCATTTGGCCAGGCGTTGCTGCAACTGTATGTCTTGCTGGAGCGCCGTTTATTTTCTATTGTTTCATTTATTTGGAAGGCTGGCAGGATAGCCTAGACGAAAGGGTTGTGACCCACCTCGGAGCTGTCTCGCCTGGGCTTGAATCTCAGCCCAGCTATAAGCTGTCATCCGATCTGGTTTCACAGGCAGGGCGAGGCATCGGTGTTTGTGCCGTCCCTCGGATGGGCGTTAAACTGGGCGTCCCATCTACCGGGATTAGTTGGTGAACGTTAAAGATCCCAAAGTCATGAAGACTGGGCACCATGGACAAATTATAAATTTCTGCACACTCACCCAAGTATCCTTCAACGCAGAGGAAACTCATCCAGGATTGGAACCCGATCCATCAAACTGCTTTGGCAGAAGTGACACATTGTCTAAAGCAGAGCATAGAGCATCAAAATAATAACTAGAACGAGCAGAGATTGCGGGTCCTCGCTTTAGGTCTTGTGTTGTGTGGTGTATTTTTTGTGGTGATTGGGTGCTGGTGTGTTATGTAATTAATAATAGATGTAATTAATACGTCCCAACATTTAATTAATAGATGTACTCGCATTCCAATTGTACGTACTATATTTAAAAAAACATTACACGCGTTCCAATGATACGTAAATAATAGACATACACACATTTCAATACTATGTACTGTAATTAGTCAATATACTCTACCACATTCCAATGGTACATAATTACCTCGACCACAAAGGTGAAGGAGGTTATGTTTTCACCCCTTCCTGACTGTCTGTCTGTTTGTCTGTTTGTTTGTTTGTTTGTGCACAGGATATTTCAAAAGGTTGTGGACGGATTCCGACAAAACTTGGTGGATATGTTGGGTGTTTGATTAGGAACAATTGATTCAATTTTGGTGAAGATCCGAATCCGGATCTGGATACGAGAATTATTTAATTGTTAAAGTGATTCTTCACCATTGAGAGACAGGGCCAAAAACGATATAATACTGTATAGCATGATATTTCAAAAATGTATTGAGCCCGATATGTTCTCGTGGATCAGGCATTGCATGGTGGAGGTATGCGCTCTACCGAGTGCCCCTCTAGTTAATATATGTACTGACGTTGCAATGGTTTCGGGAAAGTGTGACGTATCATGAAACGAGGAGAAAAAGACATAAAATGTCATAACCCACGTGGTTTTAGTAATTTTCTGTTTGGAGTTAAAAGGCCATCACATTTAAGTAACAACATGGCCACCAGTCGGACATCATGGATTGGATCATGAAAAAAAAAATTACATGAATATGTAATCCTTCATTCATTATCGATGTGCCAAGTTTGAATAAGATTGTTAAATACATGTCTGAGGGATGGTTGAGGACTTGTTCGATACCAGGTCTTCTTTTAAACTAAAATGGCCACCAGTCTATCAGTCAACCATCTTTGATGAGATCATAAAATAAAGTGAGGTGCACATGCATGCCATCATGTACTGTGCTTGTGCCAAGTTTGAACAAAATTGGACCTTGCATGTCTGAGAAATGGTTGGGGACACACTTAAGTAACAAAATAGCCACCAGTCGGACATCTTGGATCTGATCTCAAAAGACAAAAAAATATCGTGCTATGTAAGCCATCATTCATTATCTGCGTGCCAAATTTGAAGAACATCGGTAAACGCATGTCTGAGAAATGGTTGAGGACGTGTTCAACATCGGGTTTTCACAACTCGAATGGTCACCAGTTGACCATCTTTGGTCGAATCACGAAACAAAATGACGTACTTATGTATACCATAATGTTTTGTCTTCGTACCAAGTTTGAACAAAATCAGTCGATACAACTCCAAGATATGGTGGCAGATGGACGTATGCACAGACGGACGAGACCCAATCCAAAAGCCCCCATTTTGGACCAAGTCTAACGGGAGCTAATAACGTCGTCATCGAAGTGTGAGAGACATTAAGTTGGTGATTAAAAATGTAAATACATTTTTTTAATGCAGAAATAAGTAATAAAAACGTTTTAAACTCGAGATTAAATAAAACACCTTACTCTGCGCAGTCTTGAGAAAAAGGACATGGGAAGGGTCTTTTAAACTCTTGCTTTGCATTTCCGAGCACAACCTATATTAAACTGCTGTCACACCTTGACGATTTAGCCAGCGTATGCCAATGTATGAAAAAATTGTCAAAAATGCTGGCATACGTCGTAGTACGCCGAGCTCGTCGACAAATTTTAAGCATGCTCAAAATTTTTCGACGTATGCCAGCGTATGACGCACACATTCCGCATACGCTGGCCATAAGTTGTAGGCACGTTATGCGATCGTTGACACACGTCGACACACGTTACTTGTAAGTTACTCATAAGTCGAAACACGTCGAGGTAATGGTTAGCGTCAGTGTTCCAGACTCCATGGTTGTTGTTTTTTTTTTTCTTCTGCATGACGGTGATGTTGACACTTCGATTTCTAGTGCGGTTATAATATAATATAATTAATAGGCTGCCGCTCAACGATTTAAATCATAACAGCACTAGAAATCGAAGTGTCAACATCACAGTCATGCCGAAGAAAAAAAAAAAATTTAAAAAAAACATGGAGTCTGGAACACTGACGGGTTCCTCCTGTGAAGCCCTTTTTTAGGTCATCTCTTCGAGCATGACCTAATAATATTGGTGTTGAGAGGAGAGGTGACGATCCGTCCGTCCGTCCGTCCGTGCGTGCGTTCACAATGAAGTTGAAGCGGGAGATCTGGTCATGAGTGATCCTGATAGAGATCGATGAGACGTGCACAATGGTATGACTTTCAAGGTCACCGAAGGTCAAGGTCAAGGTCATGAGGCCTTTGAAGTTGCGAAAATGACGATTTTCAAATTCTATCTCCTCTGCCATTTCTCAAGCGATCTTGATTTTGATTTTGATTGTGGCATATGAATCTATGGGACAATATCTAAATTTTGGTCAGGCCGGATTTTCGATATTCGCTTTCGTTTTCGTGTCATGTGACTTCAAAGTTGGCAAAAAATGCGAAAATGACGATTTTCAAAATCTATCTCCTCCTACATTTCTCAAGCAATCTTGAATTTGATTGTGTCATATGAATCTATGGGACAATATCTAAATTTGGTCAAGACGGATTTTCGAATTTCGCTTTCGTTTTCGCGTCACGTGACTTCAAAGTTTGCAAAAACTGCCCTACCTTCAGGAGGCTATATATTTTCTCGCAGAGATGACCGTCACTCCCGCACGGGTGTATTTGTTATATACCAATTGCCCTAAACGCTGCCAATACGCCTTTATATGGTAGCTGTAAGTTAGTAACACGTTCAGTAAGTTCTGTGGTCGTCCGGAAGACGTCAAATACATCTACATACGTCAATATGCTTTGGAGATACGTTACTCATAGGTTCAAAGCATGTTACTCATAGGTTAGAAATAAGTTTCCGGTATGCTAAACATTACCTCGACATGTTTCGACTTATGAGTAACTTCCAAGTAACGTGTGTCGACATGTGTCAACGATCGCATAACGTGCCTTCAACTTATGGCCAGCGTATGCGGAACGTGTGCGTCATACATTGAAAAATTTTGAGCATGCTTAAAATTTGTCGACGTGTTCGGCGTACTACGGCGTATTCCAGCATGCTTCAGCGTGCCCTTAACGTATACAAAACTTACCCATAACATATTCGACGTGTGCCAGCGTATTCGGCAAATTTTTCATACGTCGGCATACGCTGGCTAAAACGTCAAGGTGTGACAGCGGCTTGACACTTCGCTGTCTAGTGCAGTTATGATTTGAATCGTCGAGCCGCAGCCTTTTAATAGGCTACGCCACGTGATCGTCGGCGATAAGCTTCCGCGCTATGCATACGTTAAACTATCGTTGGGCATAGGTTGTGAACACCGACAACACGCTAAGCATTCGTTGGTATAAGTGATCTATATATTATCGAAACGTTCTGTGTACATTACTAATACGTTATGTATACGTCCAACTCATTATGAATATGCAAAAAACTGAAAAAAAAAACATCAATAGTTCAGCGTACGCCAGCGTTTTACATACATTTTGATATGTTGCCATACGCTGGCTAAAACGTCAAGGTGTGACAGCGGCTTTAACTACGAGCTGCAATTTTGTCTGAATCTCGATATTCACCAATGCTGATTGAGTGAACGGCAAATTGGATTGGTCAAGAAGGCATAAAATGGTGTAATATTTTGTCCAAGTACTGCGAAACAGGTTTTAGAAAGTACCAAGAAGGCGATTTGTGTTCTACATACAGTGTTTAAGTATATAATTATTTAATAAACAGACAAGTATATAACAGATAGAATAACAGAGTAGACCAACCAATACACTTGGGAAGCTTCAATTTCACAAGTAACAAACAAATGGACCAAAATGCAATACCATCTTCTCTGGTGAGGGAAATAATAATAATCATAATAATCATAATAATAAGGATAATAATAATAATAACTATCTGGGCACTCGGTGGAGCACATACCTCCACGATGCCTGATCCAGTCGAACATATCGGGCCCAAGAAATTTTTGAAATTTCATGCCATAACATATTGTGACGTCCACGGGACTTGAACAGTCCCGCCAACGTAGAATGAGCCGAAACGATGGAGGCGGTTTATTTATTTAACCCAAAGATGGCGGTTCCAATTGCTCTACCGCAAACGGGACGAGGAAGGTGGCACGAGTCACTTTTCACTGAGTTGATGATGTTTATTTGTTTTTATTATTACCAGAAATAACAAGACTCGGCAAGAAGAGGGATCCGGGGCGATTCGATGGGATGGTGTGGGATTGGGCTTGGGGAAAAACACAGCCAATTCCAATGAATATACAGTTCTCAATCCCTCTAAGGCGCCAAGCACACACACACACACACACACACACACACACACACACACACACACACACACACACACACACAAAACGTAGCTATTTCTGGTGGTCAGGCTGGACCGTGGTGTGGACGCAACTGTCCCTGGATCGGCGTCGGACGAGCTGGCCTTGCTCTCGTCAGGGGGGGGGGGGGCAGGAGAAACCGTGGTGCTGTCGACCTCCTGGTCTTGGCCCAAGTCCGCTCACAGCCGCCAGGGAACCAGTTCTGGCGCCAAGTTGCGAGCAGGAGAGGGAGGCAGGTCCGCCCGCCGTTCGACCCCGTACTCCGAGTCAGCAGAACCCCAGAGCCAACCAAGGTGAGGCACGAGGCTCAGCAAGGCTCCAAGACACGATCAAGAACACGATCGAATCAGCACAACAACAAGGACGCTCCCCGCGCAACAGCCTCCCCACCAAAAAAAACACGATCTTTTGGTTGTAATCTTCTTCCTCTTCCTTTTCGACCCCGAACAGAACCTTGTTATCCTTGGTCCTCGTCACTTCCAATCGAGCCGTTTATTGGCCCACCGCCATCGCCTTCCGCCAATCGTGATCACGGGGCGGAGCCATCCGCTGCACTGTCCTGTGACGTCACGGCCAGTCTCCAGGGAATACCAAAAGGGGTTTACGCAGACACACTTACCCTATCCCGTATCCCTATCTAATTACGTGACAATTATCATTTCCCCCCTTGAAGAAATGAACATTTACTAGACAACTTATCACCACTGAATTGCTACTTATTACATCGAGATCCTGGTAAACTCGAACAGCATGACATACCTAATTAAACATCCTAATTACCCTTTGAATGCATACCCCCCCCCCTCAAACGTAACAATATCGTTTTTGGCCTTATCTCTCAATGGTGAAGAATCACTTTGTAAATTAAAAAATTCTCGTTTCTGAATATGCATTCAGATCTTCACCAAAGTCGAATCAGTTCATTCTTGTCACACATCCAACCTGCCCACCAAGTTCCGTCCGAATCCATCCACCAATGTTTTGAGATATTGGGCTATACATCGTTTTTGGCCTTATCTCTCAATGGTGCCATACTGGAGTATTCAGTGTCTTGTGATTTTTGTATCTGGTCCTTCTCCTATGAAATGCTTGAGGCCTTTAAGGATAGGCTATTTTAAAATCTTCTGTTTGTGCAAACCTCCAAGGCACGCATTTCTGTGATTGTAAATAACAGTGTGATTATTGCATTCCTGCTCTTCTCGACCTTGTTTAACATACTGTTGCGAATTCGCGCCCGCCGGCGTGCGATCGGCCACGTAACTCGAATCGCGGCACGTCGCCCACCAGACGGACAATTCTGTCGTGACCCTCTCGGACTAACGCCGGGAGCTAGTCACGGGTGGGCCTTTCGGCCACACCACCATCGTGCCAATCGGCCCCCCGCGTGGGATAGGGTTGTTCGCCAAACTCGACCTACCTAAGTCGAGTAAGTACCCACGCGGAGGGTAGACCGGGCGATCGCACCTCGCCGAAGGTCGACTCCGTACACGGGCCACTTAAGCGACCCATTCCGTACTAGCGGGATAACCGAGCGGTGTTATCGTCGGCCTCGGCGGTTCCGATTAATTATCGGGCGTATTAAGCCCACTACCAACCCTTTACGTGAAGCAAGATGGAGATTCAATTAAAGAAAAGACGAAGCGAAACGGGAAAAAACAGTTCAACATAATTCACATTTATTCCACGGCACACGGAGAGCACACATATACAATTACAACAATTATGCACCAAAAGCAGATGTTACAAAAGAAACACAACAATGCAGATCTACTACCGACTACGCGAGCACACGGCAACACTTACACATTTTTACTTTACAGACAGCGCCGACAACACACGTTTACACAGAAACAAAAGAAAAGGGCCACCCTCAAAGACAAGGGGACAGACGGGGCCTGTGGGCCGCGAGACCGGGTGGATCCTACCCGTGTCTTGTGATGAGCCGCAAATGTCGCGGCACCCCGACTCCGCGCTCCTTCGTGGGTTTCGTTGGCACTGCTTGGAGTGCAGTGGGAACGGGGCCCCCTTTTCGCACTATCTCAGCACGGGGGAGGAAAAAAAAGGGGGGAATTGTTGATGCTCTAGGGAAAGAGGATAGCTGGCTTGCTTGGGTCCCACGACGAGCGACTCCACTGCGACCTCGTCGCCGACCGCCGTCTTCCTTGCCTCGGACCCGGGCTATCCGGTCCCCTCCGCAATTCTCCTCAGCCGACTGCAGCAAATCACCTCGACCGTGCTCCAGGCTTCCCCTCTCTGCACCTCCCCGACAGACTCCGAACCCCGACAGACTGCCACTCTCCAGACCCGACTTGACTGCCTCGACCTTCTCTCCAACTCACTGCCTCCAACCTTCTCTCCAACTCAAAACTGACTAAATTCGCCCCGCGTTCGGCGCTTTATAGTCCGGCAGGAGAACCCATATGCAAATTTTTGGATCAGAACGAGCTCGGGGGTGGAGCCACGCTCGCCCATTGGACGGAGAAAAAGGGGCGTGAGTCTCCCCTGATCCTCGAATTTGCATATATCGATTCTACTCTGATGCGCCTGGAGGCGGGGCCAAACCGCCCCGCGCTTGCTGATTGGACGGATCAGAAGTGGGCGTGTATCATTCCTGATCCGACTTCTCCTCGGAAAGGCCGCTATTTGCACCCGCGGCGCAGCGCGTGTCCCGCACGAGGCCAGGACCGCCCGACGCTCAGTGCCCACAAGCGGTGCGGGAATGGCCGCAGAAGGAGAGGCGAAGGTGGTGGAGGGTTTAAAGTGCTGGTCCATGGCCATGGCGACGTTTGGAATGGCGGTGATGCGATGTTTGCGGGAGCGAGTTGTGAAGGTAAAGGTCGTGGTTGTTGGCGTTGTTGTTGTTGTGAAGCGGCGTTGCGGTCGGTGGTTGTTGTGTGATGGCAGTTGAGACGTGGTAAGTTCAAAATAAAGACAGAACAGAAAAACGGCTATCTTAAAGGGTCGCAGCCCGAATTAATCACATTTATTCCCTCTAAACAACGGGTTTGGGGCTAACTACACATGTACTTACAGAGATATCTCACCTCCGGGACCTGAATGGTGGTTTGCGAATTTCCTCAACCGCAACAATACATTTTAAACTCACTGGGTCACTGATCGAGTTATTCAGTAATTCAGGTTACCACAATCATGAAGCCGCATTAGCTTTATTCACGAGGACAGATTGGCAAGGTGATTCGAGTTCAATCCGAGCCCTTCCCTCACCGAGAGCCCTGAATCGCTCTGTCGCCATTTTGAGTTGCTCAGTGTGAGGAGAAATCTGGCACACCACTCGATTGACCACAGACAAGACAAATTTAGCTAGGTAAAGGTGTGAATAGGCCCTCAATCTGGCATGGTGCATCTGGACTGGTTGACCAATGTGACTGCTATCTCCAAACTTTCTCAAAGTCAATGCTGCCAAGACTGACATGTTGGTCCTTAATCTATCATCACTCTTTAAAAAGCTTCAACCCCAAATCGTGAGACTTTTGAATCACTACCTGATCTATAAAAACATGTGAATCACTACCCATCTGTCCATCCCCCTGCCTGGGGGATGGGCAGACGGAGGCCCTTGAAGTACTGGCAGAAAGTGGATGCAGCGACCCGCTGCTCTGGCGCATGCTCCCATGCCTGACATACCTGACCTGACTAACTGATCTTTGCTTCCATAGTTTCATAGTTTCATCTTAAGGCCCGGTCACACCTTGACGTTTTAGCCAGCGATGGCAACGTATTAAAATGTATGTAAAACGCTGGCTGACGTTGAACTTTTGATGTTTTTTTTTAAGATTCGGACGTATTCATAACGAATTGGTCGTATGCATAACATATTAGTAATGGACACAGAACGTTTCGTTGTGTTATAGATAACTTATACCAACGAATGCTGAACCTGTTGTTGGCCTACACAACCTATGCCCAACGATAGTCTAACTTTGGCATAGCGCGTTGCACGCATCGCCGACGATGTCGTGACGTAGCCTATTAAAAGGCTGACGCACAACGATTCGAATCATAACTGCCGTAGAAATGGAAGTGACAACATCGCGGTCACACCTTGGCGATCTTGCCAGCGTATGCCGATCTAAGAAAAATGTGTCTAAAACGTTGGGGGCACGTCAAATACGGTATGAGTAAGTTTGGTATACGTGAGTAGAACGCTAAAGTACGCTATCATACGTCGTAGTAAGTAGAGTACGTCAAGAAATTTTAAACATGTTCAAAATTTTACGACGTACTCGGCGTATGACACACGTTCCGCATGCGATGGGCATAAGTTTTACACACGATATGTGGACGCTTACACACGTCCACAAAGGCTACTTATAAGCTACTCATAAGTCGAAACACGTCGCGGTAATGTCTTTTTTACGCGAAACTTATTTCTAACTTATGTTTGACGTGCTTTGAACCAATTCTTTACGTAGTCCCAACACACATCGACGTATGTAGACGTATTCCAATGACGTCTTCCGGTCGACAAAAAAAAAAATGAATGTGTTTCTAGCTTACAACTGCCATATAAAGACGTGTTCCCAGCAGTTTTGGGAATTGGTATATAAAAATGGTGTTCATAAAAGGGGAACCCAACAGTGTTTTCGAGTTCCTTTTTGAGTCGATGTCCATGTCAGCAGTAACAGTATCAGTATCAGTATTAGTATTAGTAGTAGTATCAGTATTAGTCTTAGTAGTAGTAGTAGTTTGTTCATGTTGGCAGTAGTAGGTGAGTGTGAGGGGAGGGTGTGGGTTATGATGGATCGTCCTTGCGTCCGCGCGTGTCCACGGGAAGGTTCATAGGCTGCCACTCAACGATTTAAATGGCTGCATCTCCACTATTGAAAGTAGACGCTTGCGCTCAACAATTGGATTTTTTTACACTCAACGACTTTTAAACGGTACCACTCAACTATTTTCATTGTTTGCAATGAACGATTTAAATTGCTGTGACTCGCCTTTGTTTTTTGACGCTGGGGTTTGGAAATTTTAATCGTTTCTATTGAACGTGCTAAATCGCTCAAACCCCACTATTGAAAGTAGACACTTGCGCTCAACAATTGGATATTTTTTTACACTCAACGACTTTTAAACGGTACCACTCTGCTATTTTCATTGTTTACAATGAACGATTTAAATTGCTGTCACTCGCCTTTGTTTTTTGACGCTGGGGTTTGGAAATTTGAAGCGTTTCTTCTGGACGTGTTAAAACGCTCAAACTCGACTATTTTAAATAGACGCTGCCGATGGACAATTGGAATCATAGCCAAGCTAGACATCGAAGTGTGAACATCCTCGTCATGCTGAAGAAAAGTTTGAAGAATGCTGCAAATAAGTGTCCTGGCCGTGGCCATGGACGCTGACGCAAGGACGATCCATTATACCGACGTCTTTCAGCCTATGAGTAACTTAAAAGTAACGTCTGTCGACGTGTGGCAACGATCGCGTAACGTGCCAACAACATGTTAATCATAGGTTAGAAATAAGTTTCGGGTACGCTAAACATTACCTCGGCGTGTCTCAACTTATGATTAACTTACAAGTAGCATGTGTTGACGTCTGTCAACGATCGCAGACCGTGCATACAACTTGTGGCCAGCGTAGCGGAATGTGTGAGCCATACGCTGGCATACGTCGTGAAATTTCAAGCATGAAAAAATTTGAGGACAACCGAAAAGTACAACGTTTAAAGCCAACGTACAACGACGTATGGCAGTGTTTTTCAGCGTGCTCTCAATGTTATCAAAACTTACCCATAACGTATTCAACGTGTGCCAGCGTTTTAGAAAAAAAATTCAAAAATCGGCATACGTTGGCTAAAACGTCAAGGTGTGACCGGGTCTTTAGTGCCACCATGGAGCTGACACATTCCAATTTTCCAGGTAATTTCTCAAGCCTGTAAATCAATTTTCTTCTATCTTTACAATATTGCTCTTTTCAACCTCTGCTTAGATCAGAGAGCAACGGAAATTTTGGCTCAGGCTCTCATAATGTCATGCTTGAATTACTGCAACTCACTGTTAAAACAGTTACATGCTTCTTCTCTCAAGCATGCATGTACAATCTTATTCATAAAATGACTGCCAGACTCATGGTTCAGGTTTGTAAATTCTATCACATCACTCGAATCCTCAATTCAACTTCACTCCCTCTCAGTTATATATAATTTAAAATATTGCTCATAACCTTTAAAGTCAAAAATAAATTCGTTCCTGCCGACATTCCTGGAATAATCACACCTCACACCCCTACATGAAAGCTGCATCATGAAACAACGAGAATTTCCTGGTGGTTCCTCACCCTTGGATGAAGAGCTTTGATGATGGAGCACTCTCCAGACACGCTTCGCGACTGTGCAATTTGCTGATTTTAAAAATTAGTTCACTTACTTGTTTAACATTTTAAGTCTTTTTGCTAATTGCCGTTCCATAATTGTGACTTTCCCCACCTCGTCTTTTGTAAAGCACTGAGATTTTGCTTTGAAATGAAAAGCATTAAACAAGAAGTTCATCGAATATAATGTGTTGAATGTTGGTTGGGTGCATTTATCAAACTACAAGCGGGGGTACGCGGTATTGCCCGGTGCTGTTCGAATCCTGTTGGCATTTTGAAGAAATTAAATTTTGGGTTTTTTCTATTTTTTGTGGGGACCCAAAACACTTCCCCAGACCCATGAAGGAATGGGGTCAGGAATCATTTAATATTACCTTTCACATCACTATAAAGGCTGAGGCACTAAAGAACGATTTTTTTTTTTAAACTCCAAAAATCCAACTTTTCTTTCATCAATATTTTGAAAAAAAATGTTTTTGCCAAAAACACTTCCCCACACCAACTAAGGAATGGGGTCGGGAATCATTTAATATTACCTTTCACATAGCTATAAAGGCTGAGGCACTTTAGAATGATTAAAAAATAAAAAATAAAAACCCAAAATCTAACCTTTTTTTCAATATTTTGAAAAAAAATGTATTTTTTGCCTATAACACTCGCTGGCACACACTGATGAACCTCTGAAACTTTGACGAAGATACGTTTGGGCATCTCTGAGAGATATGGTGACAGACAAACAAACATCTCTCTTATAGTCGAGATAACTATTTACATATAAGTTAGTGAAAGATGTTAGGTTGCCTTGACCTGCATCAATAATGAAGTTAACTGTAGCAGTGATCTGTGGAGGTTGTTCCCCTTCATCTGGGTTTGATTCCTGGCCCAATTAGAAACCACCAGATAGCTGGGGATGTATCAAGAAATATGTCATCCCTGAAATAGTCGTTAAGCTCGGTGTCCTGTCTGTTTTCATTAGCTAGTGGACGTAAAAAAATATTCACGATCTTTTTCATGAGCCTGCCATTTTCAGTCGAATGACAGACTTGGCCAGCCGATTTGTGAAAAACTTTAGGCAAAAGCTTTCCCAGGCTGACCCTACAAGAAGGTGGGAATACTTGGGGGCCATTGCAGAAGTGGTGTAAGATACTGTAGATGCAGAAACCCCATAAATTGTATTCTTCCTTTTCAAAGGGATCAAACCCAGATGTGCCATTTGGCCCATTATTATCACATCTCAATTATTTAAATCCCATTAAAAAGCTCAAATACAAGATTGGATTTGCCTGTTTCATGTTCCCATCTGAACACATCACTCCCAGTTTAAATATCACTCTTTCATTTGCCCATTGTCGACTAATATCCTTGTAATTCACGTAAAATTGCAGTTATGTCTCCAAATAGCCTTGTTCTGCATGTGCTACCCACACAAGCTCTTGCATGAACCCAAAAATCACTGCAATAAAATAAAATGAAATAAAAATGCTTCTGTTCCTATTGCAGTCTGAACACCTTGCCCCATATTTGTGAGTTTATCATTCGCTTCCTTCTTTCAGTGACTGTTGTTTCTCACCTCAAATGAACCATCAGAAGGGAAGGTCGAATATTCCGTTTCCAGCCATGTTAAAACACGGTGCTCTTCACAGCCAAACCTGGCGAGACGGCCACACCAGAAGACCATTCCCAGGCCAGCGTATGTGCTCAAGCCATACAATGGCCCATCAGCTGTACTGTCCTGCACGTGTACAAACAAGGTCTTGGTGGAACAACAAGCTATTATATATTCTGCTAAAAAATATTAACGCCATCCCACTTACAAACTGCATTGTTTGGAGCACACAAGCAAAATAAAAATGCCCACAAAACATTCAGAAATTTTCGATGATGTGAGAAAATTCCAACATTGATGAGAGGAGTATTTTCAATTGACATGCGGAACTATTTGAATATTCGTGTTGAAGTTTTACCAGTAATTTATAATTGGCAACTTCTCTTTGAGACAATGATGAACAATTCATAATTATTCCAGCGATGTGTTCTTGCAGATCATGGAAAATGTGAAAAGGTCCCATTAGAGCACTGGTATGATAAAGATAACCGAGAGAACAAACATTTTGAACTCACTGTTAATGTCCCTATTAGATCCCAAGACAAATCAGCTGACTCGTGTTTTCTGTGAAAATGGCTTTGGGTTTACAACAGAAGGTTTTTTTGGTTTTTTTTAAATAATGGATCATTTTACCTGCATTCCAGCTTGTGAAAGTTCACTGGCTATAGCAGGGTGGATGTAAACACTCATGTTGTCTTTGCAGTCCACAATCAAAAGATCTCTGCCTGTACCGGACCTTGAACTCCATTCCTCATCACACAGTGACAGCAGAAAAGAGCAAACACTGCACAGGGGGCAAGAAAGCAAATGCTTCCTCCCCATATTGTCACATACCTGTGAATTGGGAAAAAAACTTTAAACATCACTTTGGAATTTAACAACAGTACTCGCATTTGTACTATAGTAAGAGGCATAGTACGTGATTACAAGACTGACAAGCAAAAGTAGCCGCATAATGCAGAGAGTTACATGCTCAAGGGCCCATGAACGAGTTGATATATATATATATATATATATATATATATATATATATATATATATATATATATATATATATATATATATATATATATATACATATATATATATATATACATATATATATATATATATATATATATATATATATATATATATACATATATATATATATATATATATATATATATATATATACATATATATATATATATATATATATATATATATATATATATATATATATATATATATATATATATTGTAACTGATTTTTCTTAGCAAATTGTTATAGACTTGGTAGCCTGCCCCCTTTATATATTATGTACGCAATAAGGGGAGCGACAGGTGGTGAGTTGTGGAAAAAAAATAATGTCAGAAAAGGAAGGAAAGACGGAACTGACAGATATGAGAAGGTAAAAAAAAAAAAATACAAAACTTAAAATTAATTTTTTTTTTTTTTAACCCACAAAAATACTATTAAAAAAATAAGAAGAAATTTTGCATTTTCTTCTTTGGATCTTGTGTTGATAAATTAATGTGGTGTTGATGTCACACAGGCATGATGGGCTGAATGGCCTCCACCTGTGTCTGATTTCCTTGTAAATTGTGAAGAGAGGTAAGGAGAGGAGAAGGAAGGGAGCATATAATGAAGGAGGTTGTGGTGGTTATGGAAGACCATACTTTTGACAGAAAATTGAGGTGCTCATGACAAGTTGTGAATGTTTCTCTGGCTAAGAACCTACCATAGATGGGTCGCCACTCCATCATATTAAAGGTGGTGGGGAGGGTTAAAATCCCACTATTCATACTGTCATGTGAAAGGGGGAGGGATTCCATAGCTAGAATGTGCTAAGAATAGTTTTGTCCATGTGTTCAAGTAGTTTAGATTTACACTTGTAACAAGGATCTGTCAGAGTGAAGTTATATGTAATATGCGCACCGACGAAGGCGGTGATTGTAACCTTAGAGCAGAATAGGGTAAGAAGAATTGTGTAAAACTTTCTGTACAGGTGAGGCCAGGTGGAGGACTTGAACACTAAAGCACGTGGAAAGCACTTCCCGCTTTGGAATGGACATCATCCTGGGCTGTTTGCCCCAAGAACTGGAGACCATGGCATTGCAGTGAGCTGTGGAGCCCTGGATGGAGGTAGAACGTTTAATGGGGGCTCCACCTTGAGGGACAGTTTGGCCCGAAAGGCAGAACCACCTGCTGCTAGTGAGCAACCAATGACAGAACTAGCTGCGTATCAGAGGGCAGTCCTTGGAGCTTAAAAGCTGCATGTGCATGAGGAAAGAGATTGAGATCACAGTTGCGATGAGAACAGCGGAACCACCTTTCTACATCTGTTGGCATCCTCTTCACCATCCCTCCTCTTCACCATTCCTCCTCTTCACCATCCCTCCTCTTCACCATTCCTCCTCTTCACCATCCCTCCTCTTCACCATCCCTCCTCTTCACCATTCCTCCTCTCGCCTTCGACCTGAACAACACCAGCCTGCATGGGTCAGGGTTGACCTGAGACCAGCTCATGTCTGCATTAAGTCCTCGCATGCTCCCTTTCTTTTTTGTTTGATTCTGGTATTGTTGGCACCTTAGCCGGGTTTCATTATTTCTGTGTATTAAGTGTGTGTGTGTGTGTGTGTGTGTGTGTGTGTGTGTGTGTGTGTGTGTGTGTGTGTGTGTGTGTGTGTGTGTGTGTGTGTGTGTGTGTGTGTGTGTGTGTGTGTGTGCTCCCCACTCTTTTATCCTCTGAGCGCCTGGTTTGTTTCGGTTATTTATTAGTGTCTTGTCTCCCCCTCCCACACCATCCCACCCACCCCTCCCCCATATTCATTGTTATAATAAAACATTTTAATTACAGAGACATCTTCCCACCTTCTGTGAAAATGGTATCGTTACCCTTTTTGCCGATCTTCCCGTGTGAGCAACCGCCAGTTTCTATTTGTATTGGAACAATCATTGGGGGTATTGTAAATCGGTAAATCATACAGTAAATTATGAATGCAGTGAATTGCATCATTGGGCCATTTGCGAAAGTCAAATACCTCTGGCTTAGAGCATCTGCGTTAGCTGGACCTCTGACGTGACAATACCATATAAATACACCATTCTGAACCACCTTCCCCCAATGTATGCAGCCATCTACACAAGTTTTAATTCCCCTCTTCCCTACAAAGTACAGATTGGAGGTGTCTCTCCAATTTAATAACACAATAAAAACAAAAGGTTCTACAAAATGGTCAAGTAATCATATATATTGTTGCGGATTTCGCGCCCGCCGGCGTGCTGACGGCCACGTAACTCGAATCGCGGCACGTCGCCCACCGGACGGACAATCCAGTCGTGACCCTCTCGGACTAACGCCGGGAACCAGTCACGGGTGGACCTTTCGGTCTCACCGCGATCGAGCCAATCAGCCCCCGCGTGGGATAGGGTTGCTCGCCAAATTCGACCTACCTAAGTACCCACGCGGAGGGTAGACCGGGCGATCGCACCTCGCCGCAGGTCGACTTCGGACACGGGCCACTTAAGCGACCCGTTCCGTACTATCAGAATAACCGAGCGGTGTTATCGTCGACCTCGACGGTTCGATTAATTATCGGGCGTATTCAGCCCACTACCAACCCTTTACGTGAAGCAAGATGAGGATTCAATGGGAGAAATGACGAAGCGAAGCGGGAAACAGTTCAACACAAAAGCACATTTATTCGCGGCACACGGGAAGCACACATATACAATTCCACCAAATGCACACAGAAAAGACACAATGCAATTTACACAACAAGCAAATGTAAAAGTGAAAACACAATGCAGAGCTAATACCGACTACCGAGCACACGGCAACACTTATACAATTCTACCTCACAGACGGCGCCGACAACACATACCCAAAACCAAGGAAAAGAATACCCCCAAGAATGAGGCGGGCCTGAGGCCGAGACCGGGTCGCGCCTACCCGTCTGGTGATGAGACGCGGGGCGGCGATGGCGCCCCAACCCCGCGGGCCTCGCGGAGAGTCTCTGGTAGGGGGTGGGAAAGGGGCCCCCTTGGTCGCACTATCTCAGCGCGGGGGGAAACAGGAGGGGGTTGCTGATGCTCGGGGTATAGAGGATCTTTATTATCCCTGGTGTGCGTCTCCACCTCGGCCAGGTCGCGCTGTCGGCCTCCCTCGGGTGCAGCTCCCTGCACGACGCGAGCACTCCCTCGTCTGGTGTCGCCGCCTTTCCACAGCTCGTCCCCTCCGTTCCGACTCCAACGCACACGACGAGCAGCTCCACCGCCCGCGAAGTCTTGACCCTCTGCTTCCGACTCTCCTACTCTCCGCCTCTGGACTCTCCGACTCTCCACCCTGGACTCTCCGACTCTCCACTTCTCGACTCTCCTGACTGACGAACACGGTCCTTTTATCCCCCGTAGCTTCGCCTTTGACCCCCTCCCTTTGACCTTTCACCTCGCTCGCCATTGGCCCGAGAAAAAGTGGGCGTGAAGGCTTTTTGATCCACAAATTTGCATATATCGATCGTCCTGGAGGCGGGGCCAAATCGCCCCTCGCTCACCGATTGGACGGCAAAAAGTGGGCGTGTGTCGTTTTTGATCCGTTTTTGAAGCACAAAATCCGTGATTTTGTACACGCTGTTCGACGCGCGCCCTGCACGAGTCCAACACCGGTACCCACAGCGGGGCAAGAACGGTGGCGATGCTACGGTTGCGAGGTGTGACGTGAAGGTCGTGAAGGTCGTGGCGGTTGTGGTGAAGCGGCGTTGTGGTTGGTGGTTGATGTTGTGATTGTGGTGGTAATCATGGCGGTTGGTCCAAATTAAAGATAGTAAAAGAAAAACGGCTATCCTGAAGAGTCGCAGCACGCATAAATGACATGTATTCCCACTAGACAACGGGTTTGGGCCTAACTACACATATACTTGCCGAGATACCTCACCTAAGGGACCTGAATGGTGGTTTGCGAATTTGGTAACCACAACAATATGTATATAGTCAGATGCAGATAAAAGCAATGCTGTGCTTTTAACCAGCATCATATCACTTGTTATTGTTTCGTATGCAGCCTGTAGCTGCTGGATGAATAATTTCTGGAAGTGCTGCTGTGCCACTGATGCAGTGCCCATTACCAGTAAGCTGGTACCCTTTTTGCCGACCTCAGAAGGATGACAGGCTGAGTCAACTCACCTGGTGTTATTTCAACGGCACGACACAATACATTTACATCTCCGTGAACATTGGAACACAAGACTGCAGAGCATGATCAAGAAGAGCATCAAGGTAGGGCCTAACAACCATATCGAATCTGCAAGCTATTGTGTGTTTCTTGCACTTTTCTTTCATGAGAGGCGGAGGAAGGGGGAAGCAGGAAAGGTTTAGTAAAGGAAGCATACATGAGAACAAGAGAAGAGCAAATGGTAAACATGGGAATGTACACATACAACCCAGCACAATTGTAAGCTTTGTCTGCACACTTGATTGTGAAAGGTTAATTAGTCTTTCTCGTTGCATTTAGTCTTATCTTCAGAAGAGGTGTTCTCTCTTGGTCGCTTACATAGGGTAACCATCATCTCCAAGTAAGCCATTTCCGCTGTACAGGGTGACCGGACTGAATGGTCGTGCAGTGTTTTCCTCTAATTGAGAGCCAGAACAGGCATTTTGCACTATAACTACGATTGCTTGTTTAGAGGAAATATCGCAATGTCTAGACAGTAATTGTCATGAAAATTGGTGAATGGACAATTCCAATCATGGGAGTACGTTTAGCTATGTGATTTTCACATATAGTTGTCATGGCAATTTGAAGGTGCTTGGTGTGTGTCACATCTTGGGAGCTCCACATACCGTGAATTCATTGGTCTGTTCAACACCCAGAGAGCTGTACCAGTGACGTACGTACCCCAACCTGATACACACTCTAGTACTGATGACTTGACACAGTACACTCGGGGAAGTCTGCAGCCTGCACAAAACCACCAAATATATTTAGTACACACAGAGAACAGATTCCAATTCTTCATAAGCTGTGAAATTTACTCAATGCATGGATGTTGTATTTGCTTCATAAACACATGGTATAAGTTGCACCATCCTTTACAGAAATTATATTAGGATCTTTGAAAAAAATATGAATTATTAATAAACGAGGGGGGGGGGAACTTAAGCAATGGGCAAATTCATCAGTAATTGAGAGCCTGTTATAACCTTTGCTTCATTATGGATAACCTTTGTGCTCTTTGACATGACTCAATTTAAATCTGATTCAAACTTGCCCTGGTAAATAATTTCCAGACTCTGGCTTAATGTGGCTATTTTGTATAATTAAACAATGAGCGAGTTATTCAAGTGAAATGATTTTAGTTTAGATAGGTGTCATAAGGATTTTAGTTATTTAAGGAAAACGTAATCGCTCGTACGCTGCTGAGGTTAAAAGTTAAAAACCTCCATAAGATACGGGATGAAATTTTGCTAGCATGGTGACCATAAGCAAGTATGCAGGCATGTACACACATTCAGGAAGAGTCCCTTTACAGATCCAAATCTACTCAGAAGTACCATGTCCGTGTGTGCTGTATACGTACCTCTACCTTGTAAAGTAACTACCAACTGCACATCCCGATCGGGGCATGAACTGTACCGCTATTGACTGTCGGGCGCTCAGCAAGTGGCTTAAGCACTCAAGCAAGCACTCCAGTTAAATGGTTGATAAGGAACGGCAAGCTGACTGGTAATGGCACATACCCGCGAAAAACTAAACATCGCTGATTTCTTAACATTTTCAGATTTCACTTCTGATTTCAAGTTATTTAGTCACCATGACCCATCCTCAAAACTTAAATTAGTCTGTGATCGTGGATTGTGGAAAATCTGGATCGTGGAAAATCACATCATATAACAAATGCATGAAATTGCTCCAAGCTACTAATATAAAAACAATAACACTTACAAAAGCGATATATACAATGATTTGTAGGTATTCGGTGATGTGAGTGAGGATAGTGAAAAATAACATTTTGAGTGCTTTATCATTAATAAACCATTGCGGCCTATTCCAAGTCAAGGCATGGTTGAGCAGGTCAAAAAAAAGCAGCTTCAGACAACAGGGAGAAAACCCAGGATGTACCTTAAGACCCAATCAAGAGTGCAGTAGCTGATGATGCACCTGATAAAGGACATATTTAAATAAGGCCGTTAATTATCTTCAAAAGGGGTGTTTTTATTAACCCAAACACCTAATTTTCATGCATGCACTTTGCTGGAGTTACCTTTGAAAGCTTGCAAAGTGTCAGGATGCTAGGTTTCATGGTTTTAGATTTATGAAGGACACACACACACACACACACACACACTTATTAGTATAGATTATGGATCTGAAGTATCTAGCAACTGAACGAGTGTCAAAATACCATGTCAATTAGATTGTCTGTCACCACCGAATGAAATCATGAACAACCTTCAAGAAGGGGATATTTTACAGCGTGGCCACAATGTCTTGTCACCCCCTTGTAAATATTGTGACATTGCCTTTTGTCATATTAGCTTTCAACACTGAAGGGTTCTACAAGTAATACCATATACATCCACAGTACTCTTTTACTTTGCTACACATTTTAAAGCATATGACAAGCCTTAAGTGTCCAGTGGATCCGTTTGTGCTCCATCATTGTCATTACATAAAATAATTTTGTGTCATGTTCTGTGGGATATTTTCCTGAGTATTTGTGGGGTGATACGATTAAAAGCAAGTTTCACTTCACATGGTTATGTTCACTCAATCTGAAAAAAGGGAAGAAGGAAACGAATCAACACTGCACCCAAAGGCAATGGCAATTTTTACAATGGGTGACAAGACTTTGTGATCACCCTGTACTTGCCCCACCTGATTGGTACCAATCTCCACTTTGGGATTTGATACTTTATGTCCTCAAAGCAACTTGCGATACACATTAAAATGCTACCTATAAAAAGCGAGGTTGCCCAAAAATCTAACCAATGTAATCATTTTATTATGATCACCTATTTTTGAAATAAGAATTCCACTCTTCAGACTGCATCTTTTGAGATTCATTGCTGCCTATTATAATTTTACAAATCAGCATTGACAATTGGAAAGAAAGATGCATCAGAGTTCATTTCCTTCAACACCACTGGGTTTAATTAGGGATGAAGACAAGTTTTATCAATGAAAATAACTTCACACGGCTTGCACAGCCTTTGAGCATATTTCAATGGAGTGCTGTCTCTTGTAGGCTGGTGCTCCAGCTTCAAACCTGTCTCCTTGATGCTGTGGAATCCAAAGGTCTCAAAATCATTTGGCATCTCCCTCAAAGAAGCAGAAACACAGGGCCTACTACTTTCCCTTCCCAGACAAGTTGGTAGCCAGTTTTCTACCACTACTATTACATTTGTTTTCTACTGCCACTCCTTCGGTCTTGCGCATCTATTTTTTCAACATCTCCATCTCTCCCAAATGCTTGCAGGTCACGTGCATTCTTACAGTCACACCATTCTTGTGAAAATCTCAAAATCCAGGATCACTGTTCAACTCCACTCTTTTACTCCTCTCTTCTCTGACATGCAGAGACTCCTTCCTCAGTCTGTTCAATCACACTCTTCCCTCCAGGGCAACTAGTTTGCAGTACACTGCCATCTCAGGTCATCCTCCATCCCTACCTGTGATATTTTTTCACCATTATTCACACTCCCATTCTATTTTCAGGTTGCTATGTTTCCTTCTCTCTCCTCATTATGTCTGTTTATTGATCTCCTCGCTTATTGACCGACTGACTGTCCCCATATCAGTGTGGTACCTTCTTCTTTCTCTGACCTCGATCTTCCATGACCCTAACTTTTCTAAATAAAATTTCCAAAATCATCTTAATGACAAGCAAATTGCAGCTGCTTTGGTGTGTGGTGAAAGATGTTGAAAGGATGCAGGAATAATTTAGTCATGTTGTCATCAGGATTTATCTGCTTGATAAGGCAACTGACATTCTTTGCCTTCTCACAAACTTTGTTGCCCACACAACTTTGAATATGTGAATAACAAACACCTTGGTTTGAAAATTTGGCCACTCAGCCATGTTATATATATATATATATATATATATATATATATATATATATATATATATATATATATATATATATATATATATATATATATATATATATATATATATATATATATATATATATATATATATATATATATATATATATATATATATATATATATATATATATATATATATATATATATATATATATATATATATACATATATATATATATATATATATATATATATATATATATATATATACATATATATATATATATATATATACATATATATATATATATATATATATATATATACATATATATATATATATATACATATACATATATATATATATATACATATATATATATATATACACATATATACATATATACACATATATACATATATACACATATATACATATATATATATATATATATATATGTATATATATATAGATACAGATATATATACATATGTATATATATATACATATATATATAATATATATACATATATATAATATATATACATATATACACATATAATATATACATATATATATATATATATATATATACACATATATACATATATATATATATATATATATATATATATATATATACATGTATATACATATATATATATATATATATACACATATATACATATATATATATATATATATATATATATATATACATGTATATATATATATATATATATATATATACATGTATATACATATATATATATATATATATATATATATATATGTATATAGATATATATATATATATATATATGTATATATATATATATATATATACATATATATATATATATATATATATATATACACACATACATATATATATATATATATACATATATACATATATATATATATATATATATACACACATATATATATATATACATATATACATATATACATATATATATATATATATATATATATATATATGTATATATATATATATATATATATATGTATATATATATATATATATATATATATATTGTTGTGGTTACCAAATTCGCAAACCACCATTCAGGTCCCTTAGGTGAGGTATCTCGGTAAGTGCATGTGTAGTTAGGCCCAAACCCGTTGTCTAGTGGGAATACATGTCATTTATGCGTGCTGCGACTCTTCAGGATAGCCGTTTTTCTTTTACTATCTTTATTTTGGACCAACCGCCATGATTACCACCACAACCACAACATCAACCACCAACCACAACGCCGCTTCACCACAACCGCCACGACCTTCCCGTCACACCTCGCAACCGTAGCATCGCCACCGTTCTTGCCCCGCTGTGGGTACCGGTGTTGGACTCGTGCAGGGCACGCGTCGAACAGCGTGTACAAAATCACGGATTTTGTGCTTCAAAAACGGATCAAAAACGACACACGCCCACTTTTTGCCGTCCAATCGGTGAGCGAGGGGCGAATTGGCCCCGCCCCCAGAGCGATCGATATATGCAAATTTATGGATCAAAAAGCCTTCACGCCCACTTTTTCTCGGGCCAATGGGGAGCGAGGTGAAAGGTCGAAGGGAGGGGGTCAAAGATGGGAGGGGGTCAAAGATGGGAGGGCGAAGCTTCGGGGCTGATAAAAGGACCGTGTTCGTCAGTCCGGGGGAGGTCAGTAAGAGAGTCCAGAGGCGGAGAGTAGGAGAGTAGGAGAGTCGAGGAGAGAAGTGAGAAAGAGAGTCAAGAGGCGGAGAGTAGGAGAGTAGGAGAGTCGGAAACAGAGAGTCAAGACTTTGCGGGCGGTGGAGCTGCTCGTCGTGTGCGTTGGAGTCGGAACGGAGGGGACGGAGCTGTGGAAAGGCGGCGACACCAGACGAGGGGGTGCTCGCGTCGTGCAGGAAGCTGCACCCGAGGGAGGCCGACAGCGCGACCTGGCCGAGGTGGAGACGCTCGTCGCGGGATAATAAAGATCCTCTATACCCCGAGCATCAGCAACCCCCTCCTGTTTCCCCCCGCGCTGAGATAGTGCGACCAAGGGGGCCCCTTTCCCACCCCCTACCAGACACCGCCCGCGAGGCCCGCGGAGTTGGGGCGCCATCGCCGCTCCTCGTCTCATCACCAGACGGGTAGGCCGACCCGGTCTCGGCCTCAGGCCCGCCTCATCCTTGAGGGTATTTCTTTTCCTTGGTTTTGGGTATGTGTTGTCGGCGCCGTCTGTGAAGTAGAATTGTATAAGTGTTGCCGTGTGCTCGGTAGTCGGTATTAGCTCTGCATTGTGTCTTCGCTTTTACATTTGCTTTTTGTGTAAATTGCATTGTGTCTTTTCTGTGTGCTTTTGGTGGAATTGAATATGTGTGCTTTCCGTTCATCGCGAATAAATGTGCTTTGTGTTGAACTGTTTCCCGCTTCGCTTCGTCATTTCTCCCATTGAACCCTCATCTTGCTTCACGTAAAGGGTTGGTAGTGGGCTGAGTACGCCCGATAATTAATCGAACCGTCGAGGTCGACGATAACACCGCTCGGTTATTCTGATAGTACGGAACGGGTCGCTTAAGTGGCCCGTGTCCGAAGTCGACCTGCGGCGAGGTGCGATCGCCCGGTCTACCCTCCGCGTGGGTACTTAGGTAGGTCGAATTTGGCGAGCAACCCTATCCCACGCGGGGGCTGATTGGCTCGATCGCGGTGAGACCGAAAGGTCCACCCGTGACTGGTTCCTGGCGTTAGTCCGAGAGGGTCACGACTGGATTGTCCGTCCGGTGGGCGACGTGCCGCGATTCGAGTTACGTGGCCGTCAGCACGCCGGCGGGCGCGAATCAGTAACACTGGTGTCAGGTCGTGCGATACAAATCCATCGCCCTCCTCACGGCACTGGTATCGGAGAACAGGAAAACGGGCTCTCCTGTCTCCGGCTAAATTCACGGGAATCGGTCCAGGGGTGAGAGAAGCGACCCCCGATTCCCTCCAAATTACAAGCGAGTTAAATTAACCCTTCACGAGAAGCAAGATGGCGTCTCAAGGCGAGCGGGTGCCGGGTGGATTAGGTATGTGTAATAGTAATGTAGAATCCATGGCTCAGGACGAGATCACCGTGCAAGAGAAACCCGTACCAGAAGGTTGGGAAAGGCATCGATGCCGTTCATCTGGTCGGTTTTTTATTATAACTCCACCACTAAATGTAGTCAGTGGGAGTGGCCAGGGCAGGTGACAATACAGCACGTTATGGAACTCGTGCAGAGCATAATTGACGGAATGAAAGAAGGGAACAACGAAATGAAGAGAAATACGCAACAAATGGAAAATAAAAAAATGGATGGAAACGCACTCGAAGCGAAAAACCAATTAAAAGAAAGCCAGGAGGAGACAGAGGAGGGATTGAAGGTCGAAACGGTGGAGTGTGAGAAAAGACTTCAAGACATGACGAAGAGAGTTGATAAGCTGGGACTGGAGGGAAAAACGGAGACAGAGGAACTGGGAAGACGGGTAGAAAACCACAAGCGCAAGCCGGAAGAACAGTTAGAAGCCAAAGCAAAGTCTGAGTGTGCGGAGATGAGAAAGGAATTGGAAAAGAAAGTTTCTGAGTTACAGAAACACCAAAACAAAGAGAGGGAACTACAAAACGAACTGAGAGTGTTAAAAGAGGAAAGGAAGAGAACGGAAAATGAAACTTTAAGAAACCACACTGTACAGATCGAACAGCTGGAAGCGAAGGCCAGACTAAAGAATGAGGAACAAGAAAGAGTAATGAAGGAAGAACGAATGAGACAGGAGAAAGAAATCAGTCAGTTGAAAGAAATGACGAGATTGCAGAAGGAGGAACAAGAAAGACAGTGGAATAGAAAACTGAAAGTATGAATTTGAAACTGAACGACAAAAGGAAAAAAATAGGTTTGAATACGAGGAGAAAGTAAAGGAGCAAGGAATGAAGCAGGAAGGAGAAATCAGGAGATTGAAGGACACAACGAGATTGGAGAGGGAAGAACGAGAGGAACAATGGAATAGAAAACAAAAAGAACGTGAATCTGAGGTTGACCAATTGAAAGAAAAGCTGAGGCTGGAGTACGAGATAGACAAAGAACAGCGAATGAAACACAAACAGGAGATTAACCAAATGAAGAAAACCATGAAACTGGAGAAGGAAGGACAGGAGAGGAAACGAGGAAGAGTAATGAGACAGCAGCAAATGAAACACAAAAAGGAGATTAACCAAATGAAGCAAACCATGAAACTGGAGAAGGAAGGACAGGAGAGGAAACGAGGAAGAGTCGTGAGAGAACAGCGAATGAAACACAGGAAGGAAATGAGCCAATTGAAAGAAACGATGAGATTGGAAAACAAAGAGCAGGAGGAACAGTGGGAAAGAAAACAACAACTCTATGAGTGTGAAATTGAACAACTAAAACGGAGGGAGAACGAACAGCTAATGGGGCTCAGAGAGAAAGAACGACTCAGATGGGAAAGGAAAAGGAACCAGGAAGAGACAGAAAAAAGGAACCAGGAGAGAAAATGTATAGAGACACGGGAGACAGACAAAATAGAGGAGAGACAACATGATGAAGACGGGGTAAGTGACGCGCACACACACACGGAGGTAGTGGAGGATAATGGGGGTGAGCTCGCGGAGCGTGTGGGGACCCAGTGCGAGCACCTGGATGGCCTCCTCCAGGAACGAGGGGAGGGAGTATGCCCCCTCGAGGCGAGTCACGACCAGGTGAGTTCGGTCGTGTTTTGCGAGGTTGAGAGGACGGGTGCTGTGGACGGGTGCACGGAGAGCTTGGGGGGTATAGAGGCCCCGGAGACCCTTGTGGGGACACGAATCCCCAGTGTGGTTGTCCCTGTGTGTGTGGTGCAAGGTGTGAGTGCGTCCCCGTGTGTGGAAGCGACCCCCCGTGTGAGTGGTGTGGTGGCGATGGTGCCGGAGTACGTGCTTCCCAGCACGCCGTGTGTGGATGAGGCACCGTGTGTGGAAGAGGCCGTGGGTGTGAGTGAAACGGCCTGTATGAGTGAGGGACCGCGGGTGAGTGCCCCCGCGTGTGTGGGTGAGGGACCGTGTGTGGAAGAGGCCGTGGGTGTGAGTGAAACGGCCTGTATGAGTGAGGCACCGCGGGTGAGTGCCCCCGCGTGTGTGGGTGAGGCACGGAGTGTGAGTGAGGCACCGCGGGTTAGTGCCCCCGCGTGTGTGGGTGAGGCACCGTGTGTGGAAGAGACCGCGTGTGTGAGTGTCGCCGTGTGTATGAGTGAGGTACCGCGGGTGAGTGCCCCCGCGTGTGTGGATGAGGCACGGAGTGCGAGTGAGGCACCGCGGGTGAGTGCCCCCGCACGCGTGAGTGAACGGCCGTGTGCAAGGTCGCTGTGTGCAAGGGAGACCGTGTGTGTGAGAGAGCGGTATGAGAGGGAGATGTCGGTTGGCATGCGGGAGCACGCAGCCGCATCTCCCGGTGTGAGTTTAATGGTGTGGACTGTGTGCGTCGTAACACGCAGGTGTGCGTGTGTTGAATGGCGACGACGAAGGCGACAGAGTAAAGAAAGCCGAGTAGCGGCTGTAGTTGTTTCGGGGACCGTGCCGGGTTCGCCCAGCAGTGAGCACGCGGTCCGTGCTGTGCAACGCACGAGACCGCCACGTGCTCGCTTGCGAGAGTGAAGTCCTGGTCCGGAAACGCCAGCGGTGGATTTGCCGATCCCGCGGACGGACAAAGTTTAGGCAGGTAAATGGATTTGGACCGGACGGGTTCTCCACGCGATCGTGTGTGTTAAGCTCCAACGGGCAAAGCACATGTGTTCGCGTGGGGAACCCCTCGAGACGTGGGGCTTGTTTTTTTTTTATGCGCACGGTGACGTCATGGCTGCACGTGTGGTTGGAATCCGGCAGGAGGGGTATCTCTGCCGGATGGTCCCGTCCAAGGAGGGACGAGGAACACGTGCAGCTGCATGACGTCACGGGCAGGTGCAAAGTGCGCGAGCTCTGAGTTGCCGCGCAGGTGCTGCGCATGAAAAAAAAAAAAAACAAGCCTCACTTTCGGGTGCACAGGATTCCTGGGCAAGGGGTGGAAGACCCCCTTACCTGGGCACAGGATGGAAACTAGTTAGGGGGAAGGGTTAGCTTAGCGAGACCGACTTCATGGGGCAGGGGTAAGTCCTCATGGAGTCCGTGGAATGGATTAGGTAGAGGGATTGTAGCCAGATTTAGGTTGGGAAATAAAATGATTTATTTGGAGACAGTGACAGACTTGTGAATGTGTAGAGGGGACGTAGTTTAGCTACGTAACGTTAAATGGAACGTGCTATAGCTTAAGGGACGACGTGGGAGCACGAGTTAGTTAGGGGATGCAGTTAGAAGGATGGCAGAGTTCAGTGGTGTGTGTGTTGAAGAGTTGGTGAGTTGTGAGGTGAGTACTTGTTGAGTGAGTGAGGCCAGCGGGTCTGTGTGAGTGGAGCGAATGGGGAATGCATGGTGCGATGAGTGATTGGGGGGAGGAGTGACTCCCGCCCAAGGGACCCCGGGGTCAGTGTAGAGTGAGTTAGCTGGGTTAGTCAAATTGAAAAATGGAGGTCGTTTTGTTGTTGGTGGGAAAGTAGGCTCGAGACCCATTTGGAGGGGTGCAGGAGCCCTGTTGACGGGCTTGGGAGCGTGGCTGCGAAAGGTGAGTATCGCTGAGTGGGTACCCCGGGCACCAGGCTAGTCGGCCGTGGTAGGCCATGGGCCCATGGGGGGCCTGGATAGAGTAGTGGGCACGGGTGCGCCTGCTTGGTGCGGGGGCCCGGGGCGCCATTAGCCGCGTGGGCAGTGTTGTGGGCACGGGTGACCCTCGGAAAGGGGCCCGGGAGGCCGGCTTGCCACGTGTGCGTTTCAGGGGAGGTGCCATGGGGGGCACTCCCCGGTGTTAGGGAGCTGGTAGGCTCGGAGGCAGTGTAGTGCCCGGGGGTGCCATAGCGGGAGATTCGGCAGAGGGTCGTGCCTGCCAAAGGGAGCCACGTGTCCCAGCCAGGAGACCGTGTGAGGGCACGGAGAGAAAATTGGGGGGCGAGGCCCGAAATTGTGAGGACACCAACACAGGCGACGGGAATCTGGGTTGTTAGAACCAATAGTTTAAGCGAGAGGCGCTTGTTGAAGCCCCGGGGTAGTTTAACAGTTAATGGTTAGGGTAGATTAGGAGATGTACCCCTCCGCACCATCCATCCCCTCGCTGTCGTTGTGGGCCGCTGGACCCACTTTGTGTTATAGATCGCTGAACTCTGGGGAGGCCATTCTGAGGCTTGAGTTGGGCCTCGACACAGGACGCTAGCTCTCCCTTATTCCCCTCCGGGAAGGGAACGTAGGGGTTGGGAGTAGGCTAGGTGACAGGATAGGTTAGCCGAACAAGGACGATAAAGGGGGTTAGGGGACGATTTATAGTGGGGGAGTAAAAATAAAAACAACAGAAAAAAATTAAGTTGGGGCTAAATTGGGGTTTGACAAATTAAGGGAGTGGGTATGTACAGTGACAGGCAAAGGCGATAGGTTGGGAGGGAGACAGGTAGGTAGGTCCGAGCCCACCTTCCAAGTGGCCAGCACCACCGCACTCCCTCCACCAACCTCCACGGAACGGCAAAGGCTGGCCAACTTCATCGGCAGCTGTTGTTTTGCTGCGAGGCCTGTGCCGGCTGGATCGTCTGCAGCTGCTGTGCTGCAAGGCCTGTGCCGGCCCACTTCATCTGCCGGCTGGCTGTTTTTCTTCAAGGCCTGTGCCGGCCAGTTCATCTGCCGGCTGTGTTTGCCTGCAGCGGCCTTCTTCTGCGGGCTGTGTTTGCCTGCTGCCTTTGCCATGCCATGCCCACTGCCCCTGCTCACCAGCCCCCGTTCAATTTTTGCTTTGCCCCACCCCCCCTGTTCATTGCCATGTGCGCCAGGATCGTAAAAGCAACAATTTGCAAGCTGCGAGAACTGCCCTGTTGGCAGCTACAACACGGGCCTGCAGTGGCGGCCCGTGCACCGTGTTTGCGTCCATCCATTCATCCATCCATTCATCCATCCATTCGTTGTGTTCATTGCGTGTGCCACTTGAGCTGGCACGGAGACTGCGTTTGTGCAGCCCATGCACCGTTGTGGTTCACTGCATTCGGTCCATCCATTCATCCATCCATTCGTTGTGCTCATTGCGTGTGCCACTTGAGCTGGCACGGAGACTGCGTTGTGCAGCCCATGCACCGTTGTGGTTCACTGCGTTCAGTTCAAAAGGGAAGGCCTTGGACTGCGTGTGAGCAGCCAGCCACGTTCCCTGTCACCTGCATTGTTTGAGCCAGAGACTGCATGTGGGCAGCCTGGCTCCCTGCTAACTGCTTTCTTTTTGCAGAGTTCAATGATCCTGGGCCATGGTTTAGTGTAAAATTTGTAAGTTAAGGTTAAGATGTACTGTACATATGAGTGCGCCCCCGGCATGTTTGTCTTAGCGCCGGCAATTTTATTTAAGTCGTCCGTGTGAGTGAGTTTGTTTAGGTAGTTACGCAGCCCTCAGGTTATTTATTTTGGGGACACGAATACCATGAATGTCGCACTCAGGGATCCGTAGGTAAAATGTACTAGGGGAAAACTACACATGATGGCACACGAAAATTTGACGACTCGGGACGAGTCTGTAAAAAGGGGAGGGGGTAGTGTTGTGGTTACCAAATTCGCAAACCACCATTCAGGTCCCTTAGGTGAGGTATCTCGGTAAGTGCATGTGTAGTTAGGCCCAAACCCGTTGTCTAGTGGGAATACATGTCATTTATGCGTGCTGCGACTCTTCAGGATAGCCGTTTTTCTTTTACTATCTTTATTTTGGACCAACCGCCATGATTACCACCACAACCACAACATCAACCACCAACCACAACGCCGCTTCACCACAACCGCCACGACCTTCCCGTCACACCTCGCAACCGTAGCATCGCCACCGTTCTTGCCCCGCTGTGGGTACCGGTGTTGGACTCGTGCAGGGCGCGCGTCGAACAGCGTGTACAAAATCACGGATTTTGTGCTTCAAAAACGGATCAAAAACGACACACGCCCACTTTTTGCCGTCCAATCGGTGAGCGAGGGGCGGGTGGCCCCGCCCCAGGGCGATCGATATATGCAAATTTATGGATCAAAAAGCCTTCACGCCCACTTTTTCTCGGGCCAATGGGGAGCGAGGTGAAAGGTCGAAGGGAGGGGGTCAAAGATGGGAGGGCGAAGCTTCGGGGCTGATAAAAGGACCGTGTTCGTCAGTCCGGGGGAGGTCAGTAAGAGAGTCCAGAGGCCGAGAGTAGGAGAGTCGAGGAGAGAAGTGAGAAAGAGAGTCGAGAGGCGGAGAGTAGGAGAGTAGGAGAGTCGGAAACAGAGAGTCAAGACTTCGCGGGCGGTGGAGCTGCTCGTCGTGTGCGTTGGAGTCGGAACGGAGGGGACGGAGCTGTGGAAAGGCGGCGACACCAGACGAGGGGGTGCTCGCGTCGTGCAGGAAGCTGCACCCGAGGGAGGCCGACAACGCGACCTGGCCGAGGTGGAGACGCTCGTCGCGGGATAATAAAGATCCTCTATACCCCGAGCATCAGCAACCCCCTCCTGTTTCCCCCCCGCGCTGAGATAGTGCGACCAAGGGGGCCCCTTTCCCACCCCCTACCAGACACCGCCCGCGAGGCCCGCGGAGTTGGGGCGCCATCGCCGCTCCTCGTCTCATCACCAGACGGGTAGGCCGACCCGGTCTCGGCCTCAGGCCCGCCTCATCCTTGAGGGTATTTCTTTTCCTTGGTTTTGGGTATGTGTTGTCGGCGCCGTCTGTGAAGTAGAATTGTATAAGTGTTGCCGTGTGCTCGGTAGTCGGTATTAGCTCTGCATTGTGTCTTCGCTTTTACATTTGCTTTTTGTGTAAATTGCATTGTGTCTTTTCTGTGTGCTTTTGGTGGAATTGTATATGTGAGCTTTCCGTTCATCGCGAATAAATGTGCTTTGTGTTGAACTGTTTCCCGCTTCGCTTCGTCATTTCTCCCATTGAACCCTCATCTTGCTTCACGTAAAGGGTTGGTAGTGGGCTGAGTACGCCCGATAATTAATCGAACCGTCGAGGTCGACGATAACACCGCTCGGTTATTCTGATAGTACGGAACGGGTCGCTTAAGTGGCCCGTGTCCGAAGTCGACCTGCGGCGAGGTGCGATCGCCCGGTCTACCCTCCGCGTGGGTACTTAGGTAGGTCGAATTTGGCGAGCAACCCTATCCCACGCGGGGGCTGATTGGCTCGATCGCGGTGAGACCGAAAGGTCCACCCGTGACTGGTTCCCGGCGTTAGTCCGAGAGGGTCACGACTGGATTGTCCGTCCGGTGGGCGACGTGCCGCGATTCGAGTTACGTGGCCGTCAGCACGCCGGCGGGCGCGAATCAGTAACAATATATATATACATATTCTTCTTCTTCTTTCGGCTGCTCCCGTTAGGGGTCGCCACAGCGGATCATCCGTATGATCCGCATAGAGATTTGGCACATGTTTTACGCCGGATGCCCTTCCTGACGCAACCCTGGTCGCCTCTTACGACACAGGGATATGGTACACCTATTTTAACCGGGGTATACACCGGCCCAGTATACTGGTACTCATTTCGCCGACCTCCGAAGGATGACAGGCTGAGTCAACCCACTGGTGTATTAATTCAGTGGCCCAACGGGGCTTGAACTCAGGACCTTTTGGATCCCAAGCTGCTGCCCACATATATATATATATATATATATATATATATA
This sequence comes from Eptatretus burgeri, assembly GCF_056783735.1. NCBI lineage: Eukaryota > Metazoa > Chordata > Myxini > Myxiniformes > Myxinidae > Eptatretus > Eptatretus burgeri. Next base: position 58,378,363 of record NC_140964.1, on the reverse strand, counting down.
TATATATATATATACATATATATATATATACATATATATACTGTATATTTACACATATATACAGTATATATATATATATATACACAGTATACCTAATAAGTAAGTGCCGAATGCAAATGAAATACTAGCATGATATACACATATGCACACCTGGCGTTTTGCATCTGACTGCTGTTGAGTATCTGGGGTGCCGCCGTCATCAATCGATTTTCATTTCCCTTGTTAGGTCTGTGTCTTGCAAAACTGGAATCATGTTCATATTTCTTGTGATCCTGTTTCTCTTCCAGAGACTTTACCACAAGCTGGGCAAGTTGGTTCATTTTGTAAGCCTCAGAAAGTGCTGCAGCCTTTGCCTCTTCCATGTGTGGATGATGTTTTAATGTCTGTTCAGCAAGGTCTGCCAAGCCCTGGTTCAACTCTTCACTGATGGGTTGTGGCTGCAGAAGATTCCATAATATATTTTAGAGTAAGGAAACACAGGAGCCATTTAGCTCTTTCCACAATTCATTCACTTAACCTTCAATATACAGTACTTCTCTTCTCTATGCTCGGAATATTCCAAAACTATCTAAATAGAACTTCACATCCATGTCCGAATATCAAGAATTTACATATCCCATTTAATCTCAAGGGAAGGAATTTGTCCCGAGTACTGAAATCCAATACCTATTGTTTTTTCAGACCCCCTGAGATATTTAATGTCCTCAAGCAACTTGCCAAATTTTCTCCCTTTTTCGACACAAGATCAAGGCTCATGGAAGAACCAGGTGATAGGAAGCAAAAAGGCAACACATTGACAGTGGGGAGTGGAGCCACAGTTAGACACAACAAACAAGGGGATTAACGAATAGGAAAAGACGAGAGAGGAGAGGGAATGAAACAGTAACCTGTGACTGAGAAGGTCAAGGTCGATAAAGTTAATTTGGGAAGAAAAGATTGTGGAGTGCTATGGAGAATGACAAGATATGGTTGTGAAACCCTTTTGATTAAATTGGATATTAAAGGGGCAAGCTATTTACTAGGTATTGAAGGGATGGTTCATACTCTTGTGTACATCGTGCACAAGAAGGGGTGAGAGGTCAAAATCTGAAAAAGTTTGCTTACGTAATAAACAGATGAACCCTGCCTGCTTCCTCCATGCCGAACCCTCTCCTTGTTTCCTTTCCATCCCAAACCATCCTCGATTCCTTCACTCCCTGACACGCTTTACTCCTTTCACTCCATGCCCAATCTCTGCTTCCTTCACTTCCCACATCTTTCTTGCTTCCCCTACACCCCACCCCCCTCTTTGTTTCCCCAGCATCCTGGCCCCTCTCTTCTTCTCCTGTATCCCACCCTCTGTTTCCCCAGCATTCTGCCCCCTTGCTGCTTTTTCCGCAACCCACCCCCTTCTTGCTTCCCCAGTGTCCCACTCCATCTCTGCTTCACCAGCATCTCGCCCCCACTGTTTCCCCAGCATCCCGCCCCTGCTGCTTCCCCAGCATCCCACCCCTGCTGCTTCCCCAGAATCCTGCCCCCGCTGCTTCCCCAGCATCCCGCCCCTGCTGCTTCCCCAGCATCCCACCCCTGCTGCTTCCCCAGAATCCCACCCCCGCTGCTTCCCCAGCATCCCACCCCCGCTGCTTCCCCAGCATCCCACCCCCGCTGCTTCCCCAGCATCCTGCCCACTACATGCTCATACCATGTCCCATTCAACAGCTCCCTTCCCCACCTCCACCTATCCACACTCCCCCACTCCTTCCCCTCTTTCTCCCCCTCCCTGCCAACAGCACAGGTCAGGTCAGGTTTGAGAGCATGCGCCAGAGCAGTGGGGCGCTGCGTCCACTTTCTGCCAGTACGACAGGGGCCTCCGTCTGGCCACCCCCCAGGCAGATGCCTGGCCCATCCCCATCTCCTTGAGAAGCCAATCAACCTGCTGCAACCACGAGGCACGAGGGCGGCATTTATATTTATCTATTTATCTCCATTTTCAATAATGGCGACTGCTAATTTGCATATTAATGAGCTAAATTTCAATGTTATCAAATTGTAACTGGGTTTATCATGACCAGTGACCCTAAAAACATGGGTGTAGACACCTCAACCAGGCTATTTAGAAGCTTACTTTTGGAGATATTAAGAAAAATAGGAATTTTGACAATGGCCACCGCTAATTTGCATATTAATGGATTTCCACAAAAATGCTCAAGGGTGCCAGAGTGGCATCAATCGGAATATTCATTCAGATGGTCCGGTGATCAGAAAATGCAGAAAAACATTGTGTGGACCCTAATGCAAGGTCATCTTGAAATATGGTGTTTGACATCCAGACTAAGTACTTCAAGAGATTAAGTCCCTCAAACTTTGGGCCTCACCATCAGCCATGATCTTTGTTGGGCAGACCATATTTCCAAAATGACCCCCAAAGCCAGCAGGACATCCATCGTCGTTGGCATATGGATATAATTGATCATACAAGGTCTTTCTTGGCTAATCTGAACTTTTGACAAGTTACAATGCCTTTTGCAGCTTCATGGGGTACTGCTCTCCCTTGTGGGCTGACGTCTCTGCCTCACACCTTGCACTTCTTGTTGCCATGGCGACGAAGCTGAGTATCTCGGCCTGTTACTTTCGCATCGTAGGCAGGTTAGTGGCCTCTTTGTTTTCTATCGCCTCCTCTTTGGTCTTGCATTCGCTGCCCTCTCTTGGCACTGTCCCTCCCAGGTTTCTGCAGGGTGCACCTAGTCTGTCAGTAACCCTATTCTTGTTGAACTAGCAAAATCCAGGCTCACTGTTGACCTCCACTCATTCGATCCTCTTGTCTCTCATCTGTGGAAGCAACTTCCCCAGTCTGTTCAATCCCATTCTTCCCTCCACATCTTCAAGACAGCTGTTCACCACTTCCTCAGGTCATCCCTCATCCATACTCATGGTGTCTTCCACCCCAAATGACCCCAGTCTTGAGCACTCCCGCTTTCCAGGTTATTGTGACCCTCCCCCTTCCGCACCCTTTTTTGTTGTGAGGATGGAACAGAAAAGGTTTGTTCCTTTTCTGTTCCATCCCCACTTTCCCCTCCCTCTTCTTGCTGTGTTTCATTCAGCTTGTGTGCAGCTTGTTGACCCACATGGGTCCTTCCCCCCACCTCCCCTTGACCTCACTCTCTGCTTTTGGTGTTTCCCCCTTTCCATTTTGCTATCGCTCTTCCACGAACCTCGGTCATGTATAAAAACAAACAAACAAACCCAAAACAAGAGTTCAATTCCGATCTGGAGAACATTTGTCTTCTGAAATGCATCGTTTCCTGCTGGCACCAAACCAAAATGACAACCTCATATAGGAATATTGGATTCCAAAGGGGAATCAATCCAACAATGGGTCGACTTTCACACCTATGCTGAAAGTTCAATGAACCTGCTGCAGCTAATACACAAGTATCCTGCCACCAACTTTGCTCTTGTTTATTCCCACTTGAGAACACGGAATATATCCATCTTACACTTTCAATCTATCATATAAAACGACATACATCCTAACCCCGACACCAATCCTTGCAGTGACCTTGGAACGCATTGCAATCCACAGGCATTGCGGAAATGTATTCCTCCTACTCCCACAATAAAGTGAAATGTTTTGCTGAACACGTCTTTTTTTAACACTGCTTGTGCATGTGATGTAAGATTAAACGTGGTTGTTAAAATCCACCTGTTTTAAGGAGAAGGTGTTCTCATTGCCATCTTGAATCGCCATGGGAATGTCCATACGAACAGGGATTGTTGAAGAATCCTTTGGCTTCTTCAGTTCAGACAGAAAATCCACAAATTCCTTCAACAGCTGGTCTATTTTCATTGACACCTCGAATGGCATGTCCTGTGGAATTGCAAACGAGCATCCTGGATGATGGAGATCCTGTTTGCCGAGCATCACGAGTGCGCTTTCGATGTCTCTGCATTCGCTGACTGCTGTGGGACAACTGGGATTTGCATAGCCTGAGCCCCCGACCTCATTAATGACTGCAAACTTTCCCTGTATTTTTCAGCAGTTCATTTTTTTTTTATTGTTAATTCACATCAGCACAATTTTTAATTTATTCTCCATTTTCTGTGTCATGGCCAAAGCAACGAATATGGTACGTGGCACCGAGGCTGCGATGTGACTCAGGGGAAGAGAGAAATTATTTATCGATGGTACAATTTAGCAGTTGCGTGTGTTTCTCTTCGAGTTTAAAAGGAAGTGTGCAGCCAAACCATTTTGCATTTTCAATTATTAATGAACCAATTTTCCGAGAGACTTCACTCAACAGCATGTTCAAAACCATGCAATCACTTCCTCAGGATGAATTCCCACGAATTTAGTTGAAAGGTCGCTGCTAGTCCACCAACCAGCTTTAATTGAGTCGACTGCCTTGTCTGCTTGCAGTTATCGAGAATCGCATGCACGATTTGGGTCTAACATGATTATACTTTCTAAGCTTTGCCAAAATCATGAAATTGCTCAATTAAATGAATGGCGAATAAAAAAAATTCATAACATAGTGAGGAAAAGCAGAATTAAGGCAAATACACCCACCCCACTTCCCTGTCACCCCTACTCCCACTCCATGCACTATTCGCAACTCTCATGGATCAATTTTCTGCACAATTAGCATCAGTTTACAGCTTCTTTGCTTTAATATGCAAATTTCTGCAGTGCAGCAGAAATTACACACAAGGCAACTGTGTTACAAGTTCAGGATTGAGCCCTGAATTACAAGTGTGCAAGTTCAGGACCTGAGCTGCTTACGACTGGGCAGCCAAACAAGTTTCTCCATTTCTGTCATAGAAAGTCGAGGCTCATGGAAGATCTAGTTACCTTCAAATTTGAATAAGCAACTGTTTTTAATCATTTATTATGACTTTCAACAGTAACACAAGGAGGAAAATCGAAAATTATATTTAGACATAACTCTATGAAATAACTACAGTTATATATATATATATATATATATATATATATATATATATATATATATATATATATATATATATATATATATATATATATATATATATATATATATATATACATACACACACACATATTGTTGAATATGTCAGGTTCATACAGTTGCCAGGATTGAATCCCGACCAAATGCGTCAAAGCGATCACGACGGCCAACTGCTTCAATTATTCTGGGTCGGATCATGGGCCTGTCTGCCACGATACAGTATGCCAATGGAACCAATGAGCAAGTCGATGCATCAGGATGATCGGTATGATATGCCCGTTCTCTAATAGCAACTGAGCGGAGTCAACGGGCACAGGGACGGTCTCGTTCTGGACATTAATCACCCAAACACAATCTGTCCTTTAATGGACATGTATAATGTTCATGGCGATCAGAAAAACTCAAATGCACTCAGAGACTGCATGGTATTTTAAAGTGTATTGACACACACAGGGCGGGAATACAAATGCGCAGCTGCTCTCGTCCACTCAGGATGCTCCTCTCTCACCTCTCTCTTTTCCCGTTGATTGTGTCAGCCATAAATATAGCCACAACCCCCCCGCCCCCTCCTCCTCCTGCGCCCGTGACTTCCTTAGCCCCTCCTAGCTTCCAAACTCATTGGGCGGAACTTCACCATGCAGCAAGATAATGATCCAAAACACAATGCCAACACAACCAAGGAGTTCATCAGGGGAAAAAGTGGAAGATTTTCGACTGGCCAAGTCAATCTCCTGATTTAAATCCAATGAAGCATGCATTTCACTTGCTGATGAGGAGACTAGAGTCAGAAACCCCCAAAAACAAACAACTGGAAATGGCTGCAGTCAAGGCTTGGCAAAGCATCTCAAAGTAAGATACCAAGAGTTTGGTGATGTCATTGAGTCACAGGCTCGATGCAGTTTTTGCATGCAAGGGATATTTATGCAACCAAATACTAACTATTATACGACGGCACTTTAATTTACTTTAAGTTAATTTGTTCCAACACTTATGCTTTCCTAATATGGAGGGACTGAACATAAACAGTGCTCTTGGTCTACAATGGTAAAACATGTATGTATAGAAATACCAATAAATAAAAGCTAACCTTTTGTAATCTTGCCTCATATTCATCATTTTATCTGAAATACAAATTTCTTGTGTTTATAGCAACAACAACAAATTTGACTTCACTGTTCCAATACTTATGGAAGGCACTGTACATAATGAGGAAAGGAGGAATAAACAAAAAACGAGTAACAATGGCCCAGAGAGGAACCATGCCATGGTTGTGGGGATGCTGGATGATGACAGAGTGGAGACCTAGAAAACTTGCGGAGATAGCTCCTGCTTGTGAGGAGTGCAGAGACCCCGCTATCTGATCAGGATTAGCAGTGACTGCTCAGTCTCCTCAATGCCTGGGTTCCTGACCTGGACAGTGAGAGTGAGGTATGCTCTTCTCTTTTGCCCCTGCCTCTATATTTCTGAAATCCTGGCAAGTTTCTTTCTTTTCCTTTTACTTCCCCCATCACCCTGCCATTGACCTTTGACCATCAAATTATCGCACCTCCCTCTCTCCCTTCCCCTCCGCCCTCTACAAATTCAGTGGTGCAAGGAGAATGATGGAGTGCACGCAGATGCAATGACTGAGTAATTATTGCAAGTACTGAACTGCATAAGATAGCCTGTACATCAAAATAAGTTAAAAGTGAATGCTTTATTGGAGAGGGTGGAAGCAACTATCAGGCTGCTCAGTTGAGTGTCCTTGGTATTTGTGCCTCATGTCTTGTTAGTAATTTATTAAGTCCCAGCAGAAGCCCATGGTAACGGTGGATTTCAAGTTTGGGTGAGCCGTATGTGTTTCAATACGTTTGGCAATATAGTGTGGTTCTAAGCATCTCCCTCCTTAAGAGCCACATGGTCTAAACTGCTTTTTCAGACCATCTACCATCCAAATTATTTGGCCTCCATATTCATTGTGCATTTTGTCTTCACACCCTTTTATTCCCACTGCCTCACACGTACTCCAAACATATTCATCCACGTGTAGGACATGATGTAAAAATACAATTAATCAACAGGAAGAAAATAAGTCAAACAAACCTCACTCCAGCTTTCTTCTGCTGAAGTGTTAAAGGTGTTGAGTGGAGTTTGCTGTGCCGTAGATTTTAGATGCAGATAATTGAGCTTTGCTGATGCTCCATGGTGGAGTGTGGAAGGATCCTTCACTGAGCCATTCACCAGTGATCGTGGGCAATTAATTCTCTGCAGTGAAAAGAAATGTGAAACAAGCAGAGGTACATTCAAAGTACACCGCCCCCATGCTGTTTAAATAAATAACAAATCCTCCAGCGCGTAGCATTGCCGGGGTGCCTTCGGAAGCCGCTGATGCCGCCACGCAGCACATGGAGACGAAATTGGGAGGGAGTGGTGTACAATAATTGATTGATTAATTGATTAATTGCATGTTTAAAATAAATAAATAATAATAGTAAAATAATTAATTTCTTAATCAATCGGCGAATGGCATCCCAAAACCACTACTGTTTCATCCGAATCTGTAACTTTTTGAAAATTATGTAATTCATCGAAAAATGAATAATTAATCGATTATTTGATTAATCAATATATCACAAACACTATTTATAGCCAAATCACTTGTTCACTGTCATGTCCAAATATCAGCCTCATAGCTCAAAAGGTGCCTGAGATATTGCCCACATGAGAAAGAAAATAAATAATAAATTAATAAATCGATAATAATTAAGTAATTAATCAATTAATTGATTAATCAAAAAATAAAAAATAAAGTTTTTGCCAAAGCACATCATGAGTTTTGTCCCCAAATTTCAGCTTCCTAGCTCAAACGATGGCTGAGATATCGCCCAGACGAACAAGAAAACAAACAAATGAAAAATCACTCAGAGTGACACTTGGCGAAACCGAACGGCACTCGGTCAAACGCGTACCTCCGCCAGGCCGAACAGTTTAAATTTGGTATGCCACTGATAGGTCGGATCTGAATCTGGACCTGAACCAAAATCAAATCGGCTTGTTCTTGTCACCTCACCAGCTCTTCCACCTCGTTTTGTCACAAGTCATCCACAACTTTTAGAGATATCATGCTATACATCGTTTTTGGCCCCATGTCTCAATGGTGAAGAATCACTTAACAAAATTTTGGATGCCTATCCAGATTCGAATCTTCACCAAAGTTAAATCAATTTGTCCTCACACACACAGCCGGTACACAAAGTTTCTGTGGAATCCATCCGTAACCTTTTGAGGTACTGTGCTATATTATAGTTTTCGGCCCGATTTCTCAATGGTGAAGAATCACTTGAAAAAAATCTCAAATCCGGATGCGGATTCGGATCTTCACCAAAATCAAATCAATTCTTCCTAGTGGCACTCCCAACATGTACACCAAGTTTCGTGTGAATCCTTCCATAACCTTTTGAGATATTGTGCTCTATATCATTTTTGGCCATTTCTCGTAATGGTGAAGAATCAATTAAAAAAATTCTCAGATCTCGATCCGGATTCAGATATTCACCAAAATTTAATCAATTCATGCTTGTCATACACCCAACCTGTCCACCAAGTTTCGTCTGAACCCATCCATAACTTTTTGAGAGATCATACTATATATTGTCACGGTTCTAGGAACCGTATGCATTCAAACATACAGCTGACCCAAAGTTAGTTATGCCATTGAGTATATGTGTAGAAAGATTCCCTCCTCGTGTTTAGTGGGAAATCGAAGGGGTGCGTTGTGATGTTTTTTTAGTTCGGGGAATAAATCTTTATAACTCATCCCCCATCATGATCCACTGTCCACCTGCTGTATCTGAAGGCCCATTGGCCGGGGCAAAATCTTTGTGTTGTGGGTTCTTCTTGATGAGTCCAGACACATGTGGAGGGGGGGGGGCAGGTTTCTCCCGGCATGGTCGAAACCCCATCCAGAAGGGGCGGACCCATGGAGGCCCTGTCCAATCAGGGCGGACAGTGGCGTTGGCTTCACCAAGGCTCATCCCCGCTGAGAGAGATCTATGGGTTACGAAGCGATCCTCAGCATAGAGTCCTTGGCTGGGAGATAAATTACGGCACCATCCTGAGAGGGTAGAGAGAGAATTCTGTGTGGGTCGGCCGTGTTAGCTGGAGTCTGAGGTTGGAGAGAAACAGCGTTGGAGCGAGACAGTGGTTGGAGTGAGATGGTTAGAGTCATGGGTTGCCAAAGAATGAAGGAGGGTCATGACATGGAGGGTCTGCCCGTGTCTTGCCTCGGGGGCCTGTCTGTTGCGCTGGTTCGAGGGCACTCGATCTTGACCAGATCTCTCATGGATCCTGTCGGCGGCCCTGGACCCCGTCTCAGACTCCGCTCTGCTCAACCCGGGCTCCTTCGCGGACAAGGTCTCCACGCGTGTGCCTGTGGGTCGAGTGGTTCCCCGGTAGACGACACCGCTTTGTTAATTAGGTAAATTGGTTCTGGACAAAAAGACCCTACGCTACGCGATGGAGGTATTGGCGTCCACGGTCGGTTAAGCGACCGGCCGCCTCACGGAATTATCCGTGAGCGACGGCCTACAATTCCGGGAGTCTGGTGGGAGACGATGTAACTTTCCCCACCTCACGGTCGTTCTCACCACTGGACCTCCAGCCCGCAACAATATTGTTTTTGGCCTTTTCTCTCAATGGTGAAGAATAACTTAAAACATTCACAGATCTAGATCTGGAATCAGGTCTTCACCCAAATTAAGCGTTGTTGTCCTTGGCCAGTCCACTACAAAAACAAAAAAAAATTCAGAACGATTGATTGAAAACTCTGGCCAAAAATCATATGACAAACAGACAGACAGACAGACAAATGCGACAGACCAAAATACATATTTTTAGCCAAGTAACAAACAGAGTAAAAACTGAGTACTCCCTTCCTTCGGTGCCCGGTGATGAGATCATGCATCGCCCGGATATGGAATTGGGATGGAGCGGTGTACAATTACCACCTCCTTGTTACATCCTACAGGAATTTGTATATCAAACACCGATGATTTATTGTTGGCACAGATGAGAGAATACTGTTGCGAGTCAAGTGGGGAAGCTATGGGCTTGTACTTTCAAGGCGGTCCTCGTAACCATCTCTCTGTGATCCTATCACAATAACAGCTGAGTGCTTTGGCCCTATAAATTATGATCACGATATTTACATCCTTGCTGTGCGTGATAAAATCTTTTACTCACAGATATGTGCAATACAGAGCAAGGAGACTCGGGCCAGGCAAGCATTATTTCAAAAAAACCTCCACTTGATGAATTTATGAACACACTACATCAATAAAAAAAATTAATGGCAATGTGAGTGTGTGTGTGTGTGTGTGTGTGTGTGTGTGTGTGTGTGTGTGTGTGTGTGTGTGTGTGTGTGTGTGTGTGTGTGTGTGTGTGTGTGTGTGTGTGTGCGTGTGCGTAAGCGTGTGCGTGTGTGTGTGTCCTCCATAACTACAAAACCATGAAACCTAGCAGCCTGAAACTTTGCATGGACACTAAAAAAAAACTGCAAGGAAGTGGATGAGTGAAAACTGGATGTTTGGTTAAATTAAAACACCGCTTTTGAAGATAATTAACGGCCTTATTTAATTATATCCTTCATCAGGCAATCCTTGGTCACCTCGCTCTCTGGGGTCTTAAGGCGTTTCTTGGGTAACTACGCTAGGGTCTGAAGCCGCCATGTTTTTTGGCCTGCTCAACCATGCCTTGACTTGGAACAGGCCGCAATGATTTCTTTACAGAAATTTTTTTTTTTCACTTTCCTCACTCATTTTATCGAATGCCTGTTCAACATAGCTGCAGGTTGTCTCAACTCAGTAACACCCTATTCATACAATCGAAAAATCGAAGTAAAAACTGTGCAGTTCTCCACACAGAGAACAAAAGACTCAAGGGAGAATTGTATTGGTGGAACTCTGATTCTTTCCTACTTGGCCACATGAAGCTCAACAGATATTGACTTGGTACTGGAGCAGAGGGTATGAGGAGAGACTTCAGCGTTTTTTATGTGGTGCATCTCGCACGATGTACGATGACAGTGCTGAGCAGTAAAATAACAACGGATATTTTCACTTCATTCAGAAAGAATGGCCTGCACACATGCACTGTAGGTTCTTGGCAATAAGACGCTTTTGGTCAACAGTATCACTGAGAGTTCGGTTTTCCCATCCTGTGATAATTCTGAGCCACCAGAATGGGAAATGCTGCCAGATTCCCCACCTCATATTCCCTTCTTGTGCTTTCTAATTCGCAAACTCCTCGATGAGCATGGATCACAGGTTTTTAGCCAGTGTTGTGACCATAGAACGTGATCCTCCAGTCTCTGCTGATGCAATCCCTCTCAAGGATGGTGGTCAGGAGTGTCACTCCGTCCCTTTCTCTGGAATTTTGCAAGGTGTAGCTCCACCTGTGACCGCTAATTTGTAATCAGATTATATGTTGACGAATTTTGTAACTTCCAATGTTTATTCTGCCGAAAGTGATACGTCTCCAAATGTCCCCTGAGCAATAGATGGTGTCAGCCAGATTATCGCCAAGTTGTTTCGATGGAATATCAGAGTTACTCATGCAAGGAAAAAAAGCACAAAGACAAAAGGTGCAATGATTACTCAAGTATAAGTGAACATCTCCACATAAAAACATGTCATACTCTTAATGCTAAACTCCCTTCACCACCCCCAGCCCAGTTCATAGAAATTATATGTGCATCTCAACTCCTCACCAGTGAACAAGTCAACAATTACTCATGACTGTGGGTGTCATACAACACACTTTAAGGGCTATTTTCTGTTCCGCTATTATTTGCTTAAACATTTCCCTGTGGGTGCATATTATGCATTCTGTACTCCTACACTCTTAATCATAATTTGGTTGAACCAACGTGGACTGCATTTAATCAGGGCTGTAGTTTGTTTTGATGTTCTTCGAATGCAACTAAATATTTGAGAAGGAGCATACATGCCGTCGTTCCGGTGACTTTAACATGGAATGTATACAAACCATACCTTGACATAGTACGCTCTCTGCTGGCAGCGATAGTAGCTGAAGCGACAAAAACTTTTGAAAACGGCTTTGTCATCAATATCGGCACATACATGGCCTGTGGCGGGGACGAAGGAACAAAGGATGGGGATGGCAGAGAGAATCAAAGCAGATAAGATGAATTGTAAATACATGTCTACAGTTTGTTACGCACTCATATTCAAAATGTACGTGTCAGCTTGAAGTGTGTCAATTGCAGCAAATTCAATAACATATATTAAAATGGGCTGGGACAAGGTTGTTGATGTCTCTTTAGCCCATCATTTCAATTGTGTGCAATGATTTAGCATTCCAGGTGAAGACCCTCCATGCTATTTGCCTGTAATAAGGATGTCACTTGTAACAACAGCGAGAACTGCTTTGCATTACATGTCCCCCAGGGGCAAATCCAGGAATTGGGTAGGGGGGGTTTCCAAATAACAGAAAATCTAAGTCATATGAACGTTATGAAAACTTTATTGCAGCTTTCAAATAAATGCACATTCACATATTCTTTGTTATGCATGTATTGTGCAAAAATATATAAAAGTTAATTAATTTAATATTAAAATGCATAACTAAAAATAAAAAATCTTGAATTCAATAAACTTCAAGTTTCAATCTTAAATATCATGACTCGTGAGAGCTACCTGAGTGATGGTAGTGCCTATATGACATACGAGAAGGAGTTCTGGGTGACCAGGGAACCCCTGGGTTTGTCACTGTAATGGTAAATATTTTTTTGTTGGGAGGGTGGGGGGGGGTGTTTCAGAGCAACCAGGAAACCCCCCTGGATTTGCCACTGTCCCCTACCAGTCCCAATGAGAGAAGAAGAAACCCTATACCCACCATGTTTGGGTCGAATCGGCAAAATAAAAGGAAAAGCAATTTTCATTGACTGATATCTTTTGTAGACTAGAAACCAAAAAAGACAACGAGGATAACAAACCAGAGATTCAAATTAGTTTGCTGGAATGCATGCTCAAGCCGATACCGAAACCAAAAGGAAGAAGAAGAGCTTTTCAACCCACCGTGTTTCATTTGTTTCTAGGCTTTGCCGATTTAATCTACACTAATAAATGCCAATGCGTGCGTGCGTGTCAGTGCGTCTCCTCTATAACTCCAAAACCGTAAACCTAGCATGCATACCAAGAAAACTCCAAGGAAGTGCAAGAGTGAAAATTGGGTGTTTGGGTTAATTAAAACACCCCTATTGAAGATAATTAACAGCCTTATTTAATTATATCCTTCAGCCTAACAGCTCGCTCTCCGAGGTCTTAAAGCGTTCCCTTGGTAACCAGACTCGGTCTAAAGCCACCATGTTTTTTTGGCCTGCTCAACCATGCCTTGACTTGGAACAGGCCGCAATGATTTCTCAACGATAAAGTTGTTTTTTTCACTTTACTCACTCATATTATCGAATGCCTGTTCATCGTAGCTAAAAATCACTGTATACATCACTTTTGTAAGTACTCCAATCTCCTAATTTTCAAATTAGGAGCTTAGACTGATTTCATGCGTTACATGATATGATTTTCCACGATTTACTCTCATGGACAAATGAAAGTATATCATCGAAATATTATTTCCGTTGTGAGGATTGGTTATCGTACGGACTAAATAAGTGCTGAAATCTGTTGTGAGATCTGATGATTTAAAGAAACAATGAGTCTTACAACTAAGCTGATATACTTATTTACTTTAAGCAAGCGAGGCTATGTTGCCTCCTTCTCCGTAGATACACAAGAAAATGTGAAATTTCCAAAGCATTAAACTTGTCTTTTTCGAATGTTTGGAGAAGTAGATTGAGTGAACCAAAAACTTTAGGTACGTGCCAAAATTAGCCAGCTTCATTGAGCTATATGATTTAATGCATTCACTGCTCGACCTCGTGCCGTGTCCCCCAGAGGGACTGCCTATCCAAAGCGTCTGCCAGATATGTGTCTACATTTTTGGAATCTTCGTGAGGTGCACTACAGGGAGTCAAAGCAAATCTGGTGAAAAATGGACGTTTTAAACCGAAAGCATGGACCCCGAACCACCCCGTCACCCTGAGCAAGTGGTTCGTGCTCCATTGCCCCCAGCGAGGGGTTCGTGCTTCGTCTCACCGAGCGAGTGGTTTGTGCTCCGTCGTCCCGAGTGAGTGGTTCGTGTTCCGTCGCCCTGACAGAGTGGTTCGTGCTCCGTCGCCCCAACAGAGTGGTTCGTGTTCCGTCGCCCCGAGCAAGTGGTTCGTGCTCCGTCACCTCAACAGAGTGGTTCGTGCTGTCGCCCTGAGCGAGTGATTCATGCTCCGTCGCCCTGAGTGAGTCGTTCATGCTCCATTGCCCTGAGTGAGTGGTTTGTGCTCCATCACCCCGAGGGAGTGGTTCGTGCTCCATCTCCCAGAGCGAGTGGCTCGTGCTCCATCGCCGTGAGCGAGTGGTTTGTGCTCCATCGTTTGTTGCGAATGCTTTGTGCTCCATCACCCTGAGCAAGTGGTTCATGCTCTATCGCACTGAGCGAGTGGTTCGTGCTCCGTCGCCCTGAGCGAGTGGTTCATGCTCCGTCGCCCTGAGCGAGTGGTTCGTGCTTTATCACCCTGAGCGAGTGGTTCATTGGCCTTCACCCTGAGTGAGTGGTTTATGCTCCATCACCCTGAGTGAGTGGATTGTGCTCCATTGCCCTGACCAAGTGGTTTGTACTCCATCGCCCTGAGCGAGTAGTTCGTGCTCCGTCGCCCTGAGTGAGTGGTTTGTGCTCCGTCGCTCTGAGCGAGCGGTTCGTGCTCCATCGCCCTTAGTGAGTAGTTCACGCTCCATCGCCCTGAGCGAGTGGTCCATGCTCCGTCACCCTGAGCGAATGGTTCGTGCTTTGTTGCCCTGAGCCAGTGGTCCGTGCTCCATCACCCTGAGCGAGTGGTTCATGCTCCTTTGCCTTGAGTGAGTGGTTCGTGCTCCGTCACTCTGATCGAGTTGTGAAATAACACCCGATTTCTGAGCCGTTTGCTGTGTTAACGTGTTTTTTAAATTACCGAGCCAAATTTTTTTCCATCCATCTCACACACAGCAGTTAATAAAGATTAATGTTTGTGAATATATCCCTGAAACGTCCGTATAAATACAGCGTTGTTTTTCAGTGAATGCTGCTCATGGTTTTTGGGTTGTTCATGATATCAACCAAGTGTGTGTGTGTGTGTGTGTGTGTGTGTGTGTGTGTGTGTGTGTGTGTGTGTGTGTGTGTGTGTGTGTGTGTGTGTGTGCGTGCGTGCGCGCTGTTCATAAAGCATTCTGTAACTCTTTTGTTTGTTTGTTTTCCTCTCTCCCCTCTCTCCCCTCTCTCCCCTCTCTCCCCCCCCCCCCCCCCCTCCTCTCTCTCTCTCTCTCTCTCTCTCTCTCTCTCTCTCTCTCTCTCTCTCTCTCTCTCTCTCTCTGTCCCACCCATTACAGTACAGCACCCTCCTCCAACACCTCTCTCGCTCTCCCCTCTCTCTCTCTCCCCTCTCTCTACAGCACCTCTCCCCTCCAACACCTCTCTCTCTCTCTCTCTCTCTCTCTCTCTCTCTCTCTCTCTCTCTCTCTCTCTCTCTCTCTCTCTCTGCCCCCTCGCATTACAGTACAGCACCCTCCTCCAACACCTCTCTCACTCTCCCCTCCCCTCTCTCTCCTTCTCTGTCTCTGGGCATACCCAGATGGTGGTTATGTCTGGACAGTGTTTGTCTCCAGACATGTGCAAGCAATGTTTATCTCTGGCCAGCTTGACTCTGGATGTGTCTGGGCAGTGTTCATCCCCTGATGTGTCCAGGTGGTAATTAATGCTCCACTGCATGTCTGCCTTCCCTTCCTCTCACCTCACACTGTCTTCCCTTCCACCACCCTTTCTCAGTCCCCCACCCTTCCTCTCTGTCCCCTCCCTTCTCTCTCCTCTCTCCCTCCCCTCTCATCCTCTTCCCCCCCCCTCTTTTTCTCCCTCACCCCTTTCGTATTCCTGTCAGGCAAGCGTTGGGTGGTATTTGGTCATATTAAAAATAACCCGATGTACATACTGTACATTAAGCAAAAACATGCGTACAGCTGATATACCTGGTATCATTCCAATTGCACTAGGCCATGGACAAACACTCTGGCCTTTGGCCTGATGACTGCCAATCTGTGCGACTTCATGCATTGGTGGCGCTTGATGTGATATTTTCTCTAAGTTTAAAAAGGGCATAACTCTGTGAAAAATTGACGAAACGCCCTGGAACTCAAACTTTTTTCTGTAACCTATCATAATAAAGCTATGCACAAAGTTTCAGTTGAGTATATTAAAGTGTATGGGAAAAAGTCTGAAAAACCACAGGTGGGACGGACGGATGGACGAGTGGATAGATGGACAGAGAGAGAGAGAGAGAGAGAGTGAGAGAGAGAGAGAGAGAGAGAGTGAGAGAGTGAGAGAGAGAGAGAGAGAGAGAGAGAGAGAGAGATAGAAAGAAAACCTATAGTCCCCACTAGTGAAACCGGGAGGGGACTAATAATTACCCCTCTCATGTGAAACGAAAAGTGGGATTAAGCAATTGTTTCACTTTATCTGTTTGTCTACAGATGTCAGTTTATGATCAAGGAACTACTTAATTTCAAGTGAATGTTATATTTTAAACATTGCAGAACACAAATTGGAATATGAATCAACAAGCACGAAGAACAAATTTAATGTGTTAAGTAAGTTGGTGTAAAAGATAGTGCACCAACAGCGATAAACTTCTGAAAAAAAAGTTTTTTGTTGTTTTTTTTCTACAATCTTTAAATTCTTAATTTTATTTCATTTGTATCATATACGTGAACACTGAACAACACAAATCGCCTTCTTGGCACTTTCAAAAACATTCCATTTTGCAGTACTTGGACAAAATATGACGCCATTGTATGTCGTCTCGACCAATCAAATTTTCCGCTCATTCTCTCAACATTGGAGAAAATCGAGATTCACTCAAAATGGTGGCATATAGGAAATATAGATTGTGGTTGGTAAACAAATAATAAAGAGTTTAACAGACCCTTTCCATGTCCTTTTTTTTTCAAGACTGCATGGGGTAAGGTGTTCCATGAACTCACTTGTTTACTTTGTCAATGGCAGCAAGGCACTTCAACCGCTTGCCTCAGAACCTTACCGAAGGGGATGGCTCCATGGTTTTCAAAGCCATCCAACCGAAGAATCAGCTTATCATCACAGCCGCTACGAAGCCGCAAGTCACACCAAATCTTGGCTTTCCAGGGAGGGCGTATATACGAGAAGAAATTTGCATACTCAGCGTCTGACAGTGGTGAACCTGCTTTGTTCACTTCAGTTGATCCTGTTGGTTGGACACCAACCAAGAGAATGTAAAGTCCAAGGGCTGAAAAAAAATACATTGAGCATATGGTCACTGACATGTATGACAATCTTTGTAATGATGCTGCTTGTGAAATGCAGCCACTTTTGATCATCAGACTGCATTACTGCTTTAAAGTGAAATAAAACTGTACTTTGTCAATAAACTCTCCTCAGCCTGAAACGTCATTTTTGCTTTTGCTTAGGAGTGACATTTTCTTTATCCAGAAATCTATATCTTCTTCTTCTTCTTCTTTCAGCTGCTCCCGTTAGGGGTCGCCACAGCGGATCATCCGTATGATCCGCATAGTGATTTGGCACATGTTTTACGCCGGATGCCCTTCCTGACGCAACCCTGGTCGCCTCTTACGACACAGGATATGGTACACCTATTTTAACCGGGGTATACACCGGCCCAGTATACTGGTACTCATTTCGCCGACCTCGGAAGGATGACAGGCTGAGTCAACCCCCTGGTGTATAATTCAGTGGCCCAACGGGGCTTGAACTCAGGACCTTTTGGATCCCAAGCAGCTGCCCTAACCACTGTGCCAACACCAGGCTCTATCCAGAAATCTATATATAATACTAAAACTCTCATCTTGTATATATGTAGAAAATGTATTTATGTGTATATATATATATATATATATATATATATATATATATATATATATATATATATATATATATATCTTCTTCTTCTTTCAGCTGCTCCCGTTAGGGGTCGCCACAGCGGATCATCCGTATGATCCGCATAGTGATTTGGCACATGTTTTAGGCCGGATGCCCTTCCTGACGCAACCCTAGTCGCCTCTTATGGCACAGGGATATGGTATACCTATTTTAACCGGGGTATACACCGGCCCAGTATACTGGTACTCATTTTGCTGACCTCGGAAGGATGACAGGCTGAGTCAACCCCCTGGTGTATTAATTCAGTGGCCCAACGGGGCTTGAACTCAGGACCTTTTGGATCCCAAGCCGTTGCCCTTACCACTGCGCCAACACCATGCTCATATATATATATATATATATATATATATATATATATATATATATATATATATATATATATATATATATATAAATGTTGTGGTTACCAGATTCGCAAACCACCATTCAGGTCCCTTAGGTGAGGTATCTCGGCAAGTATATGTGTAGTTAGGCCCAAACCCGTTGTCTAGTGGGAATACATGTCATTTATGTGTGCTGCGACTCTTCAGGATAGCCGTTTTTCTTTTACTATCTTTATTTTGGACCAACCGCCATGATTACCACCACAACCACAACATCAACCACCAACCACAACGCCGCTTCACCACAACCGCCACGACCTTCCCGTCACACCTCGCAACCGTCGCATCGCCACCGTTCTTGCCCCGCTGTGGGTACCGGTGTTGGACTCGTGCAGGGCGCGCGCCGAACAGCGTGTACAAAATCACGGATTTTGTGCTTCAAAAACGGATCAAAAACGACACACGCCCACTTTTTGCCGTCCAATCGGTGAGCGAGGGGGCGATTTGGCCCCGCCTCCAGGACGATCGATATATGCAAATTTATGGATCAAAAAGCCTTCACGCCCACTTTTTCTCGGGCCAATGGGGAGGGAGGTGAAAGGTCAAAGGGAGGGGGTGAAAGGCGAAGGGACGGGGGGGGGGGGGATAAAAGGACCGTGTTCGTCAGTCAGAGGGGAGAGTCAGAAGAGTCCAGAGGGGAGAGTCAGAAGAGTCCAGAGTCAGGAGAGTCGGAGAGTCCAGAGGCGGAGAGTAGAGGAGTCGGAGAGTCCAGAGGCGGAGAGTAGGAGAGTAGGAGAGTCGGAAACAGAGAGTCAAGACTTCACGGGCGGTGGAGCTGCTCGTCGTGTGCGTTGGAGTCGGAACGGAGGGGACGGAGCTGTGGAAAGGCGGCGACACCAGACGAGGGGGTGCTCGCGTCGTGCAGGAAGCTGCACCCGAGGGAGGCCGACAGCGCGACCTGGCCGAGGTGAAGACGCTCGTCGCGGGATAATAAAGATCCTCTATACCCCGAGCATCAGCAACCCCCTCCTGTTTCCCCCCCCGCGCTGAGATAGTGCGACCAAGGGGGCCCCTTTCCCACCCCCTACCAGAGACTGTCCGCGAGGCCCGTGGAGTTGAGGCGCCATCGCCGCTCCGCGTCTCATCACCAGACGGGTAGGCGCGACCCGGTCTCGGCCTCAGGCCCGCCTCATTCTTGGGGGTATTCTTTTCCTTGGTTTTGGGTATGTGTTGTCGGCGCCGTCTGTGAGGTAGAATTGTATAAGTGTTGCCGTGTGCTCGGTAGTCGGTATTAGCTCTGCATTGTGTTTTCGCTTTTATATTTGCTTTTTGTGTAAATGGAATTGTGTTTTTTTTTTGTGTGCTTTTGGTGGAATTGAATATGTGTGCTTCCCGTGTGCCGCGAATAAATGTGCTTTGTGTTGAACTGTTTCCCGCTTCGCTTCGTCATTTCTCCCATTGAATCCTCATCTTGCTTCACGTAAAGGGTTGGTAGTGGGCTGAATACGCCCGATAATTAATCGAACCGTCGAGGTCGACGATAACACCGCTCGGTTATTCTGATAGTACGGAACGGGTCGCTTAAGTGGCCCGTGTCCGAAGTCGACCTGCGGCGAGGTGCGATCGCCCGGTCTACCCTCCGCGTGGGTACTTAGGTAGGTCGAATTCGGCGAGCAACCCTCTCCGACGCGGGGGCTGATTGGCTCGACCGCGGTGAGACCGAGAGGGCCCCTGGTGGCTGGTTCCCGGCGTTAGTCCGAGAGGGTCACGACTGGATTGTCCGTCCGGTGGGCGACGTGCCGCGATTCGAGTTACGTGGCCGTCAGCACGCCGGCGGGCGCGAAATCCGCAACACTGGTGTCAGGTCGTGCGATATAAACTCATCGCCCTCCTCGCGGCACTGGTATCGGAGAACAGGAAAACGGGCTCTCCTGTTTCCGGCTAAATTCACGGGAATCGGTCCAGGGGTGAGAGAAGCGACCCCCGATTCCCTCCAAATTACGAGCGAGCAAATTAACCCTTCACGAGAAGCAAGATGGCGTCTCAAGGCGAGCGGGAGCCGGGGGTATTAGAAATGGATGTAGAATGTGTAGGATCCATGGTCCAGGATGGAATCCCCGTGCAGGAAATGTTGATTGTGCAGGAACACGGACTCGCCCAACTGAACCCAGGGCCCGAGGTGGGTGCGGCAGCGGCCGCGGTGTATGACACCTCCCCCCCCCTCTCCACCAAGACCCTTCCCCAACCCCTGCCGAAACGGCTCACTCAAGCGCACCCGACGTGGCCCAGCTATGCGCCATGCTGGCGGCAATGACAAATGAAATGAAAAACGAAATGAAAGGCATGAACAAACAAATGATCGAAAAAATGGATGCGAATATGAAAAACGAAATGAAAGGCATGAACAAACAAATGAACGAAAAGATGGATGCGAATACACAACAAATGAACGGAATGGAAACAAACATGAAGGAAGAAATGAAAAAGTTCCGGGGTGAGACGCAGAACATGGGCCGATGCCTGCAGGCGGGCATGAAGGCCGTGACAAAGGAAATAATAGTTGAGACAAGAGAGGTAAAGGGTGAAGAGTTGGCAGAGACACGGGAGATGGGAACAATAGAGGAGAGACTGCACGGTGAGGACGGGGTAAGTGACGCGCACACACACACGGAGGTAGTGGAGGACAATGGGGTTGAGCTCGCGGAGCGTGTAGAGACCCAGTGCGAGCACCTGGATGGCCTCCTCCAGGAACGAGGGGAGGGAGTATGCCCCCTTGAGGCGAGTCACGACCAGGTGAGTTCGGTCGTGCTTTGCGAGGTTGAGGGGAGGAGTGCTGTGGACAGGTGCACGGAGAGCTTGGGGGGTATAGAGGCCCCGGAGACCCTTGTGGGGACACGAATCCCCAGTGTGGTTGTCCCTGTGTGTGTGGTGCAAGGTGTGAGTGCGTCCCCGTGTGTGGAAGCGACCCCGTGTGTGAGTGGTGTGGTGGCGATGGTGCCGGAGTACGTGCTTCCCAGCACGCCGTGTGTGAGTGAGGCACGGAGTGCGAGTGAGGCACCGCGGGTGAGTGCCCCCGCGTGTGTAAGTAGTATGGTTTGTGTGAGTGGTGAGGCACCGTACGTGAGTGAACGGCCGTGTGCAAGGTCGCTGTGTGCAAGGGAGACCGTGTGTGTGAGAGAGCGGTATGTGAGGGAGATGTCGGTTGGCATGCGGGAGCACGCAGCCGCGTCTCCCGGTGTGAATGTGATGGAGTGGACTGTGAGCGTCGTAACACGCAGGTGTGCGTGTGTGGAATGGAGACGGAGACGGCGACAGAGGAGAGAAAGCCGAGTAGCGGCTGTAGTTGTTTCGCGGACCGTGCCGGGTTCACCCAGCAGTGAGCACGCGGTTCGTGCTGTGCAACGCACGAGACCGCCACGTGCTCGCTTGCGAGAGTGAAGTCCCGGTCCGGAAACGCACGCGGTGGATTTGCCGATCCCGCGGACGGACAAAGTTTAGGCAGGAAATGGATTTGGACCGGACGGGTTCTCCACGCGATCGTGTGTGTTAAGCTCCAACGGGCAAAGCACATGTGTTCGCGTGGGGAACCCCTCGAGACGTGGGGCTTGTTTTTTTTTTATGCGCACGGTGACGCCATGGCTGCACGTGGGGTTGGAATCCGGCAGGAGGGGTATCTCTGCCGGATGGTACCGTCCAAGGAGGGACGAGGAACACGTGCAGCTGCATGACGTCACGGCCAGGTGCAAAGTGCGCGAGCTCTGAGTTGCCGCGCAGGTGCTGCGCATGAAAAAAAAAAAAAAGCAAGCCTCACTTTCGGGTGCAAAGGATTCCTGGGCAAGGGGTGGAAGACCCCCTTACCTGGGCACAGGATGAAAACTAGTTAGGGGGAAGGGTTAGCTTAGCTAGACCGACTTCATGGGGCAGGGGTAAGTCCTCATGGAGTCCGTGGAATGGATTAGTTAGAGGGATTGTAGCCAGATTTAGGTTGGGAAATTGATTAATGAGATGATTTGGAGACAGAGACAGACTTTGGATGTGTAGTGGGGACATAGCTTAGCTACGTAGTGTTAAAAGGAACGTGCTGTAGTTTAAGGGACGACGTGGGAGCACGAGTTAGTTAGGGGAGGTAGTTAGAAGGATGGCAGAGTTCAGCGGTGTGTGTGTTGAAGAGTTGTTGGTGAGTTGTGAGGTGAGTACTTGGTGAGTGAGTCAGGCCAGCGGGTCTGTGTGTATGGAGCGAATGGGGAATGCATGGTGCGATGAGTGATTGGGGGGAGGAGTGACTCCCGCCCAAGGGACCCCGGGGTCAGTATAAAGTGAGTTAGGGGGTTAGTCAAATTGAAAAATGGAGGTCGTTTTGCTGTTGGTGGGAAAGTAGGCTCAAGACCCATTTGGAGGGGTGCAGGAGCCCTGTTGACGGGCTTGGGAGCGTGGCTGCGAAAGGTGAGTATCGCTGAGTGGGTACCCCGGGCACCAGGCTAGTCGGCCGCGGTAGGCCAAGGGCCCATGGGGGGCCGGGATAGAGTAGTGGGCACGGGTGCGCCTGCTTGGTGCAGGGGCCCGGGGCGCCATTAGCCGCGTGGGCAGTGTTGTGGGCACGGGTGACCCTCGGAAAGGGGCCCGGGAGGCCGGCCTGCCACGTGTGCGTTTCAGGGAGGTGCCATGGGGGGCACTCCCGGTGGTAGGGAGGTGGTAGGGGCGGAGGCAGTGTAGTGCCCGGGGGTGCCATAGCGGGAGAATCGGCAGAGGGTCGTGCCTGCCAAAGGGAGCCACGTGTCCCAGCCAGGAGACCGTGTGAGGGCACGGAGAGAAAATTGGGGGGCGAGGCCCGAAATTGTGAGGACACCAACACAGGCGACGGGAATCTGGGTTGTTAGAACCAATACTTTAAGCGAGAGGCGCTTGTTGAAAGCCCCGGGGTAGTTTAACAGTTAAATGGATAGGGTAGATTAGGAAGTGTACCCCTCCGCACCATCCATCCCCTCGCTGTCGTTGTGGGCCGCTGGCCCCACTTTGGTTATAGATCGCCGAACTCTGGGGAGGCCATTCTGAGGCTTCGTTGGGCCTCGACACAGGACGTTAGCTCTCCCTTGTTCCCCTCCGGGAAGGGAACGTAGGGGTTGGGAGTAGGCTAGGTGACAGGATAGGTTAGCCGAACAAGGACGATAAAGGGGGTTAGGGGACGATTTATAGTGGGGGAGTAAAAATAAAAACAACAGAAAAAAATTAAGTTGGGGCTAAATTGGGGTTTGACAAATTAAGGGAGTGGGTATGTACAGTGACAGGCAAAGGCGATAGGTTGGGAGGGAGACAGGTAGGTAGGTCCAAGTGGCCAGCACCACCGCACTCCCTCCACCAACCTCCACTGAACGGCAAAGGCTGGCCAGCTTCGTCTGCAGCTGCTTAGCTGCAAGGCCTGTGCCGGCTGGATCGTCTGCCGGCTGGCTGTTTTTCTGCAAGGCCTGTGCCGGCCAGTTCATCTGCTGGCTGTTTTTCTTCAAGGCCTGTGCCGGCCAGTTCATCTGCCGGCTGTGTTTGCCTGCAGCGGCCTTCTTCTGCGGGCTGTGTTTGCCTGCTGCCTTTGCCATGCCATGCTCACTGCCCACGTTCACCAGCCCCGTTCAATTTTTGCTTTGCCCCCCCCCCCCTGTTCGTTTCCATGTGCGCCAGGATCAGAAAGCAACAGTTTGCAAGCTGCAAGAACTGCCCTGTTGGCAGCTACAACAAGGGCCTGCAGTGGCGGCCCGTGCACCGTGTTTGCGTCCATCCATTCATCCATCCATTCATCCATCCATTCGTTGTGTTCATTGCGTGTGCCACTTGAGCTGGCACGGAGACTACGTTTGTGCAGCCCATGCACCGTTGTGGTTCACTGCGTTCAGTTCAAAAGGGAAGGCCTTGGACTGCGTGTGAGCAGCCAGCCACGTTCCCTGTCACCTGCATTGTTTTGAGCCAGAGACTGCATGCGGGCAGCCTGGCTCCCTGCTAACTGCTTTCTTTTTGCAGAGTTCATTGATCCTGGGCCATGGTTTAGTGTAAAATTTGTAAGTTAAGGTTAAGATGTACTGTAAATATGAGTGCGCCCCCGGCATGTTTGTCTTAGCGCCGGCAATTTTATTTAAGTCGTCCGTGTGAGTGAGTTTGTTTAGGTAGTTACGCAGCCCTCAGGTTATTTATTTTGGGGACACGAATACCATGAATGTCGCACTCAGGGATCCGTAGGTAAAATGTACTAGGGGAAAACTACACATGATGGCACACGAAAATTTGACGACTCGGGACGAGTCTGTAAAAAGGGGAGGGGGTAGTGTTGTGGTTACCAGATTCGCAAACCACCATTCAGGTCCCTTAGGTGAGGTAAGTGTATGTGTAGTTAGGCCCAAACCCGTTGTCTTGTGGGAATACATGTCATTTATGTGTGCTGCGACTCTTCAGGATAGCCGTTTTTCTTTTACTATCTTTATTTTGGACCAACCGCCATGATTACCACCACAACCACAACATCAACCACCAACCACAACGCCGCTTCACCACAACCGCCACGACCTTCCCGTCACACCTCGCAACCGTCGCATCGCCACCGTTCTTGCCCCGCTGTGGGTACCGGTGTTGGACTCGTGCAGGGCGCGCGCCGAACAGCGTGTACAAAATCACGGATTTTGTGCTTCAAAAACGGATCAAAAACGACACACGCCCACTTTTTGCCGTCCAATCGGTGAGCGAGGGGCGATTTGGCCCCGCCTCCAGGACGATCGATATATGCAAATTTATGGATCAAAAAGCCTTCACGCCCACTTTTTCTCGGGCCAATGGGGAGCGAGGTGAAAGGTCAAAGGGAGGGGGTCAAAGGCGAAGCTACGGGGGGATAAAAGGACCGTGTTCGTCAGTCAGAGGGGAGTCAGAAGAGTCCAGAGGGGAGAGTCAGATGAGTCCAGAGTCAGGAGAGTCGGAGAGTCCAGAGGCGGAGAGTAGAGGAGTCGGAGAGTCCAGAGGCGGAGAGTAGGAGAGTAGGAGAGTCGGAAACAGAGAGTCAAGACTTCGCGGGCGGTGGAGCTGCTCGTCGTGTGCGTTGGAGTCGGAACGGAGGGGACGGAGCTGTGGAAAGGCGGCGACACCAGACGAGGGGGTGCTCGCGTCGTGCAGGAAGCTGCACCCGAGGGAGGCCGACAGCGCGACCTGGCCGAGGTGAAGACGCTCGTCGCGGGATAATAAAGATCCTCTATACCCCGAGCATCAGCAACCCCCTCCTGTTTCCCCCCGCGCTGAGATAGTGCGACCAAGGGGGCCCCTTTCCCACCCCCTACCAGAGACTGTCCGCGAGGCCCGCGGAGTTGAGGCGCCATCGCCACTCCGCGTCTCATCACCAGACGGGTAGGCGCGACCCGGTCTCGGCCTCAGGCCCGCCTCATTCTTGGGGGTATTCTTTTCCTTGGTTTTGGGTATGTGTTGTCGGCGCCGTCTGTGAGGTAGAATTGTATAAGTGTTGCCGTGTGCTCGGTAGTCGGTATTAGCTCTGCATTGTGTTTTCGCTTTTATATTTGCTTTTTGTGTAAATGGAATTGTGTTTTTTCTGTGTGCTTTTGGTGGAATTGAATATGTGTGCTTCCCGTGTGCCGCGAATAAATGTGCTTTGTGTTGAACTGTTTCCCGCTCGCTTCGTCATTTCTCCCATTGAATCCTCATCTTGCTTCACGTAAAGGGTTGGTAGTGGGCTGAATACGCCCGATAATTAATCGAACCGTCGAGGTCGACGATAACACCGCTCGGTTATTCTGATAGTACGGAACGGGTCGCTTAAGTGGCCCGTGTCCGAAGTCGACCTGCGGCGAGGTGCGATCGCCCGGTCTACCCTCCGCGTGGGTACTTAGGTAGGTCGAATTCGGCGAGCAACCCTATCCCACGCGGGGGCTGATTGGCTCGATCGCGGTGAGACCGAAAGGTCCACCCGTGACTGGTTCCCGGCGTTAGTCCGAGAGGGTCACGACTGGATTGTCCGTCCGGTGGGCGACGTGCCGAGATTCGAGTTACGTGGCCGTCAGCACGCCGGCGGGCGCGAATACCGCAACAATATATACATACATATACATGTATGTCTGATCCTGAAATAGAGCCAAAACGGGACATGATAGTGCAAAATTTTTTGGCCCACCTTACTCACCATTTGCCTGCGGTGTGCAGTATCAAGTTTCATTCAGATCAGGTAACGAAAAATAATATTAAAAAATCAATTCCCGATTCAGTCAAGTACTCTACGGGAGTATTTGATCAATGCAAACAACCTCAGCGGTATAGTTCACTGGAGCTATCCTTTTTTTTCTTGAAATGATTTTTTTCATCAACCGCTGTCACAACAGGAACCCAACGGGTTCAAGGGTCATCTAGTGTATTTTTAAATAAAGATGCACTTAAATAACACCTTATTAGCCTTGCCAGAGGGTGTTGCATTTTGGTTAGATTACGTATGGGAGCATGCGTCCACTTCGTCCACTTTCCATTGGTACTCCACGGGCCTCCGTCTGGCCATCCCCCAGGCAGATGCCTGGCCCATACCCAATGGATGGACGGATGGATGGTCTGTTATTCCATCTGTCTGTTTGTCTGTTTGAATGTCAATCACCTTATAGCTCACAATTCTACATCGATCTTCACGAAACGTAACCACCTGGTAGAGCTAGTCAAAAGCTAGAAGTTTATTGTATTTTGAGGTCAAAGACTGAAAGATTCAGGTTTTTTAAAAATCGGCAATTTTCATTTGATGCCCTTGGAATTTGAACAATATTTGCATATTGGGTCACTGCATTGCTTCACCAATCAAAAGCCAGAAATACATTGCTTTTGAAATCCAAAGGGTAAGGTCGCAGCAACTGATTTCGCAAGTACCGCTCTGTGACAGCTTGTTTGTTTGTCTGTCCGCACATAATGTACTAATATAGGCCACAAATGCCACCTGCTGGTAGCCAGTATTACACCTCATCTTTTTTCAACTGTTTACCTCTATAAAGTATGTACAATTATAACGCGAGTACATCTACAAAGTGCATACATACTATTACAATACGAGCATGTCTTTAATGTACGTACTATTAGAATATGATTATGTCTCTATTAAGAATGTGAGCATGTCCAGAACATACGTGTATTAAAAACATGAGTGCATCTATGTATAAAGTACCTACTATTAGAATGTGGATACATGTAGAAAGTACAGAACATAACTACATCTATAAAAAAAAAATACATACAAATGCAACATTAATCCATGCAATAAAACCAAAAAAGGTCTGTTTATCCACTGTGTGAACATGAGCCAACATCGTCAATGCATCGTCTGCACACCACACAAGCAAAAACACACCAGCACACAGAATACACCACACAAAACCACACGAAACAAAATACACAAGTCTTGGTGAGGGTCTGCAATCTCTGATTGATCTTTTAAGTTGAAATTTGTATTATCAACTATTTTGCTTAATCAGGAGTTTACTGCACTAATGAAACGCTACTCTACATGGCATGTGTGGCTTGGAATGTCTCTTCTCTTGCCGGTCATTATCAGAGGGTGGGTTCAGTGCTGCTGAAGCTGCCTAATGAAAATTAAACCAGACAGTTTGCCATTGCCTTCCCAGCTGTAGTCAGGGCAGGAATTTGTAATTCATTGAGGGTGCTGGTGATAACTTACCGATGACTCTTTGCAAAGTACACAGTGGGATCCTTTACATCCACCAACTAATTATAGCAGATGGGATGCCCAGGTGACTGTTTATAGCGTAATAAGTTGTGTTCAGTGACAAATGGATAGCGAGGGCAGGACCAATGAGAAGGGGGTGACAGGGACAAGAGGCGTCATTTGAGGGGCCTGGAACCAAGCTCCTCTTTTATCAAATTCCACTTAATCCTATTTTCACAGTTAAGTGAAACCTTCAGAAGGTGTCATGCTAACTTGCTTGTCATGACATGAGACACTACATGCATTATATCCACTAATGAGATCAACTGTGTGTCAAGATCAATGATGAGTTTGAGAACACTCGTAGTGGAGGTGCCTCCAGCAAGGAAATTTGATTTTGATGCCATTATTGAATTGTTTGCTAGCCAAAGCACCTTTGTACTCCGACTTCATTTAACCATAAAATGCATCATGTTTGGTGTTTTATTTGTATTTGTACGATTTATGCATGAAGAATGATAAAAATAATAATTTGAATAATAATTCATATATTTTGGTATTGAACTGTTTTGCTAGTTGTGAAGCTTGGAAAGCGCTTCATTTAATCATAGAGTTTGATTTTTTTTTCCTTTGCATGTGGATGCTTGAAACATTAAAATTGATTAAAATAATAATTTGATGAATAATTAATTTTTTTTTGTTACTTTATATAATTAATAGATATTTGTTGATACTTTATTTAGTTTTTACACTTGTACTGTTAGCTAAAAATGGTTGCTGCTGTGATTTTGATTTGTTCATGAATTTGTGGTGATTATTCCCTTTCAATATGCTGGTTAGGATGATGATGCTTAAACAAGAACAAGAGAAATCTCTCTCACATTAACAATGCAATGACATGTGGTTAAGGAAGTCTGGCTGATGATTAGTCCTTCGTTGTCTCTCCAGCGGTTGGTGAAGGAGGAAAGATCTAATGGTGCTGAGCCGCTGCGGCTTTAAAATGGCATTGAAAATGGCAAGCAGAAGAGGAAAACTCGTTCGTTGTAGTTGTGGTTGTTTAACCAAACAAATGAAATTCAATTTGTTCAAGAGTCTTGATAAAGTCGAACTAAAAGTCATTATTAAATAATGGCGTGTTGAGTGACACGTGAATAGGGAAGAGAAAGACTTGTATGTGAAAGGCGTGCAAGCTTCTAACATGTCATCCAGACCAGCTCCCATGAGGCCTCGGCATTTTTAGCATCCCATGTGTTGATTGGCTCTCTGGAAAGATGCAAGTGATTGGCGACTAGAGTTCACGTGTTTGCTTTATTACAAATATTCGCACAATAAAGAAAAATTAATTAATTACTGAGAAAATTAGTGAGTCACTCCAAACTCGATGCTGTCCTAATTTGGAATTTTTTTGACAGATATGTCTTTAAAAAGTTTTTTTAAATAGAGAGAAAGGGGCAGGAGCAAAATTGATTTCCCGGGGCCAGTGCTGGCTGTCCCTTGACGCCTCTGGGCAAAGATGAGTATATATTGATAATTTTTATATGCAATTATAAATTTATTAGCAACATTTTTTTTTAAAGCCAATTAATTTAATTGAAGAAAGGGAAAGAGTTCCTGGCTGCTTGGGACATTTTTACTGTGCTGTAGTGTATCATGCAAAATCGTCAATCGAGGCAGCAGATGGCAATAATAAATCCCCACTATTCCTTCAACCTTTTGGAGAAAAAAATTATGGAAGTGGTCTGCTATGGAGTATTTTATCATCTTTAAATCCCGATTTGACAGAGCCTCAATGAAAGAGTTCAGTAATGCACCATACATAGTTATGTTTGCGGGGTAGATAGGGGAATTTCAGAAGAAAGATAGGATTGTATAGAGTTGTTTGGTCCGTGGACGTGTCGGCGACATGTCGATGTAATATAAGTAGGGAGACTGTGAGCTTAAGTGTTACTTGTGACCACACAGGGGGTGGTGCTGTGTTAATTGGATAGGGATTAAGAACAATTTCCCCCAGTGTGTAATTGCCCCCTATGACCTTCTCCGAGGTTTTTGTATTACAAACCAGCAATGAAAGAATTACGTTTTTTATAACAAGCGAGCCAAACGTCCAAGCAGGCAGAAGCCTCGCCTTCCCAGTTTTTCATGCCAACACGCCACGCCCGGAGGTGGATGATTGATGGGTGTGACATCAGAGAGCGGGTGGAACAATGGTGAGGTTCGAAGAGCAGACAGGAGTTGTGAGAGGAATGTGACTGGGACGGAGGATCTCGCTTTGCTCTCCTCTCGGCACGACAAAATGGCTGCGTGATTCTCGTATTCGTGCTAAGGTAAATTGGCTCGCATGGTGGAGCAAGATTCTGGCCATTGATTCTTGGTTGGGTCATGAGAGACCGACCTCGAAGCCTCGTGTATATCACTGAAGGGAGTGGCGCCATTCTTCAGGGAGCCATGGCATCGGCAAGCACGATCGACGAGGAAGCCACACAGTGGTTGGTGAGCCCTGGTGTTGAACACCGCCTCACGTATGTTTCCCACCCAGAGAGTGGCTGGGCACCATTTTGGGGCACATCTTCCCGCGCAGTGTTGAAGCAGTTTGGGGACTTTCAAGGGACTGAAACTCATTCCTGGACCCGAAGCTAAGTGCCAAAAATAGGAGGGATTATTTTTCTTTCTTTTACTCTATTCCCCTTGTTTTTAAGTCTGTGTGGAGGCACCTCAAAATTAGATTTAATTTTATCTCACCTCTTGATTTGTTCCATTTAACTTGATTCTCTGTTCAATAAATCATTATTTATTTAAGTTGCTGGTGTCCGTCTATCTGTAGTGGGTTCAAATTCAACCCGTGTGCCTCCGTCCCTCTGCTGCCCATTCCCTCCCGTGTGCGCAATAGTCTCTGGGGACCGCATGTCCACCTCCAAGGAAAACCGCTCGGTGATCCGGCCTGGTCGGTTTTAACTGCCCGTCCACCACAATTGGGTCAGGGGGAATAACCTAGCCGCCAGGACCTCAACAATACATTAATCCATTCATAATCCAACTGCCAAATTGGACTCCATGGTGCAGGATAAGGGAAACGCCTATCAATGGATGTTTGTAGGTTTTCTTCATCCACTTATAACAATTTTCTGAAATTTATGCATAGAAACATGAAAGTAGACACAGTGAATCCATTTGACATAACTGCTTCTTCCTCAAAAAGTGTAAATCACTCTGAATGTGCAATGAAGATGAAATGAAAACACAAGCTGGAATGTTAATGGAATGTTGATTGTAAAATAATAATAATAATAATAATAATAATAATAATAATAATAATAATAATTTGCTTCAGGCTTCGCCAGTGTTTTCAAATTTTATTAAATGTCTCACAGCATCAGCTTGGGTGAGTTTAACAATGCTGGCTGAAGAAACATTTGTCGTGCTTCACTGCATTACCTCATACTTCAGTAACAACAAAATGCTTCAGTAACAACTCTTTAAAATGTAACCATCACGCCATTCAGACAATACTCCATTTTATGTGAGGTGATCCACACAATTATAAACAATATTGTTGTGGGGCCGGGTCTCGGTGGCCAGCACGACCGCTGGGGAGAGCAGTAGAGTCGGCTCCACCGAACACCCGGAATTTAGGTCATACCTTTCAGATAAATCCGAAAGGTCACGGGTCCCTTATCGGGCCGAAGATCGCCAATAGGTCGACCACGTGAGGTAGGGTCAATTGCCAATTTCAATATACCTAATTACCCACGTTGTCAAACTACCGGGGAAATTCACCCTTGGTAGGATCTGCGCGATCCGGGCTGTTACCGAGCCGGATCCGAGTCGTAACCCGAGCGGAGAGTACCAGAAACCTGCCGGCCTATTGCACGATTACGGCAACAATGAGGCCTCCTAATTCCCGCTCGCAGTGCAGCAAACCAATGATAGAAAGGACAAGGACAAGCTGGGACATTCAACAAGAGGGGATTTATTTACAATAATCGGGGGACGAGGGGAGCACGTAAGGGCAGAGTTATCCAAGAATAAAAGAAATGGAAATTTATACACAAGCACTTATACAGGTTCTACTTAAAGGACTGGCCCACACCATACACACACCCCTGAAAAGAAATGGACCCCGTCGGGTCTTTGTTGATACAACCAGCTCAGAGGGAAGGTGAGCTGGAGATAAGAAGCTAGCTTGGACCTTCCCGCCTCGTGCAGCCCTTGACGATCCGGCTTGGTGGGACTTGAATCCACAACTCGATGCTGCTGCCAGCACCGGGTATGGAGGGCAGCGTCGGGCTCCACCACGCTCCTCCGGCAGGTGAAGAGACGAGTGCCCGCAGACAAGACAGGCAAGTGATTCTCGGTGGGACAGACTCGTAGGCAGGCGATCCTCTGCGGGACAGGCTCAAGGGAAAAAGAGCAGGACCCCTTCGCGCACACCCACGCTTCTCTTAACCCCCCTGACGCAACTCTCCTCCGGATTGGCCGGTTCATCTCAGGCGATCCGCTCGCCGTTCGTGATTCGTCCAGGGGGTGTGGCGAGCATCCTCATGGCCCGTCCCCTCTGAGAGGCATTCCTCCTTCTTCGGGCGACGTGCCTCCGCTCTGGCTGGAACGCGGTGTACGTCGCTCACGCTTTGCCCATTGGCTGAAGGCAACACGTCTTGCTCGACCCTGGAGCGGAGCCAATGCGTCGGTTGCCAATGGAACTCCGCCCACAGGCGCTCGGCACGTATGCGCGTCAGAAAGGCCGATGGTGGAAGGAAGCCAGGGAGGATGCCATTGTTGTTGGTGGTGTAAAAATCCTAACTATAAAATAACCCGAAGCGCACGTACACTTAATTCCCATTAGACATAGGGGAAAGGGAGCTATCTATCCACATTTACTGAACGAAATAACTGAGCTATGGGGACCTGAATGTTGAGTGCTCATGGCTGCCAGATTCGCAACAATATGTTGTATATATAATTATATTTCTTTTCTAGTTTATACAACATAGCTTGAAAAGAGATTGCACAGCACAACCGATTGGAGTGAAAACATATATGAAAATAATATATGAAATTCGAAATTCTGGGTTTTGCAAAGACTTGGTCAGGCAAAGAACCTTCAACCATTCGTAGACTGATCCATCTTGTTGAACAAAGCAGTTTCCAAAACTTCCCCCAAAACTATATTTAGTGTTTATAAGTACGTTTCCTCGATATAAAAAATAAATAAAGGTGCAATTGAATCCTCAAGTGTACCTAATTCACATTAGCTGTGCTGATTTGAGATATAAGTTTTTGGGGGTTTTTGCATGCCTGTACATGATCGAGGTTCATAGAAGAGCTGGCGCAGAATTGAAGGGAACAAAAAACAAAGAAGCGGTTTTATTTAGGTTGGAGTCTCAAAATGGGAATACAACAGCAACAGGTTTGGCTCATCAAAAAGCTCAAGCAATTTTGTGATAAAAATAGGTCACCTCCTCCATCCACCTCATTTTAATCACACCATCTGTACACTACCATCTGAGGAAAAGGAGAAACACCAACAGCAGAGTAGAAGTGAGAGTAAGACTGAGATCAAGAGAGGAAGAGAACAACACGTGGGGTGAACATGCTGCATATAGGCTGAATGAAACACAGCAAGAAGAAGAAGGGTCTTGTTGAACAAAGAAAAAGAACAAACCAACCAACAACAACAAACCAACACTACCAGTGTACCAATACAGATGCTGATTAATAAACTAGCCACAATAGGATATCAACAAACAAGATATCAAAACAAGGAAACTCTTCACTATCTACAAAATATATGCATCCTGAGAATGTACCTGCCGAGATGAAAAGGAAGTAGCGTCCTGATGGAGCACAACCGAATGCACAGAGACAACTGTAGGGTTGGTTGAGTTGGTGAAAGGTCCAACAGACTACCGAATACAACTTGTATGCAAACAGGTCGACAGCATGCCATAAAAGGTATCCCTAACTAACCGAACAAAAAATTTCCATTGACAGATGTGAATCAAAGATGTCACACAAGAGTTGGATAGATTGGGCAAAGACAATGAAGGCTCATTGGAATGACTAAGATGAGGTCAGCTCGACTGGGATAGAGAATGAATCATTATAAATGCCCAGCTGCAAGACCAAGGTCACTATAAAAATAGCTTTAAAAAATTGCGGGACTGAATCAATCAGACACGTGTAGATTCTGCAAGGTAGAAACAGAAAGCACGAGCCACTTCATACCGGGATGTCGAAAACGTCATGTCAGAACAACTGGTAACACAAATACACAACAAAATATGCAGAATAATCCACGGGCACATCTGCAAAAATTTTAATATCCCAGTTCCAGAAAACTCATGGAAACATGAATCAAAAGCAATCATTGAAAACCAGGAAGTAACACTCACATATGAACTAATGATCCCATTGAGTGTGAACATAAAAAAAAAACATTGCGACTGGATATAGTACTTAGGTTAAAAAAAAACGAGGGGCAATACCACTGGGTGCTCATCTGTAGTGGTTGGATAAGAAAACCAGGTAACCACTGATGACCTGGATAAGAAAACCCGCGCGGTTTGTGGATGAAAACGCCGCGTGGATGACCCACAGAATATGTCACGAAGAAGAAAGAAAATACCGATGGATTGTTTTTTAATGCCATGAACAATTTTTGGTACAACACGGGTGATGAAGGTTGTAGTCAGGTTGCATGGGAATTGCATGTATAGTTTCTGACAAGAACGCAAATACCTATTTTGGGGGGAACCTCCCTCCCCCCCCCAGTGAACTCCATTTTGGCCTGACTTTTTTTTAATGCCATGAACAAACTATAGTACATACCGGTGATGAAGGTTGTGGTCAAATTTCATCAAAATCGTTTGGGTAGTTTTTGGGAAGAAGTTGCAAATGTTTGTGAACGGATTGACGGATGGACGATGCGCCATACAATAATCTCCCAGAACTATGTTCCAGGTGAGATAAAAATGAAGTCAAAAATATCCTGGAAGCTGAACAGCATCAAAATTGTGCCAGTGACAATTGGAACAATGGGAATGATAAAGAAGAACCTTATAGAGATCTTAAAAACCATCCATAGGAATACTCCGACAAAACATAGTATCAATCCAGGAGCGGATCCAGAATTTTTTTTAGGGGGGGTTCACTTAAGGTTAAGATGTTCTCATCTTGTGAAATATACCACTAAGCCTTAGTCAAGTCAATGTAATCGTCGAGGAAAAACCAGTTAATCTATCCAGAGCGAGCAGTGTCCGACCATAAATTTACATTCTCCACAGGAAAATTGGGGAATATCGAGTTACTTGGTCGGGGAGCATTTAGGAGCAAGTGACCATAACATTGTGTGTGCAAAGATTCTGCTAAGGGTTAGAGGTCAGGATAGTAGGGTAAGGCTATTGGATTTCAGAAAGGCAAACCATGAGGGTATGTGGAGAGAATTGAGTGATGTGGATTGGGAGACTCCAACAACAGGACAATCAGCATCAGAGAAGTGGGAAACCTTTAAGGACCAAATGTGTGGAGTGCAGAGTAAGTACATTCCAATGAAGTGTAAAACTAGAAACACAAAGAGGCCAGTACAGGGTGGTTGCATAGTGAGATAAGGAATGCTATTAAGGAGAGGCAGAAGGCATTTATTGGTTTAAAATAACAGGACTGGAGTTAATGATATCAATCTATTGGAGTAAACAGAGGCAAGTAAAGAAAATAACTCGGCAAGCCAAAAGAAAGTATGAGAAGGATATGACAAAGAATATTACAAAAGACTTTTTTAAAAAGAATATTCAACATAATACCAAGGTTTTAAGTATATCAGGGTAAGAGAAGAGGTAAGGACCAGTGTGGGTCCATTGAGAAAAAGCACCGGGAGAGTGGTTAGTGATGAAAGTGAGATGGCACGCTTATTAAACAGGTATTTTTCTTCAACTTTTACACAAGAACAGTCAGGAGAATTGCCAATAGCTGAGAGTATCTATCAAGGTGGTGAGGAAGGGCTTTTACAGAAGATCCAGGTTGGAGTGGAGAAAGTAAAGGAACAGCTAGGAAATCTTGGAGTATATAAGGCTCTGGGTCCAGATAATATGCAACTGAGAGTATTGAGGGACGTGGCTGAGCAGGTAAGCGAGATGTTAACGGATATTTTCAATAGCTCACTGGAGTCAGAAGAGGCACGGGAGGATTGGAGAGTAACAAATGTAACATCATTATTTAAGAAAGGATCCAGAGAAGAATTGGGAAACTATAGACCTGTTAGTTTGACTTCATTTGTGGGAAAGGTTGAGAAACTATAGACATTAATTAAGGACCAGATCAAGAACCATTTAAACAAATAAAAACTAGTTTAAGGTAGTCAACATGGGTTTACCATACATAGTTCCTGTTTAACAAATCTTTTAGAGTTCTATGAAGCAGTGTCTGATTGGGTGGATGAGGGAAAGGCAGTGGACATAGTATATCTCTACTTTAAGAAGGCATTTGATAAGGTACCGCATTGGAGGTTGTTAGCCAAAGTGGGGGCTTGTGGAGTGGCTGGTCAGGTGGCTAATTGGATTGCAAACGGGCTTAGTGGTAGGAAGCAAAGAGTGGCTGTGAGTGGGAGGATGTACGTTGCGGGGTACCTCAGGGATCAGTACTCGGACCATTACTATTCATTATTTACATCAATGATTTTGATAATGAGGTAAAGAGCAAGCTTTCCAATTTTGCAGATGACACAAAGCTTGGAGGTGAGGTGGATAGCAGAGGGGGTGGTGATCAGATTCAGGAAAGTATTGATACTTGCACAGATTGGGCAAAAGATTGGCAGATGCAATTTAACCTGAGCAAGTGTAAGGTGTTGTTGGGAGGGGAAAGAACAATGAAAATAGAGATTACAGGACGTCAGGGGTAATTTTGGAGCACATCACACAGGAGAAGAATCTGGGGGTGGTAATAGATATGGGAGGTAAACAGGCAGCACAGTGCCAGGCAGCTAGCGGAAGAGCAAATAGGGTTTTTGGTTGTATTTGGAGCAGGATCATTTATAAATCAAAAGAGGTGGTGTTAACATTGTATAGGAATTTAGTGAGAGCCATATCCAGAATATTCTGTGCAGATTTGGTCACCACAGTTCTGGAAGGACATAGATGCTACAGAGAGGGTTCAACGTAGGGCTACTAGCTCGATTCCGGGCCGAGCTTGACTCAGCCATGAGGATCGGCTGAAGGAGACAGGGCGTTATTCACGAGAAAGGAGGTGGTTACAAGGAGATATGATAGAGATGTTTAAGATAATGAAAGCTATAGATAAAATAAGTGCAGATTAATTATTCAACAGAGTAGACAGTGACAGAACCAGGGGGCCATAGCTTGAGAGTAAAAAAGAGGAGAGTTAAGACGGTAGCAAGGCAGGGGACTTTCACTCAGAGAGTAGTTAATGTATGGAATGGTCTCCCTGGAAAGGTAGTGGCAGCAGAAAAAAGTAGATACATTTA
The DNA here is from genome assembly GCF_056783735.1 of Eptatretus burgeri. Lineage (NCBI taxonomy): Eukaryota > Metazoa > Chordata > Myxini > Myxiniformes > Myxinidae > Eptatretus > Eptatretus burgeri. Next base: position 58,340,866 of record NC_140964.1, on the reverse strand, counting down.
AATTATAATTACATAGGTGCCTGAAAGTTATGGAGATAGAGGGGTATTGGGATGTTGATAAGACTTTTAGGTAGTTTGAGCATTGATGGGTGATTGTGTATGGAGTGCTGTTGGTGTGGGTCTTGTCAAGGTGGGGGGGGGGTTGTGTGGATAATGTTGTATGTTTTTAATCAAGCTCATGCCCCCTCTCCGAAGGGAAGAAAAGAAAAAGAAAAAAAAAAAAACGACAATCCCCCCCCCCCCAAAAAACAAAACAAACTTTTTTTGCATTTTCTTCCTTGGATCTTGTGTCGATGGGTTGGTGTGGTGTTGGCGCAGACATGATGGGCTGAATGGCCTCCACCTGTGTCAGATTTCCTTGTTTGTTATTTGACAAAAAGGCCTCAGGCCCGTCACTAACTGATTCGAAAGAAAAGCTGAAGATTTTGGAATCTTTGCGACGGATCTTTACAACAACAATGTAAATACACAAAATGTTTCCAATACATACAAATCAATGAAAATATCGAACGGACAAACACAAAATGTGGCGAAATGGGCCCGAGCTCGAAACCTAAACTCGCCATTGTGGATCATCAGATCATTAATATAATAATGGACGCTGTAGCCATGAAACCTTGAATTAGCTGGTAAATAGTTCAGGATTGTCGTGTACTTTGCTGTGGGACACGATCCCGAAAATGTTGCCGTTCTCTTTGTGGCCACAACTCAGCAATGAGTCGCAGGGATTAATACAGAACCAGCGGCGAAAAGGATCGCAACTCGGATTCATTGCCGAGTGAAAGCAAAAGACGTGCGATTGCCGGTTGTCCGGTGACGTCTCGCTCTACGATCACGTGACATATTTGCAAGGGCGCGAAGGGGGGGATTCACGTGCACCTGGTGAACCCCCTGGATCCGCCATTGCAATACCTCTGGGTGCTCACCTGATAGTGGCTGGATAAGATAACCAGGAACCATTGCTCAGCATGGATGACCCACAAAATATGTAACGGAGAGGAAAGAAAATACCTTTTGGATTTTTTTTTTTTAATGCCGTGAACAAACAGGTACAGGCACGGTGCTGAACATTGTGGTGAAGTTTCATCGAAATCGTGTGTGTACTTTCAGAGAAGTTGCTCGTATTTGTGGACGGACGGAAGAACGACGTTCTCGGTGAGTTTAAAAAACAACAAAAAAAAACTACAGTTTGGAACTACCTGGAGTTATTACCATCCTGAGAAGAGCCCTCTGAACAAAACTTTGAGAACAAGAAAAACTTCACAACTTGGTCCATGAATCGTGATCCCTTAATGAAACTGGGGTGGATACTTGGGAGGACTCCGATCCACCTTCTAAAACCCGCATATGGAGATAAACACACACACACACACACACACACACACACACACACACACACACACACACACACACACACACACACACACACACGCACACACACACGTACACACACACATACACAAACACGTACACACATACATATACACACACGTACACACAAACACACACATACATACACACATACATACACACACACACACATACACATACACATACACATACACATACATACATACACACACGTACACACACACACACGTACACACATACACACACACGTACACACACGTACACATACACACACACATACACACACACGTACACACACATACACACACGTACACACGTACACATACACACACACACGTACATACACGTACACACACACATAATGTAGTTTTAGTAAATGTGTAATCGGTGATGAAATGATCCATGGTTCTCGGAGGAACTCCCACAAGACATCACTCGTAATGGAATTCATCAGGAGATACATGAAGCATCCTTTTTACAAGTTGGAGTTGTATGTATTTCCTTCACGTTGATAATAAATATTCGTCACAACACGTTGAAACCATTTTATATATGTATTCATACGTGTATATTACTGGAGAAACGTTGCAATAATCATGTGAGCACGACGAAAGAATAATACAATTATTCGTTAATCCTTCATGAAGCTTGAACAAACGATCATGCACCCTACCGAAAATAGTAGCGAAGAAGGAATCGTGGGTTGAGATTAAAGTCATGGGATTACACGAGGACGGTGATGGGAAAGGAAATCGCGCTCGCATCCAGCGAGGCACCGCACACAACACCGGACGGGAGCGTGATTCACGCCAGGACAACGATTGTGACGTCATTTGGAAGCACGACAGAACACTTTGAAATATCATTCCTCTGCGGAACTTGTATTTAAATAAACGGTCGTTGCTAAACTTTCTCGTATTCATGCTCACGGCGGATGAGAAATATTCTGCATAAAAACATTGCGGTGTTTTGATGATAAATGCAGTGAACTAGCGTCAGGAGGGTGACGATGTTAAATAAAGCAAATAATAAACAATTTATTCAATACATACATAACATACATACATACATACATACATAATATACACACATACACACATACATACACACACACACACACACACACACACACACACACACACACACATACATAACATACATACATACATACACATACATAACATACATACACATACATAACATACATACACACATACATACATACATACATAACATACATATGTACATACACACATATACATATACAAAACATACATACATACATAACATACACACATACACACATACATACATCACATACATACATACACACATACATACATCACATACATACATACACACATACAAACATACATACATTCGCACACACATACACACATATACACATACATAACATACATACATACATACATACATAACATACATACACACATACACACATACATAACATACATACACACATACATAACATACATACACATACACACAAACATAACATGCATACATAACATACATACGTACATACACATAACATACACACATAACATACATACGTACATACATACACACCATACATACTTACATATGTACATACATACACACATACATACATAAACACATACACACATACATAACAAACATACATAACATACGTAATATACATAACATACACACATACATACATAACATACATACATACACACATAACATACACACATACATACATATATACATACATATACA
>NC_140964.1:58152731-58335231 GCF_056783735.1 Eptatretus burgeri | reverse complement strand
GCATGTGTGTGTGATGGTGTGAATGTGTGTATGTATGTGTGTGTGCATGTGTGTGAGGGTGTGATTGTGTGTGTGCATGTGTGTGCGAATGTGTGTGTGTTAGGGTGTGACTGTGTGTGGTGTGCTTGTGTGTGTGTGAGGGTGTGCATGAGTGTGAGTGTGTGTGTGTGTGTGTGTGTGTGTGTGTGTGTGTGTGTGTGTGTGTGTGTGTGTGTGTGTGTGAGTGAGTATGAGGCTGTGTATGTGTGTGTGGGTGTGTATGTGTGTATGTGTGTGTGATGGTGTGAATGTGTGTGTATGTATGTGTGTGCATGTGTGTGAGGGTGTGATTGTGTGTTTGTGCATGTGTGCGAATGTGTGTGAGGGTGTGAATGTGTGTGGTGTGCTTGTGTGTGTGTGTGTGCATGTGTGTGAGGGTGTGAGGGTGTGAATGTGTTTGTGTGTATGCATGTGTGTGCATGTATGTGCATGTGAGTGTGTGTGTGTGTGTGTGTGAGGGTGTGAATGTGTGTGAGGGTGTGTGTGCGTGTGTGCGTGAGGGTGTGAAGGTGTGTGTGAGAATGTGTATGTGTGTATGTATGTGTGTGAGTGTGTCTGTGTATGTATATATGTGTGTGCATGTGTGTGTGTGAGTGTGAGGCTCTGTATGTGTGTGGGGGTGTGCATGTGTGTGTGAGGATATGTATGTGTGTGTTTGTGTGCATGTGCATGCGTGTGTGATGGTGTGAATGTGTGCGAGGGTGAATGTGTGCGTATGTATATGTGTGTTTGTGTGTGTGTGTGTGTGTGTGTGTGTGTGTGTGTGTGTGTGTGTGTGTGTGTGTGTGAGAGAGAGAGGGTGTGAATGTGTTTGTGTGTGTGCATGTGTGTGCGTGTATGTGCATGTGAGTGTGTGTGTGTGAGGGTGTGAATGTGTCTGTGAGGGTGTGTGTCCGTGAGGGTGTGAAGGTGTGTGTGAGAATGTGTATGTGTGTATGTATGTGTGTGTATGTATGTGTGTGCATGTGTGTGTGAGTGTGAGGCTGTGTATGTGTGTGTTTGTGTGCATGTGTGTGTGATGGTGTGAATGTGTGTGAGGATGTGTATGTGTGTGTTTGTGTGCATGTGTGTGTGATGGTGTGAATGTGTGTGAGGGTGAATGTGTGTGTATGTATATGTGTGTGTTTGTGTGTGTGCGTATGTGTGTGTGTGTATGTGAGTGTTTGTGTGTGTTTGTGTGTGTATGTGAGTGTTTGTGTGTGTATGTGTGTGTGTATGTGAGTGTGTGTTTGTGTGTGTGTGTGTGTGTGTGTGTGTGTGTGTGTGTGTGTGTGTGTGTGTGTGTGTGTGTGTGTGTGTGACATGTGTTTTGTGGAGTTTTCCTGAAGCGATTTGACGTGGAATGTGATATAATAAAATGATCGTCATGATCTCCTGAGTTGAATAGACTAACTAACGACAAAGAACCTGAAGACTTCCCATGTTTTAAACGCACGTCAAGTCAATGTGTATTGAGCAGCTTTCCAGGTTCTTCCACGGTATGGCATTGTAATAACAAAATAAATATAAACAATAATAACATTGAAACAAAGCATATTTAAATTAATACAGTACTAAGAATATTAACACCAATAATAACAGTTGAATCATTTGGCGAAAATAATAACGAATGTATAATCCCTTCCTTGGCCCAAGCTCGTCTGGGCTTCGTGAAAAGGCAAGCTAAAGCTCATGCAGGTCGGCAGGCAGGTAGGCAGGTAGATAGGCAGGTAGATAGGCAGGTAGGCAGGCAGGTAGGCAGGCAGGCAGGTAGGTAGATAGGCAGGTAGACAGGCAGGTAGGCAGGCAGGTAGGCAGGCAGGCAGGTAGGTAGGTAGGCAGGTAGACAGGCAGGTAGGCAGGTAGGCTTGTAGGCAGGTAGGCAGGCAGGTAGGCAGGTATGCTACAAGGCCGTTAAGACCAATGACAATTTGGTCCAACGGACCAACGGGCCCAGTGGTGCTCTGAAATATTTGAAGTGCTGATGCGATTACCACCAAGTGAGGAAGGCAGTTCCACTTCTCACTAACTCTGTGAATGAAACAGATCTTTGGTAGAGCCGTGCAACTCCTCTTCATCTCCTGAAACAACCTCAGAGAATGTATGGCCTCTCGTTACATGATATCACCGCAACAGAGAGGTGCTCGGGGTCCTTGACTACGAAGCCTTTGATCTCGTAAACTTCAATCAAGTGTCCTCGTTGTCGTCTGTCGTGAAGGGAGAACATATCCAGTTGTCTGAGTCTTTCCTGATATGTGAACTGACTGAGTTCTGCGACAAGGTTTGTCACTCTCCATTTGGACCCTCTCTATTTTATCAGCCTCTGCTTTAAATCTTTCATTGCAAATGACATTTCTATATTCGAGGATTTGATGGACCATAGATTGGAATTTCCTTGGTGAATCTGTGAAAGGTCCTCTTGATCAAACCCAACATCTGATTGGTCTTGTTGACTGTGAAAGGTGAGTTCATTGTCTGTAACAACACCAAGGTCCTCTTCCTGCGTTACTTGTAGTTCTTATTCCTTGAAGTGGTAAGGAACCACGTCATTGCCGTGAAACATAAATTAAATATTCCGCACAATTGCAGGTGGACCACCATTTGTGTATCTTTGGCCGTCCGTTCGTCCATTACATTTTATGATATACTCTAATAAAAAAATAATATTTCTAGAAAATGTATACATATACTACAATATACACACACACACACACACACACACACACACACACACACACACACACACACACACACACACACACACACACACACACACACACACACACACACACACACACACACACACACACACACACACACACACACACACACACACACACACACACACAACAGGAATGGAGGAAATGAGAGGTTGTCATGACAACCAACCGCTCCCGGCCTCTTCTTCCGGTCACGTGGGGGGGAGGGTACAACACGGCCGAGTGGTCCAATTGATCACCTCTTGGACACGCCGCATCCCTTTTTCGTCCTATAAATAAACCAATTGCGGAAATGAACGGATGATGTTTGAATTTTGGTTTCGGGGCGGTGTTCTTCAACGTCGAATGATTATATCAACCGATTATATTCCATATCCATGCGCGAAGGCGGTGTAGTTACGGGCGGTTAACACTGTTAAAAGGCCGATGAAGTTAGAAAGTTCAGTTTGTTCTTCCCAGTCGGCGCTTGGTGTGGGATACTCTGTGGAGATTGCGAACGCGCCAGTGAGGCGGGAAAACAAGAAAGGCGCTGACTGAGGGGTAACTCGTTATCGATGAGCAGTATGCTGCCTATGGCGCCTGAAGCTCGGTTTAGCGTGAACTGCTTCGTGCTCGGCATGACCGTCCTGTTCGTGCCGCTCGTAACTGGTCTTCGTCAGGAATCCCTCACTGTGACAGGACGTCTGGCGTTTGTCGTTTACTTCGTATTGCTCAACGTCTTGCTGGCCGTGCTGAACCATAATCACCAAGCACGTTTTAAGGTGGGCGACCGAGCGGGCCTGCACAACATGACGGCACCGATCTGCGCCTTGGTTCCCGATCCTCAGCTATCCGAGGGAACCTCGCTCGTCTCTAATGGCCGAATTCGTGTTCAAAGCACCTGATCGTGAAAATACACCCCCCCCCCCCCTTGGACGTTTCGCTTTCCCAATGTGGGACGGGACGGTGCCCTTTTATCTCCTGGATCGTTGTGTTCCTCGTTCTTTTAATGACGTCGAGTCTTGCTGTGGTTTTTCACCAACCTGACGAATGTCGTGAACGTCAACCTAAGGCTTGGAGTAGAGAATGTTCTTCCATGCACACCACGTGCTGACGCAGTGACTCGCGTTCTTGGTGTTTCCAACGACTTTTCTTGTTGCTTGACACCCCCTGGCTCATGATGCAGGAAAACAAGTTCCAATCTTGTATACGTCTGTGGTTACCCACTGTTTACTGATGCTCTTGCAAATCATCTATACGTACACATATGTCATGTCTTTCTCCTGCGTGTGCGATCACATATATATATATATATATATATATATATATATATATATATATATATATATATATATATATATATATATATATATATATATATATATATAGCTGCAAAAGTAGGTATACAGTCAAGAAAAACAAAACATGCACACAAAACATATTTTATTGATCATACAAGCATATCAATAATAACATACCAATAATAAACATACCAATAATAAACTATTAATCCCTCAAATGTTCAAACTGTTTTCCCCCGACATTCACACACTCCACTAGTCGAGTGTGGACACCCATGCACACTCTGGCACAAAGGTCTTTGTATACCTACTTTTGGCACAACTGTAAACCTACTTTTGCAGATATATATATATATATATATATATATATATATATATATATATATATATATATATATATATATATATATATATATATATATATATATATATATATATACTAGCGATACCCGTGCAAATGCACGGGATCGCAGTACAACATAGCTGGTAGCAGACGACAGACCGTACACGGGGAATGACAAAAATACGCATTGTGCAAAATGCAAGTGGTACTATGGAACGCCAAAACTTCCCAAACATTGTCGGCATGTCCGCTAAGTGCCACAGCAATTTCATAGGGATCGTGTGACGGCGAGCCGAGTTTTTAGTGTACCAGCTTGGTATATATATATATATATATATATATATATATATATATATATATATATATATATATATATATATATATATATATATATATAATCACAAACAAACTTCTCTTTGAGCCTTCGCTGTTAAAAAGGACGCATTGCATTTGAAGACCTGAGTGCAAGAAGTACTTTAATCACAAAATAACACTTTTGAAATATTGAGGATCAAAGTTTTCAAAACATGCTGCAGATACTTTTTTTTTTTTTTTTAAAGGTGGCACATACTATGGAGCCTGTTGCTGGTTCCAGGGGCTATACAGAGCAGCCGAACCCTTTTTTTGTGGAAAAAAAATAATCCTTTATTACGAATAAAACGAGAAAATTAGTTTTGGACTTCAGTACTTTTTGTGGTTAAGCACCTGGACTTAGGTACTTTTTGCGACAAAATGGCTGGACTTGGGTACTTTTAACACACAAAGCCCTTTGTTGCTCATTTTTGATTGCTATAGTCATTTTTGCTAAGTCTCCTTGCCTTTCGTGGTTTAATTTTATGCAGAAATACTCAGTTAACTACAATATTACCCAGTTAAGTCCAAAATTACTCGGTTAAATCGGAAATTAATGTCCTAAATAAAAGAAAACCTAACTTTGGTGCCAGTCGTCTTTCGCATCACAAGTCCCTCATTCAGCAAAGTCCTCCTGCTCAGAATGTTTGCATCAAAATAATACCAGATCGGAAATATTACAACAAAGTCAACTCTTAAGAGTATAAAAATGCCATGGCCATCTTTATGAGGGCTCAAAAGCTGATGACGAATGCAGTGCCTTTTTCAGTACCAGCAAAATATAATGCATAGAAACTACATACCTGATGCTTTGGCATCCTTCATTCTCTTTCTAGCCCAGTCTCCAGGGTTTCTTTTACGTTTTTTGCCCCTGTCATGCCTGTTATCAGGGTTTTCCTCATTCACACCATGCTGTCCAGCCTCCATGGTCACCATTTTCATAGCTTGTCACATGACACACACTAGCATTTTGATTGGACAGTCATGGACTTAGGAACTTCTTGCTCAAACATTATGGACTTGTGTATTTCTTGCACTACATTTTAGTGAATACAACAATGACCATATACCAATATACAGGACTTGAGTACTTATTTTCGGAATTTTTTGGTATCAAATGATGCTCTGGCCATTATAGATTATAGTACTGGTGCCAGCTCATTTTTTTTCAAAAATGTGACAAGTACTTCTTGCATCCAGGTCTTCATTTGCTCTTTATTCAAGTCAATGACAGGAATAGTAAAAAAATGATTAGTATAAGCTGTGTGATGGGTGGAACAATGGATGATGGAGGTATGTTAACCGCCTGGGAAGCAAAGATAAGCTGGCATGTCGGGCAATAACTGTAATGTATCAGGCAGGTAAAGCAGTTTGAATGCACCATCAATCTTTATTGTGCTCGACACACACACAAACCTCAGAACCATCCATGAACCAGCCTCGTCGTGCCGCTATGTTCCTGCTTCGCGATGACCACACTTCCGGTTGATCTCGTACAAGAATACATGACATCTCCCCCCCCCCCCTCCCATTAATCGTGAAAATGCATTAAAGATGAACACAAGAGTGATAAAGACACTGGTAAATAATACAAAGATCATTAATATGTCAGTATTGGCTACAAATCGAGGCAGATAGGTGCCTTTGGAACTCTGGATGATCGTTGGGGTACAAAGCCGACAGACGGCCCTGCTGCAACAGCGTTATTGGGGTCTGCCTCATGGAGTGGTGCAGTGCTATCTGCAGCACCAACATCGCTCTTCACAGGTTCAGGGAGTGGCGAGACATCATTTTTGAAGTTGACAGGATCACAAGACCGATACCGGACATGATCAAGGTTCCTCTGGATGACTCGATTGTCCTCTTGTTTGATCTTTTATGACAATGGTCCCTCGTTTTTGTGAACCCTCCCTGGTAGCCAAGCCTTTCCGTGACCAAAGGGAGTGGCAAGACATCATTTGTGAAGTTGACAGGATCACAAGACCGATACCGGACATGATCAAGGTGCCTCTGGATGACTCGATTGTCCTCGAGTTTGATCTTTTATGACAATGGTCCCTCGTTTTTGTGAACCCTCCCTGGTAGCCAAGCCTTTCCGCGACCAAAGGGAGTGGCAAGACATCATTTGTGAAGTTGACAGGATCACAAGACCGATACCGGACATGATCAAGGTGCCTCTGGATGACTCGATTGTCCTCGAGTTTGATCTTTTATGTCTTATGACAACGATTCCTCGTTTTTGTGAACCTTTCCAGGACCAAAGTTTTTCCACAAACACCAGGTCCCTGATGTTTATTGAGCACTGTACTGCATGTTTGTCATGATGAAGTCTCTGTTTCCACTGATTTTGATCCATGACCGACGCCACGTCTGGTCTGAGACAATCCAGTTGTGTACGCAAATGTCGTTTTATCAGCAGCTCAGCTGGTGTCACCCCCGTTGTGGTGTGTGGAGTGATGCTGTGAGTGAAAAGCAAATGTGCTAGTCTGGTCTGAAGGCTTCCACCGTGTATCTTATTTAGACCAGACTTGACAAAGCTCACAGAGCGTTCGGAGAGTCCATTTGAAGCTTGATGGTGTGGGCTCACAAACTTGTGAATTATACCGTTCAGGTGGGTGAATTCAGTGAATTCAGAGCTTGAGAAACAGGTTCCATTGTCAGTGACTATCATGCGTGGCAAACCATGAGTGGCAAAGCACTGGCGCAGCCTCTCTATAGTCGCGTGTGAGGTTGCTGTATGTGTTCCAAAGGCGTCGATCCATTTAGTGTGAGCATCCTTAACAATAAGACTCATACGGCCTTTGATGGGTCCAGCATCGTCAAGATGAATCCTCTGCCATGGTTCAGTAGACCATTCCCAGGGATGCAGTGGTGCCTTTGCAGGGGCGTTTCGACTGCTTTGGCATGGATAACAATGCTTCCCACACTGTTCGATGTCATCGTCAAGGTGAGGCCACCAGACATAGTTCCGTACCAGCGATTTCATTCTTACAATGCCTGGATGACAATCGTGAAGCTGATCCAAAATCTTTGTGCGCAAGTTTGGGGGAATGACCACTCGGCATTCCCACAGCAAGCAGCCATTCTTGACACTTGGTTCATTCTGCCTGGCCTTATACGAATACAATTCAGGGTCAGCATCGTGTAGAAGGCCCCACCCATGCCCAGTAGCATGAATGACCTTGGAAAGAAGTGGGTCACGCTTGGTGTTGGTCCATATCTGGTTGGCATCGATTGTGTTATCATTCAAAAATTATATCAGAGATATCATGCTGCCAAGTGCAGGGGGGTCAAACACTGTCCGGAAGTGGCAGGCGACTCATGGCGTCTGCATTTGGAATTGTGGAGCCAGGTCTGTACGTAATGTAATCATAAGCCAAGAGTGAAAGTGACCAGCATATGGTCCGAGGCGGTCAAACCTCTGAGGTAGCTTTTGTTGGACCAAACAAACTAATCAGTGGTTTTTGGTCCATGTAAATCGTGAATGTCGACCGAAGACATACTGGTGAAATTTTTTAACTCCTAATGCAATGCTAAGTCCTTTTTTGTCCAGCTGACTGTAGTTCTTCTCAGTCGGGGACAGTGTGCGAGATGTGAATGTGATTGGTCTCTCTGTGCGATCTGGCATGATGTGTGACAAAACAGCACCAACCCCTGACTGACTCTTGTCACACGACAGGACCATGTCTTTGTCTGTCATCGTGAGCTAGCACATTTGAAGACTGCAGCATGTCTTTTGACTTCTGGAAGGCTGATGACTCTGGAAAGTCCTATTTCCAGCTGACGCCTTTTTTAACAGGCAATACAGTGGGCCAAGCATGGTAGCAATGTTTGGGATATATCTTCTGTCGTGCTGCAGCATGCCAATGTGAGCCTTGAGTTCAGAAATGTTGGTCGGAGCTGGGGCGTCTTTGATTGCTCTGATCTTCTCTTCAGTGGGATGTAAGCCTTCAGCATCGATACGATGACCCAAATAGGTCACAGACGGAACCATGAACTCACACTTGTCTCTCCGCCGGCGTGTGCCATGTGCCAAATTTCAATTTTTTCAGTGGAGCGGTTTTGGAGATACAGAGGTCCAAAGTTTTTCCTTTTTTCCACCATGGCAGCCACACCCCATAACCTTTGATGTCATAATTATCATTAAAACTTTCCACATGAGTAGTCGCACCGATGGTGAAAATTTTGTCAATCAGATAAGCGGTTGGAGAGAAAACAGAGAAAATTTGCATGGACAGACGGACAACCTGAAAACATAATGCCTCCAGCGACTTTGTCATTGGATTCATGGAAAAAACAACAACTGGTGTCTCATACTTGACACGCTGTAGTAGGGCTAATATGTGCTATTTATAGTTACTATGACTTTGCCCTTTCACATTTTGACCCAATTTTTAATTATTTTATCTATACTCTCATAATAAAGGTTTGTTGAAAATTTGATTAAAAACTGCGATTGTAAAAAGTTATTGCCTGGACCAGCACACACACACACACACACACACACACACACACACACACACACACACACACACACACACACACACACACACACACACACACACACACACACACACACACACACACACACACACACACACACACACAATTGCAAAACCCTGTCTCCTGCTGCTGGGTAGGTGAGGGGGAAATGGCCGAGCAAACATTTGATGTGTGGATATCACTTTCTACATAAGCAAAATACACTCTTCCTTTGTCTACCTTTCCTTTAAGCAAAGTTTGTTTCATGCTTGTGCGGATTATTTCTGACACTTTGTTTCACTGCTTTTGCTAATGATGTTCTCCATCGGAAACTCGTGTTTCATTTCCATGATGACAACATGGTAACTTGAGGAATGTATTGTTGATGTTTTGTTAGGTGGCGATTCGAGCTTGTTTTCTTGGGTTTGTCTGTGGCTGTGGCTTAATTCTCAGCAGCAGCATATCAACATGGAGGTACTTTGGCTGGTGAGTCTGTTTATATACTGTCTATTTGTTTTTCTCTCCTCCCCACTTCCATCCACAGTTTGATAATAAGTACTTTGCAGAACGCAAATCGTTGTCTTGGAGTATTGGAGCAACCAGTCAATCCATGTAAAATAAGTGTTCAGCTTAATTTAACTTTGATGAAAGACTTATTTGGCCCAGAAATGAAGCATGTACATTTAAAAAAAAAAAACTTGCTTTACATGGAGAAAGTCGATAGTGAAGTCCACGAGGTTGTAATCTCGTCATCAGAAGTTAAACGTCCAGCCCTGGAAGATGTTATCAGCTGCCATTTTCCATGATCATTAATACATAGCATAAATAGTGATTGACAAGTTAAGCATCAACACCATTAAATATTTATTATGAAAGCATCCTGGTGAACAGATTGCAATGAAAAATATGAAGGGGGCATTTATTAGGGTTGTTAAGGGATTGGGAGGGGGGGGGCTTGTTAACTTAGCTGTGCAGAAAATTTAATGTGTCAATTGGTTTGAGTTTGGTACTCCGCCACCGAATGTGAAGGAGGTGATGTTTTCACCCCTCTCTGTCTGTCTGTTTGTCTCTTTGTACACAGGATATCTCAAAAAGTTGTGGATGGATCAGGATTAAATTTTGTGGACAGGTTGGGTGTGTGACAAGGACGAACTGATTAGATTTTGGTGAAGATCCGGATCCAACTACGAGAATTTTTAAAGTGATTCTTCACCATTGAGCATTCGGGCGAAAAACGATATATAGCACGATATCTCAAAAAGTTGTGGATAGATTCTGACGAAACTTGGTGGACAGGTTTGAAGTTTGATAAGGACAAATTGATTCGATTTTTGGTGAAGATCTGAATCTGTATCTGGCTACGAGAATTGTTTTTTTTTTTTAATGATTCTTCACCATTGAGGTCTAGGGCCAAAAACGATATAGTACTGTATAGCATGATATTTCAAAAATGTATTGGGCCCAATATGTTCTCGTGGATCAGGCGTTACGTGGTGGAGGTATGCACTCCACCGAGTGCCCTTGTAGTTTTTAAATGTATTGGATGTTTGGAAAACAGGAACTTGAGCTTAAAAAAAGGTTTCCTTCTTTACAAGGAACTTGAATGCAGGAGCAAGTGATTTGGCCCATAATGCCTGTGCTGCATTTATATTTAACATTAATCAATTCTATTAGTTAATCCAATCAATTTCTCTCTGGAGGTGGCTAGGAGGGGAGTAGAGTGGACAACAGTGGAACAGGCCCAGGGTGTGTGTATGTGTGTATCATTTATTGTTATCTCCATATGCAGGTTTCAGAAGGTGGAACGGAACCTTCCCAGGCCTCAAAGTATCCGTGTGTGCGTGCGTGTTCTTTCCTTTTTTAGGTTCGGGTAGAGGTGAAGACTTGTATGGTGAGGGATGAACAAACAGTTATAGAACATTCATGTTTTGACGAGACCCTTTCACAGACCTCATAAACATCTGACATCGACCGACAATCGCCCATCCTAAGCTACTTTGGTACCAGTCCTGCCAATATCCATGTTCCACTTCTCAGGATCTATCCTAACTGCATCTCGTTACCTATCTCATTCAAGTTTAAACTTATCTACTGTTTTGCTACCACTATTTTCCAGTTGCTACATTTCATTGAAGGTCTTTATTATTTCCCCAGAGTTCAAGCACTTATCAGAATAATTAAGTCGTATGATTGTACCCTCGAACAAAATTCTCAATGCAATATACTTCAAACGGTATTCTTTATTTAACAATGGCTGGCAAGATATCTCTGATGTATGCACACTGCATTTGAGTTGTCTTGCCTGGGTTTATATCTAGAACCAGCTATAAATTGTAAGTCTTGCAGAATGATTCGTCAATGTGCATTCATCGATTAGAGGGACGTTAAGCCAGAGGACATGGCTGACAGCACTGATCATTGGTGGACCTTAAATAACCCACAGTGTCCTTTGTGAAGAAGAAAAAGCAAGTTGTGGCTGGCACGCTGAAGAAATTAGAAATTCTGCCATTAATTCTCATTCGAGCATCAGACCTGGCCAGCTGTTTCGGGTAAGAATGGCACAAGAAAATCCTACAAAGCAGGAATAATTGGGGTGTTAAAGAAGAAGAGAAGGAGGAATCTGTGTTTCGAAGAGTTGGTGAAACGACTTATCGTACTCATTGGGAATGAGGTCCTTGTTACTGCAAAGTAGTTAAAGTTCTGAAGTACATTCATCTTTCAGCTTTTTACACTGTTCACCTTGCTGAAGGACCCCTCTGACCTCAACTGATGTTTGAGGCAATGTAATGCTGCGACTGAGCAGTTTCCTTCCAATTGGCCCAAGCTGTATCTTCTGTCCTGCTGCCCCTGCTGCTCTGCTTGAATTCAAGTCATTGAGAATGGAGCGCATTTTTGCTGCACTGTCCACAAGTTTGGTCTCAATTTCGGTTGTGCTTGTCCATCAACTTTTGATCACTGTTGAAAAATTATTAATGCTATGAAATGATAGTTAAACCCACCTGTTCATTTGTAAAACTGCAATCACGCCACTACCCCCGATCATCGTGCGCAGATGGTGTGATTAGAATGTGGTGGGTGGAGGAGGTGATCTTTTTATCACAGAATTGCTTGAGCTTTTTGATTAGCCAAACCTGTTGCTGTTGGATTCCCATTTTAAGACTCCAACCTAAATAATAGCACTTCTATTTTATGCAGAGCTTCTTCTGTGTTTTAAAAAACAAAACAAAATGCAATTGGCAAAGAAAGCTGCCATTCTAAAATATATTGCTTTGATTTGTTACCACAATAATGGTTATTTGCATCTGCTGTCGTTTTTTGTTCTGAACCTTTACCCTGCCCCTTCCCCATAGAAGCAATGCACCAACGTATAATAATTGGATGCATGGATTTTCTTTTTTAAACAAAATGGTGGGCTGGTAGAATAGCTGAGAGTTATGTGCACTCACCTTGGAGTTGTCTAGCCTGGGTTTGAATCTTGACCCAGCTCGAAACTGTGACCCTGGTGTTTCACATACAGGGTGAGGTGTCAGTGTGTTTGCTGTCCATTTGAGGGACATTAAGATGTGGGACCCTTTCTCCGAGCAATGAGGGACATTAAAGATCACATGGTGTTTTTCATGAAGACTAGATGAGTTATTGCCGGCACCCTGAACAAATTACAAATTTCTGTCCTGACTGAGTACTGACAAGGCAATGGGAAACCACCCAGCACAGCCTTACATCACTAAATCTTGCAAAGCAGAAAATGCAGAAATTTCTGCAACATCCATAATATTGTATCGGTTGCCGGTGTCCTGATCCCAATGCTGTTAAAACCAACGTAACGTAGGCCGTGGGGTGGACCAGTGGTAAAATCTTCCAACAAAACAATCAAGTATTTACCGACTGATGGTCCTTGGAGACTGTACGTCGCCCGCCAGGAAAGCTGTATAGATGTTTTCTTCAGTTTCCAGCATAAAGAACCTCTAATGAGATCTGCCACCTACAGTAATTTCCCTGTTTAATTCGGATTTGGGTCCAAGCCAACCCTGGGGAAATTTACTGCAATATTACACCCTCCAAATGAGGGTTTCTTGACAATTTACCAAACCGCAAACCACGCACCATACTGACACACTCCAATGGTTGCAGCAGGTTTAATAAATATGCAAAGCAAAAAAATGGGGGGGGGGGTGGAGATAACAAGGAGAAGTTTACATGTATCACAGTTCTCCACACAATTTATAACCCAAGTGCACATGATATCTCAATGGCTTACGCATTACTTTATCTCATTCACACAATCACGATTCAGACAGGGATAGGTCACAAGACAGGGAATGAAAAACCTGATGCCCCACGCGATGCCTGCATGGAGTCAGTGCTGGTAGTTCGAGGAGGGAAGCTAGGATGGTGGAGCTCTTGGTAGGACGAGGCATATCTGGTGGTGTCACTTCCCTGACCCGTCGCCTCTCGGTGTCTGTGCACTTATCCAGCTCTGCTGAGTCACGTCTCTTTTGTCCATCGCATCCACCTGCTGGTCTCAACAGGACGTCTCTCATCCACCCAACTTCCTGCTCGGTGCCAGCTCTCCAAACTCACTCGAGCTCTTCTCCCTCAACTGATCTTCCCAAACTTCTAAAACCCACTCTATTAGCCAACTGCCCGTTCCGAGCTACCGCGAGTTGTCCCTGCCCTTCGACTTCTCTTACCTCGTGACAGTTTGCCGATTAGTTCTCCGCCCGGCGTCTCGAGCCTCTTGCCATGCCCACAGTTGTGAGCGGTTTCAGGTGGTTCTGACTGGAGTTTTTCAGGATGACCTGAGTGCACAATTGTGAGGCATACTCTTGCTGTCCTCAGGGGTGGGGGAGGGGGATTATCTGGGCTTTGGAGCTGGTTATAATCAGTTCACTTTAAAATAAACAGATTATGTCAGGAATGATTTAAAGACTTAAAGAGGTGGAATGGTCGGGAGGATTGCATACACATTACAGTGGGGAGAGGGTCATAACTTATCATCTCCTAAACAAACTTTGACATGTTCTTTATTGCTTTACATAGAAAACACACACTTATGTGTGTGTAATCTCCCAAGATTAGGAAACAATATAGAAATTATGAGCAGAGCAATATATGTCAACCAATGGCTGGAAGAATGGTGTAGGGAGGAAGTTTTTACATTTATGAAGCAGTGGGAATCATTCAGGGGACAAAGGGAGTATTTCTGAAATGATGGCCGTATGTTAAATGGAAAGGGGGCAGCAAGGTTTGCAGAGGGAATTGAGGAAGGAATTCAGGGTTTTGGGGTCATTGGGGGGTGGAGAAGGTATTAAGGAAGGAATAGATGATGCAATTGTGATGAGTAAGGTCAGGCAAGAAAATATAATTTCAGGAAGGGAAAAGTTAAACATATTCTATACCATTGCCAGAAGTTTAAATAATTAGATGGAAGAGCTTGAAGCCAAAGTGTATCGTGAGGAGTACAATATAGTTGCAGTGAGTGAGACATGGTTTAAGGAGGAGAGTAACTGGAGGACAGGGTTAGAAGGCTGCAAGGTGTATCGGTGTGATAGGAAGGAGAGGAGAGAAGAGGAGGAGGAGGAGGAGGAGGAGGAGGAGGAGGAGGAGGAGGAGGAGCAATCTTGGTAAAAGACAGCATTGCATCAAGAGAAAGCGGTGTCATTAAGGAAGGAATAAATGTTGAGGATTCTGTATGGGTAGAGATTAGAGATTGTAAAAACAGTGAGATACTGGTAGGATGCTTTCATAAGGCTCTGGGTGTGAAGGAATAGGAGGCAGGAGTACATGAAGAATTCAAAAGGGCATGTGGTAAGGGAAGAGTATTGATTATGGGGGATTTTAACTTGCCAGGGATACATTGGGTCCAGGAACAGGGAAAGGGCAGAGCAGATGAGGATTTCTGAGTTTTAGTCCAGGATTGCTTTTTTACCCAGTTTGTAGATAAGCCTACTGTGGGAAGTGCAGTGTTCAACCTCCTTTTAGGTAACAATCCCAATTTGGTGGAGGCGGTGGAGGTCGGGGAGCATTTAGGAGCAATTCACCATAACTTTGTGTGTGTAAAGATTCTGTTAAGGGTTAGAGTTCAGGATAGTAAGGTAAGGCTATTAGATTTCAGGAAGGCAAAGCTTGAGGGAATGAGGAGAGAGTTGGGAGAAGTGAACAACAGGACAATCAGCATCAGAAAAATGGGAAACCTTCAAGGAGCAAATGTGTGGAGTGCAGAGTAAGTACATTCCAATGAGGTGTGAAACTAGAAGGAGAAAGAGGCCAGGGTGGTTGAGTTGTGAGATGAGGAACATTATTAAGGAGAAGCAAAAGGCATTTATTAAGTTTTATATAACAGGACTGGAGTTAGATTTATATCACTCTCGGAGTAAACAGAGGCAAGTTAAGAAAATCACTCGGAAAGCCAAAACAGAGTCTGAGAAGGACATGGCTAAGAATATTAAACATAAAAGCAAGGCTTTCTTTAAGTTTATCAGAACTGCAATATAGAATATGAATCTGTAGAATATGTTTATCAGAAAAGAACAGGTTACGACCAGTGTGGGCCCATTGAGGAATAGCATTGGGAGAGTGATGAATGATGAAAGTAAGATGGCAGGCTTATGAAACAGGTATTTTTCTTCAACTGTGACAGAAGAACAGTCAGGAGAATTGCCAGTAGCTGAGAGTATCTATCAAGGAGGTGAGGAAGGGCTTTTACAGAAGATCCAAGTTGGAGTGGAGGAAGTAAAGGAAGAGCTTGGTAATCAAAGAGAAGATAAGGCTCCGAGTCCAGATAGTATGCACCCGAGAGTATTTATGGAGGTGGCTGAGCAGGTAAGCGAGATGTTAACGGATATTTTAAATTGTTCCCTGGAGTCAGAACAGGTACCGGATGATTGGAGCAAATGTAACACCATTATTTAAGAAAGGATCCAGAGAAGAATTTGGAAACTATAGACCTGTTAGTTTGACTTCAGTTGTGAGGAAGGTGTTGGAGACATTAATTAAGGACCAGATGAGGAACCATTTAAATAAATACAAACTAATTAAAGGTAGTCAGCATGGGTTTACCAAAGGTAGTTCCTGTTTAAGAAATCTTTCAGAGTTCTATGAAACAGTGTCTGATTGGGTGGATGAGGGAACTGCAGTGGACATAGTATATCTCGACTTTAAGAAGGCATTTGATCAGGTCAGGTATGGGAGCATGCGCCAGAGCAGTGCATCGCTATGTTCACTTTCCACCGGTACTCCAGGGGCCTCTGGCTGGCCATCCCCCAGGCAGATGCCTGGCCATCCCCATCTCCTTGAGATGCTGATCAACCTGCTGCAACCAGGAGGAACGTGGTCGGACCATTGGCCTCCTCCACTCACGAGGCTCCCTCGCTGAGAGAATCTGGTAAGCAGGATCAGCGTCAGGAAAACGACCGACATGCCCATACAGCCACAGCTGATGAGGTACCACATGATGATCTGATGAGGCATTTGATGAGGGACTACATCGGCGGTTGTTAACCAAAGTGAGGGCTTGTGGAGTGGCTGGTCAGGTAGCTCATTGGATTGCAAACTGGCTTAGTGGTTGAAAGCAAAGAGTGGCTGTGAGTGGGAGGATGTCTTGCTGAAAGGATGTAAGTAGCGGGGTTCTTCAGGGATCAGTACTCGGCCTATTACTATTCATTATTTCGCAGAGGGGGGTGGTGATCAGATTCCGGAAAGTATTGATACTTGCATCGATTTGGAAAAAGATTGGCAGATGGAATTTAACTTGAGCAAGTGTAAGGTGTTGGGGATGGGAAAGAACAATGAAAATAGAGATTAGAGGATGTAAGGGGTAATTTTGGAGCGAGTCATACAGGAGAAGGATCTCGGGGTGGTAATAGATATGGGAGGTAGGCAGGCAGCACAATGCCAGGCCGCTGTAGGTAAAGCAAAGAGTGTTTTTGGCTGTATTTTGAGGGGGATAATTTATAAATCAAAAGAGGTGGTGTTAGCATTGTACAGGAATTTAGTGAGGCCACATCTAGAATATTGTGTGCAGTTTTGGTCAACACAACTCAGGAAGGAAGGACACAACTCAGAATGGTTCTGTGCAGGGCTATGAGAATGATTACGGGCCCAGCTGGACTCAGCTACGAGGAGCGGATGAAGGAGACAGGGCTTTATACACTAGAAAAGAGGTGGTTACATTTATATAATGAAAGGTACAGACAAAATAAGTGCAGATGAATCCTTCAACAGAGTAGACAGTGATAGAACCAGGGGCCATAGCCTGAGAGTAAAGAAGAGGAGCGTTAAGATGGTAGGAAGGCAGGGGACTTTTACTCAGAGTGTAGTTAATGCATGGAATGGCCTCCCTGGAAAGGTCGTGGCAGCAGAAAAAGTCGATAAGTTTAAATTATAATTAGATAGGAACCTGGGAGTTATGGAAATAGGGGGGTATGGGGATGATGACAGGACTTGTAGGTAGTTTGAGCATTGATGGGTGATTGTGTGCATGTGTATGGAGTGCTGTTGGTGGGGGTCCTGTCATGGGGTATTGTGTGGTTGATGTTGTATGTTTGTAACCAAGCACATGCCCCCTCCCCTGAGGGAAAGAAGAAAATGAAAAAATATATAAAAACTTAAAAAGTCAACAAATAAATCAGTAAATTTAAAAAAAAAAAATTTATTTTTAAAATTGCATTTTCTTCCTTGGATCTTGTGTTGATAAATTAGTATGGTGTTCGCACAGGCATCATGGGCTAAATGGCCTCCACGTGTGTTAGATTTCCTTGTATTTCTTTTGATATATTAATAACATAAACAATGTATTTTACACCCATTACTCCCTTACCCCCTATTCATGTCCCTGCAACAATATATTGTTTCATGGAAGGGGGTGGAAGGATCTCTTTGCTATAATGTAGTAAGAATAGTGTGGACCGTGTGTTTGAGTAGGTCAGAATTACTCTTGTATTTGGGATCTGGCAGGGTTAAGTCATCCGTAATATGTGCACTTTTGTGGCAGTGATTGATAGCAGAGCAGAACAGGGCTCTGCTATCAATCTGCTATCAATCTGAACCCTGTTCTGCTCTGCTATCAATCACTGCCACAAAAGTGCACATATTACGGATGACTTACCCCTGCCAGATCCCAATTGTATGGTGTAAAACCTCCTGCACAGGTGAGGCCAGGAGAAGACTTGGGCACAAAGGTACAGGAAAATCATGCTTTTAAAAGGAATCAACATGGGTCGTTTGGTTAACAAGAAAACTCCAGGCTGTGTCATTACCATAAGTTGCGGAACCCTCGCTGAGGACTGAACAATTCCATGAGGTGTCGTTCCCAGGGCAGGATAGCCTAGAGGATGGCGCCGCCCATAGACTGCGGGCAGCCAATATGGGACCAATTGCCCTTGAAGGCAGTCCCAAAGGAGGAAAAGGCTGTGTCCGCACATGCGCTTAGGAGTTGGACCTTGAATTTCAGTGGAGACAACACCCCTTACTCTGTTTCATTGGGGGAGGGAGAGAGAGGGGGAGGGAGGGAGAGAAGGGGGAGGAGAGAGAGAGGGGGAGGAGGGAGGGGTGCGAGCGAGGTAGGAAAAAAGGGGGGGTGGATGGGGAGAGTGACATGTCACCAAACGTCCGAAATATTAAACCATATGAATTGGACAAATGAGCCCTTTTTTGTTGCTTTTTTGAAGCAGTCAGAACTGCTGATAAGTTCAATTCTGGAGCTTAAGTTTTGTAATTGTTCTTAGTTTAAGAGATTCTTGAGGTTATGGCATGTGCTGAAATGAAATAAAGCCACAAACGCCGGTGTCTCCAACGTTTATAAGCATTTTGCAATGTGTCCAGTGATTCATATGCATGATGATCAGGCATTCAATGATATGTGTGAGGAAAGAGAGAAAAAAATAGCATTGAGAAATCATTGCAGCCTGTTCCAAGTCAAGGCATGGTTGAGCAGGCCAAAAATCATGCCGAATGAAGACCCCATCCAGGTAGAGTGAGGCGTCTGAGGACGCGCATAATGAAGGATATAATTAAATAAGGCCATTAATTATCTTCAAAAGGGGTGTTTTAATTAACCCAAACACCCAATCTTCAGCCATGCACTTCCTTGGAGTTTTCTTAGTGTGCATGCAAAGTTTCAGGCTGCTCAGTTACATGGTTTTGGAGTAATGGAGGAGATAAACACTCATTGACTGACGGACTGACTGACTGACACACAATGACATTTATTATTATAGATGCGGTATTTTATCTTTTTTTTTTCTTTTTTCCCCCCTAAATTCTGGATGACTTGTCTGAAAGGAAAGAAAAAAATTGCCATCAAATATCTGTACTTGTTTTCATTCTCTGTCAGTGAGTAATTTTTTGAGGGGTGTCATGAAGGTGTGATGAATTAACCTGCTTCCTTTGGCAAACCATTTGTTTTGAGTTTGCCCTCCAGACCTTGTTAGTATTGGTTTGACAACCCATACTAAAAATCTCACTCGTGGAGAATAATATACTTGTGGAAAATTCCAGATGGCTTTTGCATGATTGTGTTCTTTGTGTAAATCATGATGGGCAAGCTGTTGTGTGGATGTGTGCATTTGTTAGGTATCTTTGCTCGCTGAGCTTCTTCCATTACTCTGAGTACCTTGTGACTGCTATCACTAACCCACGGAACCTCACACTGGACTCCTTCCTGCTGAACCATAGCTTTGAATACAAGCTTGCAGCAATCTCATCTTGGCTTGAATTTTCTCTGGAAAACCTCTTCTTTCCTGGTAGGTTTACCTTGCTTTCCCTCCCTCCCCCAAGATGTTATACTGTTGGTACTCTGCAATTATCCCCTAATTGATGCCAGGCATGTCCAAGTGCTTGAACATGAGCTGTTGCAAGCTGTCTGAAATTACCTCCGTTTATGGCACAGATATTCTCTTAAATTTCATTTGATATTATGGGAAAGACTGATGACTGGAATAAAGAAAATTCACTTGGTTTGGTACAACCTGCTGCTCTTCCAAAAATAATCTTGGAACAAGACAGAGCAATTAACAATGCAGAGTTTTGTCAGGGTGTGTAGATTGCAGCCTTACTGTACATCTGAGAACCAGTGTGGACTCACTAACCCACTAATTTTGCTTCTTTACTGTGCGTTAAGCTAAGTTCTCAGCTCAGAGGTACTAGGAAAGCATGATGGGCATATGCACACAAAATAATATGAAAGCATGATTTGCTTATCGTAAAAAAAATTGATGATGGACTTGATGGTGATCAAACCATTCTGGATGACGGTAATGTGGGGAGAGCATATCTGTGATGTATGGAAGCCAGTATCCTACTTGTCCACTGTAAGAGAATAGCCGTGATCAAATCCAATATCCTACTTCTCCATTGTAAGAACATAGCCATGATCAAATCCAGTATCCTACTTATCCATTGTAAGAGCATATCTGTGATGTATGGAAGCCAGTTTCCTACTTGTCTACTGTAAGAGAATAGCCGTGATCAAATCCAATATCCTACTTCTCCATTGTAAGAACATAGCCGTGATCAAATCCAGTATCCTACTTATCCATTGTAAGAGCATATCTGTGATGCATGGAAGCCAGTTTCCTACTTGTCTACTGTAAGAGAATAGCCGTGATCAAATCTAATATCCGACTTCTCCATTGTCAGAGCATAGCCGTGATCAAATCCAATATCCTACTTATCCATTGTAAGAGCATAGCCGTGATCAAATCCAATATCCGACTTCTCCATTGTCAGAGCATAGCCGTGATCAAATCCAATATCCTACTTGTCCACTGTAAGAGAATAGCCGTGATCAAATCCAATTTCTACTTCTCCATTGTAAGAACATAGCCATGATCAAATCCAGTATCCTACTTATGCATTGTAAGAGCATATCTGTGATGTATGGAAGCCAGTATCCTACTTGTCCACTGTAAGAGAATAGCCGTGATCAAATCCACTATCTTACTTATCCATTGTAAGAGCATAGCCGTGATCAAATCCAATATCCTACTTATCCTTTGTAAGAGCATAGCCGTGATCAAATCCAGTATCCTACTTATCCATTGTAAGAGCATATCTGTGATGCATGGAAGCCAGTTTCCTACTTGTCTACTGTAAGAGAATAGCCGTGATCAAATCCAATATCCGACTTCTCCATTGTCAGAGCATAGCCGTGATCAAATCCAATATCCTACTTATCCATTGTAAGAGCATAGCCGTGATCAAATCCAATATCCTACTTATCCATTGTAAGAGCATAGCCGTGATCAAATCCAATATCCTACTTATCCATTGCAAGAGCATAGCCGTGATCAAATCCAATATCCTACTTATCCATTGTAAGAGCATAGCCGTGATCAAATCCAATATCCTACTTATCCATTGTAAGAGCATAGCCATGATCAAATCCAGTATCCTACTTGTCCATTGTAAGAGCATAGCCGTGATCAAATCCAATATCCTACTTATCCATTGAAAGAGCATAGCCGTGATCCAATCCAATATCCTACTTATCCATTGCAAGAGCAGAGCCGTGATCAAATCCAATATCCTACTTATCCATTGTAAGAGCATAGCCGTGATCAAATCCAATATCCTACTTATCCATTGTAAGAGCATAGCCGTGATCCAATCCAATATCCTACTTATCCATTGCAAGAGCAGAGCCGTGATCAAATCCAATATCCTACTTATCCATTGTAAGAGCATAGCCATGATTAAATCCAATATCCTACTTATCCATTGTAAGAGCATAGCCGTGATCAAATCCAATATCCTACTTATCCATTGTAAGAGCATAGCCATGATTAAATCCAATATCCTACTTATCCATTGTAAGAGCATAGCCGTGATCAAATCCAATATCCTACTTATCCATTGAAAGAGCATAGCCATGATCAAATCCAGTATCCTACTTGTCCATTGTAAGAGCATAGCCGTGATCAAATCCAATATCCTACTTATCCATTGTAAGAGCATAGCCGTGTTTAAAATCCAGTATCCTACTTGTCCATTTTAAGAGCATAGCCGTGATCAAATCCAATATCCTACTTATCCATTGTAAGAGCATAGCCGTGATAAAATGCAGTATCCTACTTATCCATTGTAAGAGCATAGCCGTGATCAAATCCAATATCCTACTAATCCATTGTAAGAGCATAGCCATGATTAAATCCAATATCCTACTTATCCATTGTAAGAGCATAGCCGTGATCAAATCCAATATCCTACTTATCCATTGTAAGAGCATAGCCGTGTTTAAAATCCAGTATCCTACTTGTCCATTTTAAGAGCATAGCCGTGATTAAATCCAATATCCTACTTATCCATTGTAAGAGCATAGCCGTGATAAAATCCAGTATCCTACTTATCCATTGTAAGAGCATAGCCGTGATCAAATCCAATATCCTACTAATCCATTGTAAGAGCATAGCCATGATTAAATCCAATATCCTACTTATCCATTGTAAGAGCATAGCCATGATCAAATCCAATATCCTACTTATCCATTGAAAGAGCATAGCCATGATCAAATCCAGTATCCTACTTGTCCATTGTAAGAGCATAGCCGTGATCAAATCCAATATCCTACTTATCCATTCTAAGAGCATTGCCGTGATCAAATCCAGTATCCTACTTGTCCATTTTAAGAGCATAGCCGTGATCAAATCCAACATCCTACTTGGCCAGTTTTATGCACTTTTATTTCATACCTTTGTAGTTCATTGCATCCATAAGGAATCTTCTCAAAGAAGTAGGAACAGGTGAAATAATGTAGAGGTACAAGCTCCTCAAGGAGCCTGAAGGCCCTGTCGCACCTTGACGGTTTAGCCAGCGTATGCCGACGTATGAAAAATTTGTCTAAAACGCTGGCACACGTCGAATACGTATGGGTAAGTTTTGTATACGTTAAGAGCACGCTGGCATATGTCGTAGTATGCTGGCATACGTCGTAGTACGCTGGCATACGTCATAGTACGCCGAGCTGTTAGACAAATTTTCCATGCTTGAAATTTTTAACGTATGCCAGCGTATGACTCACACGTTCCGCATAACGCTGGCCATAAGTTGTAGGCACGTTACGCGATCCTTGACACACGTCGACACACGTTACTTGTAAGTTATTCATAAGTCGAAACACGTCGAGGTAATGTCTCGCATACCCGAAACTTATTTCTAACCTATGAGTAACGTGTTGTAGGCACGTTACGCGATTGTTGGCACACGTCGACACACGTTACTTGTAAGTTACTCATAAGTCGAAACACAGTCAAGGTAATGGTTAGCGTCAGTGTTCCAGACTCCCTGTTTTTTGTTTTTTTTCTTCGGTATGACAGTGATGTTGACACTTAGATTTCTAGTGCGGCTATAATATAATATAATTAATAGGCTGCTGCTCAACGATTTAAATCATAACCGCACTAGAAATCGAAGTGTCAACATCACCGTCATACCGAATTTAAAAAAACAAAAAACCAGGGAGTCTGGAACACTGACGCTAACCATTACCTCGACGTGTTTCGACTTATGAGTAACTTACAAGTAACGTATGTCGACGTGTGCCAACGATCGCGTAGCATGCCTACAACTTATGCCAGCATGTGCAGAACATGTGTCATACGCCGAGTACGTCGAGAAATTTTCAACATGCTGAAAATTTGTCGACGTATGCCAGCGTACTACGACGTATGCCAGCGTACTACGACGTATGCCAGCGTACTACGACGTATGCCAGCGTGCTCTTAACGTATACAAAACTTACTCATAACGTATTTGACGTGTGCCAGCGTTTTAGACAAATTTTTCATCCGTCGGTATACGCTGGCTAAATCGTCAAGGTGTGACAGCGGCTTGACACTTCGATGTCTAGTGCGGTTATGATTTGAATCGTCGAGCCGCAGCCTTTTAATAGGCTACGCCACGTGATCGTCGGCGATACGCTGCCGCGCTATGCATAAGTTAGACTATCGTTGGGCATAGGTTGTGAACGCCGACAACACGCTCAGCATTCGTTGGTATAAGTGATGTATATGTGATTGAAACGTTCCGTGTACGTTACTAATACGTTATGCATACGTCCAACTCGTTATGAATACGTCCAAAACTGGAAAAAACATCAATAGTTCAGCGTACGCCAGCGTTTTACATACATTTTGATACCTTGCCATACGCTGGCTAAAACGTCAAGGTGTGACAGTGGCTTTAGATTGCTGCAGAAAAAATGGGCCAACATGAAGCTGTGAAGTTAGATGTGATTGGAAAGAAACTAAAAACTATCGTGGATTTTCTTATGAGTTCACCTGGAACAAAGTTCCGGAAGCTTATGGGATGGTGCGTTGTCCATCCATCAGTCAGTCTGGCCATCCATCCACCCATCTGTCTACAAATACTTGCAACTTCTTCTCTGAAACTATACACACAGTCGTGGCAAAAAATATTGGCACCCTTGCATTTTTTTTTTCAAATAACTCACAATTTTCTCCAAAAATATGTTGAAATTGACAAAAGTATTTAGTCTCCACAATTTTTTATTTTGCTGTCAATATTACAGAACCTTTGTTTTTGATTCAGAACTTAAAATATCATTTTATATCAGAAGATAAAAAGAAATGGCATTGACAAAATTATTGACATCCTAGACTTAATATTTGGTAGCACAGCATTTGGCCAAAATAACTGGAGTGAAGCACTTCCTAGAGCCATGAATGAGCTTCCTACGCCTCTCGACTGGCAGTTTGGCCCACTGTTCTTGTGCAAACTGCTCCAGTTCTCTGAGATTTGAAAGGTGCCTTCCTCCCAACTGCAATTTTCAGATCTCCCCACAGGTGTTCAATAAGATTTAGATCTGGACTCATTGCTGGCCACTTCAGAACAGTCCAACGTTTTGGCTTGAACCATTCCTAGGTACTTTTTGAAGTGTGTCTGGGGTCATTGTCCTGCTGCAAGACCCATAACCTTCGAGGGAGACCCAGCTTTCTGACACTGGGTTGAACATGGTGCTCCAAAATGCCTTGGTGATCTCCTGATTTAATGATGCCATGCACACACTCAAGGCACCCAGTGCCAGAGGCAGCACAGCAATTCCAAAACATAACTGAACGTTCTCCATGTTTGACTGTCGGGAAGTTGTTCTTTTCTTTGAACGCTTTATTTTGTTTTCTGTAAACATAGAGATGATGTGTCAAACTCCAGTCAGGCTATCTTGTCTGTCTCTCTCTCTCTCTCTCTCTCTCTCTCTCTCTCTCTCTCTCTCTCTCTCTCTCTCTCTCTCTCTCTCTGTCTCTGTCTCTGTCTCTGTCTCTGTCTCTGTCTCTGTCTCTGTCTCTGTCTCTGTCTCTGTCTCTGTCTCTGTCTCTCTGTCTCTCTGTCTCTCTTTCGGTCCTCCTGAGTATCCTACCATAGAACCCCCTTTCATTGAGTTGGCGACAGATGGTGTGAGTTGAAACTGTCATACCTTGTGTCTCAAGGTTATATTGAATCTGTTTGGCAGTTCATTGAGGTGCTTTCTCCACCATTCGAACAATCCTTCTCTGCTATCTGCCATCAAGTTTTCTCTTGTGGCCACATCCAAGGAGGTTGGCTACAGTGCCATGGGTCTTAAAATTTCTGATAGCATTGCCTACGGTGGACACAGGAACATCAAGGTCTCTGGAGATGGACTTGTAGGCTTGAGATTGTCCATGCTTGGCTAAAATCTTGTCTGACCTCCTTAGACAATTCTCTGGTTTTCCTTCTTTTCTCCATGCTCATTGCAGTGCACACAGTGCCATAAAACAGCAGAATGACTCCTTTTGTCACTTCAAACTGATTGAATGAGTGATTTTTTATATTGCAGGCACATGCAACTCACAACAGGTGAGCTCAATTCCAAAGTAAAGGAGAATCACCTGCTTGAAATTTAATTATTTCTCACAACTTCTAAAAGGTGCCAATAATATTGTTACGGCTGTGGAAATTCGCAGAGCACCATATAGCTCCTTAGATCAGTTATGTCGATAAGTCTGTGTTCAGATAGATTTCCCCACCGATGTTTAACGGGCAATTATTCTTGTGCAGGGCTGTGATCTTTGAGTTAGCTGTTTTTTCTTTTGCTATCGTTATTTTGGACCAACCGCTTCACAACAACCACCTCCACCACCAACATCGCTCTCGCAACCGCTCCACAACAACCCCGATCACCGCAACCACCTTCTCGTCAACCGGCAACATCCCCACAGACAACAAACAGCCGCCTTCAGAACAACCACCTTAACCACAACCACACCACACTCACGACGACCACAAAACGCCAGCCACGCCACCATGACAACAACCACCGTAACCACCACCGCATTGCCACCTCGGCACACGGTTGCGAGAAGCCTGGCATTCATCGGGGGAAAGCAGACGATGGCCCCACCCACCAACGAGTAACATCTGCGCCGGCCAACGCAGCAGGAGAATAACCCAACACCAAGAACTATAAAGCGACACGAGTTATGAAGAAAGGAAAAGAATGAGAAAGGCCCCGATTCGGCAAGGAAAACGCCCTGCTTCTGGAAGTTTCACGCGCGTGCTGGAAGAGGGGGGCGAAAGGGAGGGGCGAAGCACCGTGGAGATAAAAGGGCGTGATGAACGCAAGCTCTTGACTTTGCTGGAGGTTGGGAGGTGTGTGGAGGAGAGGAGAGAGTGTCGTGTCAGAGTTGTGGGCAGCGTGTGGAGCCGCGGTAGGGAGCTGGAGAGAGAGGAGCACAGCGGAGCCAAGGCGCGCAGCCTGCCGTACCGTACTTTACCGTTGGTCGTTGGAGAGGGGACATCGAGGGTCGCCCTAGCAAGTCACCACGAGGGTGAAGGTAGCCAGCCCGGTCTCTCTGAGCCTTTGCAGTCCACACGGCTCCGTGCCTATAAAGACCCCAAGAGGTTCAGTCTACCCCTCGTCTGTCCTGCGGTTTTTCCTTATTTCTTTTGAATGAACGTTGTGGTGCCATGTCCATAAGTAGAACTGTTAAGTGTGTACATAATAGATAGACGGTAGTAGCTCTTTTGCATTGCTTTTGTTGGTTGTATACTTGTGTGCGTGTTCGGCCTTGCATACCTGCATGACTGCATCACTGTTTACGTGTGCTTTGTGAATAAATGTGCTTGTTCAAATGTTAACCCGTTCATTGCGTCCTTTCCCTAATTGAACTGCCATATTGCACTCGGAATATCGTTGGTTGTTAAATAACCGATAATAGAATCGGGTCGAACGGGGCTGCACTAAAATACCCCGCTCGGTTATCCCAAAACAAAGCGAGCTGCTTAAGCGGCTCGTTTCCAAGCGGCCCCGTTGAGGTACAGTCTCTCGTTAGTCTGCCCGCGCGATTAATTAGGTATATCGACAATTCGGCGATTGACCCTGTAGTGCGCGGATAGAATATTGACTAGGCTGTGGTGTGCTTAAAACACACCCGTGTCTGGTTTTCGGCGTTGATCCGGAAAGCCGCGACTGGATTGTCCGTTCGGTGGGCGAAGTGGCCGCTATTGGTTAAACGTGGTCGTTCGCACGCCGGCAGGCGGGAATCGACAACAATATTGTCTAGGCCATTTTAGGATTTGTGTGTGAATAAGCGAAGATTTAGTATTTTTTTTCAGCTTTTTTGTTTTTATTCCACTGCAAACCAAAGAAATACATATGTGGATACTGAAATATTTTTTTAATTTCAACAATTTTCTGGAAGAAATGGTGCATTATTTGAAAAAAGCGCATGGGTACCAATATTTTTGGTCACTACTTTACAATTTTAATGAAACTTTACCACAACCTTCATCACCCTGCATGTGCTAAAGTTTGTTCATGGCATTAAAAAAAATCATGGTCTGAGGTGGTCTACGGATGGAGTTTACTGGGGTTCCCTCCCCCCCCCCACCCCAAGAGGTATTTCTTTCTTCTCAGAAATGACACACAATTCCGATTAACCTTGACCACAACCTTCATCACCTGTGATAGGGCTCATTCCGTGTCATTCCAGCCGGGGGTTGCGGTGACCCCCTCAGATTTTTCTGAAAGAATTCTCAAAGCTACCTTAACATATATGAGGAAGGTTTGCCAAGTTATATCTCAAAATTCCAAGTAGGGTCCAAGATATGGCCCTACAAACACCCTTGGGGTGTTTCAATTCTGGCAGTCGCGAGTTGCAGATTTATATCTGAAGCATTTTTGGAGGGCTCTAAATTCCAGAGTTTTACAAACAGAGTTCTGACAATTCACACAAATGGTGTCTATTAGTGAGGCTTTCAGAATCTGACATAAAAAATGTTAAACTTAAAATACTTTAAAAAGAAAAATACCCTCAAACGTAGTGATTTGTAACATGCAGTCAAAAAAAATTGAGTTTTCAAATTGCTGCCAACAGTCAAGTTTATTCATCATGAAGAATTTTGTTGCCTGATTTACATAATCTAGTGGCTGGATCATTTACACAAGAAAACTGAAACCTTTTGGAGCAAAATCTTGGGTGCTATAGGTGTCTGAACTTTGCTCCAGACTCAACGGCACTGAAATTTACCCCGGTTTTACCCCAAGTGTTCACCATGTTGACAGTTACACAGGTCTTTTAAAATTTTGTCACTTAAAGACACATACATCGGCAAACTGTGGTAGAAAATTCAAGAGTTGTTCTCAATCCCTTCTATTTTTAAAAAGGCCCACTATGTTAAAAAAAAACATGTTCGATGAAAGATGTAGAATAAAAGCAATAGGTGTGCTTTTGCAGTGGAAGCCATGCCAAACATTCATAAGTTGGCACCACAATGATCAAATTGTTGTGTTTTTTGGTCAGAACAAGTATGTGGTTACTTTAATTTGGCTCACATTTTTTTAAAGGATATTTTAGTTTAAGGCCGCCGCCAATCTCAACTACAAATTAAGACACATAATGTGATCACAATAATCACCATTATAAATATTCATTTGCATATCTCATTGTTTATCTACTGAGTGTACATTGTACAAAAGTCTACATCCATTTGTAAATGTAGGTACAATATCTGATTCAACTTTTTTTTCATAATTTCATATCAAATTGTTTGGACAAATGTACTTGGATCCATTGTACAATGTGAACAGTGATTAGTTTTATAATTGCCAGGATATAATAAAATGTAACAATGAGCATTGGCAGTTACTACAGGGCTGTGTATTAGGTTAAAGCCTAAATAAGATAGAGTTGTGCTTCATGCCTAAATTTGGAAATGATTTTGGTACACTTCTTTAAGCTTTACTAAACTGATTTATATATTGTTAGATTCCACTTAAGTCATACTTCCTTACAATATCTTTATTTTTTCTATATGTTTGTTAGTAAAAATGTATTTTTTTTAAAAAATAGCTTGTGGGACTGCAGAATCATTAGAAATTGATGCATTTAAAAAAATTTTTCGTTTAAACCCTCAGGAGAATGACACAAAACCCTTAGGAGAGCCAGAAAACAACATCTTTCTAATCTCAGGTCTGAACTCTCAAACCTCTCTCCCTTCTCCAAATCCTAGTGGTGTCTAATCAAATCTGTTTCTGGTGGATGTTCTCCTCCATCCCTCCCTTACCTCAAATGGCCGCAATGCTGATGCCACACGTGAAATGGCTGAATGCCTAAACTTGGTGTTTGCATCGAAATCTTGTGTCCCAAACCCATCGCTTTCTACACCAACCCTACCCAGTCGCACCCAACTGTCCCTGGACTCTGTGTCCTTTTCTTCTGACAAAGTGGAGAATTTGTTGTCAAACCTCGACTCAGATTCTGCAACCGGCCCAGACAGCATCAGCGCACGTGTCCTAACAACTTGCTCCTCTGCTCTTGCTCACCTTCTCTCTGTTCTATTCACCCTCTCATTTGCTCAAGGTCATCTGCTATCTGCTTGTCAATCAGCAAACATTACTGCCCTACATAACTAAGGTGCAAAAACAGATCCCTGCAGCTACAGACCAATCAGCCTTCTCCCAATCATCAGCAAGGTTATGGAATCCATCATTGCTTCAGACATTAAATCCTTCCTCTTCTCCAATGGCTTGATGTCCGATCATAAAGTAGGTTTCAGACCAGGTCACTCTACCCTGGATATGCTGCCTCTGTTCTCCCAACAATGGATGGAGGTACTCAATGCCGGACATGAAATCAGGGCCATATCCCAAGACATATCACATGCTTTTGACATGGTCTGGCACCCTGCCCTTCTCACCAAACTCTTCCTACGGTATCCAATGCCATCTCCACTAATGGCACGCAGACTTCCTCTCCTGTCGCAGCCAACGTGTGGCCCTAAATGGAGTTTTTTCATCCCCTCTTCCTGTCCAGGCTGGAGTTCCTCAAGGCAGTGATCTGGGCCCTGTTCTTTTTCTGGTTTTCATCAATGATCTCTCCGACTCTCTGGAAAATCCTCTTTATCTCTTTGCTGATGACTCCACCCTCTGCCATACCATCTGTCATCCCTCAGACCGGCAAGCCGCAGCCTCTTCGCTCTCTGCAGATTTGGGTAAAATCACAAACTGGTCCAACACGTGGAACATGTCTTTCAATCTTGAAAAATCTCACGCTCTCACTATGTCTCTCTGAAAGGACCGTCTGGAACCCCCCCTTCCCCCATCCACTTTCTCAACAATCCTCTTGAATAAGTCCTTTCATTCAAGCTTCTGGGTCTCACTATCTGCCATGATCTTTCCTGAGAAAGCCACATTTCCAACCTGGCCTCCAAAGCCAGTCGCCGATCGGGAATCCTCTGTCGTGCAAAGTCCTTCCTCGGCCCACCTGAGTTCCTGACCACAGACCAAGCTTTCGTCCACTTGATGGAGTACTGCTCTCCCCTCTGGGCTGGTGCTCCTGCCTCCCACCTTTCTCGGCTTCACGCTGTGGAAACCAAGGCATTTCTGATCATTGGCATCTCCTGTGATGAGGCTGAATATTGGGCCCCCTCTCACTCTCTCACTCTCTCACCGCAGGCAGGTCGGTGGTCTTTCTGTCTTCTACCATCTCCTCTCCGGTCTCGCCCTCCCCCCCTGCTCTCTCTGCGATTTGTCCCCACCATATTTCTGCAGGGCGCTCAAGGTCCGCCAACAACCCCTTTCTGGGAAAAGTACCAAAATCACGAATCACGGCTCACCTTCACTCTTTCATTCCTCTTGTTTTCCGCCTTTGGAATAAACTCCCTCACTCTGTTCAATCACATTCTTCCCTCCAGGCCTTCAAAACAGCTGTTCACCACCACCTCTTATCGTCCCCCATCCAAAACCTTGATCTTTTATACCCCCGTTAATCCACCCCAAACCCACCTCCTTCAAATTCCCTGTTTTTCTTCCTGAAAGTCCCTGTAATATCCATCTTGTATACCCCGTGTTCCCTGCCCCATCCCTCTCCCTTCCACAGATCTCCTAATGTCTCTGTTCCACACTGTTTTGTCCTTCCCACTCCCGCCCCTCTTGTCTCATGCCCCTCTTGCTGTGTGTTGTGTGTTCGCTCTCATACGAGCCTTGACAAGGTATTAAAAAAAACAAAAGCACTGAAGACCTTTAGGGACCTTCACCCTTTAAGACCTTTTATACTCCTTTGACCCCGAGAGCCTATAGACCTTTACACCCCTTAAGTTCCTTTAGACCCCTTAGACCTTCGCACCATTTAGACCCCTTACACCCTTCAGACAGATTAGACAGCTTAGACCCTTGACCACTTAGACCA
The DNA here is from genome assembly GCF_056783735.1 of Eptatretus burgeri. NCBI lineage: Eukaryota > Metazoa > Chordata > Myxini > Myxiniformes > Myxinidae > Eptatretus > Eptatretus burgeri. The sequence continues at coordinate 58,303,376 of NC_140964.1, read as the reverse complement.
CTTGGACCTTCTTATGTCACAAATGAAATTTCAAATAAATATAATATCACCAATATCACAAATAAATTTGTAGAAAAGAAATGTTTGTATTATGGTTGTCCACTATTTAGTATATCCCCCCCCCCATCTTTGGTTGTCTACTATTTTGAAAAAAAACCACATTACTCCCTGCCAGACAGAATTTTTGCCATGTTCCAACATCCTCATTGCACTACCTAACCTTCATCTAGTGCTTTAGTTGTAACGCAGACTATTCTTTACTTTCACAGTACTCAAGGAGAATCAGTGGCTTAGCATCTTGGGCTTGTTCTTGGCTGTATCCGGTGAGGTGCTTCGTAAGGCGGCCATGCTGACAGCCGGCTCAAACTTCACCCATGTTGTTGCAAGTGAACGAGCATCTGGCCACGTGCTCGTCACTCGAGGGGTCTATTCTGTGTTTCGGCATCCATCTTATGTGGGGTGGTTTTACTGGAGTGTCGGCACGCAGGTTGGTATACCCGACATTGGCATGCTTTCCTTTTCGGAAATATTTCTTTTTAGTCCCCTAACGGTTTCATCGGAGGGAAAATACAGGTTTGCCCTGCCGTCTGTCTGTCTGTCCATCCGTCCATCCCACCTGTGGTTTTTCAGACATTTTTCCCATACCCTTTAACATATTCAACTGAAACTTGGTGCATGGCTTTATTGTGATAAGTTGCAGAACAAGTTCGAGTCTCAGGGCGTTTCATCAATTTTTCACAATTATGCCCTTTTTGGACTGAGAAAATGCCACATCGGTAGGGGTTATACATTATTATACAATTCTCGCTCTTGTTGCATCTGTTGTATGAAAAACTGGGAAAAGATGATTCAATCAATCTTTAAAATGATTGCACCTTATCATTTCAGTTTATTAGATTTTAAGGAAGTTAAAGAGATCCCACAACATTTGACAAATGTGTTCAGTGTTCACCTTGCCTTTAGGTTGTTCTGTTTGTTATTACTGTGTAAGCATTAACTTTCAAAATGACGTATGAATGCTAACGAGGCTTTTCACGCATGTATGCGCTCTGTGTGTATTTTCAGTGACTCACTTCTGCCAGCACAGGCACTTTTAACCTGCCATTGCTTTGGTTAAATCTGTAATTCAAATAGTCTTTCAAACATATTGTTGCGGGCCGGCGGGGTCGGATGAGAAGACCACTAGGTGGGGGAAGCTACTTCGATTCCCACCAGACTCCCCGGAATTGTAGGCCATCGCTCACGGATAATTCCGTGACGCGGCGGGTCGCTTAACCGACTGTGGATGCCAATAACTCAACTGCGTGACCTGGGGCCCTCTTGTCTATGGAATCGGGTAACCTAATTAACCACGCGGTTTAACCACCGGGGAACCACGCCCTCGGTACACCTTGTCCAAACCGGATCACTCTACCGGATCAGATGCAGCTGAGCGGCACTGCCGAGGACGTACCGGCTAAAGTAGGAACGGATCGTTGGGAATAAAGACCCGTTAAAACTTAGATCTGAACCATGCTGGACCAATGAGAGAAAAGACAAAGGTGAGCTGGGAACATTTCTACAACAATTATTTATTAACAGCATGTGGCACAACAAAGATTTATTGGGTATGTGACGCAGGGAAAGAGGAGAGAGGTGTGGTGGGTGTGACAATAATACAAGCAACTTACTAAAGCAGACACGGTGCAGACTTGACCTGAGATTATTAACAGTAACAACAATAAGGATCTTCTCCAGGCTTACTTAACAGACAGGTACCAGCACACTCAGACACACACACAGAAAAAGAAACCCCAATGAAAAGGGACTTTTGCAGCCAGGGAGGGAGGGAGTTGAAGTTATAGTTTTCGGTACCTGGGCTTTTCGGAGGAGGGATGCTCCATGGTGCGGTACCCAACAATAGTCGTGTTGTTCTGGCCACAACCGCACATGAGATCGTGTTCTGAAGGAGGAGCTTGAGTAGAGAAGGGTGGAGCAGGAGGCGGGACCGGGCAGGAGGAAGTTCGTGGAGGCGAGACGTGGGCGGAGTCCAGAAGGAGGAACATTCCGCGTGAACACCCACACCGAACACAACACTTGTCAACACCACCCTTACACGGAGGATTTCTCTGTGTTTTATAGAGCCCGGAGCGCGGGGGAGGGTCATGCCGAATCCAACGTCATCGCCTGAGTCAGCGTTCTGACTGGCCCCGACCCCTCATGTGGTCCGCCAGCCTGGGCCGGGTTTCGGGCAGATGCCGATCCAGCCCGCCCACCTGGGTGCTAAAGCGTACGTGGCTCGCCGCACATGTCTGGTTTCGGGTAGACGGTGGAAGCTCAAAGCGCTAGTCCAGCCCAAAGCTCACGTCGCGGATTTTGCCTCAGAAAAGAAAAAGAGTGGGGATGAAAAAAAGAGAAAAATCATTTAATAACCTATTAGGCCATCGCAACGCACTCCCTTGTCTTCCCACTAAACAAAAGGAAGGGGTCTATCAACACGTATATTAATGGCATAACTGTCTCGGGACACCGATCTGTTGTTTGCATGCAGTTCTGAGAACCGCAACAATATTTATGAGCATTTAAATGAAAGAGTGGCAATCACTACCATGACTGAAACCAGTCTACCTGGTACATCTGGCTCTCATGTAAATATATCTGGCACAAGCTTTGTGTATTTTCACGTCACGAAGATGTCCTTTGTTGAAAAGTTAGTAGCCATTACTTTATTGATAACTAGCAAATACAACCCCCTTTCTCGCCGCCCGTCTTGCCATGTTCTGTCGACTGGACGAGGGCCATTTCAATCTTGCGTGCTCACCAGGAACATTCCCGGCGAGATGCGGTTGGTGCTATTAACGTCCCTTGCTCGTCCCCGCATCACGCGGCTCAAGTACAGCCCGAGCCGTGCGGCACACCTCTGTTTCGTGGCGAATTGTAGCGATGCAGAGGTATGAGGGGTTGCGGGAATATTTTTTCCATGTGTTGGAGGTGTTGGTGGTCGAAGTGGTGAAGTTTTGGTAAGCAAGGGGGTGGGTGAGCAAGATGAGATGCCGTTGGAAATTGGCACGCAGATTTGAATGAAATAATGATGTGCCATGTGTGTGCCGTATAGTTTGTTTGTTCTAATGTTTATTCTCAGCCACGCGAGGCTGCGTGGTGTGTTTGTCATTCATATTGTGGTGTGCTTGCTTGCATAATTTGTACCATGGCTAAAAGGCAAGGGTTGGAATAGAAATCAGAATACAAGATAAAGATATAGTTAATAGACTTAGCTATAAGACCCACGCAATGCACTTCGTCCCGTTAACCTATTAGACATGAGGGGAAGGTTGAACTGCACGAAGACCAACAAAATAACTGCCTGCTGTGTGTGGTTGCCCTCGCAGTCCTAATTATTAGCCCCCATTGGACTTAGTCCGAAACGGGGGCTAATGGATTTGATCTCGATTTTCATGTCCTTGCATGCGTGTGTGCATGCGTCCGCAACCATATCTCAGACATGTATGGACCAATTTTATTTGTACGTAGCACAAAGAAAACACATGATGGTGTACATATGCATGTCATTTTTCATTTTTTGACATCAGATCCAAGAGGACCTAAGGGCGGCCATTTTAGTTGTAAAAAAAATAACAACCCGGTGTTGAACAAGTCCTCAACCATTTCTCTGACATGCATGGTCCAATTTTGTTCAAACTTGGCACAAGCACAGTACACAATGGCATACATTTGCACCTTACAATATTTTGCGATCTGATCAAAGATGGCCGACTGGTGGACTGGCGGCCATTTTAGTTGTAAAATAACCCGATGTTGAACATGTCCTCAACCATTTCTCGGACATGCATTCACCGATCTTGTTCAAACTTGGAACACAGATAACGAATCATGGCTTACATAAGCACGCCATTATTTTTTGAGATCAGATCCAAGATGGCTGACAGGCGGCCATTTTGGTTGTAGAATATACCTGATGTTGAACACGTCTTCAAACATTTCTGGGACAAGCATTACCGATCTTGTTCGAACTTGGCAGACAGATAACGAACGATGGCTTACATAAGCACGTCATTTTTTTTTTCAAGATCAGATTCAAGATGGCTGACTTGCAGCCATTTCAATTTGTTGAGAAAAACCCTGATGTTGACTATGTCCTCAAACATTTCGTGGACATGCATTTACCGATCTTGTTCAAACTTGGCAGATAGATAATGAATCATGGCTTACATGAGCACATCTTTTTTTTTCGAGATCAAATCCAAGATGGCTGACTGGTGGCCATTTTGTTACTTAAATGTGTTCCCAACCATTTCTCAGACATGCATGGTCTGATTTTGTTCAAACTTGGCACAAGCACAGTACATGATAGTATACACATGCCCCTCCCTTTATGTTGTGATCTGATCAAAGATGGCTGACTGGTAGACTGGTGGCCATTTTAATTGCACATAAATATGGGCTAGCCTTTTAACTCCATTTAACAAAATTACTAAAACAACGGGGGCTATGACATTTTATGTCCTTTTAAAAATTTTTACTTGTTTCACCTGCACCCGTATCATCGAATAGTTTCTTAGGAAGAAGCTGTTCACACACACACACACACACACACACACACACACACACACACACACACACACACACACACACACACACACACACACACACACACACACACACACACACACACATTGCAGTAGTCTTGCAAGACGAATTAACTACTATTAAACAAGACAATACCCAGAATAGTATCCTCAGCTTTGTAACACATCCTCTCAGACCAAAGAAGATGCAATCACATCTACCATATTATATGTGACTGCTACATGATCACGCACATACTGAGATGTACGCCCGCATAATTATGAAACGGCAATCGGCCTAATTGAATAAACCACATTTTACTTTAACAATGACTAATTCCACGAAATAAATGACTAATTACCCCCATCTCCCATCCCTTCCCAAGCACGATAGCCACAGATCTGGAAAATCTGTAAATTATGATTATTTCACCTTCCTCGTATCACCTTTCCTTTGGGTTTTTCAAGCCTCTATTTGTTGAAATATTAAGCCACAACCCACCGACACCTCTGAGATCGCAAGCCATCATACTTTTAAAATTTTTCTCTCGACTTCAGTGGTAGTGAAAATGTTCTGCTTCTTTGCCCTGATCAAGCAAGACACTCTTTAAAAGCATTTTAAAATGTTCCTCTTTGTTCTGTACCCCAATAGCATGTCTTCCTCAATCTCCATGTATCCATGCTCAATGCACAATCTGAGCATGTCTTGCTCAATGTCCATATATCAATGCTCATTGCATTTCTAATGTTCATTTTGTCGGTGATTGCACTCATTCTGCACTGTTTACTGCCAAAACTTTCTGCTTTATCTGTTGAGGATCATGGCTATGCATTAAGACATTAAGATTCTGGAAATGCAAACAGTAAATTGGTGATCATATTGTTCTGCTTTTTCTGTATTTGAGTTCCAAAATGACTGTTTGATAACTAGCAGCATCCCTTGTCTTTTCCTTTGTTTTACTGAATGCACATTTAAAAAAAATGCATTTCCAGATGTCTTTCAGCAATCATACTTGCTCTTGTTTGCCTGCTTATGACTTTTACATAAGTTTTGACACAAATTTTATTTTTCATACTTTAAAATTTGTTCTTTTTCTCATTTAAAATTGCAAAACCTTTTTTTAACTTTTTTGTTTTTGTTTTTTCCATTCACACAGGTAATTCTGTGTAACCCACTGTGCATGGTTGGATATGCCATCGTCTCATGGCAGTTCTTTCGTGATCGCATTGAGGATGAGGAAATCACCTTGATAAGCTTCTTCGGGGACCAGTACCTTGATTACAAGGCCCGTGTATATTCCGGCCTCCCTTTTATTCATGGTTACAAAGCCATGTAAAAGCGATGTGCAGGGAGCCTTAACTTGCACGTCATTCTACTGTTGGCCACAATTGTGGCGTTTACCTGATGAGTCCAGGTAGAGTGCTGCTTCTAGAATGAGAGGACAGGTGTTTGCTGAGCGGACTTGCTTTGTCACTTAATGCCATCAATCAGCAGAGGATTTCTTACTGGATTTTGAACTAAGCTGGAAATGTCACAGCTTATGTTGGGATATTAATGTCCCTCCCTACCTACCCCAGCAGAGAATGAATGAAAAGAAAGTCGCATTGGAGTATCAATATGGGATAAAAGTTCAGTTTGACATTGACAAAGCCCAAGCATGTTATTTGATATGCTGATTAGATACTTATTCTTCAGTCTTTTAAAGTTGCCTTACTAATACTTCTGGCATAATCTGATTTTGCCGTGCCGGTGCTGAGCTCCTCAAACTCCTCATTTTATTGCATCCCATTATGCAAAGTGACAGTGTCACTGTGTAACATATCTGTTCTTATGATGATTGAGATGGCCTTCATTATTTGATCGATTGTTCTTTATTTCATGGCTTGTGCAATCTTATTTTGTTGCTTGTTTTATCACATTGGTAGCATCAAATCTCCTTTTTAGGGGTATTGCTATTAGGCTTTCAACTTCCTGAACTTGTATATATTTGTCTTCAGTTTTCCTCCTCTGCAATTGGGGTTGGTCTTTTACTTTTTTATGCTTTGCAAGTTTTATACTTTATTTAACAGTGGTTTTTTTTTTTCCTTCAAAGCATTGCACTGTGTATAAAGCAGGGATGATGCTATATATATATATATATATATATATATATATATATATATATATATATATATATATATATATATATATATATATATATATACATACATATGTAGTAGTAACCAAAGTGCTGAAGTGTGAACATCAATTGACTGGCAGGTGTGACGTTTATTATTTTTTTTAATGGAATTTTAATTTTGTATTGAAATATGGCAAACCTTACGACCTGCACTGAATGGAAAAAAAACAGATTATCCTATCGCATACAAAACTGACTTCTTTTGAGTTGTTGCAACCCTGCTCTAAAGCACACATTGTCTTATGCAAATATGTTTGGAAGAATGTCTACTTATGGAGTCGAGGTTATGGTTAAGCTTATTATGTGCAAAGTTCAAGGCTTTGGGTTTTTTGTTTTTTTTTAACACTTTCATGTTGTTAAAGGTTTACCTTTTTAACTCCACAAAGAAATGTGTTTCACATTGAAGCAACAACCAGTTAGAATAAAAACAAATTGATCTACATATTACTCAGTTAAGGAAGTCAAATTTTACCTTTTTGTACATGTCAAGGTGATTCTGAAAGTTAATTGGCACTTTTTGGGATCAAGACGATTGATATGAAAATGGCATCATGGTTTTTAGAGTGTTTGTGGCAACATCTATCTGACAGCTTGTTCTTTGAGAAATGATGTTAAGAGCTGTTCAAAGCATTCTTGGTTTTTCTTAATAGAGCCAAACAGTCACTTGCCGGGTAGCTATACGACATGATTTGTGATGCATCTATTAAAAAAAAAAATGTTCACAAATTCTAGGCTCATGTAAGAGCAAGGAGACAGGTTAAAATGGCAACATGGGGCAGTATAGCTACAGTTGGGCAGAAGAAGAGTAATGAACAGGAGAAGAAAATAAACGAGAGACTGGCCTGCAAGTAAAAGGGTTGGGTTCAGTATATAAGTATGTAAAACTTTAAGTATGGGTTTAGAAATGGGGATGCACAAGCTCTGTGACATGGTAGTGCATTACTTGCTTTAAGTCTTCGATGGAAGAGCATGATGAAACTGTCTCCACAAGGCAGTTCCACAAACGGGAGAAAAGAGGAACAAGAGTGGAAGTGGGCAGTAAGTCTAATTTAGTGAGTTGAATCAGAGGGCTGAGAGAGCATTGGGAGCTATGCCACATGAGGGCTCCGGCACTGTAGATGCCAATAATGTTGACAGCTTTCGATTCCAGAGAATCCACGGGAGATGCGAGGCTGCAGTGCCAGCCCATAAGAGAGATTAGTACTCCATTGAGCTAAAGACAAAGGCCTTAAGGCTATGAGTAGTTCTGTTTTTTCAAGAATGACTTGGAACAACAGAGCATACTCGAGCTGGGGCTGCCTTTGAAGGCCAGCTTTGCTACATGATTGGCCAATGAAAGGTCGTGGCTGATGTTGAGTTTTATAAGTTCAAGGGTCTGAACCTCTTACAATGCCTGACCATGGAAATTAATAATGCAAGTCAATTTATGCTATCTTGACCGGTCGTCAAAGCAGGGTCAAGACTGGACAGAACTTTTTCTTTCTCAGGTGACACACACACACACAGTTCTGTAATTAGTGGGTACAAGGATATGACATGGAAACAGAGAGACTTGGGTTGACTACACGAGATTTGGATGCAATTTTTCAAGTCTGCTGACTGCATGAGCAGATGAGATCGGTCAGCCAAGAATGAAGTTGTCATTGCCTACCACAGGTATTTTAGCAAGCAAAACAGAGTGACATGATCACTGCTCACGATTTAGCTAAAGACAGCACTTATCTCTTGTATACTGTTTAGAGCATACACCTACTTTTGAAAGAAAATCTCCAGTGAATTAAAAATTTTGTGATTTGAATGGAATTCAAACAAACTAATGATCTGAGATTACGTTGTTTGAGAACACTAAAGATTTGATCTCTTTTGTGATGTTGCATTATATGACTGCTTATAACTGGGAATGATATTGGCTGATTCCAGGCAGATGGAAGGTGGCTTAAGATGGACAAATTTAAGAGCCGACAGAAGTAAGTGCAGCAGAAGAAAGTCGGTGTCCTTGAGGCTGTGGTTCAATGGAGGTAAGGTGGGAAGAGAAAGGGAAAAGTCGAATACACAAGCTCTGAAGGCAAACACTGAGTTCAGACATTGTGCATCGTCTCAGTCTTCAGTCAAGCTGTTTATTGTAGCAAAGCAGAGCAAGGGGGGAGCGCACACGAGAGACAGATTTATCAAGGCATTACCAGGACTTTGACAAAGGGGATAGATTGAAGTATTCCACATTAAAATGAACCGGATTGGTTAATTTTTTTCCCTGGCTCACTTATTGGTAGACATGTTGCTTAAGTTTTGGTTCACCTTCCATGAAGAGAGAGGGAAAGCTGCTTAAGAGCAACTGCCTCTTAATTAAAACTATGTATCAGGGCTAAGAGGATGAATCGGATAGCTGCAGACTCATTGGGATAAACTTTGCATATGAGAGAGAGAGAGAGAGAGAGAGAGAGAGAGAGAGAGAGAGAGAGAGAGAGAGAGAGAGAGAGAGAGAGAGAGAGAGAGAGAGAGAGAGAGAGAGAGAGAGAGAGAGAGAGAGAGAGAGAGAGAGAGAGAGAGAGAGAGAGAGAGAGAGAGAGAGAGAGAGAGAGAGAGAGAGAGAGAGAGAGAGAGAGAGAGAGAGAGAGAGAGAGAGAGAGAGAGAGAGAGAGAGAGAGAGAGAGAGAGAGAGAGAGAGAGAGAGAGAGAGAGAGAGAGAGAGAGAGAGAGAGAGAGAGAGAGAGAGAGAGAGAGAGAGAGAGAGAGAGAGAGAGAGAGAGAGAGAGAGAGAGAGAGAGAGAGAGAGAGAGAGAGAGAGAGAGAGAGAGAGAGAGAGAGAGAGAGAGAGAGAGAGAGAGAGAGAGAGAGAGAGAGAGAGAGAGAGAGAGAGAGAGAGAGAGAGAGAGAGAGAGAGAGAGAGAGAGAGAGAGAGAGAGAGAGAGAGAGAGAGAGAGAGAGAGAGAGAGAGAGAGAGAGAGAGAGAGAGAGAGAGAGAGAGAGAGAGAGAGAGAGCTTGAGAGAGAGCTTGAGAGAGAGCTTGAGAGAGCTTTTGTGCAATCTTTCACACGCAGAGTATCGGATGTAAAGGAAATTGAAGACAAATCTTTTCATAAGAGGGCAGATTGCATCCCTGCCATTTGGCTGGAGTGAATTGCCAGACACTATGGTGCTGTTTCAGCTATCTATCTTTAGCCAAATAAATGTGGACCTTCACATGGTTGGAGGAGCTATGTGTTGAAGATGAGGAACACAAGAAGTTAGAAAGTTTTTTTTTTTTTTTAACCAGAGTGCTGATTGGTGCAAATGGTTTGGGGGGAAAAATGGATGATGAACATGCATACGTACGACCACCATGTTGCAGCAGAACTGTTTTTATATTCTTGATGGGATTCTCTCATCTCCTCTCCCTGTCAAGGCTGGAGTGCACCAAAGCAAAGCAGTGTATTGGATCCAGTCCTATTCCTCATATTCATCAACGTCTTTCTGTTTCCCTGGAAAATCCTGCCAATCTCTTTGCTGATGATTCCACCCTCTGCCATGTAATTTCTTATCCTTCAGACAGGCAGGCAGCAGACTCTTCACTCTCTGCAGACCTTGATAGAATCAGCAGCTGGTTCAATATGCGTGTTTCAACCCTGACAAATTCCACACACACTCACCCTGTCTCTCTGAATGGACCGTCAAGAAAACCCTTCCATCTATTTCGGAACAAACCATCGAAGAGGTTGTCACTCAAACGTTTGGGCCTCACCATCATGCATAATCTCTCTTGGGCAGACTATATTTCCAAGATGGCCTCCAGAGCTAGCCACTAACTGGATATCCTCCATCATGCAAGGTCTTTCCTTGACCAATCCAAACTTTTGACAGCCGACAAAGTCTTAATTCAGAACTTGATGAAGTATGACTCTCCCCTTTGGGATGATAGCTCTGCCTCAAACATAACCTTGCTTGATGCCATGAAAAGCAAGGCCATCAAAATCATTTGGATCTGCCACTATGAAGCTGAGTGTCTAGGCCTGTTACTTTCGCATTGCAGACAGGTTGATGGCATATGTATTCTACCACATCCAGTTTGGTATTGCACCCTCTGCCCTCTCTTGGCTACTTCCTTTCCATGTTTCTGTGAGGTGCACAGAGTCTGCACACCAAGTAACCCTCTTCTTGGTAAACTCCCAAAATATAGGCTCACTTGCTCACCCCCACTCATTTGTTCTTTTCTCTTACCTGTGAAACCAACTTCCTCACTCTGTTCAGTCCAATTTTTCCCTCCAGAGCTTCAAGAAAGCAGTTCACCATGACCTCAGGTCATCCCCCATCCATATGCATGATCTCTTTTACCCCAACTTATCTCGTTTCCAAGCACTCCCCTTTTTCAGGTTATTTAATTCACCCCACCCCACCCACCCCTCCCTCTGACCCCCTCTCCCTTGCCTCTCTTCATTTGTCAGTTTTTTGGTTGGTTGTTCCTTTTCTGTTTCATCCATGCTTTCCCCTTCCTCTTCTTACTGTGTATCAGCTTATGTGGGGCTTGTTCACTTCATGTTCTCCCACCCCCATCCCCTTCCCTTGATTTCACTCTCACTTCTACTCTGTTGTTGGTGTGTTCCCCCTCTCAGTTTTGTTTCATTCCATTCTGCTCTTACTCTTCCAGGAGCCTCGACCATGTATACAAAATGTAAAAATGTGTTCAATTGATCATTAATTTCTGAATGAAGTTCAATAAAGTAACCAGCATGGATTACCATCATCAGAAAGTAACCAAGATATCACTGTCCCATTTCTGTTAATTTTCACAACTTGAGCATCTTTGTGTCATCAAGTTTTGCGAAGTACCTCAAGGAAGGATTAAAGCTAATGTTATTGCTTGTTTTCGTCTCATAAACATAGAACACATGTATGAATGGAATACATTGGACAAAATGGATATGCTACAATAACTTGATTGGATTTCCCATAAATACATAAAGTGCAAGTTTACCATTCCCTCTGATGTCCTGTAGAGGTCTCCAAAGACTAAACGTATTGCTTTTGGATAAAAAGAATGCCCAATAAAGCTTCTTGTACCTCTCCTCCAACATGCCAACATTGCAATGTGGAAAAGCAAGCATCAAAATTAAGGAGCTTAAATAATAGAACACAAGAAAAAATATCTCTGGACAGGATGAGCGGTTATTTCCTCAACAGGCGAGGTGAAGATGTGGGATTAAGGGGCCCCCCTTCCTGAAGTGCTATGGTTATGGGGAGCACAACTTAAGTTAACGGCATGGTCCTCATGTTTCATGAAGAATTTGGTCTGCATCTGGCCGTCAGTTTCTGAGTAAGATTTTTCAATAAATGATCTGAATTTGAGGTGAAACCCCCCTTTTCAGCTTCTTGAGGATGGATTCGGATGGGGAGCACAACCTCATAAGACCTTACAGTTCTAATGTATGGTACCAAATTTGGTCCATATTGGTCATGTAGTTTGTGAGAAAAATATTTTAGTGAATATGAGGGATTAGAGGAGGGATGCCATGTCCCCCTTAGAAAATATGGTCATGGGGAGCAAACTTTAGGTTTGGGCATGGTTATGATGCCACATGGCCAGTTTGGTCTGGATCCGATTGTAGATTTCTGAGAAGATTTTTGAATGAAATACCAATATTTGTGGCAAAAGCCCCTTTTTGCCCCTATTAAATGGGCATATCCGCATGGGGAGCACAACCCCATGAGACCTTACTGTCCTGGTGCATTGTACCAAATTTGGTCCGTGTCTGTCGGGTAGTTTGTGAGAAGATATTTGAGTGCAATGTTTACGGATGGCCGGCCAAACACCGGGACCCACTCAATGAGCTTATTTCGGAGAAATAACCTAAAAAAAAAAGGATAACATCGAAGTGTTTATCCCAACAGGGGCTTGAACTCAAGAACCATAAGATCCTAAACCAAGATAAGATCCTAAACCAAGCACCTTAACCATTGAGCCAACATCAGGCCCAGCCAATAACTGAGATGATGGCAAAATGTTGAGTCTGGAAATTCATTCCCAGATTCAACATTGATGTCACCGACATTTTTATTTTATTCTCAGCACGGACCATGGCGGACCAAGACGGACTGGTACAGGTGGGTTCGGAATTAACGTTAGAAGAGCCCGTGGCTCAGGACATAACAATCCCTGTTGGGTCCGCTCCGGATCATGGCGGATCGGCTCCGCCATTTGACATGAGCCAGATGATGGAGATGTTGATGGAAAGAATGGATGCGAATGTGCAAACACTGAGAGGTGAAATGCAAAGCATGGGGGATAAGCTTACAAGAACAAAACTAGAGGGGGAGCACTCGGGAGAGTGCAAAACCTCCGCCGCCAATACTGCTGGGTCACTCAAGTGAACCTGATATCTTATTCATTAAATATGACGTCAACAGGGCTGACAGAGTTATAGTTCTTTTCTCCAACATTTTTTTGGGGGTGGGGGGGGGGGGTTGGAAATCTCTTAAAACATGTAGAAATGCAAAAAAAAAAAAATTAAAATATTTTTTTCAAAATGGCCGCCATAGCGGGGGAACGTTGGGGAAACATCCGAGTCAAGAGGGAGTGTGGATGTTGATCGGAACATGATAACGATGGGCGAGGTCGAGGCGATGAGCAACGCCGTGATAATTAAGGGAGAAACCCGTAAACTCGAACAGGGGATGACGGAAATAATAAAAGAGACGCAGAAATCAAAAGAGGGGGACGAATTGCACGAAACTGAAGAGGAGCACACACAAGTAGAGCTGGTAGGGGACATTGAGGTTGAGCGGGTGGAATGCGTCGAGACCCAATGCGAGGATCAGATTAACCTCCCACAGGAACGAAGGGAGACGGTATGCTCCCTCGAGGCAGGCCGTGACGAGGTGAGTCCGGTAGGGCCGTACGAGGTCGAGCGGGTGCATGGTGCGGATGAGCGCATGCCGAGCTTTGGGGTTAAAGAAACCCCGGGATCTTTTGGCCGAACACGAGCCGCCGATGTGAATGTCCCAGAGTGTGTGTTAAAACGTATGAGTGGTGCAAATGACATGGAAGGTGTGAGTGCATGTGAGGAGAAGGGACACGGACCGACCCAGACGGGAGACGTGGGTCGTGTAACGGACGGGAACGGCGAGCCTAATGGGCCGCACGGAACTGTTTCGGAAACTGTGCCGGCTCCGCGGGGCACTGCGTGCGAGGTCCATTCCGTGTTTTGCAAACGGCCCAAGCGCGTACGACTCCGTGATCGGGAGCCGGCGTTGAAACGTCCCGTGATTGGTACGAAACCACCACGTGGACGGGTATGTGGTATAGCCTGCGGGCCTGCGAGGCAGGGCATGATGATGGGGGGGAGTGGTCGTCATGAGCATCGTGTCTGCCAGGGATATAAGGAGTGTGCGCCGCCTGAGGCGTTGTAGTGGTGCCGTAGTGCCACGGCTCGTGAGTGTGTTGAGTACGTAATAAAGGAGAGCCGCGGGCAAAGTACGCCCGCGCTCGCGCTTGTACACCACAGCTGGGCTCGACTGTTCCCCCGCTCATGTCTGCCTGCTAAGCATCGCTACCACGACACTACAGTTGGCTGACGAGGATCTTCGGATCGGCGTGTGCAGGGTGGTGGCATTCGGATCGGCAGCGAATAACCCGTGCGGTTCCAGGCTACGGAGTCAAGGGTCTCGCCAGCACGAGCATGGCAGAAGGTCGGGGCACGGCGCACGGGCGCATGCCCGTTTTCGGGGGAGATGACTTCGAGTTGTTTTCTGAACATTTGGATTGCTACTTCCGCGCGAATGATGTAGATGATGGAGAAAAAAGCAAGTCGATCTTGCTCGCCTCGCTATCAACGGAGCACTACCGGCTGCTGAGTGATTTGGTGGCTCCAGATAAGCCCAGTGATGACGGGCTATCATTTCAGGACATCGTGGCGAAAATGAAGACCCACTTGGCGCCAGAGAAGTCGTTGCAGCTCGCGCGGTTCCAGTTCGATCACCTCGCGAAGGGTGCCGAAGAGCGCGTTGCAGATTTCGTAGCACGGGTGAAGCATTCGGCCGTGCCTTGCAAGTTCACGGCAGAGGAGCGTCCGGCACGACTCAGAGATCGTTTTATTTCTGGGCTGCGAGACGCGAAGATTGTAGCAGCCATCCTGCGGATGACCGACGTCACATTCGACTCGGCGGTCGGGACTGCTTCGTCTGTCGAGCAGACACTCACGGACGTCTGCACCATCGCTGGCCAGGACGTAATGAGTAGCTCCAGCTGGGGCATGTCGACTGATCCCGAGGTCCACACGGTGACCCAGGTGCCGCAGGTCGCGCATCCCGGGGTCCGCGCAATGACCCAGGTGCCGCAGGTCGCCTTGCTGCTTCATATCGGTAACACGGTCAGAGTTTGGTAGGTGCTTTGTGCAACTCGGTCTTCGGAACCTGGCCGTTGCTGCTTCTCTCGCTCGCATCCACACGTTATATGATGTGATGTGCTTTTATACTTTGCTGTTTTTATTTTATTTTATTTTTTGCACCTTGTCTGCTTTGATGCCGTGGTATTTCGTGCTACTTATGCTTATTATAATGCTGATCATTTAATAATCATGGTTTTAGGAGGGAGGAGTGTGGTATAGCCTGCGGGCCTGCGGGGCAGGGCATGATGATGGGGGGAGTGGTCGGCGTGAGCATCGTGTCTGCCAGGGATATAAGGAGTGCGCGCCGCCTGAGGCGTTGTAGTGGTGCCGTAGTGCCACGGCTCGTGAGTGTGTTGAGTACGTAATAAAGGAGAGCCGCGGGCAAAGTACGCCCGCGCTCGCGCTCGTACACCACAGCCGAGCTCGACTGTTCACCCGCTCGTGTCTGCCTGCGAAGCATCTCTACCACGACACTACAGGGTAAAGTGGCGGCAATGGTGTGAATTTGGAAAACACGTGCCCCCATGTGCGAGGCTCCGCGTGCTGCATGCAAGCAAGTGGAATTCGTATCCCGACGACGCCGCCGGGCCTGTGTGACGTCGGCAGGGATCGCGCAACACGAAGGCCAGGTGAGAATTGCACGGCTCACATGGTGGATGGCTCGGAAGCGGTTGTGTAATGCGATCGACGGGATGACGTTACACCTCCAATTATCGCCCGAACGGAAGGGACGAGCAAATTGCAAACCGCCGTCCTGGCGATGCAAGGCCTACCGAGCCTTCGCACGAGTACCCGATCCCCGGCCAGGATGCAGCGAACATTCTCGTCTTGGGGCAAAGGAGCACTAGTTAGTGGAAGGGTTTAGCGTTAGTTAGACTGGACTCATGGGGCATGAGCAGTTCTCCATGGGGCCTGGTGGGATCAGTTCGTGGGAATTTAGTTTAGAATTCAGAATGGGTGCGTGTGCGTGCTGTTACACAGTGTCGCAGGTTGAGACCACAGTGCAGTCATTCTTGTTTTTCAATACAAATTCCAGGCCTGGAGAAGCTCGAACACTGAATGAATCAGGACACAACAGAACAAAAGGAACAGTCGAGAGAGAGAGAGAGAGGGGGGGGGGACATAACAGCAGGGTTGAGTGAGGGAGGGACATCAACAGCAGGGTTGAGAGAGGGGGCATCAACAGCAGGGTTGATAGAGGGGGGACATCAACTGCATGGTTGAGATGGGGGGGACATCAACAGCAGGGTTGAGAGGGGGGGGACATCAACAGCAGGGTTGAGAGAGGGGGGGACATCAACAGCAGGGTTGAGAGAGAGGGGGGGGGGACATCAACAGCAGGGTTGAGAGAGGGGGGGACATCAACAGCAGGGTTGAGAGAGGGGGCGGGGACTTCAACAGCAGGGTTGAGAGAGGGGGGGACATCAACAGCAGGGTTGAGAGAGGGGTGAAACCCCAACTTTCGACCCAAACTGCAATTTTAATATACCCTTGAGATCCCTTTCTACCTTTAAGACCTTTTAGATCTGCATGACATTTTAGACCTTTTAAGACCACATGACCTTTTTAGACCCTTCAAACTCCTTTGACCCTAACTACTTTTGGAATACAGTACTGTATACCGTTTACAATTTAGATAACTTATAGACCTTGCACACCTTTGATCTGTTGCCATTTCGACCCCTTTTGACACCTTCAAACCCACACCACACAAACATCTATAGTCTTCTTGCAATATATAGACTCGATACTTTTTTCAACAAGTAATGTGCAAACTTTACCCACCCAGAGGATGGGTACCCTACTGGTTTGAATATAATTTATTTCTGAAATTTGCGGCCAATTTCGTCCAGTAGAAGCCAATAAACGAATTTTCAGTCCCTGTGTTAAAGTTGCGTACAGAGAAACCGTCCCATTAAAGGGAGGGGAACTTTGTGCCTCCCTTGATATTGAGTCATTGAATTGGTTCACCAATCCAAACTTCGAAGCCTATAGTTTGAGGTCAAACATTAAGATCATAAAATCGTCAATTGTCACCCTTATTGACTTGAAATTTGAACCAAATTTGCATATTGGGTCACTGAATTGGTTCACCAATCAAAAACTAGAAGCCCATTAATTTTTAGGTCTAAATGTCAAAAGATCAAGGTCACAAAACTGTCAATGTTCATCCGATTGACTTGAAATTTGAATGGAGTTTGCATACTGGTTTACTGAAGCATATTATTTGTGATCAAAAGGTCAAGATCACATAAAATCGTCAATTTCCATCCTATTTACTTGTGATGTGAACAGAATTTTCACATTGGTTCACTGAATTGGTTCACCAAAAATCAGAACACATCGATTTAGCCATTTTGACATGTCAACACATTTCCATGTCAACAATTTCACCCCATCCATCCATCCATCCATTGGGACCATACTCTGTGCAGAGCATTGGCTATTGGACACGATCCTGGACAGATCACCACTCCTGGGCACAGAATACCGGTGTGCTGACACTCATTTTGCCAATTCAATAGCTGAGCGTGATTTGAACTCAGGACCTGGGATCCCAAGCCCGGCACCCTAACCATTAAGCCAACACCAGGCATACCCCATTATAATGAAATGGTACTTTTTGTGATTATATTACGATAGATACCTCAATAATTTTTCAGTTTGCCAAATTGAAACTTACATAGCTTGTTCCCATGTATCTATGTATGTATGTGTAGTATATGTATGTAAAATTTGGTCAAAACGAGTCAAAGGTCAAGGTTAACCAAAACATGTAAAACACTTATTAACCCACAGTTATAAAATTTACTAGCCAAATTTGTGATGCATAACAATAAATCATGTAAAACACCCGATAAGTGAAATTTCTCAATTTACTAATTCCTGTTTCCATGGCAACCATTCTTTATTTGTATTTCACAAGTATCGTGCTAAGCATTCCATGTTTCTTGTTTGCTTTACTATTTGCATTATAATTTGCCAGAAAGGATGGCAATGTTAGATGTTCAAAAAGGAATAGATGAAGCTAAAGGCAGAGGGGATTGATGGACAAAGTAGGCAGGTGGGCAGATGTATTGGTATTCCCCTCATTCTCTTTTGTATTTTCTTTCTTCTGTCCTATCCCCTCAGTGATGAATAATGCATGTTGAGTACAGCACTTGCAACAGGAGCAGCAAATCCCACATTGATGAGGCTCATGGGCTGAGCCTTTGTTTTGCATGACTTGGCTTTCCTCCTCAACAAGTTCCAAAATACCATGAGGCCAGATCAGGGTTCAGCGAGTCGGGGACTAAGAACATCCGTTTCATTTCCGACTGTAATCCGCATGGTGTTCTACTGAAAAGCCAGCTTAGCAGAACCAAGTGTTTGCTCTTTTTTTTCTTCTTTTTTTTTTAGGGTTACCCCACTGAGACTTATTTCAATTGGTCATGTTGCAATTTGCAAATTAATTGGATAAACACACTTTACTAGCAGCCATTATTTATATATATATATATATATATTTTTTTTTTTTTGATGTACTATACTCTTTACAGAGTGTTAGTGCTGCTGCAGCAGTTTCTTGGCAAGGGTTAAACTGGGTGGTTTGCCATTGCCTTCCCAGCATTGTTTGTCTGTGCTCCAGTCTTTAAATGCTGAGTGTCAAGGAAAGAAATGGTACATACCATTTTATAGTCTTTGGATTGATTTGGCTGGGTTTTGAATTTCTGACCTCCCAGACACAGTGTGTTGTGTTGTGTATAGAGGGATAAACAAAACAGGCTATATGAGTAATTATGATTTCCCCCCTTGATTTTTACCTTCACTCCATTATGTTAAATGTTGCTAGTTCCAAAACACGTTTCTTCTGATTATTCTTGTCAATTGGAGGTGTTCCCATTAAGATGATCATGCTCCACCCATCTTTGAGTGAGCAAGGGATTGCGAGGGATGCATCCACGGCCTGCGCCAGATGGCCGGTCAACAAACGTCTTGGGTACCAGTCTCCTTGGCCTTTGTGCTGAGTAACCAAAGGTTATAATTGAGACTCTGAGCACAAAAGGCCAGTAGGCGGGCAGAGTCTGCATGTTATTGCTTCTTCTTGTCGGATGGCAGCGCTTCAAAGGATCTAGTTAAGCTTTGCTGCTCTCCATAAATAAGGTTCGTGGAGAGGGGCCCAGGGTGTTGTGCCATATCCAAGATGAGCAGACCCAGAGGCCATCAGTGAAAGCACCAGCATCCATTATTATTGGACTTGCTTTGCAGATCTATCGTGCTATCAAGCAGTCTCTTGTGGAACTTACTACAAAGTTACTTCATAAGTCTTGCCAAAGTTGTTTTGTTCATCTTGTATAGGCATCAAAGCTTCCAGGAGACTGCAAAAAATTAATAGAATTAGGATTTACTTTGGAGCTCACTCACTTGTTGTATGGAAACGTTCAGGACTTGTGGAATACTTTCATGGAGTTTTGGACTTGCAATACTCTTTGACAACCTTGATTGTTACCGACAAATTTTGCAGTTATTGCACTACAAAATATTTTTCGTGCAGTACTTAAAAATAGTTGAAGCATAATAATCCAAAAAAAAAAAAAAAGAATCCTGGATATGTGGCATGCATACTTTAGAGTTCACCAATAATAGTTTCCAGTTCAACTCTTGTGGGTTTTGTTCATGTCATTGTACAGATTATTCACTGATGAACAACGCCGCTGCTTGATAAAAATCTGATTTGGTAAGAAAAAAAGGGCACATTGAGAACATGCATCCAGTACAAGAACCACAAAGAGCGGTGGGAAGTTTTTTTTGTTTGTTTATTGTTTTTTTCAGGGATAAAATTTAAACATTTTTGTTAAACATAAGAAACATGAAATACATAGGAAGCATCCTTGCCGTATTTATATGTAAGGCTATTTTCTTTTCAAACTCTACCTGAATCCTGACACCATTAAATAATGTGAAAACACACATTGACGGGTCATTGTTGAATCCACCAACTTCAATTAATCTGACCTCCTTGCCAGGTTGTCCACAGGATAGAGAATGGCCTGAGTCTTTCACGAACCTACTGGCCAAACTGGCTGAAGGCTTCCACAAGGGATAGATCCGTCTGAGGGAGCGGAGGGATGGCACATTTTGCGATGCAATGCTCAGCCTGTGACATGCCAATGTCACAGTTTGTAGTTGGTTCAACAATCAAATTCAGGCATGACAGCTTAAAGGGAATTGCACTACCTCTGCACCGATCGTGCTGGAATTCCAGATCATTATTGATTGAATCGACAATGAAATTACTTGGTTACCCAAAAATTGTCTGCATTGCATTTTATTGTACAAGTCATTGAAAAGGGTGTGGGGTGGAGGGGAAGGTGGAGTGAAACAAATACCTAAAGTGTAACTTTTATGGCTTGAAACTTGTTCCATTTTCCATTGATCAAACAAGCAGCCAGTAGTGGAAGTGAATTCATGTTATGTCTTGTCCCAACATTTTCTAACTTAAAAAAAAAAAACAGCATTTTCATCATTGCTGGCTTTTCTTTCGAAATTGCCTTCTCTGTTTTGTATTGATTCATGGAATCGGGTTGCGAGTGCTATCAGATTATACTTGCATGGCAAGTTCAAAATGTTCTCCGAATGAGACGTCCAATATTCCAAAACCATGTTGTGCAGCATCAACCGAGGCCCTCATGTTTTTTTCTTTTATTTGCTTTTAAATTTGTTTTCTCCTCAACCACTAAAGTAATGGACACGACATTTCCAACATAGTAGTGCCTACCCATGGATCAGTTTTTTTTTTAACAAAGTTACATGATAGTTTTTGGAACTCCGGCCACATTTTCTATCCAACTATGTTTTCCGTAGGCATGGGTTGCAAGGTGTTTCACGTATCAGGAATAAACAACCTCAACCTTGCAGTGTGTGTGTGTGTGTGTGTGTGTGTGTGTGTGTGTGTGTGTGTGTGTGTGTGTGTGTGTGTGTGTTTTGGGGGATGCTGGAGCAGGGGGAAGGGGTTGGGGGGAATTGCCCCTGCCTTTTGCCCCTGCCTTTTGCCCCCTTGTCAGGTGGACACCCAAAAAGACTGATGGATATTGCTGAACTGACAGAGAGTGTAAGAGGCTTCTAAAATGCAAGATATCCTTTGACTGACAATTAAATGTTGTCCTCAGAAGTCTCTCGGAGCCTTTGCGAGGCAGACCTCAAAATTTCCTCAAAAGGATTTGCCAAATCCAATTTGTCCTGCATTTTGTCAATTTTCACTGCAATAAGGCAACACATGTATCCTGGCAGAAAATGATGTTATCAAGAAGCCCAGAGCTGCCATAGAGCCTACAATTGGCAAATAAAGTGTGCTCGGGTAGCGATCGTGCTGTGCAGCACACCACCACTAATTGATCTTATCCAGTTATCTCGTTCCGTCGAGTCATGTCTGACTGACAATGACATTCATGATCAGTTTTGTCCAAACATCCCGATCCTGCACTGCTTCTCGAAGCACTGGCAGACAGAAATTGGTTGAAGCCTTTACCCCATCTTCCCAGCACATGCTTGGTCTGCCTCTTTATCTTCTTCTCTCAGCCATACCCAGCATGGTTGATTTCTCCAAACTGGTTTTCTGCACGCATGATGTGTCCAAAGTATGACAATTTCTGTTTCAGGATGAGTGCTTCTAATGTACATGGTGGTCCTATTTGTTCAAGCACTGATTTGTTTGTTCTTCTTGTAGTCCATGTACTTTGTTTTTTGGACATTCGTCTCCCAACACATTTCAAAACTGTCAATCTTCTTCCTTTCTTTATTTTTCACACATTGCTCGAGTGACACAGACATCTAATAGGTGTTTTCTCCGTATAAGGACATCGTCGAGCAGGTGCCACAGTTTAGATCTAGGGTGTTGCCAGATAAAGTACCACTTGTGAGACATATTAAAAAAGCCATTGGTGACAGCAAGGTCAGCTTCTATACAGAGTGACAGGAGTAACTAACTCCCCATTGCTGTTGCTGTTGCATTTGCCTTGTCCAAAACCCGACCCCAGGACTGATGATCACTGCCAACGCGTGCGTTAGAATCACCCAAAACCAAAACTTTGGCTGTGGCTGGTGGTGATTGAAGAGTACGACTCAGCTCTGCGTAAATGCACTCTTCACCTCATCGCTGCTAAGGAGAGTTAGCGCATTCACACTTACCACTGTCGCAAATGTGGTGTTACTAAATGTGATACGAAGAGTCATGAGACGGTCAGAGATGATTTTTGGAAATTCTGTGAGCTTTCTGGTGACAAAATTGGCAACAGCAAAGCTGACACTGAACGTGCCTTGTTGTTAATCAGGGCAATGTGACCAGAAGTTGAAATTCTTCTCTTGAAGCCCCCCAGCTTGTGGAAACATCATCTCCAATCTTGCAGCAATGTCAATATTATAACTGGCGCATTCCTTTGCGACCGATGGAGTGCTCTCTTATTATTAGAATCAAGAAGTGTCCTAACATTCCAACTTCCCAGAAAAAAAATTATTTTTATTTTCTCTGTTTGCCGAATTTGTCCACTTAAAAAGGAGTCCCACTGACCTTGGGCTGCCAGCCAGGATACTTGACTGATTAACCTTCTTTACCCCACCTTTTCTGTGGGCCTCCATGGATTGGGGCAGGTGGGGCTCTGAATAGGGCCTCCTGATCACCTGAGAAGGGCCTCATGCTGCTGTCATCCTCAACAAGCATGCGACCATCACTCCCAGGCCACTCAAGTGCAGATATCACACTACCAGCCACCAGCTACTCAAGCCTACTAGTATTGTGTGACTATTTGCCATGAGTCATGAGAACCTTTGTGAGTGTTTAACATAGTTGTCATCTGCTTGCACAGTGTTTAACATAATTGTGATCTACTGGTGCAGTGTCTAAGTAGTCCACGTTGCACAGAGGTACACTAACTCTCTGGGCCAACAGACCTTTGTCCCAACGGAGAGTTAAAGCTTGACAGTTGGAAGATGTGCCAGTTGCCCTGCAGTCCCCAAACTAAATTAAGGGCTAGAATGGCCTCTGCCTTTGTCCAAAAATAAAGAATTTGGGGTCATCCACCAGGTGTTGTATGGGAGTGCTGCCAGAAAGTTGGGGAATCTCACTAACGAATTGCCAACACCACCTGCTAAAGCACTGCTGCTACCCAGCAGTAGATTCTAGTCACCCGAGCGGAAAAAAAATCCAGGGGTCAAGAAATTTAGAAGTGCTTTAACTATCGAGAGCAAATGGTCCTCTGCCATTGTCAGAGATACTGAATGACCACCAGACAACCTGTCCACCACCCTGTTCCATTAACGGCTTTACTGTTAACCCAAGCCAGGAGGCAACCAGGTCTGACGCCTTTCCCAAAGTCACCTAGGAGGCCAGCAGACAGAAAGAGCTGCCTTCTCCTCTTTACAGAGGTGATAAGTGTTTGGCTACAATACTGCTACAGAAACCTGACAACATAATTATATGAGAGAGATAGAGATAGAGAGACAAGCCGGTAGGCGACATGGGTGGTCGTTATATAATTGCATTCTAGTCGTACAGTTTTTGACGGATCGGGCTGAACATTTTTGACAAAGAGGGTGATTATAGTGCACAGAAAAGCGCAGAAGCCGATTTATTTATTTTTTATTTTTTTAATTTTTGAAAAAAAAACAAAAACATTTTTTTCGGATTTTTTTTCAAAAATTTCAAAGTCCCGTTGCTCGGCAACGGTGGCGTCCATAGCAACGGTGTTCAAAAGCAGAGAACTAGATCCTGGTATGAACCTACCAGTCAAGTTTCATCAAAATCGGTTGACTCCTCTGGCCTCCAGAGCTGTCCATTACATACATATAGATAGACGGAAAACCTGAGAATAATGGTCGTCTAGTGACCGCCCAATAGAGATAGAGATAGAGATATATTGTTGCGGATCTGGAAACCATATGCATTCAAACATACAGATGTCCCAAGAGTCAGTTATTCCGTTAAGTACATGTGAAACAGGTCCCTTCCTTTTGTCTCGTGGGAGAATCAAAGGTGTGTTGCTATGTCCTTTTCGCTAGGTTATTTCATCGAACGACCATCCAACAAACCATCCAACAACCAACCACGGTACCTTCAAGCGCTTGCAACCCTCGCCTCGCTGGCCACAGCATACGGGGCAAAAACGTCCAGTCCGCCGTTCCTTAGCGCTTCTACAAACGTTCCTTTTCAACATTGGATCTTCCCCTTCATGAGTCTGCACGCGTGGAGGGGGTGGGGGGCGCGGGCCTCCCGGTTTGGCCGAGGCCTCTCTCACCCCGCCCAGAAAGGGCGGACCCTGTGAAGACCCTGTGAAGACCCTGTCCAATCAGGGCGAACGGTGACGTCTGCTTCACCGAGCCCCTGCCCTGTTTGGGTAGGTCCATAAAAATACGACGCGATCCTGAGTGAGAGTGAAAAGTTTTTTGGAGGAGTTGAGTTGCTTGGTGTGCGTCGTGTGGTTTGAGCTGGAGTCTCGGGCGTTCAAGTGGAGTTCTGCATTTGGCTGGCTTTCATTGGAGTTTTCCTGGGTCCCATCCACGACCCTGATCTCCGCCCTGGGACTCTGACTGCTCCGCTCTGGTTCCTCCATGGGCAGGAGCCCCACGCGTGTGACTGTGGGCCGAGCCGCACGACCATTAGCAGGTGCCGCACCGTGGAGCACCCCCTCCCTTCAATGTGCAGGAACCCAAGCGAACTGCGACCCCCAGCTCGTCTCTCCCTCTCTGGCTGGGGGGGGGGCGGGGGGTCTTTTAATAAATCATCTGAGTGTGTGTCTGAGTGTGTGGGCCCGTCTTGTAAGTAGAAACTGTTTAAGTGTTTTTGAACATTGTAAATTCTTGCTTGTATATTCCGTGATAAGTCTTGCTCTGTGTCTTCTTTATCTCGCTATAATTCCAGCAGTCTGTGTGTCTGTGTGTGTCTGTGACCGCTGTTTCTCGACAACCACTGGTCTGATCTAATTGAAACTTGCCAGATATATTGCTGGGGACCTGAGGATGTGCCTTTTCAAGGTTTGATATTAATCGGACAAGTGCTTCCCAAGTTATGGCCATTTATTTACCAAACCATTGACAAGACACGTTGTTGCGTGGGCGTGGCCGATGGGGAAGGGAAGCTCAGTCGCGTTCCCCATTACGGGTTACAATGTACGGGCTTCCAGATAATGATGACTTCGTGTGTTCTAATAATTTCTCGATTTCTTATGCGCATTTATAGATCAACACAATGCCCCAAGTTATGATCGTTTTCATATTAGATGGTGCATAAATTTCGGTAACATCAGAGTGCTGGTATGCTCCGAACCAGGAAGTAAATTTTTTTCTCTCTCTTCTCTTCTCTTTTTGTTTTTCCTTGCCACGACATTGCGAGAAGGTAAAATACGTTGGCGCTATTTGAATAATTGGGTATTAAAACTAAATTGCGAATAATCGTAACTGCGAATAATATGCGAACTTCCGGGCCATGCACGTACGGGCACGTGAGAGCGAAGAAACGGCCTGTGTGGTTGTTGTTTGTTGCTCGCGGTTTGAATATTTATTTATTTATTTATTTATTTTTTTACGGGCACGTACTCGTAAATAAATTACTGTAGAAATGTTCCCAGTTCGTTCCCAATATATATTGGGACCATACTCTGTGCAGAGCGTTGTTGCTGCTTAAGCAGTCTCCTTGGCTACTGAGCACAATGCTGGACGGGCCGTCACTCCGACACAGTATACCAGCATGCTGGCACTCATTTTGCCGACCTCTGAAGGATGAAAGGCCAAGTTAACCCCACTTGGTATTAATTCAACAGCTGAGCGGGATTTTAACTCAGGACCCTAGGATCCAAAGCCTGCCACCCTAACCATTAAGCCAACACCAGGCATATTGGACTCTATGCTTAACCTGAAATTAGGATCTTGTCGACACAAATTTGTATGGGGAACACAAGACAAATGCAAGAGGAGACAGATGGGAAGGTGGATGTAAAGGTTTCAGTCAGGTGTCAGTGAGGCACAATGTGGTGCACTGATGGGCTTGCAGGCGAGGAGCTCTCGTGGTGCACTGATGAGCTTCCATTAGTGTTGCGGCTGGAGTCAACCCATACTGCCACTGGAATGGCTTCTACCATGGCTGGTGTAGTAGATAGTAGAATAATCGCACAAATTATGATACAAGCATCAAATTTGGCATTTCTGTTCTGCAAGGCTTTCTGATCAAATCTGTCCGATTGGCCATTTGAAAATTTTAAAGATTTGAAGAAAAAAAAACTTCAAAAAAAATTTGAAGTCACAGCTGGCTGAAATTCTTGAAGAGCAAGTGAACATCCCAGACAGAGAAGCAAGGTGAGATGCAGTCATCATTGATGGCTCAGCACTTATCAATGCCCTACCTCCACACACTTCAAAGATATTTGATGACTATGCTAAAGAAGACATCATCCCAAAGGTGGAATCCTATGGTGCCAGGTACGAGAGGGTGGACATAGTGTTTGATGTGTACAAGAAGTCAAGTCTGAAGTCCGTAGCAAGGTCGAAAAGGGGGCAAGGAATCAGAATAAGAGTAACAGGAACCAGTAAGACCCCAAGCAACTGGAGAAGCTTTCTTCGAGATGACAGCAACAAGACTGAGCTGTTTCACTTCCTTGTGGAAAAGATGTGTGAAGCACAGACGACAAGCACAGTCATTGTCACAAAAGGAGAAGATGCCATTAGCAACACAAGGAAGTCACTGGATGCTGTGTCTCCATGTTGTCATGAAGAAGCTGACACTGGAATATTTGTACACGCCAGGGATGCAACGACGGATGGTAGCAAGTCCATTATCATTAAGGCTAATGACACAGACGTACTAGTCATAGCAATATCTGTACTGTCATCCTTACAGGAACGAGGTCTTGAGAACATGTGGATTGCCTTTGGCCAAGGAGCCAAGGCGCGATGGATTCCAGTCCATGAGGTAGTTTCTGCAATAGGGCCTGAGAAAGCTAGAGAGATCCCATACTTCCATGCATTCACTGGATGTGACATCGTGTCTGCCTTCCGCGGTAAAGGGAAGAAAACTGCATGGCAGACTTGGAACGTCTTTGATGATGTTTCTGAAACATTCACCAATCTCAGCCAGCATCCAACATTGATTCGTGATCTTGAATTTTTTGAATTTTTTTTTTTTCAAATTCTTCAATATTTGGATTTTCAAATGGCCAATCAGGCAGATTTGATTAGAATCCCCTGGAGAACAAATGTGCCAAATTTGATGCTTGTATCATCATTTGCACGATTCCTCTCAAAAATTGCTGTTATCTGCCCCACGAGGCTGGAATGGTTCATACTGCAGCTCCATCCATCCATCAGGACTATATTCTGTGCAGAGCATTGGTGCTGCCGAAGCAGTCTCCTGGGCTATTGGACAAAATCCTGGACAGGTCGCCACTCCGACGCAGGATACCAGCAAGCTGGTACTCATTTTGCCAACCTTGGGAAGATGACAGGCTGACTCAACCCCACCTGGTGTTAATTCAACAGCCAAGCACGATTTGAACTCGGGACCCTTGGATCTCAAGCCCACCACCCCTAACCAATATGCCAACACCAGACATGTATACTGCGGCTTGTACCCTCGAATGTGACATCAGCTTCGTCACTCCCTGCGAGACTGAAAGTGCTGTCCCTCAAAATGGAACTGAATTTCAAAAAGTATATATATATATATATATATATATATATATATATATATATATATATATATATATATATATATATATATATATATATATATATATATATATATATATTTGAGAAAAAGCATAATTACTAAGTGAGGTATATCATTAGTGAGGAATTTTTATTTTTCGAACTATTCATAACTGTATGTTTTGAAGAAATTGAAAAATTAATGCTTTCATTTTTATGCATTAATCCATAAATCTCATGGTGGACACAAACATAGTTGGAAATGAGGGTACTTTAACATAAATTACAAGGACATTTGAAAAAAAAAAATAAACAAGGCAAACACGTGGTATAGTTGACATTTTAACTTGGGTTTTCCTGAATTATGAATGAGCAGTTAAGGTGAGAACACAAGCAGGTCAACCATTGAACTTTCTTTTTTGCGTGTACGTCATTATGTTGTGACTATTGCGTGGATGTGACACCACACGTCCTTAAACTTTTAAAAGGAAATGAAATAGTCTGGACTTAATCATTGAATCCCTTGGATTTTTCTTTTTCCACATAATGCCCTTTTGACGGTACAGGACGGATGTAATGAGCATTGCGCATTCAAACAACAAGGAAATTCGCTTTCACAAGAAAGGCCTGCAGTGGGTGGACCAAGGAGGTAATCGTGCTTTGGATATCTTTTGTAAATCATGGACCATTGTTCTGTTTCGCGTGCTCTCTGCGGGAACCGTTTGGCAATGTTCAGCACGTGCAAAATTCCTGTGGCCACAACTGAAGCCGCTCTAACTAAATATTTCTCTTAACGGTGCTTCACCGTTGAATGACGAAATGAATATTTTGTCAATTGAGCAAGATTCTTCCAATGTTATAGCATCAGCAAATCGCACCTCTTTAAATGACATCGTTGTCGTTGTTCTACTTTGTCATTGTGGAAGAAAAGGTGGTGCGAAGACGCATGTTGCGTACTTTTGACGCTCCTTGGATGTCCCGGTGGTTCAAAATTAAATCCATCAATCTCTTCAGACATCACAATGGCAGGTTTGTGCACAACACTCCATCGTGGCATTGTCAGTCATGGGGCAGGGGTCGTGCGCCGCAGGACGTGTGGATCAGGGCCACGCGTGCTGAGACGAGCCCGCGGCATGGCACGTGTTTCACCACAGTTTCTTCGCACTCCAGTCACAACATCCGGTTGGGTATGGAATGGCCTTTTCTGCATTGAGGTCAGCCATTTAATCTTATGGTTCACTGAGTTTTTTTCCCCCTCAAAATCCTGTCAATGATGGGATTGTTACATTGCTTTTTACATGAAGTTTATGGCTACACTACTGATAAAGATGAAAGAACCTTTACACACTACACATACAGTAACTTTTTTGGTCACCAGTTTCAATATCAATGCAAAGCTGTTAACTATTCCTCTTTCTAGTCCAGCTACCGTTGAGGAAGGAAACATTTGCGTTACTAACCGCTCACTTCACCTTGAGCAAGTCTGCCGGGCACCCCCTGGTGCAACATTCTTCTGCCTCCCTGCCTGTGCATCCAAGTTGAGAATCTTTTTGTCCATACCCAACACCAAGGATGGTGAAAGACCTAAGGTGGAGATTGCTTCATGGGGCAGTGAGCTATGGAGCTCTTCTGGAACATTTCATAAATTTATTGGTGGATATTGCATCTGTGGTGGAATGGAAACCATCTTTCACATATACTTGTGGTCCCATCATGTCAACCATTCTTTTTTGCTGGTGAAAACTTTGCTATTACGTTTCTGGCTTAAATTTTCCCCTGCACTTTTTTATTGCCGGTCATCCTGTAAGGAAGAAGAGTAATTCTTGGGATGCCCTTGTTGATTTCATTTTGGCCTCTGCAAAACTTGTAATATGCAAATTTAGAAAGGCAAAGATTGAAAGTGATTTGGTGCCACATAGGTTCGCATACCTGAAAACTTTATTGCACTCACGTATCACTTCAGAGTTTAAGGTGGTGCAATATTCCCAATATTATTGGAAGGTTAAAAAAAATTTGACCACAAGTGATGCACATTGCAGTATTTCCCCAACAACGTACCATGCTTTCACTTGTCTGATTTTAAAAAAAAACAAGAAATTTTGCACATACGTCATTTCTCAACATGGACTTGCAGGGACAAGGAAATAGAGTGACATTAAACAGTAAACTTTAGTTTTCCTGAGCTTTCCTGCACCCTGAGCGCAAGCCTAGAAAGCCATTCTAACAAAAGCACTACTTCCTTAACAGCCCCAACTAGAGGGGAAGCACTCGGTAGAGTGCAAAACCTCCACCGCCAATACTGCTGGGTCACTTAAGTGAACCTGATATCCCATTCATTGTAGGTCAAAACGGATCAGACTCTACTGAACCACGATTGAATAAACTAAACTAGATCGACGCGCATGTAGAAATGCCAAAAAAATAAAATCTAAATTTTTTTGAAAAAAAAGTTGCAAAATTTGTTCTTTTTTCGCTAACAATTTTTTTTGGGGGGGGGTTGGAAATCACTTAAAACATGTAGAAATGCAAAAAAAAAAAAATTCAAATATTTTTCAAATAAAATCGAAATTTTTTTGAAACAAAGTTGCAAAAAAATTTTTTTTTCTCTAAAAAATTTATTTATTTTTTGGTTGGAAATCACTTAAAACATGTAGAAATGCAAAAGCAAAAATTCAAATATTTTTTCAAAATGGCCGCCATAGCGGCCATATTGGACTTTGGACCAAGTCTAAAATCTAATGGCATGATCCTTGGACCATACCTAACCCCCCACCAAGTTTCGTCGAAATCCGTTGACTTTTTCCGTAATACTGTTCACAAACAAACAAACAAACAGACAGGGGTGAAAACAGTAACCACCGTCCATCTTCGATGGACAGAGGTTAATTATTCTTGTGGGATCGGCTGGAAAACTATTTTAGCCCAAGTTTTTCAGCGTGCCGGCACTAACTCAGCTACTCTTTGTGAAGGACACTGTGGGATTTCCAACATCCACCAACTAATGCTAGCAGATGGGACACCTAGTTTAACATCCATCCGAGGGACAGCACACATTGACGTCTCCCCCTGCCTGCGAAAACACCAAGACGGGCCACGTTTCAAACCCAGGCCTAACAACTCAGAGGTAAGTGCACATCCTTCTTAATTATCCTGTCCGTTCAAATGCAAAACAGAGTCATCCTCTGTTGTTGTACCAATCTAATTTTCTCACAATTCTCTTTATTCATTATAATTGTTGCTTTTTCTTCTCTTTCATCTCGTTTACTCTTTATTCCCTCTCTTTCGTTATCTCTCTCAGGAGAAGTGAATTCTTGCAGAGATTTTTCTGCAAGGCTCACTTGGCTGCACCTGGATGGGTTTGAGGGTTGTGGAGTAGCGGCTGAAACCTCAATCCTGTCCTGGTTCCTCCTGATGACTCCATCTTTGCTCTTTACTTCTTTATTCAATTTCCTTCTTGGTCTTCTATTTGATTATTGTCAATAATTTGAAGAACGAAATGCAAGAAACTTAGCCACAGGTGGAGACTCAATTTTCCCATTAACTTCCAATTTACTTCTTTTCTGTTTGGCAAATAGGGGAAGGGCAGACCAGCTAATCAATGTTCTTTCATTTGATTACTTTGTAAACAGTCTCATTGTTAACAAAATAGCCTCAGATATAGAAGCTTGGCTGTCATGCTCTACTAAAGTCCATTTCTTAAAAGCTTAATTAAGCAGATTATGCCAAGTATATCAATAAAAATTGCTCTTTTTTTTTTTTTTGGTGTACACTGCTGAGGTTCGTACAAGAGGTAACACACAGAACGTACAACAAGGGGAGCAGGAGACGAGAGGGGCGGGAGAGGGAAGGACAAAACAGTGGGGAACAGAGACATGAAGAGATCTGTGGAAAGGAGAGAGATGGGATGGGGTTACAAGGAGTAAAAAGATGGACACTACAGGTTCTTTCAGGTCCTTGCATGACAGGGACTTTCAGGAAGAAAACCCCACAGGGACGGCCTATCCAGCACATGGCTAGTCCTGCAGCCTTACTTCAGTCCATTAGGTGAAAGTGGATTGCCACTTGTTCACTTTACCACCATGTATAAATTCACAGCGGCAAGATAGTGTCAAAATAAAGAAATTAGCAATGAAAGATTGAAACTATTTTGGAAGCTCCAAGTAAAATAATAATAACCATTCCTTTCACACCATGAGGCACATAGGGCTGCCAAGGCAACTGCAGTTTCATTTGGCTGAGCAGTACAGTCCTGGCCAGGTAACCACTCCAACACAGGGTACTCAAATGGCTTATTACCCCCAATAAGCTGGTACTCATTTTGACATCCTCAGAAGGATGACAGGCTGAGTCAACCCACCTGGTGTTATTTCAACAGCCCAACAGGGGTTCAAACTCGGAACCCAAAGATCCTGAGCCAGCCACCTTAACCATTAAGCCAACACCAGGCTTATGGATTTTCCAAGTGCTTGCCTGAATTATTTACCAACTCTGATTGCATTATTGCTGAACATGTAAAAGCAAAGTGTAGTCTGACATTAAGAACCAAGATAGCAACTGAAGATATCTTCACATCTTTCGATGCATCGTCCTTTTGTTTGAACGTTGCATGTGAAGTGAAGCGATCTCTTGACCACACCAAATCAATTTGTCCCGTTCATAGCTATGAATAAGATGGTGCATTTAACAGTTTAGAGCTTTGCCAGAATATCTATATTGCAGTAGATCTGAGAACCAGTCCAGAATCACCGGGTGATTTACGGTGTCATTACAATAGCTTTTTTTGAATGCAGTTTCTTATAATTAAAATGTTTATTATAAATGTATATGTGGATAAGGATGGACAAGATGCTATAAATAATCCACAGAACAAATCTGGTGGTCAACAGACACAGATAAGGATGAAAGGGGAGAAAACATGATCTTACCAATAAGAGAAATAACGCAGCTAATGGTACTGGCAATACCAGATTCAGACTAAGAAGGGGAACAGAACAGGTGAGGACTTGTGCAGGCACAAGCTGGTTGAGGCTGCAGGATGATGATGCCTTGCGAGCTGGCATGGCTCAGCGTGAAGTGCAGCTCGGTTGCAGAAGAGAAGAGGATGGCGCGATGATTAGGGTAATGGTGTGTCTCTCGATTGGTCTTTCTTGGACAAGCCAAGCAAAAGAGAGGAGGAGACAAGATGTCTTCTCTGATCTAACTGCTGCATGCATACGCAGACACAGCTTTTAAACCCCATGGGGATGGCCTTTCCAGCACATGGGCAGTCATGCAATCGGTTGCCGACTGCCTGTGGCGGCGGCATCTTTTCGGCCATCCCGGTTTGTGGGGCAGCTCCTCGTTAAAGTGTTATGCCCTTAACCAGAGCTCCACAGCTCACTTCACTGCTGCAGCCTGCAGATCTTGCTCAAAATGGCCCATGATGTTGTCCATTTGTGCCAAGTGCCACAAGTCCTCCACCTCCCTCGACTATACAGGAGGGGTAACAGAATATAAGTTCACCGTATTCTGCTCTGTTGGTTGCAATCAATGCACATATGAATGACTTACCCCTTAAAGCCCCTTAACACAGGAGTAACTAGAAGGGCACTCGGTAGAGCGCATACCTCTGCCACGTAATGCCTGATCCACAAGACCATATCGGGCCCAATACATTTTTGAAATATCATGCTATACATTACTATATTGTTTTTGGCCCGATCTCTCAATGGTGAAGAATCAGTTAAAAAATTAAATAATTCTCGTATCCAGATCCGGATTCAGATCTTCACCAAAATCTAATCAGTTCTTCCTTGTCACATACCCAACGTGTCCCCCAAGTTTTGTCTGACTTTTTGAGAACCGTCCACAACTTTTTGACGTCCACGTCAACCCGTCCACAACTTTTTGAGATATCCTGTACACAAACAGACAGAAAGGGGTGAAAATATACCCTCCTTCACCTTCGATGGTGGAGGTAATGATAAATGTAACTTAGCCCTTTTGTTTTGATATCATGTCTTGGGAAGGTTACACTACTTTTCTTTTTGATAAATGCAAGTAACTTGGCTGTTTTTTTCACATCAATATTTGGTACTGATATGATTTACAAAACTAAATTCCTTACATTGCCATGCAAAAATGACTTCTGCCACCATTACTCAAATTAAAATATGAAGGAAATCATAATGTGGCAACCACAGAAACTCATCATTATAATGTGTGCTTTTCACCAGCAGTCTTTCACAACGAGAGTTGGGTACCGAAGAAGAAATAATGCCAACATATTCCAGTATAACAGCCATCAAGAAGACGGTATCATAGTCAACTGCCAGCCTCCTCTCCAGTCCCTTTATTGTGCATGCATTTGTGTCCAGATGAGGAACCTCTCCATAGTAAAGGGGAAATAATCACAGTATTGAAACACAAACCATTATCTTCATGGGCTTATTCAAGCACAAATGGAAAAGCACTGAGTTAGTCGTGGTTTGCAATTTAGACAAGGCTTCAGGTGATATATTGCCATGACCAACAATGCATGCTCATGGAAATTTGCCGTTTCACTATCCAGTATTGTTGAGTTTTTTTTCATACATCATGCAAACGGGTTCAGGTCTCATACTGAAAAGCATACTCAGAAAAAAAAACTGTTTGAGAAATGGAAGGGATAGTGAAATGTGGGGGGGATCGCCCCCCAAACAATCGCCCCAGAAATGCCACCATTAAAACCTTAGCATGTTGTCGACTATTGCATGTATCTCAGTGGTAAAACCTTTTGAATGCCACCAGTGCACTTACTCTGCCTTTTATAAACAGTAGTCCAGGATATGCTTCAAACCACCCTCAGAAATATTTTTGGCCCTTGTTGCTATATTGAGGCATAACACCTTTTGATTTGTTTTATTGGGTAACTATATCTTCCACAAAACTCATTGTGAAACAGTTCAGATGGTGAAAGAAAGTTTTAATTCAAACACCCTCTCTGCAAATCATTATTTTGCTTGTGTAAAAGTTAAGCATTTAGAGACAACTGTAAATAACAATTTGAATGTCCTCTTGTAAATGTCTCCAGATTAAAATGTTTGGAAAAATGCAAATTTCTTAATTTGTTACGTCAGAATAAATATTTAATTTGTTACCAAATAAGAACATCTGCAGATGATGGAGGTTATGTTTTCACCCCTGTCTGTCTGATTGTGTGCAGGATATCTCAAAAAAGTTGTGCACGTATTCAGATGAAATTTGCTGAGCAGGTTGGGTGTGTGACAAGGACGAACTGATTCGATTTTGGTGAAGATTCGGATGCAGATAGTATTTTTTTAAGTGATTCTTCACCATTGCCATTGAGAAATAGGGCCAAAAACGATATATAGCACGATATCTCAAAAAGTTATGAACAGATGCGGACGAAACTTGGTGGGCACGTTGGGTGTGTGACAAGGACGAATTTGATTTGATTTTGGTGATATTCCAGATCTGGGTGGAGGTATGCACTCTCTCGAGTGCCCTTCGAGTTTCTTTTTGTTTTTGTTGATTAGAAAACTTGAATTTTTCGTCATGCATACTCTTGAATTTCAATACCGGGCGTAGTGGCGTGCGCCTGTAATCCGGCTACTCGGAGGCTTGGGTTGGAGGATCGCTTGAGGACGGGGGCTCTGCACTGGGCAGGGTGTAGAGCAGCCCGGAATCATGGCGAAACCCAAATCCTGATCCCTGTGTCGTAAGAGGCGACCAGGGTTGCGTCAGGAAGGGCATCCGGCGTAAAACCTGTGCCAAATCAGTATGCGGATCATAACGGATGATCCGCTGTGGCGACCCCTAACGGGAGCAGCCGAAAGATGAACAACAACAACTCTTGAATTTCAATAAGAAAAGTTGAAAGTTAGCCAAACAAATAATGAAATTGAACTTATTTCTCAAAATTACTTTTCGATGCTTGTGGTCCTCAAAGGGTTAAATTCAATATTGTACACCAGTTTGTAAAAGGTAATTGAAAAATGTGTATTTGGTATTTCATGCATCAAACAATCTGACAAGCCCTGAGCATGAAACAGGTAAAATGACCACCGATGATTGAATGAAACAAAAACATTTCAGTGTGTTGGTGTTGTTAAAGCAATGATGAGGCTGTAATTACCTACTTATCTCAGGGAAGGTATTTTAACTCGGTTATAGGCCAGGAGTGACAACGCAGTGTGCCATCAAGTCAATTAATCATATTTCTGATGGTTCTTTTTCGATATTTATTTCCTGCAATGGTCACTTAAACATCGTTCTTTGAGAGTTTGCCCTCGCAAACGACCCTTTGGGGCATAAACTCTGACCCATCAAAGAGAAACCCCCTAAGCAGCAGATAATTGCTTCCACAACGATGTCGTGCCACACAAAAGACCTGACATCCTGCGCCTTTGAAGGTTCTGCAAAGATGCAGCTGATTTTAATCTGCCATTGTTGAGATGTCATTCATGATAAGCAGGTGTTGGCAAGACTCCACATTGCTCTTCTCATCAAGGTCCATTCAGTCCAACTTCACTTCCATTCAGTGATATATCTCATAAATTATAACACCTGTTTAAATAAACCAGTGTACTGGTGTAATTTCCAGCATAAGATGCAACAAATAAAGATCGATATAATATCAAACTCTGTGTGCAGACTACAGACTGCTCAAAAATTGAGTGATGATTGGGGTTTTCAGTGTATTAAAAGTATAATCACGTTTATGCTGATCTATATTAATGGGTCTCTGTTTTATTTCAATAACGATGATTAAGACACTGCTGTAATCTAATAAGGTGATGGCTTCAGTTGTGCGTGATAATTGAAAATAACAGTCAGGTGAGAAGATCACACGATCTGACCTGCATTTTCATTGGGAAACATAATGAAGTGAAGGTAACAATGCTTTATTTCAGTTATTCGTTTGAAAATAATCCTGAAAACCACCAACCATCTTATGTCAGGAGACTGCAGGATGAAGGCCTCCTTTAACTTGTGTTTCAAGAGAGTTTGGCATACTCCCCACACCAGTTAAATATGAGTTGGCAAGACAGCAGTCATGGCAACTGAATTATCCCACACAAGATCAGTGGAGAAATTTGTCTATAACCACTTGATCAAGCAATCCTTCTTGAATAGCATCAGTATCTATAAAATAAATCTCATAAAACCTTCCAGGACCTCACTTTAGTATCATTTGATGATGTAGTAACTGTCCTTTCATCATTCTGAGTAGTGTGTAAGCACTTTTTATTGCAGGAAATGGATCTGGGATGTTTGATTATGGTTCAGGAAAAAAAAACTCATTAAAAATGACATTCCAAAAATCACCCTTCTGTCGCTTAGCTTTCTGCCTGTCAAGCCTCAGTTATGTGGAAACCTTTGAGGAGTGTGTGGTTCAGTGGAAACGTCTGAACAGAATGTACATTCCAGTGGTCGCTCGCACAAAAGGTGCCTTTTCTGGGTTGAAGGGGGTCTAGGATGATCAGTTCTTGGTTGCCGAAGCTGCTCACACCTGCCGACATGCCAGGACTGAGTCTGGTCTGGTCTCGGCAATGGGTCAAATCGAGGTGAATTTCAATGCTTTCGCCACAAATGCTGTCTAATCGTCGTTTCCTTTAAACCATGCATAAAAATGTAATAAACCTCAATTTGCAATTCAAAATTGGAAAAAAATATATACTTCCACCTGAACAGCTTTTGCTCCAGTATTCTTGCAAGGTAATAAATCTCCTGAGTTTGAGGTCGCTGCCCTTAGGGTGTTCTTACACTTGTCAAAAGCAAGCCCGATCACACAGCATGGCCGGTCAGCACCGATAGGGTTTGCAATTTCGACTTGGAATTGCCTTTCCTTTAGCATCTCTCTTGATGATGGACTCGAAACATTTTATTTACCTGCGGTACTCTTGTTCGACCTCGATTCAGGAATTCTTGTGATAATGCGAAAATTCATTCTTACAATGTCATTTTTGCGAGGTACATATAATTTCAACAGCATCGTTGTCTCATAGTTCGTTTGATTGTAAGAATTTTTTTTAAGATTGAATCCGGAAATTTTTTACATACTGTAATTTATCAAATTTGATGATTCTTCCACAATTATCAAAAATTGTGGGAAATTATCAGACACCGCTCAGGATGTGGAGATTTTTCATCAGATGATCATGAGATGAATTTTCTGGAACGGTGTTTATTACTGAAGCAATACGAACTCGTAAGGCTTGACAAGGTCATTTGTTCAGGTGCTAATCACCGGAACCCAATCTGTCCTTTAACAGACACGTATGACCAAAATAGCAATCAAGACACTCAAATTCACCCAGTGACCAAATAGTTTTACAATGTATTGAACACACTGGGTGGGGATACAAAAGGAAACAAGAAAAAGAGCAATCAGAGATTGCAAACCCTCACCAAGACTTCTTTTGAGTGGTGTATTTTTTTTTTTGGTTTTAGGGTATATCCAACATGGCTGCCAAACTATGTGACCAATGGCATCATGTGTGTGAAACTTTTGTTCCTCGTGGACAGGCAGTCATACATGTACATTTTCACCTCGATCTGTTCAGCCGCATCAGAGAAGATTTTTGAAGGTTTTTTTGGAAAAAAAAAAAACGAAAAACAATGTGGCTGACAAATCACATGACCGATGGCGTCATTAATTTTTTTTTCCTATGGACCATTTTATCCCTAGATGGCCCTCAAAAATTTTGATACTGATCAGAAGTGACGTTATACATATGCAATTAAGGCGTCCTAACGAGGGCACCTATGACGTCATAAATATCACACTCATTCCCCATGAGGAGTACTTGCTATTTGCCAAGTTTCAGTTTTTTTTCCCTTGGTGCGGTTTCAGAGAAACAGAGGTCAGAAGTTTTTCTGTATTCCAACATGGCTGCCACTTCACGTAACCTATGACGTCATTATCAATAAAACATTCCGCATGAGTAGTCACACCAATGGTGAAAATTTTGTCTCAATCCGACAAGCGGTTGCGGAGGAAAACACGAAAGTTCTGTGCAGACAAACAGACAAACAAACAAACGGACCCAAATGTAATACCCTCTCCGAATCCATCGGCGAGGGTAACTCGTAAGGAACTTGGTAGAATGCATACCTCCACCAGGCTGAACAGTTTACATTCCGTATCCCACTGATGGGCTGGATGTGCATGCAGACCTTAACCAAAATCTAATCAGCTTTTTCTTGTCACCCACCCAGCCAATCCACCAAGTTTTGTTATAATCCGTCCACAAATCTTTGAAATGTCATGGTGTATAGCATGTTTGGATAGCCTGGTGTTGGCTTAGTGGTTACGGAGGTTGGCTTTGGACCTTGGGTTCCTGAGTTCAAGCTCCTGCTGACTGTTGAATTAACACCAGGTGGTGTTGACTCAACCTGTCATCCTTCTGAGGTCTGCAAAATGAGTACCAGTGTACTGGTGTCAGAGTGGTGACCTGTCCAGGACTGTACTCCTTGCTGATGAAACTGCCTTGGCAGCCCTATGTGTCTCTATGGCACGAAATTAATGGTATTATTGCTATATTGTTCCTGTCTCTCCGTGGTGAAGAATCGCTTAAAAAAAATTATCCGATCCGGATCGTCACCAAAATCAAATCAATTCGTTCTCGTCCACACACCCAACCTGTCCATCAAGTCTCGTCCGAATCTGTCCATAAATTTCTGAGATATCCTGCTCACAGACAAATGGGGCTGAAAACATATCCTCCACCGACTTTTGGTAGTGGAGGTAATTAACACCTCTTTTGTCCTGACTGAATGAGTTTTACTAACCACCATAGTTGATCTAGCTTCGTCTTGTACTCCAAATCAACTGATCTATGAATGACGGAAAGAAAAATGGGAAAGTTAACCAATTTTATTTATACTCCACATTGACTTATATACAAGTAGGCAGAAAAATACAATTCTTCTTGGGACCTATCTAATTCTAGTTTGAACCTATCTTCTGTTTCTGCTGCCATTGCCATTCTCGGGAGACCATTCCATACTTAACTTTAATAACTACTCTCAATGAAAGACCCATGCCTTACAACCAGCCTCTCTTCATTGCCATAAGACTCTTATGCCCCTGGTCCTGGTCCTGTCAATGCCCATTCCAATGAAAAACTCTTCTGCTCTTATTTTATCATCACTGTGACATTATCTTTAACATCTCCATCAGATCCCCTCATAATCACAAGCACATTACCCATAGGGTTATTACATCAGCCCCAACAGTCATACACACATACACACACACACACACACACACACACACACACACACACACACACACACACACACACACACACACACACACACACACACAATTAAATTTTTACTGTGAGTAAACTTACACGTGCAATTCTGACAACTCCACAACAAAAAAGCCTCAACCTCCCCCTTCCAATGCTGTCCCATCTTTACTCTCACTCTCCTCCTGCTCATAAAAGGAAAGGGGGCATTCCCACGTTGAAACGGCAGAATATGTGACGTTTTCTGCTCCCCTAATCATGCTGTCACCGATAATACCATTAATTCTGCTCCCCTATAGTGCTGCAAATAATAGCAAACCTGCTTAAACCCCCCCACAGTAAAAGAGCTGTTTGAGAGAAGGGGTTCTAAAGGGTAAAATATTGAAATCGTGGATGGAGTCAGGTGAACTGTCCATTCAATGGGTGGAGCTCGCACACACAGATGCACCAAGGCTCCTTTTATACAAAGATAAGGTTCAGTCTCCTTCAGCCATAGTCTCTTATTGTAAACCTTGATGGCGGCTTGTTCCTTCCTCGGCTCGTTCAATAGCAATCCAGTTAGCTCCTCTTCCAGCCTCTCTGAAACCCCGACTGTTAGCAAATCAGCCTTCGATGTGGTCTCCATAAAATGTCTTCTGAAAATCTAAGTATACTCCATCCATTGCACTTTTCTCATCAATCCAATCAATCGATGCCAACAAAGGATTTACTTTTATGCCAAACTAGCAGAGCCTACCCATCGCTTCGCTGATGGACCAATTATTTGTCCTGTTTGGCAAAAAATTTTGGGCGAGGAGAATGAAAGGAGGACAAATTTACCCGTGCATAGAGTGCTTTAACCCTCCCCCCTCACACTCCTCCCCGTCCTCACATCCTGCTCCCCCCCCCTCCTCTTTACTCCCCGTTTGTCCTGTCAGTTCCCGTTAGAAATGTCTCACACACGAAGATAGGCTTTGACAGACCCCTCTGTTTTCCATTTTCCTTCCTTCCTGCCTTCCTTCCATATAAGTGCTACCTCATCAGGATGAAGATTAACGCACTGCAGTTGTGCGGAGGCATGGAACAGCGCTGATGCAACCAAATTGTGCAAATACATACATGTGCGAGTAAAAATAAAGACCAGATGTAATCTTATCTGGCTAGCCTCCTCAACGCGGTTTTGAAGGCATTGAGGGAGGATGAAGTGGCAGGGTCCTTCTCCAGGTGGTTCCAATCCCTGCATGTGCGAGGGATGATCATTAAAATGGGCATATACCTGAGTACTGCAGCTTGGTATCATGAAGTGGGATCCACGTCCTCTGGTACGTGAGGATGCTTCAGTGAGGTATGCACTCCACCTGATGTCCACTAGGTCGTAGCGAATGCGGTACATCAAGGCAAGACAGCTTTGGGGTCATCTACTCTCCAAGATGGGCCATTTTCGTTCTTCAAGCATGGCTGTGACACTGATGGTACAACCGTAGTTACCAGTGGCACAGTGAGCACCTCTATGCTGGACCATCTTGATCTTGTTGATGTTATGCCAAGTTTGAGGATCCCATGCTATTGCAGCATATTCCAAGATTGTTCAGACGTAAGTTGTGAATGTGGTCTTCTTAGTTCTACGGTTGCATTGGCTGAAGTTTTGACACAGGAAGACATTGGTGGAGTTGGCTTTCTTGACAGTCGCATCCAAATGGGTGTTGAAATTCAGTTTTGAATCGGATGTGGACACCAAGGTATTTGGCTGAGTTAACTTCTTCAACGGTGTGGTCATCAACGTTATAAGATTGGAGGATGGGCTTCTGCTTGTTGGAGATGTGAATGACCTGGCATTTAAATGGATGAAGCTCCATCAACCACTTCCTCTCCCAGCCCTGTAATATGTCAAGATCCATCTGGAGACGAGTGTAGTCCTGGGCAGATGTTATACGCTAGTAAGAGGACACATTCAGCTACAAATAGACATGGTGTGGAGCTTGAGACATGGTGTGAACTCTGCCTTCAACAGAAGTCTTTGGTGTGACACTGCGTCGAAGGCTTTCACGAAGTCCAGCAAGATGAGGTCTATTTGTCCCTTCTCTTCTATTCCTCTAGCAAGGTCATCTACGGTGAGGATCAATTATGTATCACAAGATGTACGTTTCCGAAAGCCATGCTGTGCATATGTTAGTATCTTATGGTGGATAACATGATGTATGACAGCACAATGCGCGGCATGCTCACCCAGCTTGCAAAGGACTGATGTAAGTGAGATAGGCCAATAATTTTAAGCAGTGATCGGCACCCCTTCTTGGAGATAGGGACGATGGTTGCTTTCTTCCAAGAAGATGGTACACTGCCCCGATTCAGAGATACCTGGAAGAGTGAGGTGACTGCAGGTAAGACTTCTTGAGCCGTTTTCTTCAGCAGTTTCGCAGAGATACCGTTCGGCTCAGCTGTGTGATTTAAGGTATTTGAGAAGCTTGGTTACTCCTTCACAGCCAACAGTGATGTCATCCATGGTTGGATATCGGCTGGGGCCGCGATTAGGGAGGGATGAATCACTGTCATCAATAAATACTGAAGAGAACTGCTTGTTCAAGATGTTAGCTTAATGCTTGAGATCACAGTGAAGAATATTTCCCTCCTTCAGCGGCACAACTCTGATTTGATCACAGCATTTAGATTTCACCGGCACTCCAAACTTCTTATTGCAATTTGGGTCGCGAATGATGATGTCAGACAGGTATTTGTAATAGGTCTGGCAAAACAGATCTTCTGAGTTTCCTTCTTGATGTGGTAATGATGCCAGTCTCTATCTCTGGTGTGGTGCCGAGCCTTCTTGGAGGCACGGGCTACCTTACGGCGCATGCGTTGAGATGATAGTACCATATTTAGAGATCAGTGTCAAACTTAACCCAGAAACATCAAGGGTACATTCACGAGCATCCATTCGCTGAATATCATCTAATTCCACTTCGAAAGTATCACTTTTGCAATGCCTCGAAGCCAATAATCTACAGGGTGTTTATAAAGTTCCCATAAACTCCGCAGAACCTGAGGTATAAATGTAAATGATGAATACACAAAACTTTTATTGTCATTAATATTAACATGAAAAACACACACACACACACACATCAAAACATGTGGAGTGTGACAAAACAAGCACTCCACCCATCCCCATTGGACGTAGTCCGACACCAAAGCGTCGTCTCCAACACAGAGGCCTTGGCCCCATGAGTCTGTCAAACAGACAAATATTATATGGTCATCACTAGTTAATCATCAAACGGAACCACCGATCCAGATTTCGGGATTATTTGCCCTCATCAGGATGGCATACCGATAAATATCTAACCAATGCTGTAACATTCGTCGTTTGCTGAGTCATTGTTTGTTTGATCGAAAATGTTGAGTCCATTGTTTGTTCAAGTGAAGGTTGGAGAATCGACCATGGAATCCATTTATTATACTCCCAACCGCGTCTTCATATATATATATATATATATATATATATATATATATATATATATATATATATATATATATATATATATATATATATATATATATATATATGTATATGGTAGCTTCTTCCGTTCTCGAGTTATTGTGCCTACAAACAAACACACACACATGTATATATATATATATATATATATATATATATATATATATATATATATATATATATATATATATATATATATATATATATATATATATATATATATATATATATATATTTGGGGGGGGGGGGAGAAAGTTACCTCAGGTGTTCCCAGCAGATTCTCTGGAATCGCAGGCCATCGTACACGGATAACTCCGTGATGCGGAGGGTCGCTAATCAACCGTGAACGCCAATAACTCAACCACGTGACTTAGGGTCCTCCGTCTAATTGGAAACCGGTTACCTAAAATAGTCACGTGATCTAATTACCGGGGGACGTGCCCTCAGTACGCCTTGCTCAAACCGGATCACCTTACCGGATCAGATGCAGCCGAGCGTAGCTGCCAAGGACGTATCGGCTAGGTAACAGATCATTGGGGGATAACGTCCCGGCTCAGCTGGGATACGGACCATGCTACACCAAT
Source organism: Eptatretus burgeri (assembly GCF_056783735.1). Classification (NCBI taxonomy): domain Eukaryota; kingdom Metazoa; phylum Chordata; class Myxini; order Myxiniformes; family Myxinidae; genus Eptatretus; species Eptatretus burgeri. Next base: position 58,259,307 of record NC_140964.1, on the reverse strand, counting down.
GAAGGAAAAGATGAAAATGAGCAAGGAACATTTCTACACAAAGCATTAATTTACATCTACCGTGAAATATTATTTGGTACAGTGAATGGGGTCTATTATTTTGTACAGCAGAGATATCAAGGAATTTGTGGGGTGCAACAAAAGGCAAGCAATTTACAATAGCAGAAACAGAGCAGACTTATCCCATTATATCTTCCACAATCTTAATTTAAGCTTCGACAGGCGCTATCAAACACACACAAACACACACACACACACACACACACACACACAATGAAGATTAGTTAGCCAGAAGGAAGGAGAGCAGATGAGAATTAACGGTCTCTCAGGACCTGGCGTGGTCAGCCGACCGCGCAACCTAATACGCTTTGGGGGACGCTCCACTTGAGCGATCCCACCTTAAGAGTCGGCACGTTATCTCTTGCTTGATCACTTTGCCAGGGTTCATGGAAGGAAATGTGTGCTCCGCACTGGTCCAGGTGAACATCTGTTGCACACCAACCCTGTGTGCAGATGCAGCGACAGGCAGACAACAAGGTGCAGTGAAGAGAGGGCGGAGCAGAGAGATGAAGAAGTGGGCACAGCAAACAGGCAGAGACAGTGTGAGTCAGGCAGGCAGGAGGCAGGAGAGAGAGGGCGTATGGCTTCAGGATCTGCCTTTTATAAGCCCTGGGCGAAGGGTGGGGTGACAACCCAAAGCGATGTGCTGTCATCCGAATTGTGCCCTTCCATTGGATCCCGGCCCCGCTCTGCCACGCTCCTGGTGCCAGAAGCGGCCTCATTTGCACATCTGGCATGACATGGCTGGAACTTTCACTGAACCTTTCATTGAACTCCTGGGCCGTGTTCTGGCGATTGGCCGAAGGTCGTGTTGGTCCTGCATGCCTGTTCGTGGCACCCCCGGCGAGCTGCGGTTGGTGCTGTTAACGTGCTTGGCCCGTTCCTGCGCCATGCGGTCCGAGTGGCTTGGTCCACACAGCATGCTCGTTTGATGACAAATTGCATTGATGCGGAGATGCGCGGAGGTGTGGGGTGATTTTTCCTGTGTGTGGGAGATGTTGGTGCTTGAGGTGGTGCTTCTGGTAAGCAGAGGTTGAGGAAGTTGAGATGCATTGCAAATCGGTGCACAGATTTGAATGAAAGGGCATGCCATGCGCATCCCATAGGGTGGCTGCCTAGGTGCGGTGCCTGCTTTGATTTGTATCATGGATAAAAGGAAAGGGTTGGAATTAAAATCACGATTGAATGGCAGATAAGAGATATAATTAGACCTCGCTATAAGACCCACGCAACGCACTTCATCCCATTAAACCATTGGACATGATGCGAAGGTCTGACTGCACGAACACTAACGAGATAACTGCCTAGGGATCACTGTATGTTGGGTGCCATTGCGGTTTAGCAGAACCACAACTATATATATATATATATATATATATATATATATATATATATATATATATATATATATATATATATATATATATATATTACACACTCTCTCACACACACACACACACACACACACACACACACACACACACACACACACACACACACACACAACGTACCAAGGTAGATGATGATTGGGGGGCGGGGGGGGAGGTAACGGGACTTTGTGACCACCGTTTGGTACAGTACATTTCTCCATGTACGAAGTTGATTTTCCGATCTCTTGGTTTTTGGTTTTATGGTCATGGTCACAATTGACAGTTGCAATTCCACGGGGGAGGGGAAGGGATGGGAGGAGGGAGGAGAAGCGTTTAGAGGAGGGAGGGGAAGGGGTCGGATGAGAGTTCAGAGAGGGGGAAGGGGTGTGATATAAGTCTGGAGGTGGTGGGATGGGAGAAGGGAGGGGAAAGTGTGGGGTGGGAGTCCTGAGGGAGGGGGTTTGGGTGGGAGGAGGAAAGCATGGGATGAGGGAGGGGTGGGGTGGGAGGAGGAAGGGATGGGATGAGGGAGGGGAAGAGGTGGAAGGAGAGATCCAGCATTGCCAATCAACACTGGTTACCTTTGCTCGTTTACTAATATATATAAATATGAGTTCCCTTATCTTCTACAGCAAGTTCCCCTTGCAAGTTCTTGAGCACTTCCTGATCGTACCTTCTCTCCACCCAGGGCTTTACTCACAGCCATTTCTTTCTCCTGGCATGCCATCCAGGATGTACCAGCACTAGTGCCAAAGCAGTCGTACTCAGAGCTTTCACCGTTCTCATCCTCTCCCTGCATTTTTTTCTTCTTTGCCATTTTAACAAAAATACTGTCGTCAGTCACGTTGTTTGTGTCTTAGTCTCTGACAAAACAAGGTGGTACAAAATTCATCGCTTTGGCATTGTGTCAGCTCGTGTGTGGCAGCCCTTTGGACTTCATCCTTTATGGAGCTTCACAAAACTATTTCAGCAGTTTTAGACGAGAAACATTTCTTATGTGTGCTACATTTTAAGGAGGTTCAGATTAAGAGCCGGTGATGGAATGAGTAGTGAACACAACAGAACTCATACAATATTTGTGACAAGGAACTTCCAGCATTTTTTATCCCGCCGCCTCCCTCCGGGAGGGAGCGGGATATTGTAATTGTCCGGTTTGTTACTTACGAAATCTAAAGATTTCGTAAGTATATTGATGACTTCCGTCATCTGTTTGTGTGTGTGTGTGTGTGTTTGTTTGTGTGTGTGTTTGTTTGTAGGCACGATAACTCGAGAAGGAAGAAGCTACCAATGCCAAATTACACCACGTGATTCAGGATGGTGATGGCTAGTGCTGATTAGATTTTGGTCAAAATCGGTCAAAGGTCAAGGTCACAGTGAGGTCAAACATTCAAAACATTCGATTTTTGATGGCTTGGTACAGAATCATCGTAGAAACTTCTGGTTTGCGTCGTTACCTTCTCGAGAGACAGCTTTTATTAGACAAGGTCAGAGGTCAAGTTGACAATTTAGTAAGTACCAGTCTATGACTGCTTGTTTGTGTGTGTTTGTGTGTGTGTGTTTGTTTGTAGGCACGATAACTCGAGAACGGAAGAAGCTACCAATGTCAAATTAAACCACGTGATTCAGGAGGGTGGTGGCTAGCGCTGATGAGATTTTGGTCAAAATCGGTCAAAGGTCAAGGTCACAGTGAGGTCAAACATCCAAAACATTCGATTTTTGATGGTTTGGTACAGAATCATCGTAGAAACTTCTGGTTTGCGTCGCTACCTTCTCGAGAGACAGCTTTTATTAGACAAGGTCAGAGGTCAAGTTGGCGATTTTGTAAGTACCAGTCTATGACTGCTTGTTTGTCTGTTTGTTTGTTTGTCTGTCTGTTAGCAACTTTACGGCAAAACGGCTTTAGCAAACATTATCAAATTTAATCCTCAGGTGGGCAATGAACCTTGGACGACTCCATTAACTTTTGGGTCCCATTGGATCCAAGGTTAAGGTCAAGGTCACAAAAAGATCAAAATCGTTTTTCGCTCATAACTTCGTCAAAAATGATCTGATTTAGTCAAACTAAGCTTATAGTGAATGTTATTCTATTTGTCACTTATAATCCTACCCATTCCTATAGTGAAAAATGCATATTTGTGAAGATCGGTAGGGTCCGAAGTTTTGGGGGTCACGGTCATCGGTCAAAATTACAAATTTTCCATTAAAACTAAAACATGGTTCGGAAAATACAACTTTACGGGAAAACGGCTGGCTCAAACACTGTCAAATTGTATCCACAGGTGGGTAATGAACCTCGGACGACCTCATTAACCTTTGGGTCCAATTAGGTCAAAGGTCAAGGTCAGGTCACGAAAAGGTGAAAATCGTTTTTCGCTCATAACTTCGTCAAAAATGATCCGATTTACTTCAAACTAAGCTTATCGTGAACCTTATTCTATTTGTCACTTAAAATCCTAACAATCCTATCGTGAAAAATGCATATTTGTGAAGATAGGGGTTGAGGATGTATCAAATTTAAATTTGATCCCCAAAATAACTTTATGCCTTAAATGGGTGGGATTTGTTGTGCCTAGCACCACTTGTTTTTTGTTTTTATTGCTTGGCCATATCATCACTCTCCAATCATAGTAAGATTTCATAATGGTTGATGGGTATGTATGAAACCAGCAACCACAAGAACTGATGAACTTGTAACAGGATCAGATTCAAATGAAAGGTTAATGCTGAGTCCCATCCCACCCTATTTCTCGAATTAATGCCAGTTTTTTCCTTTTTTGGGGAGATAGAAGTGTTCACCTGACATGAGACGAAATCTCACTTTACTCACTACTCCTATGGTCACTCATTAATATTAAACATGAAAATAATAACAAAGCAGAACCTGAAACAATTCAGTTTTGCATCGGGGTATATACAGTACCTATATAAAGTCTACACGCTCTTTCAAATTTTCCACCTTTTGTTGCCTTCAAGCCTGGAATTAAATTGCATTAAATCAGACTTCTTCCACCTTTATTTACACATCGTAACCCACAATTTCCAAGTGAAAAACAAATTCTATAAATATCACAAAATAAAATTTAAATACAAATCTAGTATATCTTGGTCCACTATATAAAGTCTCCACCTCCACCCCCTCCCCCTCCCCCTCTCCCTCTCCCTCCCCCTCCCCCTCCCCCTCTCCCTCTCCCTCTCCCTCACCCTCTCCCTCACCCTCTCCCTCTCCCTCTTCCCTCCCCCATCCTCTTCACCCCACCCATCCCCCACCCCGACCCCCTCGTTATAATAGCAATTGTAAATTAACTCAGGTGTAACCAATCACTTTCAAAATCATACACCAAGTTAATTGGCCTCCAGCTGTGTTAAATTGTAGTGATTATGATTATTGCCTCCACCACTGAAGGTGAAGGAGGTGATGTTTTCACCCTTCTCTGTCTGTCTGTCTGTCTGTCTGTTTGTTTGTTTTTGTGCAGGATATCTGAAAAAGTTGAAGACGGATCTGGATGAAATTTTGTGAGCAGGTTGGGTGTGTGACAAGGACGAACTGATTAAATTTTGGTGAAAATCCGGATTCGACTACGAGAATTTTTTTGAAGTGATTCTTCACCATTGAGAGATCGGGCCAAAAATGATATATAGCACGATATCTCAAAAAGTTGTGGATGGATTCGGATGGAACTTGGTGGACACATTGGGTGTGTGACAAGGAAGAATTTTTCAATTTTGCTGAAGACCCGAATCCGGATCCAATAATTTTTTTTAGTGATTCTTTACCATTCAGATTCAATGGGCTAAACTTTGGCTATGATCAACATGACAAACTGATTAGATTTTGGTGAAAATCCGGATCCGACTACGATAAATTTTTTTAAGTGATTCTTCACCATTGAGGGATCGGGCTAAACTAATATTTTGCACGATATCTCAAAAAGTTGTTAACAGATTTGGATGAAATTTGGTGGACAGGTTGGGTGTGTGACCTTGACGAATTAATTCAATTTTGGTAAAGATCTGAATCCGGATCTAGATACAAGAATTATTTAATTTTTTTAATGATCACCATTGAGAGATAAGGTCAAAAACGATATATAGCATGATATTTCAAAAATGTATTGGGCCCGATATGTTCTTGTGGATCAGGCATTACATGGTGGAGGTATGCGCTCTACCAAGTGCCCTTCTAGTTTTAGAACAAAATCAGCTGTTCCTGTAGGTTAACTCTGCTGGGTCATGCATTTCACAGCAATGACTCAACCATGAGCATCAAAGGAGTTTGGAAAAGACCTCATAAATAAAGTTGTGGAATGGCACAGACCAGGGGATGGGTATAAAAATATTTCAAAGGTCTTGAGTATCCCTTGGAGCACAGTCAAGACAATTGTTAATAAGTGTAAGGCGTATGGCACCACCAAAACCCTGCCTAAATCATACCGTCCCTCCAAACTGGATTACCAAGCAAAGAGACTGATTAGAGAAACCACAAAAGGCCAATGGCAACTTTTTAAAGAGCTCCATGCCTTTATGAAAAAGACTGGTTCGTGTGTGCATGTGATAATATCCCAAGCACTCCACAACTCTGGCCTGTATGGAAGGGTGGCAAGAAGGAAGCCATTACTCAAAAACGCCCACATTGAGTCCTGTTTGAGATGTGCAAAAAAAACATTCTGGATATTCTGAAGCCATGTGGCAAAAAGTTTTGTGGTCTAACGAAAACAAGATGGAACTTTTTGGCCTAAATACAAAATGTAATGTTTGGCGCAAACCCAACACAATACATCACCCAAAGAACACCATCCCTACCATGAAGCATGGTGTTGGCAGCATCATGTTATGGGAATGTTTCTCATCAGCAGGGACTCGGGCACTTGTCAGGACAGAAGGGGAAATGGATGGAGCAAAATACAGAAAAATCCTAAAGGAAAACCTGCTGCCCTCTGCAAGAAAGCTGAAATTTGGAGGAAGTTCACCTTTCAGCATGACAATGACATGAAGCACACAGCCAAAGCCACACTGGAGTGGCTAAGGAACAAAAAGATAAAAGTCCTTGAGTCACCCAGTCAGAGCCCCGACCTAAAGCCAAGAGAAAATTTGCGGCATTACTTGAAGATTGCTGTCCATCAATGCTCCCCATGCAACTTGATTGAGCTTGAACAGTTTTGTACAGAAGAATGGGCAATTATTGCCCAATCAAGGTGTGCAGTGTTGTTAGAGACCAATCACAACAAATTCACAGCTGTAATTGCTGTCAAAGGTGCTTCCACCAAGTATTAACTCAAGGGGGTGTGGACATTTACCCAAAGAAAATATTCTAGTTTTGAATTTTTAATTAATTTTTCTGAAATCTGGAGAATTTGTTTTTCATTTAGAATTTGTGTAAATAAAGTGTAAATAAAGGTGGAGAAAGTCTACTTTGATGCAATTTAATTCCAGGTTTTTTGGCAACAAAAGGTGAAAATTTTGAAAGGGGGTGTAGACTTTCTGTCGGCACTGTACTGGAAGCTGCATGTGTGTGATGTAATTTTTTTAATGCCTTAGTAAAACTATATAGTTTAAAATGGATCAATGTGTGGACAAACGCACTCTCAGGAATGGGCTGGGCTAACTTCACCATAATCCACATTCAATTTATATATAATCACCTCGTAGTTAAATATGGCAACTTTGGGCTAATGCCACCAGGGTGACTCGCTGAGCCCATCATCCCTGCAGCTCATCTCAGACCATGCAATTGATTATCCAACTCAAAATATGACTAAGGCCATCTGCAGAAGCTGGGCAAACTCTTGGTTTGAAGCATGCTGGAAGGTCTGACAGAAACGCTGTGAATGTCATCTTGAAACAAAGTTTGCTATGATTGCAAATGCTGCACAGAATCTGTGCATTCAGTATTTTTTTAGATCCTCGTGGAGGATCTCTAAGTCTTACTCACGTTGTTGTTCTTCTGCTTCTTCTTGTGGACTTTTTTGTTTCACAGCCTACAGTTTTCATCGAAACTTCCTGAAACTTGGAAAATATATGTAAAAATTCCCTGCACAGACAGTAACCATCTCCGATTTTGAAAATTCTTCCGAGAATAAAAGTTATGCCTTCAAAATATCTCCGCTAATGGAAATCGCCGAAAAATTATCTCTGAAACTAGGCAAGCTTTTTGAATTCTGTTTGCGGGAATCAAACAGGGCATTAGCAGAGATTAATTACCGCACATATGATACATCACTATGACGTCATATCAATTTTTATGACGTCATTCCTATTTTTTGACATTTTTTGTTTCACAACCCAGAGTTTTCATCGGATCTTCGTGAAACTTGCCATGTATATACAGAAAGCCCACGCGCAGGCAGTAACCATCTCCAATTTTGGAAATTCTTCCTAGAAAAAAAGTTGACGTCATAATATCGCCGCTAATGGAAATCGCCAATACCATTATCTCCAAAACTAGGCAAGCTGTTTGAATTTTGTTTGCGGGAATCAAGCCGGGCATAAGCACAGATAATTTATCGCAGACCTGATACATTACAATGACGTCATATTCGTTTTTATGACGTCATCTTCAAGAGGACGAGGATCTGAGCTCATTTGAGCTTGTTATGGTTATGTGAGACAACTTTGTTCCTATTTCATTATTGAAACTAGTAAGACACTCTTTGACATAGCGACATCACCATATATGCCTCCGGCCACATTACAACATCATTATACATACTTATACCAAGTTTGATTTAAATCCCTGAACCCAGATTCAAAATATTAAATATTTCTGGCTGCCAGGCCATGTGTCCGATCAGGTTGAAATATAAAACATATATGCCCCATGACTACTAGATCATAATTGTGAAGTTTCACATCGATTGATGAAGCGGTTCAAGAGAAAGAATTTTTTAATGATTACTTATATTGTTCAATCAAATATGGCTACCAGACCATGTGACCTATTAATTATTCATGAACACCCTGGTATCTCCAGGTCTTGTGGAACATGTGGTAAAGTTTCCCCTCAATCTGTCAGGCCATTCTGGAGAGCAAGATTTTTAAAGGTTTATTCGTCAAAACATCATAGCTGATGTCATAGGTGGCAAACTTTTTGTTACTCATAGATGATCGATCATACCTGTAAAGTTTTGCCTCGATCTGTTCAGCCCTTTTGGACAAGAAGATTTTTGAAGGTGTTTTTTTTTTTTTAATGTTAAAAAATATGGCTGCTGAACCACGTGACCGATGACGTCCTCATGTTTGTTTGTTTTTCCTCCATACAATTTAGCCCGAGATGACCCTCCAAAATTTTCATACTGATCGGATAAAGTGTTCAACGTATGCAATTATAACGTCGGAACGAAGCCACTTTTGGCATCATCAAAAAATCACACATTTCCCATGGGGAGTGCTTGATATGTGCCAAGTTTCAATTTTTTCCATGGAGCAGCTTCGGAGATGCAGAGGTCCAAAGTTTTTCCTTTTTTCATCATGGCTGCCACAACACGTGGTCTATGACATCATAATTATCATCAAAACATTCTACATGGAAAGTTTCACCAATGGCAAAAATTTTGTGCCAATCGGATAAGCGGTTGCAGAGCAAACAGAAAATCATCATGGACGGACAGACAACCCAAAAACATAATTCCTCCGGCGACTTTGTCAGCAAACGCAAAAATACAATGCCTGCAGTATTGCCGGGGTATGGAGATTTAATTATTTCTGCACGACTCACTCACTCACACATGCACTGACATACAGATTGGTTACAATAGTCTCTTCTATCCCTTTGACGATGGTTGAGGGAAATTATTGTAAAAACAACTTACCTGCAGAATAAGTCTGCATTGAAATACCATGGTAATGATATTGTTATTATCTGTAGTGAAAGTGCAAAAAAAAAAACCATTATATATTGTATTCCAGCAGACTTCACCGCTATATACGACCACAGTATAGGCGCCTGTTTTATCGGCTGTACATTACATATGGAATTTCGACTCCATGTCCAGTCATGTCGATCAAAGCCAAAGTGTGCACCTGTGCTAGAGGAATGCATCACGAAGGGGCACGAATACCGCTGGATTCGCTGCAACATTCCAAGGTTCCTGTCCCAACGCAGCGCTCATTGAATTCATTGCATCTTTCCTTCTTTAAGAGGCATTGTGGTGTGAGAAGCTTTGAAGAGGCATTGTGCAATCCCTGAGCCAATGAGCATTCCCAAACTAACTTGGATGTCTTTGCTGTTGTATGTTTGTAGTACATCGTTTGTAGTAATAAATTGGCCATTTTTGGCCATTTCATCTCTGGACAGCAAAATTACATGACGTCAATATTGTTATGTATGTATAAACCATGATATTTAATGCATCAGATTCACTCTCAAGTTTGCTTCTTGTTGGCTGAATTCTCTCTCCATTCCACTAAAACATGTTGTTATTGAAGAAATATTCGTGGAATTTAAGTTGCCAGTCATTTGTGTAAAAAAAAAAAAATTACAATTCAACATCAGTTAGAAATAAAATCATTTTCTGGAGTAAATTTGTAAATTCCAATATATTAAATTAAACACGGTATATGTACAATGTATTCAATTTTCACGCACCAATTAATTGATTAACAAAAATATCTGAACAAAAATCTTGTAAGAGTTTACAAAATGCAATAATTATATTTGAAACATTTTTTTCTATTTTTTAGGCAAGATATAAACAGAAGCACAGATGTCTCGCCTTGTGCACCATGCTCTCTGCAGAGCATAGTTTCTGCCACAGAAAATTCTTGTCTGGGGTTACAATCCTGGACAGTCACCACTCCGACTATTATACGTTTCATCTCCGAGGGTCTTCATGGTTTGGTTCAATATCAATTAAGACTCTGACGGACAGCTGGATCTGATTTCAGACAATGAAAAATGTCAACATTACTGCTGAGATGATGAGATATCATCTCGGCCCCTGTCGATGATCACGTGTGTGATGTGTGAAATGGTTTTGTCCAGAGATGAACACACAAGAAGATTATCAAACACGAGGGGAAGATGACATATCTGTCTGACCTGGCATGCGTTGAATGGTATGTGAGTTCTATACTACGGAGAAATATAAATCTTCAGATGCTCAAAATAATGTCATAACTCCAAAAGGATCAATTGCAAAGGGGAATAACCCCAAAAGGAATAATACAAACGAGACGACGAGAAGGGCAAATGGCATCTTCAGATTGTGGCTCAAGTAAAATTGGCAGGATAATGATAGTGGTGTGTGGAAAATACAAGCCCGATCCATTCCACTGAACAACGTCCCCGCCCCACCCCAGGCACATCATCCCAGTTCGTACGGTGCATGCTGACAGGCTTGATTAAATTTTACTAATATTTTTATTTGATGTATGATTAGATTTTTCCATGTCCCTCATCGTGAATAACATGACCCAAACAAAGCCAAAGGAAATCGGAGGATGTTTCACAAAATTACCACAGCAGCGGCTTTAGGGAGGTGTGCACTGTGCTTGCTGACGGGCTTGATTAAACCTTACTAGTACTTTTTGACAAGTGATTAGATTTTTTGGAGTCCCTCATCATGAGTAACACTTGGCCCAACAAAAGCCATTGGAAATCTAATGCAACAAACTCGAGCAGTGTCTCATCAGCAGAAGCCTACAGGCCTGATGTCTTTGGCCCAGCAGAAAACCAAAATGGTGGCCATATTATTTTGTCTGGGTGCCATGGTGGGTGGTCAAGCGACAAATGTGGGTGAGGTCCGGTAACTATCTGACTAATGGTTGCACATTTCAAAAATCGACCCCAACAAGAACCACAACAACAACAACCACACAGAACTCTTGTAAACCTGCCACACGTCGCAGGTTAAAAAAGAGGAAAATAAGTAGGTATAGAAATGCACACACTCCTTAAAGATTAAAGGTCGAAAAGATTTTAAAAGTGGCAGTTAAGAATATTAAACTTCCTGAGTTGAATAATATCTATGTTTCAGATGTCTGGTGTTCTGATCTGCTGCCTCTTTTTTATTTTAAATTTTCTTGCTACCTGAAAGACTTTTTGTCATAATGAAACGGAAGACCAAGAAGGAGCCCGAAGAAGTAAAGAGCAAATATGGCGTCATCAGGAGGAACCTGGATAGGATTCGGGTTTCAGCTGCTACTTCACAACCCTCAAACCCATCCAGGCACAGCCAAGTGAGCCTTACAGAAAAAAAAATCTGCAAGAATTAACTTCTCTTTAAAGAGATAGATAAAGAAAGATAGGAATAGAGAGTAAAGGAGATGAAAGAGAAGAAAAAGCAAGAGTTAAGGCTCGGTCACACCTTGACGTTTTAGCCAACGTATGCCGATTTTTGAATTTTTTTTCTAAAACGCTGGCACACGTTGAATACGTTATGGGTAAGTTTTGATAACATTGAGAGCACGCTGAAAAACACTGCCATACGTCGTTGTACGTTGGCTTTAAACGTTGTACTTTTTGGTTGTCCTCAAATTTTTTCATGCTTGAAATTTCACGACGTATGCCGGCGTATGACTCACACGTTCCGCTACGCTAGCCACAAGTTGTATGCACGGTCTGCGATCGTTGACACAGGTCAACACATGCTACTTGTAAGTTAATCATAAGTTTAGATACACCGAGGTAATGTTTAGCGTACCCGAAACTTATTTCTAACCTATGATTAACGTGTTGTTGGCACGTTACGCGATCGTTGCCACACATCGACAGACATTACTTTTAAGTTACTCATAGGCTGAAAGACGTCGGTATAATGGATCGTCCTTGCGTCAGCGTCCACGGCCACGGCCAGGACACTTATTTGCAGCATTCTTCAAACTTTTCTTCGGCATGACGAGGATGTTCACACTTCGATGTCTAGCTTGGCTATGATTCCAATTGTCCATCGGCAGCGTCTATTTAAAATAGTCGAGTTTGAGCGTTTTAACACGTTCAGAAGAAACGCTTCAAATTTCAAAACCCCAGCGTCAAAAAACAAAGGCGAGTGACAGCAATTTAAATCGTTCATTGTAAACAATGAAAATAGCTGAGTGGTACCGTTTAAAAGTCGTTGAGTGTAAAAAAAATCCAATTGTTGAGCGCAAGCGTCTACTTTCAATAGTGGAGATGCAGCCATTTAAATTGTTGAGTTTATCATTTAAATCGTTAAACGCAAGGACGATCCATCATAACCCACACCCTCCCCCTCACACTCACCTACTACTGCCAACATGAACAAACTACTACTAATACTAATACTAATACTGATACTGATACTGATACTGTTACTGTTACTGCTGACATGGACATCGACTCAAAAAGGACTCGAAAACACTGTTGGGTTCCCCTTTTATGAGCAGCATTTTTATATACCAATTCCCAAAACCGCTGGGAACACGTCTTTATATGGCAGTTGTAACCTAGAAACACGTTAATTTTTTTTTTTTGTCGACCGGAAGACGTCATTGGAATACGTCTACATACGTCGATGTGTGTTGGGACTACGTAAATAATTGGTTCAAAGCACGTCAAACATAAGTTAGAAATAAGTTTCGCGTAAAAAAGACATTACCGCGACGTGTTTCGACTTATGAGTAGCTTATAAGTAGCCTTTGTGGACGTGTGTAAGCATCCACGTATCATGTGTAAAACTTATCCCCATCGCATGCGGAACGTGTGTCATACGCCGAGTACGTCGTAAAATTTTGAACATGTTTAAAATTTCTTGACGTACTCTACTTACTACGACGTATGATAGCGTACTTTAGCGTTGTACTCACGTATACAAAACTTACTCATACCGTATTTGACGTGCCCCAACGTTTTAGACACATTTTTCTTAGGTCGGCATACGCTGGCAAGATCGCCAAGGTGTGACCGCGATGTTGACACTTCCATTTCTACGGCAGTTATGATTCGAATCGTTGTGCATCAGCCTTTTAATAGGCTACGTCACGAGATCGTCGGCGATGCGTGCAACGCGCAATGCCGAAGTTAGACTATCGTTGGGCATCGGTTGTGTAGGCCGACAACAGGTTCAGCATTCGTTGGTATAAGTTATCTATAACACAACTAAACGTTCTGTGTCCGTTACCAATGCGTTATACATAAGACCAAGTCGCTATGAATATGTCCGAATCTTTAAAAAAAAACATCAAAAGTTCAACGTAAGCCAGCGTTTTACATACATTTTAATACGTTGCCATCGCTGGCTAAAACGTCAAGGTGTGACCGGGCCTTTAGAACGAATTAAGAAAATTGTGAAGAAAAAGAGTTAGGAAGAGATGTGAATGGAACAAACAACAAAGATGTCGGAAAGAACCCGGACGGATACATTTCAGCAGTTACTCCCCAGGCTCAAACGCAGCAACATGTACAAGCTACCAGAGTACAAGTGTAATATTGGGTTTTCATATACAAGTTTCTCACCAAAGTGTAATTATTGGTAAAGTGTAATTATGGGTTTTCATGTACAAGTTTCTCACCAAAGTGTAATTATTGGTAAAGTGTAATAATGGGTTTTCATGTATAAGTTACTCACCAAAGTGTAATTATATTGGTAAAGTGTCATAATGGGTTTTCATGTACAAGATACTCACTAAAGTGTAATTATTGGTAAAGTGTAATAATGGGTTTTCATGTACAAGTTACTCACTGAAGTGTAATTATTGGTAAAGTGTAATTATGGGTTTTCATGTACAAGTTACTCAGCAAAGTGTAATTATTGGTAAAGTGTAATAATGGGTTTTCATGTACAAGTTACTCACCAAAGTGTAATTATTGGTAAAGTGTAATAATGGGTTTTCATGTACAAGATACTCACTAAAGTGTAATTATTGGTAAAGTGTAATATTGGTAAAGTGTAATAATGGGTTTTCATATACAAGTTACTCACTAAAGTGTAATTATTGGTAAAGTGTAATAATGGGTTTTCATGTACAAGTTACTCACCAAAGTGTAATTATTAGTAAAGTGTAATAATGGGTTTTCATGTACAAGATACTCACCAAAGTGTAATTATTGGTAAAGTGTAATAATGGGTTTTCATGTACAAGTTACTCACCAAAGTGTAATTATTGGTAAAGTGTAATAATGGGTTTTCATGTACAAGTTACTCACCAAAGTGTAATTATTGGTAAGGTGTAATAATGGGGTTTCATGTACAAGTTACTCACCAAAGTGTAATTATTGGTAAAGTGTAATAATGGGTTTTCATGTACAAGTTACTCACCAAAGTGTAATTATTGGTAAAGTGTAATAATGGGGTTTCATGTACAAGTTACTCACCAAAGTGTAATTATTGGTAAAGTGGAATAATGGGGTTTCATGTACAAGTTACTCACCAAAGTGTAATTATTGGTAAAGTGTAATAATGGGTTTTCCAAGAAAAAGAGATTCTGGGGTTTCCAATAAAGAACCAAGTACAGATTAGTTGTGATGGATAGCAAACTCAATAGGAGATGTAATCAAAAGGGACACTGACGACTGGAATAATAATAATAAAAAAATTTTTTTTGTTTGTTCAGCCCGGTGTTGACTTAAGATTGTCAATTACTGAGATTGAGCCCTGTTGTGCTGTTAAATAATTAACACTAGGTGTGTTGACTCAGTTGGTCAGCAAAATGAGGACCAGCTTACTGAAAATAAGAAACACTGCATCAGAGGCACAGCTGTGCTCCCTTTTTATTTTTTATTTTTTGTACACATTGTCGAGGATCGTATGAGAGCAAACACACAACACACAGCAAAGGTGGGGGGACATGAGACAAGAGGGGTGGGAGAGGGAAGGACAAAACAGTGGGGAACAGAGACATTAAGAGATCTATGGAAGGGAGAGGGATAGGGCAGGGAACATGGGCTACAGGACCTTTCAGGAAAGAAAGCAGGGAATTTGAAATAGGTGGGTTTGGGGTGGATTAACGGGGGTAGAAAAGATCGAGGTTTTGGATGGGGGAAGATGAGGTGGTGGTGAGCAGCTGTTTTGACGGTCTGGAGAGAAGAATGGGATTGAAGAGAGTGAGGGAGTTTATTCCAAAGGTGGGAAAAAAGAGGATTGGAGTTGTGAAGGTGAGCAGTGATTCGTGATTTTGCTAGTTTTTCCAGAAGGGGGTTTCTGGCAGAACTTGAACGCCCTGCAGAAATATGGGGTGAACTTATCGCAGACAGAGCGGGGGGGGGGGGGGGTGGGCGAGACTGGAAAGGAGATGGTAGAAGACAGAAACACCACCGA
This sequence comes from Eptatretus burgeri, assembly GCF_056783735.1. Taxonomy (NCBI): domain Eukaryota; kingdom Metazoa; phylum Chordata; class Myxini; order Myxiniformes; family Myxinidae; genus Eptatretus; species Eptatretus burgeri. The sequence goes on along the minus strand of NC_140964.1, from coordinate 58,243,670 downwards.
CCTGCCTGCAGTGAGAGGCCCAAAGACAGCCTCACCATGGAAGATACCAATGATCCTAAATGCCTTGGTTTCCACAGCGTGAAGGTGAGAGGCAGGAGCACCGCCCAGAGGGGAGAGCAGTACTCCATCAGGCTGCAGACCAAAGCTTTGTATTTGGTCAGGAGCTCAATTTTACCAAGGAAGGACTTTGCACGATGGAGGATTCCCAGTCGACGACTGGTTTTTGAGGCCAGGTTGGAAATGTGACTCCCATCAACAAGGATGCAACCAGCAGCCACAAGCTGCATATGAAATGTATGCTTGTATTTACCTTTTTCATATAAATATAGAAATCTGGCTTGCAGGATAGCTTAGATGTATGCATGGCAGAGCTTGGGTTTGAATCTCGACCCAGCTATATGCTGTCATCCTGTTGTTTTGAATGCATAGCGAGACACCAATATGTGTTCTGTCCCATGGATGGATGTTAAACGGGTTGTCTTGTCTGCTAGCTTTAGTAAGTGGACGTTAAGTATCCCACGGCCTTCACGAAGAGTATTCAAGGTGTTGCAGGGAGTCTGGGTAAATTACAATTCCATGCTGTAACCCATGTGGGCCATTGGATCAATGAATGATACAGTCATACCTCCCAGCAAATGATGCTACCCTCATTCATGTGTTGCATATGAAAGAAGAAGAAGGAGAAAGTACATTCTGTTGAGATTCAGGACCTTACCACCACATATATGACCATAATGGGCAGACGTGTTTCCAGGCTTGTTTCTAAAGTCATGTACCTACCTTTACTTTTTCCACCAAGCATAGCTTGTTATTCCCAAGCATACTTTCTCAGCCATCTGCCCCTGCCAATCCCATATAGACCAATTACGTTCCTCTATTCGCCCACTCATTATAAGCATCTCTGGGTACATTATTTCTGCCTAATTTACCATAACACGACTCCCGACCAAACTGCCTGTCAGAGGCAGTAGATCGGAAGTTAATGTCCACCCTTTAACTCTTCTATGTTTTGTATAATTCTTGAATTGGTTCAAGCAGCTGCCACACATAATGCAAGTTAAATTTCCTCATCACATATTTTTTTAGCTGTCAAAAAAAGAAACTTAATTTAACGACTTCTGAAATAACTGTTATGTGAAGTAAATTGTAAGGAAGAGGGAATTTGAAACATGGATGCAGAGCCTGCATAGATGTGACAAGGCTTGCTAAGCTATGTGAGGCTCACTGCTTTGGCTGTAGGCCAGTCATGGGGTTGAATTGCTAATGGCCACATGCTTGTGTGGTCAGGAATCCGGAGACATTTGGATGTTGCTGATATGACGAGCAAGCCGAGGCAATGCTTCAGCACGAGCATAGGGAGCTAGCCCCAAAGAAGCATGCTTGAACATAGGAAGCTACTTGAAGGGAAAGTCTTGATTGAAGTTGCATTTTGGAGTGTGCCAAGTGGGAGGGACGTTGATAGTGAATGACAGATTTTCACCAGAAATTAAAATCTGGCTATAATAAGGTGCTTATCTGAACTTAACAAAGCTGGAACTATCTCCCCACATATCTTAACATGTCTGAATTTTTAAAACATAATTATTAAATCCTAAGAATTATGCAAGGTGTGATAACTAAGAGTAACAAGATCTTACTGTCACTCAGTGAACGTTCAAAATGGTGTCTGAGAAGTAGTGCACACTCTTTTTGAGCTGTCCAGATCTTGTTCGATTTTGGACGCAACTTTAAGTTCTCGGATTGGTGCTTTGGAGGTTGAGCATTGGTACATCTAAAAACTTTGCTATCCGCTCGATGGATGTGAAGCTGAGGACCTGTCTGCCAGCATTAGCTGGTGGATGTTAAATATCCCCTCGTGTCTTTTGAGGAAGAGGATGTGTGAGGTATCACTGGTACCCTTACTAAATTCCAAATTCCTGTCATTATCTGCAGAGGCACTGAATCAGTAACACAGCCACGTATCACTTATGATATATTCAGTGCCCCATTTCGAAATTGAATTCTGGGCAAAATATATATATATAAAAAAAAATATCTGGGCATCTGAAATACCAAATGATGACTCGCTGAACAAATTTTTTTTTTTTTTAATGTCACATATTGAACCAACTATTGAGGTCTCACGACATCTGGCAGATTTAATTTTGACAAAATGTCTGATGATCTCATCAGAAGAAGCATCAACATCTTTATTATAAAAGGAGCCGTGTCAGTCTGTCTATTGGGTCGCCGAAATAGGTGACCCTTATTGTCAGTAATTCTGTCTGTTTGTTTGGATGTTTGTTCGTTTGTCATCAGCAGAATTGGGAGTAAACGTGGGTGGATTTTGACCAAATTCGGGTGGTAGGTACATCTTATGACCTCGTGCTTTGGAAATTGTGATGGTTGCTAGGGACGCTTTGGTTCCCTAGCAACAACCGAAAAACCTTCAAAATCTGTACCGTTCACGCAAAATCATTTCCGAAAGCCATTATCCCATATAGAGTTATGAAATTTGGCACGAATGATCTACAGGTGATGCTCAATCAAACATATTCTGTTTTTTTTGATATATGGAATACTTTACCTGCAGCGCCCCCTACAATTAGGGTATGCACGAAATTGGCGAAAATTGAAGGCCCCCCAGCGACCAGGTGAGTGCATGAATACAAATGAAACTTTGCAGGTTCATGGTACTCAATGAGTACTACAACTTTGCCTCAGGACATATTTGCCGATTTTGCTTAGGTCAGGGGTCAAAGGTCAATTAGTGCAAAAATCGATAATATGCGAGAACTGGAGGTGCCTTCGCGCCAGATGCTACTCCTCCTAGGGTTATGGTCGGATGGTCATGAAAATTCACACTTATCGTCTGGAATACATTGTGCACAAACGATCGAGCCAGATTTTCGATTTAGATCTTTGTTCACCCACAGCACCCTGTCGAACTTTGGGGATTTCCGATTTCAAACCGCATTTTCGGTACTTTTCATTCAAATGGATACCGAGTAGTCATCAGTAGATGGAACTGGATGAGATTTTATATGTGTAATCTTAAGGTGATTCCCTATCCGCTATATGACATCCATTTTGCTCTATATCTTATAGTTTCCATGCTCGGCGATCCATCGCCGCCGACCAGCTTGTCTGTTTGTTTGTTTGTCGCCTGCAGGTCACAATTTTAAACCGATCTTCACGAAACTTCACCACATGGTAGAGTTTGTCATGAGGAAGAAGCCCATAGTTTTTGAGGTCAAAGGGCAACATAGGCCAAAGGTCAACAACTAAGGTGGTATTTCTAAAATCCTCAATTTTCATCCAATTAACTTGAAATTTGAAGAGGATTTATATTTCAGGTCACTGAATTCAACGAGCCAATTATTTTTAAGGTTAACATGGACCAAAAGGTCAACATAGGCCCAAGGTCAACAACTACTTGGTGTTTGCTTTGTGGTTCGCATGGTGGCTTAGGATTCTACGGTCCTGAATTCAAGCCCTGGTTGGTGCTGAATTAACACCAGGGGGTTGAGTCAGCCTGTCATCCTTCTGAAGTCGGCGAAATGAGTACCAGTGTAGAAGCCAAAAGGCTGCACACAAAGGGAAGGGGTATTTATGGATTTATTAAATGTGGTATTGATGTGGTGCAGGCATGATGGGCCGAATGGCCTCCTCTTGTGCAAAATTTCCTTGTAATTCCTTGTAACTACTGTAAGGTGGTATTTCTAAAATCCTCAATTTTCATCCAATTGACTTGAAATTTGAAGAGGATTTACATTTCAGGTTACTGAATTCAACCAGCCAATTATTTTTGAGGTCAACATCGACCAAAGGGACAACATTGGCCAAAGGTCAACAACTTAGTTCAGATTTCTAAATTCCTCTGATTGACTTGAAATTTGAAGAGGATTTATATTTTAGGTCACTGAATTCAAGCAGCCAATTATTTTTGAGGTCAAAATGGACCAAAAAGTCAACAATACGCTCAAGGTCAACAGCTAAGGTGGTATTTCTAAATTCCTCAATTTTTATCCGATTGACTTGAAATCCGACAGGGCGAAGAAGAATTTTGTCTTTCAAGGAACACTGGATGTCATTGACTAGAGTCGCCAGGCCGGGCTGAATGGCAGAGCTGAGTTGTTGCAATTATAGGAGAAGAAAAGTCAAAAGGCTCTCTCTCTCTCTCTCTCTCTCTCTCTCTCTCTCTCTCTCTCTCTCTCTCTCTCTCTCTCTCTCTCTCTCTCTCTCTCTCTCTCTCTCTCTCTCTCTCTCTCTCTCTCTCTCTCTCTCTCTCTCTCTCTCTCTCTCTCTCTCTCTCTCTCTCTCTCTCTCTCTCTCTCTCCCCCCCCTCTCTTCCCCTCTCTCCCCCTCTCCCCTCGCCCCTCTCCCCTCTCCCCTCGTTATGTCCAGGCGGGGTTTATCTCTGGACGTATCGAAGCGGTGCTCGTTTCCGGACGCGTCCGGGCGGTGCTCGACTCTGGCTATCTTGGCTATGTCATGGAGAATGGTATGTCATGGGATCGATGTGAGAGGTAAGTGAAGAGAGATTGTGTCAGCCCTGGTCATGCAAATTAACCTGGAAATCCCTGTAGCGTGCGTGAATTTCCACAAGGAAGTAGCATGTGTGAATTTCCACAAGGAAGTAGCATGTGTGAATTTCCATGAGGAAGTAGCATGTGTGAATTTCCACAAGGAAGTAGCTTGTGTGAATTTCCACTAGGAAGTAGTGTGCGTGAATTTCCACGAGGAAGTAGCTTGTGTGAATTTCCACTAGGAAGTAGCATGTGTGAATTTCCACAAGGAAGTAGCTTGTGTGAATTTCCACTAGGAAGTAGCATGTGTGAATTTCCATGAGGAAGTAGCATGTGTGAATTTCCACAAGGAAGTAGCGTGTGTGAATTTCCACTAGGAAGTAGTGTGCGTGAATTTCCACGAGGAAGTAGCATGTGTGAATTTCCACAAGGAAGTAGCATGTGTGAATTTCCACAAGGACGAATCATGTTTGAATATCCACGAGGAAGTAGCGTGCGTGAATTTTCACAAGGAAGTCGCTTACGTGAATTTCCACTAGGAAGTAGCATGTGTGAATTTCCACAAGGAAGTAGCATGTGTGAATTTCCACAAGGAAGTAGCATGCATGAATTTCCACGAGGAAGTAGCGTGCGTGAATTTCCATGAGGAAGTCGCATACGTGAATTTCCACAAGGAAGTAGCGTGCGTGAATTTTCACGAGGAAGTAGCGTGCCTGAATTTCCACAAGGAAGTAGCGTGTGTGAATTTCCACTCGGAAGTAGCATGCGTGAATTTCCACAAGGAAGTAGCATGTGTGAATTTCCACGAGGAAGGAGCATGTGTGAATCTCCACTTGGAAGTAGCAGGTGTGAATTTCCACAAGGAAGTAGCATGTGTGAATTTCCACAAGGAAGTAGCACGCATGAACTTCCACAAGGAAGAAGCGTGTGTGAATATCCACGACGAAGTAGCGTGCGTGAATTTCCACGAGGAAGTCACGTACGTAAATTTCCACAAGGAAGTAGCGTGCGTGAATTTCCACAAGGAAGTGGCGTGCATGAATTTCCACGAGGAAGTAGCGTGCGTGAATTTCCACGAGGAAGTCGCATACGTAAATTTCCACAAGGAAGTAGCGTGCGTGAATTTCCACAAGGAAGTAGCGTGTGTGAATTTTCACTAGGAAGTAGCGTGCGTGAATTTCCACAAGGAAGTAGCATGTGTGAATTTCCCCGAGGAAGGAGCATGTGTGAATTTCCACTCGGAAGTAGCATGTGTAAATTTCCACAAGGAAGTAGCATGTGTGAATTTCCACAAGGAAGAAGCGTGTGAATATCCTCGATGAAGTAGCGTGCGTGAATTTCCACGAGGAAGTCACGTTCGTAAATTTCCACTTGGAAGTAGGTCAGGTCAGGTATGGGAGCATGTGCCAGAACAGCACGTCACTGCGTCCACTTTCCGCCGGTACTCCAGGGGCCTCCGTCTGGCCATCCCCCAGGCAGATGCCAGGCCCATCCCCATCTCCTTGAGATGATGGTCAACCTGTTGCAACCATGAGGCACGTGGTCGACCCACTGGCCTCCTCCACTCATGAGACTCCCTCGCTGAGAGAATCTGGTGAGCAGGATCAGAGTCAGGAAAACGAGCCACATGTCCATACAGCCGCAACTGACGCTCACGGACTATGCAGGTAACAAATCTCATCCGAGTCTCTCTCAGCAACCGCTCGTTGGACACAAAATCCGACCAGCGATAGCCAAGGATTCTCCGAAGAGACCTGGTACCAAAGGAATTAAGTCTCCGTCTCAGATCCTTGGTCAGAGTCCAAGTCTCGCACCCATAGAGCAAGACTGGAAGTACCAAGGACCTGAAGACTCGGACTTTCGTCCTCCCGCACAGGTACCGGCAGCGCCACACCCCATGATCCAGTGAATCCATGACTCCCCAGGCCCGATCCAGACGTCTATTGACCTCTGACTCGCAGCCAGCAGAGACATGAATATCACTGCCAAGGTAAGTGAATCTCTCCACGACCTCAACATCCTCACCACAAACAGACACAGACAGGACAGCAGCATCCAAGATGTCACCGAAAGCCTGGATCTTAGTTTTGACCCAAGAAACCCGTAATCCCAACGGCTCCGACTCCTCATTCAGCACCTCGAGGGCCCCCAAGAGGATGTCTAAAGTCTCCGCAAAGATGACTGCATCATCTGCAAAGTCAAGGTCCGAGATCTTGACATTCCCAAATGACGCACCGCAACTTGATCTCTCCGACATCCTCCCTAAAATCCAGTCCATACAAGTGCTGAAAAGTGTGGGGGCAAGTACACATCCCTGACGAACTCCAGTAACAACTGGAAATAAGTCAGAGATGGAACCACCACACTTCACAGCACTCTCAGTACCAGAGTAGAGTTCAGACATCAGATCGATCAGTTTTGGTGGCACCCCACGAAGACCAAGAATCCTCCAGAGGACGTCCCGATTCACTGAATCGAACGCTTTACAGAGATCAACATAGGCTGCAAGCAGCCCCTGCCGAAACTCTCGTCTGCGTTCGGTGAGGACACGGAGTGCAAGGATACGGTCAATCGTTGACCTCTTTGGTGTAAAGCCTGACTGCTCTGGACGCTGGTGCTCAAGCAGATGGTGGCGAACCCTATCGAGAATTATCCGAGCAAAGACCTTGCCCGGCACTGAGAGCAGCGTCACCCCTCGGTAGTTGTTGCAGTCTTGGCGATCACCCTTCCCTTTCCAGAGAGGGACAACAAGGCCCCTCTTCCAGTCAGTTGGGATGATGCCTGTGTTCCAGGCAGAGCACAAAACTGCATGCAACGACACGAGTGCAGCATTTCCACCAGCCTTGAGAAGTTCGGCATGGATGCCACAGATCCCTGGAGCTTTGCCCCGTTTCAACTGGTTCACCGCAGCCCGTGTTTCCACAAGCGTAGGTGGACCACAGTTGATTCGAGGGTCAGCAACAGGGATTGTAACACCCTTGACGTCCAACTCGACAGTTGGGGGATTAGCCTGGTACAACCGCTCAAAGTAACCGGCCCAGCGGGCCTTCACTTCAGACTCCTCTGTCAAGAGCCTACCACTCTCTGCTCGAACTGTAGTGCTCCGAGGGATGGGCTTGGATGAACGTAATGCGCGAATTCCCCTGTAAGCGGGACGAGAATCACCTGTCCACAGGTGATGCTCTACCCCCTCACAGATTCCTCGCACATAGGCCTCCTTGTCCACCCTCAGTGCACGTACAGTTTTACGCCTCAGCTCCCTGAACAGCTCAGCTCTGCCATTCAGCCTGGCCCTGCGACTCTGGTCAATGGTATCCAGTGTCCCTTGAGAGACAAAATTCTTCTTTGCCCTGCGGTGAGCTCCAAGGCATCCACCGGCAACATCAAGGACGGTGGTCTTGAAGGCGCTCCACAACTCTTCAGGACCCCCCAAAGCACACAGACCCCCCAAGTGTCCACTCAGCCTGTTCGCAAACTCCTCAGCTACTCTCTCATCCCTGAGCTTGGCAACATCCAACCTCGGCTGGGATGGTACCATTCTCCAGGATTTAAGGTGCAGCTTTAGAGTTGCTACAACAAGCCTGTGGTCAGTATTGAGGAACTGAGCACTCCGGTAGACCCTGCAGTTCTGGATCATCCTCCAACGACCGTCAATGAGGACATGGTCAATCTCCTTTGCCACACCGCCAGCGTTGGAATACCAAGTCCAGCGATGAGCTTGCGGGCGCTGAAACCATGAACCAGCCACCCTAAGTCCATGACTTCTTGCAAAGTCAAGGAACTTAGTGCTATTCTGGTTCATAGTTCCTGACCCATGGGGACCAACACACACCTCATAACCGTCCCTATCAGTTCCAGTCGATGCATTGAAATCCCCCAAGACTGGAAGTGTATCTCGTCTGGGGCACTGATCAACCACAGACTCGAGTGTGGCGTAGAATGCATCCTTCACGGTGAGATCACTCGCCTCAGTCGGAGCATAAACAGAGACCAGGGAAATGACACCTAAGGAGTGACGAATCCTTAATCTCATAATACGCTCGTTGACCGGTGTTACCTCAATTATCATTGGGGTCAGCTTATTGGACACAGCTACAGCAACTCCTTGAGTATGGTAACCATCAGAGCGACCAGACCAATAGTAGGTGTAACCACCCACCATTATCTCGCCGCAATCCGGTCTCCGAACCTCAGAGAGAGCTGCAATCCCGATGTCCAAACGCTTGAGCTCAGATGATAACAGAGACAGGTGATCATCCTCTCTTAGGGATAGGACATTCCAGGCACCCACCCGAAGGGACCGCCTCAGGTTAACCCAAGGAGACCGCCGTCTGGTGGACGACACCTCAGCACCACTCCGACACACTCTCCCGCAATCTGACCCAGGGATGTTACCCCGTGGTTTCCCTCCTATCAAAGATTGGGGGTCCCGAAGGCTTTGCCCCAATCCCGTCATCCGGTGAGCTGCCCTGCGAAGGGAAGCTGCACAGGAGGTACTCCCACGGAGTGGGTTTTCAGATTTTTTTGCGTTTTTGCGTTTTGCGGAATGAAGGGTTTTACGGTGGCCGGAGTGCAAATCCTGCCACCAACCTCCTAATAAGAAGTAACCCAACTGCAGGAGGACGTCCGCAGACACAGTTGGGCACTAGATATGGATGGCCGTTGGCTCACAAGGAGCTCCTCCGCCCTTTGAAGCATGTGTAGCATGTGTGAATTTCCACAAGGAAGTGGCGTGCATGAATTTCCACGAGGAAGTAGCGTGCGTGAATTTCCACGAGGAAGTCGCATACGTAAATTTCCACAAGGAAGTAGCGTGCGTGAATTTCCACAAGGAAGTAGCATGTGTGAATTTCCACGAGGAAGTAGCATGTGTGAATTTCCACAAGGAAGTAGCGTGTGTGAATTTCCACAAAGAAGTGGCATGTGTGAATTTCCACAAAGAAGTAGCATGTGTGAATTTCCACAAGGAAGTTGCGGACGTGAATTTCCAATAGGAAGTAACGTGGGTGAATTTCCACAAGGAAGTAGCATGTGTGAATTTCCACAAGGAAGTTGCGGACGTGAATTTCCAATAGGAAGTAACGTGCGTGAATTTCCACAAGGAAGTAGCATGTGTGAATTTGCACGAGGAAGTAGCATGTGTGAATTTCCACGAGGAAGTAGCGTGTCTGAATTTACACTATGAAGTTGCGTGCGTGAATTTCCACAAGGAAGTAGCAGATGTGAATTTCCACGAGGAAGTAGCATGTGTGAATTTCCACAAGGAAGTAGCATATGTGAATTTCCACGAGGAAGTCGCGTATGTGAATTTCCACTAGGAAGTAGCATGTGTGAATTTCCACAAGGAAGTAGCATGTGTGAATTTCCACGAGGAAGTAGCATGTGTGAATTTCCACTCGGAAGTAGCATGTGTGAATTTCCACAAGGAAGTAGCATGCGTGAATTTCCACAAGGAAGTAGTGTGCGTGAATTTCCACAAGGAAGTAGCGTGCGTGAATTTCCATGAGGAAGTAGCGTGTGTGAATTTCCACGAAGAAGTAGCGTGCGTGAATTTCCACAAGGAAGTAGCGTGCGTGAATTTCCACAAGGAAGTAGTGTGCGTGAATTTCCACAAGAAAGTAGCATGTGTGAATTTCCACGAGGAAGTAGCGTGTGTGAATTTCCACGAGGAAGTAGCGTGCGTGAATTTCCACAAGGAAGTAGTGTGCGTGAATTTCCACAAGGAAGTAGTGTGCGTGAATTTCCATGAGGAAGTAGCGTGCGTGACTTTCCACAAGGAAGTGGCATGTGTGAATTTCTACGAGGAAGCAGCGTGCGTGAATTTCCACGAGGAAGTGGCGTGTGTGAATTTCCACGAGGAAGTAGCATGTGTGAATTTCCACGAGGAAGTAGCGTGTGTGAATTTCCATGAGGAAGTGGCGTGTGTGAATTTCCACGAGGAAGTGGCATGTGTGAATTTCCACGAGGAAGTAGCGTGCGTGAATTTCCACGAGGAAGTGGCGTGTGTGAATTTCCACGAGGAAGTAGCGTGCGTGAATTTCCACAAGGAAGTAGCATGCGTGAATTTCCACAAGGAAGTAGTGTGCGTGAATTTCCACAAGGAAGTAGCGTGCGTGAATTTCCATGAGGAAGTAGCGTGTGTGAATTTCCACGAGGAAGTAGCGTGCGTGAATTTCCACAAGGAAGTAGCGTGCGTGACTTTCCACAAGGAAGTGGCATGTGTGAATTTCTACGAGGAAGTAGCGTGCGTGAATTTCCACGAGGAAGTGGCGTCTGTGAATTTCCACGAGGAAGTAGCATGCGTGAATTTCCACGAGGAAGTGGCGTGTGTGAATTTCCACGAGGAAGTGGCATGTGTGAATTTCCACGAGGAAGTAGCGTGCGTGAATTTCCACAAGGAAGTGGCGTGTGTGAATTTCCACGAGGAAGTAGCGTGCGTGAATTTCCATGAGGAAGACGCGTGTGAAACAAAATGTCTATTTTTGTGACAGCACACATGAAACAAAATGACATTTTTTAATTAAAGATTTCAAATTAACTTCTTTAAAGTGACATGCACATAACTAATAAATAGTCTGGGAGCCACCATGTGAAAATGTGCAAAAAAGTGATTTTGATGTGACACCCCTGCCATACAATTTTTGACACTTGGACCATGTCAGTGGGTGTGTTGGCCACCTGAAAAGTGTTATTGGACACCTCAACTCCCTTGCGCAATTTCTGTGGGCTCGTTTTTTTTGATAAAAGGCCATGACCGAAAAAAAAAAAATTGGGGATAGGGGAAACTAAATTGACCATTCCTCCCCAATGGAACACCCTATGGCAACAGGTTACCACTCATTATCTTTGTCTGGATGCATTCTACAGGTTAGTATCAAGTAGATTTCAATTGGGTGACCTTCAAGGTCATCAGAGGTCAAAAGGTCAGAAAAATCAGGTCACACCCAAAATCTGGCACTTTTATCAAAGAAATACTGTATAGATCCCCTTCCTGTACGATTTTATCTTAAAATACCACTTGAATCAACTTCTTGGATCCTCCTGATGTTTTTGGAGAAGCAATATTTTTATTTAGCCACAACAGAGCAAACTATGACCGGGTAATTTCATGGTTAAGTGCAGAAACGGTGTCCATCACACTCATAATGAGACTGAATGGATTGAATGCAATCTATGGCTTTAAAATTCACATCCAACGATAGTGTAATGATGTTGAAACATAATAAACATAAAAACGTGCCGGGTTGAGGCTGTGCGTATTTTTTCTGGCAGCCGAAAATGTCGAGGTATACCAAATATAGCTGTCCCAACTCACACTTGTTGGTGTACCACCTCGATTATCTACAAGTAATAAATCTGCTTGAAGACTTGCGTATGGATATTTGTGACCACATCCGACGGAGCAAATTGTCTAAAAAGTGATTTGAAGGGATACAATGGACATTCCTAAAATAAATACAGTATATGACCCTGTCCCATCAAATTTGTCATCTCCATCACATTTTTTTGACTGGGCGCCGGATGTGCACGCGCTTGGAACTATCTGCCGAGACCTGTACAAGTGTTGAACGCCCGCCATATTTAATCCTTGAAGTCTACTCATCTTTCCAACAAATCGTTTGATTTTGTCTAATTTTGACAGCGAACATCATCACTGGGTAAGTACACTATAAATTTGTCAACACCAAACGTTCAATATCTTGCTTTTGAGAACAAAAAAAAATTGATTGTATAAGGTTGCAATGTATCATTTACCACGGCTCCAAAATGTCAAGGAGTCCTGGGTGGAAAAGAACAACCTTTTTCTACCAATTCATGACTTGGTCAGTGAGTTCGCAGAGGCAGTGGACAAGGACCCCTTAGAACTTACTGCCACATTACTTGTTTCCTATGTTGTATCAGGATGTGATTCTGTCAGCTACCCTTTCGGACGAGGGAAGAAGAGAGCGGCCAACGTGGCACTACAGTGTGTTGGAACAATGGCGCAACTGACTGATTTCTCGCATACAGATTCTTGTGTGGACATCAAAGTGTTCGATGAAGCTCGAGATTACTTTTGTCAGTTGTACGGTAGACCTGGCTATTCATCTCTCGATCGGACCTTGCGTGCCCATTTATTTGCTTCCAGCAAATGAGATCTTCGTTCTCTGCCTCCTACTGAGGATGCATTTCACTATCATGTTCTCAGAAGTCTATGTCAAATCAATCTGTACAAGCAAGCAAATCTATGCAACCCAACCGTTCTACCACTGGTGGAATACGGCAGACATTTTGATAATACTGGCAGATTAATTCCTGTCATGAAGCGCAAGGATGGTAAACCAGCCTCAGCCAAACTTGCTTTCTGTAAGTGCAAGAAAGCCTGTTTAAAGAACTGCCCATGTGCTAAGGCTGGACCAGCATGTATCATTGCATGTAGCTGTAATGGTGACTGAGCCAAATGTGGTCGGCTGGCTGAGGACAGTGAAGACGAGGACTAGACAACAGTAACTTGTAGCTGGCGGCACCACTTAGGTAATTAATTCCAATAGACGTAGCGAATTGCCTTTTTAAATGCGGCAAAAGTGAACTGTCATTTCTTTCATGCTTTAAGGTGGCACGACTCTGTATCTTTAACAAACTAGTAGTTGTCAGATAACTGTTTGGCTACTGACGGTGCATTTGAAAGCAAACGTTATTGTAGTGACATGCGTAGAAGAGCCCTGACAAGGAAGCTTATGCTGTTTCTGAGCTTGTAATCCATTTAGGGCATGTTACCACCAATATCACTAGTTGTCCAAGTAGCATCGACTTATAGGGAGTTGATCGGCAGAATGTTACATCCTAGAATAGTTTTCATCATTTTTGTCTCTCACACATGACACTGCAGTACCTTGTGACATTTTTCAGTCTTTTCTCATCTTTATACTTCTTCTTCCTCTTTCGGCTTGCTCCCGTTAGGGGTCGCCACAGCGGATCAACCGTCTCCATTTCGCTCTATCCTCCACATCTTCCATTGACACTCCAACCACCCGCATGTCTGCCCTCACCATATCCATGAACCTCTTCTTTGGCCTTCCTCTTCTCCTCCTGCCTGGCGGCTCCATCCTCAGCATCCTTCTCCCGATATACTCCGCTTCCCTCCTGTGCACATGTCCAAACCATCTCAATCTCGCCTCTCTCACTTTGTCTCCAAACCGTCCTACCAGCGCTGTCCCTCTAATACACTCATTCCTTATCCTGTCCATCCTCGTCACTCCCAACGAGAATCGCAGCATCTTTAACTCTGCCACCTCCAGCTCTGCTTCCTGTCTTTTTGTTAGCGCCACCGCCTCCAAACCATACAACATAGCTGGTCTCACTACCGTCTTATATACTTTCCCCTTCACTCTTGCAGCTACCCTTCTGTCACAAATCACTCCTGCAACTCTTCTCCAACCACTCCATCCTGCCTGCACTCTCTTTTTCACTTCTCTCCCACACTCTCCATTACTTTGGACAGTTGATCCCAAGTATTTAAACCAATCCACCTTCCCCACCTCAACTCCTTGCAACTGCACCATACCACCACCCTCCCTCTCATTTACGCACATGTACTCCGTCTTACTCCGACTGACTATCATTCCCTTTCTCTCCAGTGCGTACCTCCACCTCTCGAGGCTCGCCTCAGCCTGCTCCCTACTCTCCCTACAGATCATGATGTCATCTGCGAACATCATAGTCCATGGAGACTCCAGTCTGATCTTGTCCGTCAACCTGTCCATCACCATTGCAAACAGGAAAGGGCTCAGAGTCGATCCTTGGTGCAATCCGACTTTTACCTTAAACCGGTCCGTCATTCCTACCGCACACCTCACCGCTGTCACACTGTCCTCATACATATCCTGCACAATCCTCACATACTTCTCCACCACTCCCGACTTCCTCATACAATACCACAACTCCTCTCTTGGCACCCTATCATAAGCTTTCTCTAAATCCACAAACACACAATGTAACTCTTTCTGGCCTTCCCTATACTTCTCCTTCAACATTCTCAAAGCAAACATCGCATCAGTGGTGCTCTTTCCTGGCATAAACCCATATTGCTGCTCACAGATCGTCACCTCTCCTCTCAACCGAGCTTCCACTACTCTTTCCCACAACTTCATGGTGTGGCTTAACAACTTTATCCCTCTGTAATTTCCACAGCTCTGCACATCACCCTTATTCTTGAAAATCGGAACCAGTACGCTTAATCTCCACTCCTCCGGCATCCTCTCACTTTCCAAGACTTTATTAAACAATCTGGTTAACAACCCCACTGCCATCTCTCCTAAGCACTTCCATGCCTCCACTGGTATACCATCTGGGCCAACCGCCTTTCCACTTTTCATCTTCTTCATAGCAGTCCTCACTTCATCCTCACTGATCCACCCCACTTCCTGATTCACTATCTCCACCTCTTCCAACCTTCTCTCTCTCTCATTTTCTTCATTCATCAGCTCCTCAAAGTACTCCATCCACCTTCTCAACACACTCTCCTCGCTCGTCAGCACATTCCCATTTGCATCCTTTATCACCCTAACCTGCAGCACATCCTTCCCAGCTCGGTCCCTCTGTCTTGCCAATCGGTATAAATCCTTTTCCCCTTCTTTTGTATCCAACTTCTCATACAGCTCGTCATATGCCTTTTTCTTAGCCTTAGCCACCTCTCTCTTTGCCTTTTGCCGCCACTCCTTGTACTCCTGCCCACTTTCTTCATCTCTCTGACTATCCCACTTCTTTTTCGCCAACCCCTTCTTCCTTATACTTTCCTGTACTTCCTCGTTCCACCACCAAGTCTCCTTATCTTCCTTCCTCTGTCCAGATGTCACACCAAGTACCTTCCTTGCTATCTCCCTCACAACTTCTGCTGTAGTTGCCCAATCATCCCACCCATCTTTACCACCATCCAACGCCTGTCTCACCTCCTCCCTAAATTTCACGCAACAGTCTTCCTCCTTCAGCTTCCACCATCTGGTCCTTGGTTCAGAACTCACTCTCTTCCTCAACCTCACCTCCAAAATCATCTTACAGACCACCAATCGATGCTGTCGAGCTACACTCTCCCCTGCCACCACCTTAAGTCTCTAATCTCTTTCAGGTTGCATCTCCTGCTTAAGATGTAATCCACCTGTGTGCACTTTCCTCCACTATTGTATGTCACCCTGTGTTCCTCCTTCTTCTTGAAATACGTATTTACCACTGCCATTTCCATTCTTTTTGCAAACTCTACCACCATTTGCCCTTCCACATTTCTCTTGTTGAGACCGTACCTCCCCATCACCTCCTCATTCTCTTTATTCCCTTCCCCAACATGCCCATTGAAATCTGCTCCAATCACCACTCTTTCATCCTTGGATACACTCTCCACCACTTCATCTAACTCACTCCAGAAATCTTCTTTCTATTCCATCTCACACCCCATCTGCGGTGCATATGCACTGATGACATTTATCATCACCCCTTCAATTTCCAACTTCACGCTCATCACTCGGTCAGACACTCTCCTCACCTCCAATACCCTCTTGACATGATCTTCCTTCAGGATTACCCCGACACCATTTCTCCTCCCATCCACACCATGGTAGAACAGTTTGAAACCACCTCCAATGCTCCTCGCCTTACTCCCCATCCACTTGGTCTCTTGTACACACAGTATGTCCACCTTTCTTCTCTCCATCATATCAGCCAACTCTCGCCCTTTGCCAGTCATCGTCCCAACATTCAGAGTTCCAACTCTCACCTCCACACTTCTACCCTTCCCCCTCTCCCACTGCCTACGGACTCGCCTTCCCCGTCTCCTTCTCCTCCTTCGCCCAGCAGTAGCACAATTTCCACTGGTACCCTGCTGACCACCGCACCGGTGGCAGTCATTGGTAACCCAGGCCTCGACCGATCCGGTATGGAAATTTGTTGTGTTGTCCGCATAATGATTTGGCATAGGTTTTTATGCCGGATGCCCTTCCTGACGCAACCCTGGTCGCCTATTACGACACAAAGGGATATGGTACACCTATTCTAACCGGGGTATACACCGGCCCAGTACACTGGTACTCATTTCGCCGACCTCGGAAGGATAACAGGCTGAGTCAACCCCCTGGTGTATTAATTCAGTGGCCCAACGGGGCTTGAACTCAGGACCTTTTGGGTCCCACGCCGCTGCCCTAACCACTGTGCCAACACCAGGCTTGATACATGTATACCTATTTTCTCATCTTTATACATGTATAGCAAATTGACCATTTAAATCATTTTTGCAATAAATGATAAAATTCTAATGGACATTATCAGTACTGTACTTTTACATAACATACATAACACAAGTAATGAAAATCCACTTCTTTTTAGTGATTTTCAGATTTGTGACAATCAATTTGCTGGTCATGGTGCGCTTCATTGTGATCTTTTTGAAATATTTATTCTCCACAAACATCAGAGGGATCTAAGGAGTTGATTGAAGTTTTATTTTGAGATAAAATCGTATAGGAAGGGGATCTATACAGTATTTCTTTGATAAAAGTGCCAGATTTTGGGCGTGACCCGATTTTTCTGACCTTTTGACCTCTGGTGACCTTGAAGGTCACCCAATTGAAATCTACTTGATACAATCCTGTAGCATACATCTAGACAAAGATAATGAGTGGTAATTTGTTGTCATCGAGTGTTCCATTGTGGAGGAATGGTCAATTAAGTTTCCCCTACCCCCAAAATTTTTGTTTTTTTCGGTCATGGCCTTTTATAAAAAAAACCAGCCCACAGAAGTTTCACAATGGAGTTGAGGTGTCCAATAACACTTTTCAGGTGGCCAACACACCCACTGATAAGGTCCAAGTGTCAACAAGGACAAATATGTCCAAGAGCCGCGTCCTAAAGGTTTTGTCTTCACCAGAGAACAAGAAGAACAACAACAACAACGCAGAGCTCTCTTAGAGCCAGCGTTCGCAATGCGACGCGGCTAAATATTCATTACAGAAAGTCTAAACATCAGCATTTTTATAACAATAACAACAACTTCCGATATTTCGTCACGTGCCTTGATGGAGCCAATAGCGAGACCCGTCATGGAGGCTCCTCGTTCATGACGAGAAAATAGTGTATTTACGAAATTACAACACATTAAATGGAATAGTCTTTAAATAGCAACGTGAACTTTTCGAAGCATTAAAGCAAATGTCCGAATATATTTAAAAGTTCATGATAGACGCTCTCAAAAGGCACCCTCAATGCGAGGATGTGTACAGGTGTTTAGTATTTAAGGAGATCCGGATCTTGTATATACAAGAGCCACATCCTAAAGGTTTTGTCTTCACCAGAAGAAGAAGAAGAACAGCAAGAAGAAGAACAACAAGAAGAAGAACAACGCGGAGCTCTCTTAGAGCCAGCGTTCGCTACGCGAGACGTGGCTAAAAATTGTATAGCAAGAGTGTCACATCAAAAGTGTATTTCTCATTCTGAGCCTTGGCTCCCAGACTAAAAATAAGAACGAAAAAATATCTCTCGGCAATTCTACGTTATTATTTCCTCTCCATGTTATTTGGGCGATGTATGATATTTTTAATATATCTCGTGTATTTTTTGGTAATAAATATCTTAATATGCTGCAAATTTTTTATATACCTTGGATATATATTTTTTATTTTTTTATCTTTTTATTTAAAAAAAATTTTTTTAATGCAAATTTTTTATATACCTCGTTGGCCACCTGAAAAGTGTTATTGGACACCTCAACTCCATTGTGAAACTTCTGTGGGCTGGTTTTTTTTAATAAAAGGCCATGACCGAAAAAAACAAAAATTTTGGGGGTAGGGGAAACTTAATTGACCATTCCTCCACAATGGAACACTCGATGACAACAAATTACCACTCATCTTTGTGGAAATTTTCTCAACTATTGCAGAAACCGAGTCTAAAACCATTGATCGTAAAAAATAAAATCAGATGGTGAATTAGAGTCGAGATAAAGCTGTGAGGGAGTCTAAATGAATGAATGGCCTTTATGTTACAGGCCTTCTCATTTAAAATGCCCTTTGTTCAATAAATGGTAACTTTCATCCAATTTTCTTCCCGTTTTTTTTGCTACCAAGTCCAAATCCATGTTAGCGACTGTGAAAAATGAAATGAGATATCGATTTCGAGTTGAAGTAAAACTGTGAGACAGAGTAAGAAACTGCGAGCCTCACAAAAGAGGCCTCAAAGCTATGTGAGTGCGAGGAAACAAAATGGTGGAAATTTAGTTTTTGAAGCCCCTTCCAGAATTGGTGGAGCTACTCCATCAACGGGGGAGGTCACACCCACGGACAGACAGACAGACAGACAGACAGGCAGACAGACACACAGAATCACCGACCAGGAATATTATATAGATTTGCAAAGTAGATTGAGTTATTTTTTGGTTAGATGCCCCTTTTTTCTTTCACAATGTAAAAGCACAACCACCCCAATCTGAAATTACACACACACACACAAACACACACACACACACACACACACACACACACACACACACACACACACACACACACACACACACACACACACACACACACACACACACACACACACACTATATATATATATATATATATATATATATATATATATATATATATATATATATATATATATATATATATATATATATATATATGTATATATGTACACTGTGTTTATGTATATATGTACGTATCCAAGTACATGTGCACTTGGCCAGGACTCATCTTGGGGAATAAGTGTGATTTTAATGACATCATAGGTACCTTCGTTATGATGTCATAATTGCATTTGTAGAATGCTACATCTGATCAATATGAAAATTTGTTAAGGTCATCAAAGGATAAAATGGTCCACATAAAAAAAATTTGATGTCTTCATCGGTCACGTGATTTGACAGCCATATTGTTCAAAAAAAAAAATAAACCTTCAAAAAATCTGCTTCTCTAAAGTGGCTGAACAGATCTGGGCGAAGCTTTATAAGTATGACTGCCCATCCATGAGGAACATAATGTTCACACACATATGATGTCATAGGTCACATGATTTGGCAGTTATATTGGATTTACCCTAAAACCCATAAAAAATATTCTTCTCCAGAATGGCTGGACAGATCGAGGGGCAACTTAACACAAATGTTCCCCAAGCCTTGATGATACCAGGGTATACATGAATAATTGATGCCACATGGTCTGGCAGCCATAATGGATTGAGCGAAAATCTTAAAAATATTGTTTCTCTTGCACTGCTTAATCAATTGATGTGAAACTTCACTATAATAATCTAGTGATAATGCAGAATATATGTTTTAAATTTCAACCTGATTGGATGCATGGTCGAGCAGCCAGAATTATTTAATTTTTTGATGCGGGGGTTTTTTTTTTGTATTTAATTTTGAACAAGGTTCCCTTGGCTGTGCCTGGA
Organism: Eptatretus burgeri; assembly: GCF_056783735.1. Taxonomy (NCBI): domain Eukaryota; kingdom Metazoa; phylum Chordata; class Myxini; order Myxiniformes; family Myxinidae; genus Eptatretus; species Eptatretus burgeri. The sequence goes on along the minus strand of NC_140964.1, from coordinate 58,223,745 downwards.
TGGGTTTGAGGGTAGAAGAGCAGCAGCTGAAATGGATATCCTTTCCAGGTTCCTCTTTATGACGTCATCTTTATTGTTTGCTTGTTAATTATGCAACTACACAAACACTACACAAAAGTCCTGGCAAGGTTCTGCAATCTCTAATAGCTCTTTTTCTTGTTTAGTAAGTTTATCATACTACATGTGACTAATGTGTTGTTTTTGTAATATTTCTTTTTCATACCTATTTTTCTGTCCCATTACATGTGCTCTTTCCCAGCTGTCTTCTTCTCCCCATACGTCAATAACTCTTGCCAACAAGAGTGGCAATAACCGCCTCAAACTGGTCTGAAAGCTTAGCACAGTTCTTGTCAAAACATCGAATCACCCACCATGCGATCAAGCCCTTCAATATTTCCACCATTCGAGGCGTGAGCGCAAATCACTCCAGAATATGATCTCCCCCCTTGATTATACCACCAATCAGGGGGACATATAGAACAGTTCAGAAAGTGCTGATGCTCCCAAATAATTCCACCAATTGAGGGTGATCCAAGTGGATCAGAAGTGACCATAGGCAGGGCTACACGCCACAAGCCAGGCCATAAAAGAGCGGGCTCATTCTTGACTCGTGTCCCCTGGGCTTTTCACCATTGGTGGCTGGCCAGCCGTCGTCCCCTCCCCGTGGATGACACATTGTGCTACACCCAGCACTGATTTCTGCGCTGGAGTGCTGGGTGTGCCATGCTGTTCCAGACTGACTTGGCTTGGGCATTTTGGGTGTGCGTGCTGTTCCGGACGGACCTGGTGCGAACGTGTTGGGAGGGCGGCGTGAACATCTCAGTGCACTGGGGTGTCGTTGGCGCGAACCTCACGGTGGTTGGTACCCGATGACTGAACATCAACAATAAAGAGCAAAGTGCATGGGGTCTTCATGGAAATGGTGGGAATGAAATGCGATCCATTAAGGAAAATAGAATCAAACAACATGAGGACCATGATGAAATATTTCACTCACACAGTAGTTAATGCATGGATTTGGTCTCCCTGGAAAGGTATGGGTAGCAGAAATGTTTGATACAGTAGCTTTAAACTGGAATTATATAGGTACTGAGAGGCATTGGGGTTAGAGGAGTACGTGGATATTGGCAGAAATGCACAGGCATGAGGGACCTGGTGCCCTATTCCTCCATATACTGTAACTTCCTTGTAAGTCCAGGAATCAGGGTTCCATAATAATCGTCTTCCTGGAAGGACTTTCCTTTTCCCAACCACTCTCCCCAACCCCTTCCTCTTTTCTTTCATGCTTTATATGTTCATTCTCTTCATTGTAAGAAGAACCACATTAATATTGGCACAGAAACTCCAAACACTTTAAAAATCAATCTTTTCCATTTTACTCTTTCCAGATCTCTTGCAATTCAACCCTTCCTCTCATCAATAGATATTCTAATAGACAATATCAACGATATTTCCTTTATTATCAACAATCACCAAAGACTGGCAGGATGGCCTGGAGGTAAGCACACTCACCTCTCAGCCATCTAACCTGGGTTTGAATCTCAACCCAGCTATAAACTATCATCCTGGTGTTTTGCAAGCAGGGTGAGGCATCAGTGTGGGTGTCGTCCCTCTGATGGACGTGAAACTGTGTCCCATCTGACAGCATTAGTTGGTGGATGGTAAAGATCCCACGGTGTTCTTTGTGAAGAGTAGGCAAGCTATAGCTGGCACTTTGGGCAAATTCAAAATTCCTTTGGGCAAAATTCCTGCTCCAACCCACAGGGGCACGGCTGCAACCAGCAATGATACAACCAGTGGCCACAGGCTGCATACGAATCAAATGAATGAATGAATAATCACCAAGGCCTCCACATTATACTCGGTTGTGGGGGAGATGGGGATGAAGAAGATGAAGACGAAACTCCAAACAACATTGATGGACAAGACCAGCATTTCGGAAAGGTCATCATCTCACCACAGATGTATTGTTGAAATCCGGAATTTTGGAGGACATAAGGAAAATTTAGGGATTGAAATGTACAGGTGATTGGGCATAGAGGATCCAACTTTGAACTGTTGCAAGACTCATCAAACATTATTGAGGTCATCATCTCAAAATCACCTAAAGCTTTTCCGGTTTCTATAATTCCAAAATCACAATGCCTGATCTCTCTGCTCCTCACACCTCCCACATCATCAGAATGGTCATTCTGCAAATGTACCACGTCCTCGGTCTCAGATATTTTAATATCACCATTATTGTCCACTGCTCCTGTGCACTGCTTGATTTTGCTGTAATTCTCAGTTGTCTGATGCAAGGAGCACTTTTTATTATGCATATCCACCATGTCTCCAACACTGTCCACGTCTTCAGCCATCTGGCATTCAAAATTCCCTTTCTCGGGGCCACAGCTCTTCTCACACAAAAGCCTGGAGGCTTCCTGTACAGGACCCCCATTTTGTGGAGTTCTACATCTTTGAAAAACTTCAGTGACGTCTGGATTCTCCATACGAGTTTGCAGGTAGCCAATGAGGCTTGTGTAACGTTGTTTCTGTGTTGAGGAATTGCAGAACAGAGCGACCTTAGTCATGCAGGCCTGAAATCCAGCCTTAAACTGTGCCTGCGACTCTTCTGGGGTTTCTTTGGTGTTTGGCTCTGTGAGAATAACAGAAAGACAATACAAATATCAAAAGCTGTGGGTAAAGGTACAATGAGCATAAATCTACTTTCACATTATTTTACTTTTCCGATGCAGCTTGTAGCTTAACTGCAGCTTGTAGATGAATAACAAAATGATGCAATCATAAATTAGTGAGATATAATGAATCTCCAAAGAGTTAACAATAACAACCTTACTGGGATATGGTTCAAGCTAAAATGTTAAAGCTTTAGTCTTAGTCATGGATGTTTGAAATGAGAATACCTTTTTCGACAAACAAATAAAAACAAGCTCAAATGAGCTAAGATCCTCGTCTTCTTAATGATGACGTCATAAAAACGAATATGACGTCATTGTGATGTATCAGGTTTGCGATAAATTATCTGTGCTAATGCCCGGCTTGATTCCCGCAAACAAAATTCAAACAGCTTGCCTAGTTTTGGAGATAATGGTATAGGTGATTTCCATTAGCAGCGATATTATGACATCAACTTTTTTTCTAGGAAGAATTTCCAAAATCAGAGATGGTTACGACCTGCGCGTGGGCTTTCTGCATATACATGGCAAGTTTCACGAAGATCCGATGAAAATTTGGGTTGTGAAACAAAAAATGTCAAAAAATAGGAATGACGTCATGAAAATTTATATGACGTCATAGTGATGTATCATATGTGCGGTAATTCATCTCTGCTAATGCCCTGTTCGAGTCCCGCAAACAGAATTCAAAAAGCTTGCCGAGTTTCGGAGATAATTTTTTACGCGATTTCCATTAGTGAAGATATTTTGACGTCATCACTTTTTTTCTACGAGGAATTTTCAAAATCGGAGATGGTTACTGTCTGCGCAGAGTATTTTTACATATATTTGCCAAGTTTCAGGAAGTTTCGATGAAAACTGAAGGCTGTGAAACAAAAAAGTCCACAAGAAGAAGATGAAGAACAACAACAACGTGAGTAAGACTTAGAGATCCTCCACGAGGATCTAAAAAATCAAAACACAGTTTGATAAAGCTGAACACAGGTGTTTTAACCGAAAGACCAAAGTGGTCTTTAGGCTAAAGTACATGTGTAAAGATTGTGGTAAGGCAGTTGTAAGTCTGTGCTGAGGCAGTTGCTCACCACAGTCTTTGTGGTTAATCAGTTGAAACATGGTTAATGTTGGATTTTCTCCAAATTTATTTCAGTTTGGTGTTAAACAACAATAGTGAATGTTTAAAAATGCAATTATATGTGGGACAGAATTGAGTGAATAGTTTGTGGTCATAATAATTTTTACGTACGCCTGCGAATTGTATGGCCAAAATGCGATGATAAGCTAATTATCCACCTTAACACGGAGTTCGTCCAAGGCAGAAAACCCTCTTTGGGAGAGGGGCAAACAAAGTCACTGCAACTTCTGCTGTGTGACTCCGAGTCCCCCTGGCAAGCTTGGTTGAGATTGGATTAGTCACAACCAAATGTATCCTGGTCAGACAGTCAGCCACCAAATTGCATATTTTAGTATGATGTAAACTACAAATATTGAACAAAGTTATTTGTAATACAAATTGCATTTTTAACTGATCGGTGAACTTTTATCATCGGGATCGTCACAAGTTTGAAGGTCTCATAATCACCAAAAGTGATGATTAAACATGGAAACTGAAGTTGCCTTACCTTGTAACCTAACATCATGCAGGTTTTGTAAATGTGTCACTGTCATCTCCAGGATGTCAGCCTTTTCCAGCTTTGAGCAGCGCGATTGCTGGAACAAAAGAACATGAGATATTTGGCTTTGGTGGGATCTTGTGAAAAATACAAGTTATCCAGTGTTTGCATTTAAACCCCTGGCTCTTGATTTTTTTATTTTTTGGTATTCAAGACTGAGGCTCATGGTAGAGCTAGAGCAAAATGGAAAGGGGGAAACACCAACAGCAGAGTGGAAGTGAGATGAAGGGGAGGGGGAGAAGGAAACATGGGGTGAACAAGGTGCACACAAGCTAAATGAAACACAGCAAAAAGGTGGAGGGGATCACAATCACAATCACACACACACACACACACACACACACACACACACACACACACACACACACACACACACACACACACACACACACACACACACACACAATCACACACAGAAGGGATCACACACAAAAAATCACAATAACCTGGAAAAAGAAGTGCTTGAGAATGGGGTAATTTGGGGGTGGAAGAGATCATGAGTATGGATCGGAGTCGTGAGGTAGTTGTGAACAGCTGGCTTGAAGCCTAAGAGGAAATAATGGGACTGAACATACTTGGGAAGTTGGTTTCACAGGTGTGATAAAAGAGGAACAAATGAGTGGAGGTGAGCAGTAAGACTGGATTTTGGGAGTTTCACAAGAAGAGTGTTACTGGCAGACACAGTACACCCTCCAGAAACATGGGAGGGACAGAGACAAGAGTGGGCAGAGGGTGCAAGATCAAAAAAGAGGCGGTAGAATACAGAGAGGCCACCGAATCCCATCTCCCATTTACGATATGTGATTGATTGTCCATCGTCTACTATCTTTGTCCCGCACGTGATTTATATATGCAAGCAGGTCAACGGGCGTTAGGTCGCTATAAAAGTAAATAAATACATATAAAAAATATATTTACGAAAAATTTACTTTGATTTTACTTTGATTCAAATTTTTTTCAGATCTCTGTCTAGAGCTCAATGAATTGAAGAAATCTTTACCAGGGGTCGGGCTACAATATGAAAAGTTCCACCAGGAATGATCCAATATTAAATTTTGAGTTGAAAAAAAAAATCTTCTGTTTTGACTGCTGTGACCAGAAGTCCCCACCTCTTGCTTGGGGCATGAACCGGAGGTCAAATACAAAAAACAAACATTAAATACTTCATGCGTCCCCCAATGTTGACTGCATATTTTAAATTTCATTTGAAAATGTGCCCATAATTGCATTTTTGGTATTTGACCTTTTGACCCTGCCCCAGGGCCTCGGGGGAGGAGGGTGGCAGGGCTAAAATGATGCTGCTTACACACCTTCCACGTGATGTTCATAACCTCCAATTTGGTGAATTTCTGCAGAACCGTAACGGAGGAAATAGCGTGAAAGACAGACAGACAGAGCCAATTAAAATAGATCCCCTTCACCACGTTTTTTCAGCATGTAGATAATAATTTCCACATATTTTATCAGCAGAAAGAACAACAGGTACACGCCGAACCTTTGAGATAAGTAGAAGATGCAAAAAAAACCCCATAACTCACATTGCAGCGTGGGACATCCAGAACGAGAGCCTTGAGCTGTGCAAGGCTGGCGTTTATCCTCGCCCGTCTCCGTTTTTCCATAAGAGGCTTCAGGGACTACACAAGTAGAAGAATGATCTTGTAAGTATACATGGGTTTAAGCATGCATGTTAGTCAAAGTGTCTAATTATCCAATAATAATGCGGGAAAGCTTTTAAAATTCCAACAATAATGTAAATCGGTCAATGTAATTACACTAAACCACACAAATAAAATTATACACATTCGCTTACTGTGCAATTTGACCCACAGCTCATGTTTGAAAAATGATGGAAAATGTGGTAATTTTTCAGAAGCAGCATGGAAATATCTCTTTATTGGGTGCTCTGCTCATGGTCAGGTTCAGTGATGCCATAGCAGTCTCATGGTAAGGATTGCAGTTGAAGGTTTGCCATTGCCTTTCCAATGGCAGCCAGAACAGGAATTTGTAACTTGCTCAGGGTGTTAGCGATAAGTCGCCAACATTTTGCGAAAGACATTGTGCGATCTTTAAAGTCTACCAGTTCATCTTGGCAGATGGGATGCCCAGTTCATTAGAGGGACGTCGCAATTTGTGATGCAATGCCCTGCCTGTGAAGCTCCAATCAGACAGTTTATAGTCAGGTAAGGGAATTGAGAATCAGTATACCCAGATATATCATCATAGGTGAAAAAGTCATAAAAACTTCACAATCAAATATTCAATAACAAATAGGCATAAATGGCAAAATACATTTCCAATACTCTGAAAACTTATCAAACAGTTAGAACTGATCAATTTGGTGCAAATATTTATTTAATATATTGTCCCCAATATTTCTGTGCACTTTCGGGTTATTTTTCAATTAAGCTGAGGACCTGCCTGTCATTTACCATAATTCTAAGAACTTAAAGTTTCTATGAAAAATATATGTTTTAAAATTATATCATGATATCAGTGATAAGTGTATATGACTTGAATCCATGAACAAAAAATACATTAAAGAATTTCTGTGCAAACGAGTACCTTCCTCAAATGGACTCCTGATGTGCAGACTTGTCGTCTGACTTTAGAGGAAGGCGCATTCAGGGCAGTCATTGTGGCCCGCACTGCTATCATCCCAAGTAGCAACATGCGACTGGCAGCCCTTTTCAAGTCCTTTTATAAACTGAGCCTCCACCTCCCCCTTACTTCCCTATTCTCTAATCCTCACCCCCATCCCCTCACCCGCAGCTAACTCTCCCTGGTTACTCTATTGGCTTGGAATGGACAGGTTCATAGTGTGGCTTCACAAAGTAGTCACTTATCATAAGGTGCCTTTCCACCTTAAATGTCTCCCCCTAAACAAGCTACATCTAGCCAGGACTCAGAGCTATGTAAGAGTTTTACATCTCAATAATTATTGTCTAAAGCACTGCGTACACTTATTCATCAAAGCAGGAGACTTTGAACACAGAATTAAAAATTCGATTTTCTTTTTACATTTGGCTCATGGAGATGTACAAGAGACACCAAAAAGAGTAGGAGACATCAATGTATATTGCTCTGAATTCCAAGGGCATTAGTCAGCAAACAATTCAACACAGTGCATTTGATATATGAACCTGTGCCCCCATAATACCATGAGCTAGCTCATTGTTCAGATGCACAGTGAATCGTTTATTCATTACCCATTACCCAACATTCCCTTTGCTTGGTCTGTTTGGAACACCAAACAGACCGGCCCGAGTAAAGAAATAAAGATTCACTGTGCAGCTTATAACTATTTTCATAAGTTATTGCAGTGTGCCGTACTTTATGATATACTTTCCTCCATCTGTATGGCTCTGCAGAATGTTCCCAGTTCCCAGTTTGCCTCTAAATACAAATGTAAAATGTCCCTTAGCACTCACTAGAAGTTAAATTTAAAATTTTTTTAAAAACTTTCCTTACGTGAAACCCATTCTCTTGTTTAACTGCATGTTCAATGGCGATATAATTTATTACAATAAACTGGAATTTGTAATTGTAAGTAAATAATTTTGAATATGTTATACTGCCATATGAGAGACCAAGCTGGGATTTAAACCCAAAAACACATTTACAATGTCCATTGAAAACTAGCATAACAACTGTTTAGCGATTTACTGCAGCTGTGTCAGAGGCAGATCGGGGCTGGGGGTGGAGGGAGCAGAACAGTAAAATAAATGGAGCTCCCTTTATTCATAACCACTTGCATTGCCGTATCTTGATTCATAAAGTCCCTCGAGTCAACAATTGTACATTCATACAAAAATTGAGTTTTTTTTTTCTTGACATATAATGTTTCAAGACACTCCATTATTGCTTCTCACCTACCGTACAGGTCATGTATTCTTCAACATGTTTAAGGACTCGACACCACCTCCCCCTTCTCCACCGCACACCTTCTGACCTTTTTGAAATCCTGCCTATGGATGGGATCTCATGAGCAGCTGCAAATATGGTTCCTCAAAATCGGACTTTGAGTGACCAATGCACTCTTAAAACCAGTCAAGTAGGATGTTCCTCAAATGGCAAAAAAAAGAAAGAATTTTCATTGCTTTCAAATGTGCTTTTGCCACCTAATTTTTGAAAAAAAATTATCGTTCGCTTCTATATTTTGTTGCTGGACAAATAATATTTACCTTTATTTAACAGCACCTTGAATGTGCTGGAAACTGAATTTTGCTAAAGTGGTCATCAATGTCATATTGTGATGTTTCGACAACTGAATCTTCATGTGAAATTAATGTCCTGAGATGGGAATACCTGCAATCTTGTTAGGATCATTGGTACATGATTAGGCACATATGTTCTTGAGCCTTCCCAATCTAAAAATCATCAAGAAGCTATAAAATAGAACACTATAAGTTGTGGATCTTGTAATAGTTACTGATTTTTAAACGAGCAACGAAGGGTGCTGTATCATTGAGTGCTCTGTCAAAGGGACGTTAAGCCAAATGTACCATTTGCTGGAGCATTCACCAGTGGACATGAAATATCCCACTCTACTTTTTTTTCAAAAAGAATGAGTAAAGCACATTTTGTGCCAGTATCCTGACAAAAGCTTGGACGGTCAATGTCAAACCATCTTGTGTATTCTCTGCCTTTGGCAGTGGTGCAATGTATCAGCAAAGCAGAGAACAAAACACCGATGATAAGGTATTTATTAGTGTCCAATAACTTTGTTCCAAATCTCCAGCCCCTCAAGAATGCACACGTTCTTCCTTGAAACCCTTCCTTTGCAACCTGCCAAAATCCGTGCTTACTGCTCACCTGCACTCCTTTGTTGTTTATTTTTTTCCTCCTGCTTTCCACCTTCCTGAGTCAATTTAGTCCCACTTTTCCCTCGGGGCTTCAAGTCGCCAGTTCATCACCATCTCCTTATCTTTCACCTCTATTCTCTTCTGATATTTTTTGCCTCCTATTAACTTCCCCCCCCCTCCCCCCCAAAAAAAAATCTCTCTCATGCACACATTATGATATCACTTGACATTCATCCATCTCTCTCTCTCTCCCTCTCCCTCTTCCTCTCCCTCTCCCTCTTCCTCTCCCTCTCTCATGCACACACGACAGAAGGGATAAGAGCAAGTGTGGTCAATGATGAGGAGGAGGAAGACAAGAGCAAAAACTGTGCAGAGAAGATGAGGATGATGATGAGCAGCCTAGACTGAAAGAAGAGCTGTCAAACAAAAGAGTTGACATTGACACCACTCAGGGAAAGACCAGAACGAAACAGAATAGAAAACAACTAATGGGAAAATATACTCGTGTCAGGAGGAGAACCAACAGAGCACTCAGGAAATTAGGACCAAAATCATCCCCCTTAAAGGACCTCAATACCGTGAGCTTTGCAGCGGCACTGCTCATACCAGAAAAATTAACAGACAACAATACTGCAAGAAGAGCAAACCAGCCCACATGGACAAAGAACAGGCACCACATGGAAACGGAAACTAGAGAAACAAAGGGAGCAACTGAGAGAGGAAACGGGACAAACACAACAATCTATAAAGGCAAATCAAAGCCCAAAGCTAATGAGGAGAATCAAAAAAATAAAATAAAAATTAGAAATAAAGACCTAGAGGTAATGGTTGCTGAAAGCAAACTCAAAGTAGAAAAAATTACCCCCGTGCGGGAGTGACGGTCATCTCTGCGAGAAAAAAAATATATAGCCTCCTGAATGTAGGGCAGTTTTTGCAAACTTTGAAGTCACGTGACGCAAAAACGAAAGCGAATATCGAAAATCCGGCCTGACAAAATTGAGATATTGTCCCATAGATTTATATGCCACAATTAAATTCAAGATGACTTGAGAAATGTCGGAAGAGATAGATTTTGAAATCGTCATTTTCGCATGAAAATCGTCATTTTCGCATTTTTTGCCAAGTTTGAAGTCACGTCACACGAAAGCGAATATCGAAAATCCGGCCCGACCAAATTTAGATATTGTCCCATAGATTCATATGCCACAATAAAATTCAAGATTGCTTGAAAAATGTAAGAGGAGATAGATTTTGAAAATCGTCATTTTCACATTTTTTGCCAACTTTGAAGTCATGTGACACGAAAGCGAATATCGAAAATCCGGCCTGATCAAAATTTAGATATTGTCCCATAGATTCATATGCCACAATCAAATGCAAGATCGCTTGAGAAATGGCGGAGGAGATAGAATTTGAAAATCGTCATTTTCGCAACTTCAAAGACCTCGTGACCTTGACCTTGACCTTGACCTTCGGTGACCTTGAAAGTCATACCATCGTGTACATCTCATCGACCTCTATCAGGATCACTAATGACCAGATCTCCCGCTTCAACTTCATTGTGAACGGACGGAAGGATCGAAGGACATCGATACCCATATTATTCGGTCATGCTCGAAGAGATGACCTAATTCTAGCAAGGAAGATTTCTAAAAAACGACGACAAAGTCAACAAAGGGAAAAAACAAAACCACATGTTTGAGAATAACCCAAAACAAGAATAAGAGCAATCAGAGATTGCAGACCCTCGCAGGACTTGTTTTGTGTGGTGTTTGTGTAGTTTTGTGTGGTGTATTTTGTGTGATGTTTGTATACTGGTGTGTAAAGTAATTAATAAAAGACATAACTAGAACTGCCCCTTTATAACTGCTGGCAGTGATGACTGGGTACCAAGACGTCCCGCTTTGATTCAACCCATCTTTGATTGGACACCTGACCCTGACCCATGACGTTTTTTATTATTCAATTGAATTCAGAATGGGATTAAAATAAATTCAATTAAAAACAAATGGAAGAACAAATAGGTACAGTCCTGCATTGGAGTAATCAGAAGGAACCCGAACAAGCAAAAAGCAAAGATGAAGTCAGGAAGAACCTGGATAGGATTTTCATTTCACATATTACATCTGTTCACTCAAATCCATCCAGCATGACCACGAGATCATAATTTCCCATCACGACGAGATCATAATTTTGAAGTTTCACGTCTCTTGATAAAGTGGTTCCAGAGAAAGCGTTATTTAATATTTTAATTTAATCCAATATGGCTGCCAAACCATGTGACCTATCAAATATTCCTTAACAACTTTTACACCCAAGGCTTGGGGAACATTTGTGTGAAGCTTCCCCTCAATCTGTCCATTCTGGAGAAGAAGATTTTTATAGGCTTTTGGGTAAATCCAATATCGCTGTCAAACCATGTGACCTATGATGTCATATGTGTGAACATTTTGTTCCCCGTGGCTAGGCGGTCATGCAAGTAAAGTTTCACTTCGATCTGTTCAGCCACTTCACAGAAGAATATTTTTGAGGATTAAATAATAATAAAAAAATGGCTGCCGAATCACGTGACGATGATGTCATGAAATTTTTTTCTGTGGACAATTTAATCTCAAGATGACCCTCAAAATTTTTCATACTGATCAGATGTGGCATTCTATATATGGTCACCCTCATAACAAAAGTGTCTGTCATTTTATTCGTTGATGAAGCTAAGGCACTTTAGTTATAAGGGTAACGATATGCAATTGTAATATCACAATGAAGGCGCCTATTCCACCATAAAAAAAAATCACACTTATTCTGCACCCGCTGCAGAATAAGTAAAGTGGCAGGCAGTGGTGATGGTGCAGCAGGGGCAGGCGGTGGTGACAGTGCAGTAAAGGCAGGCAGTGGTGACAATGCAGCGGGGGCAGGTAGTGGTGATAATGTAGCAGGTGCAGGCAGTGGTTGTGCAGAGGGTGTAGGGAGTGGTGAAGGTGCAGCAATAGAAATTGGTAGAAATAAGGTATGGGAGACGGTTGTTGTGGGTGATGAGACGATGAAATATGTAGATTCTTCATTCTGCAGGAAGGATCGTAGACATAGGTTTCTGTTGGGTTTTGAAGGAGCAGGAGTTGGGGACATTGGATGAAGGGTAAACGACGTTGTATCGGGTCATGGCAGGAAGAATTTGGTTGAAGTACACCGGGAAGCAAATGATTTAAGGTAAGTTTCCTCAACGGTTTTGAAAAATAGATACAGGATATTGGGTCAGCGGCTGAAAGCAAAGGGTTGTGAGGTCATGTTTTCTGGGATTCTCCCAAGATTAGGAAACAATATAGAAATTATGAGCAGAGCGAAAAACGTCAACCAATGGCTGGAAGAATGGTCTAGGGAGGAAGGATTTACATTTAAGAAACAGTGGGAATCATTTCAGGGACAGAGGGAGTGTTTCCGGAATGATGGCCGTATGCGAAATAGAAAGGGGCAGAAAGGTTTGCAGTGGGAATTGAGGAAGGAATTCAAGCTTTTTTTAGGTCAGTGGAGGGTGGGGAAGGTATTAAGGATGGAACTCATAATGTAATTGTGATGAGTAAGGCCAGGCAGGAAAATATAATTTCAGAAAGGGAAAAGTTAAACATATTCCACACCAATGTCAGGAGTTTAAAAAATAAAATGGAAGAGCTTGAAGTCAAAGTAGATCGCGAGGATTATGATATGTTACAGTAAGTGAGACATGGTTTAAGGGCGAGAGTAACTGGAGGACAGGATTAGAAGGCTACAAGGTGTATCAGTGTGATAGGGAGGAGAGAATTGGAGGAGGAGCAGCAATGTAGGTAAAGGACGGCCTTCCTGGAATTCAAGAAATTCATCAAGAGAAAGGGGTGACATGAAGGAGGGAATTAATGGAGAGGATTCTGTATGGGTAGAGATTGTAAAAACAGTGAGATACTGGTGGGACGCTTTTATAGGGATCCTGGTATGAAGGAGGAAGGAGTGCATGATGAATTCAAAAGGGCATGTGGTAAGGGAAGAGTATTCATGATGGGGATTTTAACTTGCCAGGGATAGATTGGGTCCAGGAACAGTGAAAGGGCAGAGCAGATGAGGATTTCCTGTATTTAGTCCTGGATTTAGTCCAGGATTGCTTCTTAACCTAGTTTGTAGATAAGCCCACGAGGGGGGGTGCAGCGTTAGACCTCTTTTTAAGTAATGATCCCAATATGGTGGAGGTAGGGAGCAATTGACCATAACATTGTGCGTGCAAAGTTTCTGCTAAGGGTTAGAGTTCAGGATAGTAAGATAAGGCTATTAGATTTCAGGAAGGCAAAACTTGAGGGTAGGAGGAGAGAGTTGGGTGATGTTGATTGGGAGAAGCAAACAACAGGACAATCGGCATCAGAGAAATGGGAAACCTTCAAGGAGCAAATGTGTGGAGTGCAGAGTAAGTACATTCCAAGGAGGTTTGAAACTAGAAGGAGAAAGAGGCCAGGGTGGTTGAGCAGTGAGATAAGGAATGATATTAAGGAGAAGCAGAAGGCATTTATTGGGTTTATATTAACAGGACTGGAATTAGATTTCTATCACTTTAGTTAACAGTGGCAATTTAACAAAATAACTCAGCAAGCCAAGAGGGTATGAGAAGGACATGGCTAAGAATATTAAACATAATAGCAAAGCTTTCTTTAAGTACATCAGGGGAAAATAACAGGTTGGGAGTAGGGACCAGTGTGGGCCCATTGAGGAACAGCACCGGGAGAGGGTGAGTGAGGAAAGTGAGATGGCAGGCTTATTAAACAGGTATTTTCATCAACTTTTACACAAGAGCAGTCAGGAGATTTGCCAAAAGCTGAGAGTACCTTTCAAGGAGGTGAGGAAGGGCTTTTACAAAAGATCCAGGTTGGAGTGGAGGAAGTAAAGGAAGAGCTCGGTAATCAAAGAGAAGATAAGGCTCCAGGTCCAGATAGTATGCACCCGAGAGTATTGATGGAGGTGGCTGAGCAGGTAAGTGAGATATCAACAGATATTTTCAATTGCTCACTGGAGTCAGGACAGGTACCGGAGGATTGGAGCATATCAAATGTAACACCATTATTTATGAAAGGATCCAGAGAAGAATTGGGAAACTATAGACCTGTTAGTTTGACTTCAGTTGTGGGGACAGTGTTGGATATATTAGTTAGGGACTAGATGAGGAACCATTTAAATAAATACAAACGAGTTAAAGGTAGTCAGCATGGGTTTACTAAAGGTAGTTCCTGTCTAACAAATCTTTTAGAGTTCCATGAGGCAGTGTCTGATTGGGTGGATGTGGGAAAGGCAGTGGACATAGTATATCTAGACGTTAAGAAGGCATTTGACAAGGTAACACATCGGAGGTTGTGAGTTAAAGTGAGCGCTTGTGGAGTGGCTGGTCAGGTAGATAATTGGATTGCAAACTGGCTTAGTGGTAGGAACCAAAGAGTGGCTGTGAGTGGGAGGATGTAAGTAGAGGAGTACCTCATGGATCAGGATTCGGACCATGACTATTCATCATTTACATCAATGATTTGGATAATGTAGTGAAGAGTAGGCTTTCCAAAATAACAAAGCTTGAGAGTAAAGTCGATAGCAGAGGGGGTGGTGATCAGATTCAGGAAAGTATTGATACTTGCATAGATTGGGCAAAAGATTGGCAGATGGAGTTTAACCTGAGCAAGTGTAAGGTGCTGGGGATGAGAAATAATGAAAATAGAGATTACAGGATGCAAGGGGTAATTTTGGTGCCTGTCACACAGGAGAAGGATCTGGGGGTGGTAGTAGATATGGGAGGTAAGCAGGCAGCGATAGGTAAAGCAAATATGGTTTTCGGTTGTATTCGGAGGGGGATCATTTATAAATCAAAAGTGGTGGTGTTCACATTGTACAGGAATTTAGTGAAGGCCACATCTAGAATATTGTGTGCAATTTTGGTCACCACAATTCACGAAGGACATAGATGCCATTGAGAGGGTTCAGTGCCAGGCTACTACCTTGATGCTGGGCCTAGCTCGACTCAACTATGAGGAGTGGCTGAAGGAGACAGGGCTTTATACACTAGAAAGGAGGCGGTTACGAGTAGATTTGATGGCGATGTTGAAGATCATGAAAGCTATGGATATAAGTGGAGATGACTTATTCAACAGAGTAAACAGTGATAGGACCACAGGCCACAGCCTGAGATTAAAGAAGATGAGAGTTAAGACGGTAGCAAGGCAGGGGATTTTTACTCGGAGAGTAGTGAATACATGGAATGGCCTCCCTGGGAAGGTAGTGGCAGCAGAAACAGGAGATAAGTTTAAATTGGAATTATATAGGTACCTGGAAGTTATGGAGATCGAGGGGTATCGGGATGTTGGCAGGACTTTTCAGTAGCTTGAGCATTGATGGGTGATTGTGTGCATGAGTACGGAGTGCTGTTGGTGGGGGTCTCGTCAAGGGGTGTTGTGTGGGTGATCTTGTGTGTTTTTTAACCAAGCCCATGCCCCCTCCCCTGTGTCTGATTTCCTGTGTCTGATTTCCTTGTATTCCCCGTGAGGAGTACTTGCCGTGTGCCAAGTTTCAATTTTTTTCTTGGTGTGGTTTCAGAGATACAGAGGTCCAAATTTGTTTGGTTTTCCCAACATGGCTACCACACCACGTGATCTATGACGTCTTAATTATCAATAAACATTCTTCATGAGTAGTCGCTCCTATGGTGAAAATTTCGTCTCAATCCGACAGGCAATTGTAAAGAAAAACACCAAAGTTCTGTGCAGGCAAACAGACAAACAAACAAACAGACAATCGGACCCAAATACAACATCCTCTCCTTCAGCAAGGGTAAATATTCGACAGTGAACGAGGGAAACGATAGCAAAATGTATCAAATCCCCCCAAGTAGGATAAACTTGGAAATTTCTGAACAATCATCTATGAGGACCCAAACAAATACAACAATGAGGCAGATTGGATCCAAAACATGGAGGAAACTAGAATGGCACTCTTCAAACGCCATGACTTCGACAGATATGCCTCCACCCACATCATTATACATACGAGTACCAACTTTGATTTAAATCGGTGAACCCAGATTCAAAACATTTAAATAGTTCTGGTTGCCAGACCATGCATCCGATAAGGTTGATATATAAATGCATATTCACCATGACAACTTGATCATAACTGTGAAGTTTCACATTGATGGATGATGTGGTTCAAGAGAAAGAATTTTTTGAAGATCTTCATTCATTTCAACATGGCTGCCAGACCACGTGACAGCTTAATTATTCGTCAACATCCTGTAATCCCCAGGGCTTGGGGAACCCATGGGTGGAGTTCCCCTCGATCTGTCAAGCTGTTCTGGAGAGGAAATTTTTTTTTAAGGTTCATTCTTCAAAAAAAAATCAGAGCTGCCAAACCATATGACCAATAATGTCATAGGTGGAGAACTTTTTGTTCCTCATGGATAGGTGGTCATACCTGTGAAGTTTCGCCTCAATATGTTCAGCCGTTTCGGAGAAGAAGATTTTTGAAGGTTTTTATGTTAAGAAAAACATGACTGCCAAACCACATGACTGATTACGTCCTCAAGTGTTTTTTCCCCTCGTACAATTTAGCCTCAGATGGCCCTCAAAAATTTTCATACTGATTGGATAAAGTGTTTGGCGTATGCAATCATGATATTGTTACGGCTGTGGAAGTTCGCAATACACCATAAAGGGTCCTTAGATCAGTTATGACAATAAGTATATGTGTAGTTAGATTTCCCCACCGTTGTTTAGAGGGAATTTCCGTGTTCACCGGGCTGCGATCCTTTGAGATAGCCCTTTTTCTTTTCTCTATCATTATTTTGGACCAATCATCCCCCAACAACCAAATCACCACGACCAACATCATTCCCAAGCAACTACAACTCAAACACCACCACCTTCGCCTCTTTACCTCCACAACTCCAGCCCGCAAACATCGCTTCACCGCCATTCTCAAACGATGCACGCCAACAACCAAACTCCCACCACCTCCGCCTTTCTACCACACATCGTGCCATGGGTTGTGAATGCGTTTCTTTCGCCTCAAAAAGCGGATCAGGAATGCTTCACGCCCCCTTTTCATCCATCCAATGACTGAGCATCGGGTGGCATAGCCCCGCCTCCAAACCCGCTGTGATCCAGAAATTTACAGACACCCCTCCCCCGGGCTATATAAGCGTGAGCACAACGCAGCTCGCGGTGCAGTACGTCGGCAAAAAAGTCAAGAATCAAGTGGGAGCAGTGGAGTGGCAGCAGCAGTGTCGGCGGGGCAGTCAAGTCAGCAGTGTCGGCGGGGCAGTCGAGTCGGGGGACGGAGCTCGAAGCCGATGGGAAAGGCAGATGGGGAGCGCCGGAGAGCGCTCGCCGACCACGCCAGGGGCACGAAGCCAGGCACAGCTACGCTGACATCGCGGCTTGCCCACCATCGCGCCACGAGGGTGCGGGTAGGACCCTTCGGTCTCGTGGACCTGGCCGCTCATCCAGGTTCCACGCGCATTAGGTGCACGGGCCCAGTCTTACTCCCTTGTCTATGAGGGGGTCTTTTCTTGTGTTTTCTTTGAATGCGTGTTGTGGCGCCGTGTCTTGTAAAGTAGAAACTGTTTAAGTGCATGTAAATAAACATTGCTTTATTCGGTTGTAACTCTTGCTTGTAAATTGCATTCTTACTGTATGGCTGTGAATACGTGCTTGCCTTGTCTGAGTGCGTAATAAATGTGTTTGTCGAACTGTTTCCCGTTTCGTTGCGTCCTTTCCTTTGTTTGAAAGTTCCATCTTGCATCACGGAAGGAATTGGTAGAAGGGTGTAAGCACCCGGTAACTAATCACGTCCGTCAGGGCCGACGATAACACCGCTCGGTTATCACTGAAGTACGGAACGGACCGCTTAAGCGGTTCGTGTCCTAGGCCGGCCAGCGGCGAGGTACGATCGCCCGGTCAACTACCCGCGCAGGTACTTAGGTAGGTCGAGTTTGGCGAACAACCCTATCCTGCACGGGTGGCCGATTGGCACGATTGTGGTGTGGTTGAAAGACCCACCTGTGACTCGCTCCTGGCGGTAGCTCCAGGAGGGTCACGACTGAATTGTCCGTTCCGGTGGGCGACGCGGTCGCGATTGGAGTTACGTGGCCGATCGCACGCCGGGCGGACCGAAATTCGTAACAATATCATAACAAGCCACCTGTGACATCATCAAAAAACCCCACTTATTTCGCATGTGAGGAGTATCCTAGAATGGCTGACACATCCCCATTCTTGAATAAGAATGCTCCAGGCAATTTAACCAACACTTGCAGAGGTTTAAATTACTTTTTCTTGATTCAAAACACTCTAAGTGTGTCTGTAAAAACTGCTTCTTTTTCCAGATATATTCACACGTCCCAACAAACTGGGCAATCTCCGCTTGCCGAGGAGTCGATGCAACGCATGGGTGGAGCATAAATATGCATGAGATAAAACATTGGCAGAGCATGAATATCCGTTTTGCATTCAAACTTGGTTACATCACACTCCTCATTTGGTTAGCTCACTGTAACTTAATTCTGCGGAGCTTACTGGATGGCACATTGTCCGTCCGCCAGTCCGTACATCCATAAACACTTTCCACTTCTTCTCTGAAGCTACACATACAATTTTGATGAAACTTGACCACAGCCTTCATCACCTGTGATGAACCAAAGTTTGTTCATGGCATTAAAAAAATGGAGCCCTAAGGTGGTTTACAGGAGGTTGCCCCCCAAAATAGGTATTTGCTTTCTTCTCAGAAACTACACACAAAATTCCGATGAAACTTGACCACAACCTTCATCACCTGTGATGAACCAAAGTTTGTTCATGGCATTTTAAAAAAAAATAAACATCTGAGGGGCTTTACGGGGGGTTGCCCCAAATATGCATTTGCTTTATTCTCTGAAACCATGCACATTATTTTGATGAAACTTGACCACAACCATCATCACCCATGATGTACCAAAGTTTGTTCATACCACAAATTAAAAAAAAAAAAAAATCTGGATCTAAGGGTGTCTTACAGGGGGATTTCCCCTCAAAATAGTTATTTCCTTTCTTCTCAGAAACTACAAACACAATTTATATGAAACTTGACCACAACCTTCATCACCCATGATTTACTAAAGTTTGTTCATGAAATTAAAAAACATTGAGGTCGAAGGGAGTTTACGGAGGAGGGGGTTACCCCCTGAAATATGTATTGCTTTCTTTTCCAAAACCATACACACAATTTCGATGAAACTTGACAGCAACCATCATCACCTGTGATGTGCCAAAGTTCATTCACACTTTTAATAGTTGGGGTCTAAGGGGATGTACAGATGGGGGGTTGCCTTCCAAAATAGGTATTTGCTTTCTTCTCAGAAACCACACAAACAATTACCATGAAACTTTACCACAACCTTTACTACCCATGATGTACTAAAGTTTGTTCATGCCATTTAAAAAAAAATCGAGGTCAATGGAGGTCTACGGGGTGGTTGCCGCCCCAAAATAGGTATTTGCTTTCTTCTCAGAAAGTACATACACAATTCCGATGAAACTTCACCACAACCTTCATCACCCATGTGATGCACCAAAGTTTGTTCACGGTATTGAAAACATCCAGGTCTGAGGGGGTTTACGGTGGTGGGGGTGGGTGAGGGGTTGAGGGAGGCTGCTCCCCAAAATGGGTATTTGCTATAACATTGGTTTAGTGGTAAATTTTGCTGTTTACGTCTCACGTTGACTTTCTCCTCAGTATCATTATTCGACCAGGTGAGCGCCCAGGGGTATTGCCGTTTACATGTATATATACATATATATATATATATATATATATATATATATATATATATATATATATATGTATATATACATATATATATATATATATATATATATATATATATATATATATACTTTTTTTTTCTTTTTTTAATACTACGACAGCAATCGATTGAGCAAAGAGAATTACGTGAATGCTAGAACCAGGGTAGCCGCCTTTGCTCAAAACATTGTCAAATTGTTCATGAACATTCTCAAAAATGGTGAACATTTGTCAAAAATGAAATAAACTGATTACATAGTGCATCACATGCAGTTACTAAATTCATTGACCAGACTATGGCTAACGGATAGGGACATAGTGGAAAATAACATAAGAATATGAAATTCACAATCAAGACAAAACAATGAAAGAATTCACTCTTCCCTTGCTGGGATAAGCAGTATGACCAAGAGATGGCACCACCCACTGACAATGGTCAGTCGATGATGGGACTCACAACCAATGAAGGTGGTCCCAGAGGTGGTAGAGGATAAATATAGGGTGTTGTCGAATTGGTATAATTTACAACAAACTTCAAATATTCACGTAGTTATTTTTAAATAGTCTTTGCTCTTCAAAAAAAGATATTTGCTACGAGGAACAGCTTTATGAAAAAAGATGTGCAGTGAATGCGTGCGCGTGCGTCCATGCGCACTCATACTTATAAACTCCAGCACCAAATTGATTACCCCGTTTGCTCCATTAGAACTTTTTCCAGGCCATGTTGAACACGTTCTGTGGCATAGACCATTTTTTTGGGGGGGTTATCTTTTCGTATTTGTCTTCCAGAAGTTTAAAAGAAGGTCTTCATTGTTTTCCTCTTTCTTTCAAATACCAAACTAATTGATTTATTGATAAAATTGAAAAAGACAGTAAACAAAAGTGATTCGCAAAGATGAACAACAACACAAACAATTTCTCACGTTTAAAAAATATTGGTTATTCTTCAAACTTTATATTTCACAGGAAAGGAATGTGCCATGGCATGTCAGTAAATCACTCACCCTCCTCTTACTCGTCCTCCCACACATACCTGACTCCCATCCGGTCTTTCCCCGCGTGCTTGTCCATTCTCCACCCCAACTCCCTTACTCCCAAAACATGCTGATAAAAGTAGGGAAAGGCGTGCTGCACCCTGTTATCAGGATATCCCATCGATGACAAAAGTCAATGCGATTCGGCACCATGCTTTGCCAATGGAACAGCAGGTGGAGAGGTACTCCCTTTGCGAGTCCGTTTGTTCATGGGTACATACGACGAAGCAACGGCTGTCTCAGTTTGGGCGAATTCATGTTTGGCTTATGGGTGTCATGAGATCCAAGCAAACTGAGAAAATCAGGGCGTAGCAGTTTCCATGCACCTCGACTTTCACTTTTGGTCATTGCTTAATGTGTCCACGAAGGTGGTTTCATGTGTCAAAGCTTTCGAGGTCTGGTATTCCATCTCAATTCAAGCACTGGTCAATCGGCTTACTTCTATTTTTTGTGTTAAAATTACAGCAAAAGGAAGACAAAAAAAACTATATATATATATATATATATATATATATATATATATATATATATATATATATACATATATATATATACATATATATATATACATATATATATATTGACTGACTCCCCACTCCGAAGAAAGTGCAGCACTCTCCTCCCACACCTCTGTCACTCTGTGGCTCTCTCTGTCTCTGCCTCTCTGTCTCTATCCAGCTGTCTGTCTCTGAGTCTCTGTCTCTGTCTCTGTCTCTGTCTCTCTCTCTCTCTCTCTCTCTCTCTCTCTCTCTCTCTCTCTCTCTCTCTCTCTCTCTCTCTCTCTCTCTCTCTCTCTCTCTCTCTCTCTCTCTCTCTCTCCCTCTCTCTCTCTCTCTCTCTCTCTCTCTCTCTCTCTCTCTCTCTCTCTCTCTCTCTCTCTCTCTCTCTCTCTCTCTCTCTCTCTCTCTCTCACCCCCTGCTGGTCGTTGGTGAGTCGTGCGTGGTTGTGGCGTCATGGCGGCTCCGTGTGTGCAGCTGTGAGTACTGTGTTGTTCCTATCCCCATTTCTTTTCCCTCTGTATCCCCGTACGTGTTTGTGGAGTTTTTTTTCCCCTGTTTCCCTTCCTGCTGAGACGAGAAAGAGAGAGAGCGCGCTCGGTAGGTACTTTGTGGGTTTTCCTTGAAACCTTCGGTTTCTGGGCCTACTTTTCATCTGCCTTGTTTTCATAGGCCTGCCGTTTATCGGTGATTTAGCTTCTTCCTTATACTCTTCTTTTCCCTTATACTTCATTTGACCCCACTTTCTGGTTGCTTGTGACGGTTTTCCTTTGTTAAACTTAAAAACTCTTCTTTTGTTTTCAGCTATGGCAAACAGTCGTTTGCAGAATAGCATTTACGAGTCACTTACTCGTAAGAATGGGGTATTAGTTTGTCCACCCGACGGGGTTCGGGTTGAGGACGTCGTGACAGGCTTGGGAGAACTCGTTGGTTTCGAAAATGTGTTAGCAGCTTCAAAGATGAACCCACGAGTTGTTGTTTTCCTTTCCGAGGAGCGCTACGTCGCTCAGGCGGTTAAAACCGGTTTGTCTTTACCGCCAGATATTTTCGTTAGCGTTAGTATGTTGGACTCACCGGCGGTGAAAGTCACTTTATCAAATTTACCGCCTTTCGTTAAAAGCGAACAGATCTTGTCCGTTTTAAAACGGTTTGGCACGGTGTTGTTAAAAATCTCCATGATTCCTTTTCGTTTGCGTTCGGATTCCACAGTCTGCCATATTATGACCTTCCGGCGGCACTGTTACATGGTGTTAAAAAACAACGCTCAATCGCTCAATGCCTCAGCTACGTTGGTAGTTGAAAATCGAAATTATCGAATGTACATTGCAACAGAGACAACTCGAGGGGGAGCACTCAGTAGAGTGCAAAACCTCTGCCGCCAATACTGCTGGGTCACTTAAGTGAACCTGATATCCTATTCATTGTAGGTCAAAACGGATCAGACTCTACTGAACCACGATTGAATAAACTAAACTAGGTCAACGCGCATGTAGAAATGCCCCCCCAAAAATTGAAATTTTAAAAAGTAAAATTGAATGCCCTCCTATTCAAATCCATAATTCGAATGTTAAGTTGTGTGCATAGAGTGTGAATGTGTTTCCCTGGAGGCGGTCTTGAAAAGGCCCGCCCCGAAAGGCAAGAGGAACTGCCTGAGGTCAGTCTGCGATCTGCTTCATGAGGAGTGGTTTGGTCAGCTGTTCCTCCTCGGTTATGGATCCAGCCTGAGGTCATCCACAGGTTCATCCTGAGTCCAGTCACAGAGCCTCTGACTGTCCTGACTCCCTGCATGGCTTGACACGTCTTTCATCCCATCGATCCGCCTGTGGAGCCCAACACCGAGATTGGCCTAGTCTGGTGTTCGGGCCAGGCCTGGATTCGCATACTGGACCTTGTGAGAAACCAGCTGGAACACACCATAGATCTTTCTTTCCTGTGCCGTCGACCTTACGGCAACTGAACGCACGCCGAGGCTGGTGCGTGAGCGGTGCGACAAAAGGAGGCTGTCGCCGCCATCTTGCCATGCGGCATGCGTGAGCCATGCCGATAGGAGTACGAGCGCCATCTTGCCACGCTGCATACTCGAGCTTGGGCGCTCGAATCCGACAACATCGGCTTGTCACGAGCCGCATTCGTGCCTTCGACACTTTTCCTCTCGTCCATGAGGCATCACCAAGTACTCCGTGTCTTGTCTGCATGTTGTCTGCATGTTGTCTGCATGTCGTCCAGGCCTAAGGTTTATCTCGCTTGGGTTCCCTTCGAAACCTGTATCCGTAGCTCCCTTGTTAAGAGCGGGTTATAGATTAATGATAACGTTTGTGAATGCTTTGCTTGTGTCGTGTTTCCCCGATGTGTCCCCAATAAATCTGGCTGATACATATGAAAGTTGCCGCCTTGAATTTATTCGTGCCGCACCAAGGAACAATCCACTCGATTTGTATATAAAACCAAAACGGGCTACGGACTGGCAGACTTCGCTCAGTCTCTGACAAACCCACTCTGTAGCTGGAGTCTATATCCCCAACTGGCATGGCCCAGGGTTACGTTGGTATCGTGATCTGAGGCACATGACCCGAGACCTGTGCCAAGCTAGCCGGCGTTATAACCCCTGAGACGGCGGTGCTGTTGAGAAATAATTATTTTATTTGTTATATTCGTCAAGATGAAATCAACAATGCTGATGATATGGATGTACGAAAAGTTCGAGACTATTCTCATCTTACTGGTAAATACAGAGGAGCTGCTGATCAAAGTTGTGATGACAATTTATAAACTTCCTCTTTATTCCAGTCTTTCTTCACAACAATGCTTACTCTGACACACTTATTCATGAGAGAACAAAGCGAAACACTTGGATACATTACAGCCATTCCCAACAAAGACCCAAAATACACCTCGTTTACAAAATCAATCATCTCACAAATCTCATATACAGTATGTATTTGATTTCTTGATTTATACAAATTGAAGGCAAGTCGTTTATCCAACTTAGCCACAAGTTTCACATCATTTCCAAATCTCTAAACTCGTTTCTCAAATGAAGACAAAATAAAACTTTTATTATGAAAAGGAATTTACCCTTGTGACTAAATGGATGCTTTAGAAACATTTGATGAAACAAAATTACCATCAAAAGATAAATTATTGAAAAACCTAAACAACACACACATTTCAGTTTTTTATGCATGGTCAAGGCTCATGGAAGGTTGAGGTCACAGAATAGATCAGGACACAAAATAACAAAGGGAACAACAGAAATAAGGGGAAATGCCAACAGCAGGGCAGTTGAAAAAGTCGACAGAGATGGGGAAACGATGATGGGGTAGGGGAGAAATCAGGGGATTGACAAAATGGATACATTAGCAAAATTTTGGGAGTTGCGTGGGGTGGTTTAACGGATGTAGAAAAGATCATGGTTTTGGATGGGGGATGACTTGAGATGGTGGTGAACAACTGTCTTGAAGACCTGGAGGGAAGAATGAAATTGAAGATAGTGTGGAAGTTGGTTCCACAGGAAGGAAAAAAGAGGAACAAATGAGTGGAGGTGAACAGTGGTTCTGGATTTTTGAAGTTTTACAAGGAGGGGTTGCTGGAGAACCGTGTGCATCCTGCAGATACCTGGGTTGAGAAAAGCACTGAGAGGTCAGAGGGTGCAAGAGCAGAAATGAGGCAGAAGACGGAGAACACCGACCTGTCTGCGATAGCGAAATGATCGGCCCATAAACTTAGCTTCATCGTGAGACATTCCAATGATCTTGAAAGCCTTGGTTTCCATGGCATCAAGCTGAGCAAGATGTGAGGCAGGGGAGCCAGCCCAGAGGGGAAAGCAATACTCCATAAAGCTGTGGATGAAAGTCTTGTTGGTGGATCGTAGCTCAGGTGTGCCAAGAAAGGATATCGCATGACAGTCGGCATCTGGCTTTGGAGATCAACTTACTTTGAAACGTGGCTTGCCCAAGAGAGATCATGGCTTGAGAGTGAACCCCAAGAGTTTGAGTGACTGAATCTCTTCAAGAGGGTTGTTGAGAAGTAGATGGGATGGTTTTTGGTCAGGTCCTTTTGGAGAGAGAGAGAGTGATATATATATATATATATATATATATATATATATATATATATATATATATATATATATATATATATATATATTTTTTTTTTTTTTTCTCAGGATTGAAAGACATATTCCAAGTGTTTGACCAGTTTGTGGTTTTGAGAAGAGGGACAAAGCTGTTGCCTGTCTGTCAGAAGGATGAGGGACGTCACGGTAGAGAGTGGAGGCTTTAGAAAAAAGATAATGAGGATTTTCCAGAGAGGCAATGAGATCATTGATAAAGATTAGGAATAAAATCGGTCGTCTTTCTGTCTTCTACCATCTCCTCTCCGGCCTTGACCCCCGCTGCTCTGTCTGTGATCTGTCCCCCAATATTTCCTCAGGGCACTCAAGGTCCACCAAAAAACCCCTTCTGGTGAAACTGCCAAAATCAAAAATCACTGCTCACCTTCACTCTTTCATTCCTCTTTTTTCCTGCATCTGGAACAAACTCCCACACTCTCTTCAATCCCACTCCTCCCTCCAGGTCTTCAAAGCAGCTGTTCACCACCATCTCTTATCTTCCCCATCCAAAATCTTGATCTTTACTACGCCTGTTAATCCACCCCAAACCCACCTCCTTCATATTTCCTGTTTTCCTTCCTGAAAGTCCCTGTAGTACCATCTTGTTTACCCCTGTGTATCCCTGCCCCATCCTTCTTCCTTTCACAGATATCCCATTGTCTTTGTTCCCCAATATTTTGTGTTTCCCTCTCCCACCTCTCTTGTCTCCTGCCTTCTTATATGTTTCTGTGTATTATCTCTTTCATGAGCCTCGATTTGGTATACAAAAAAAAGAAAAAAATTGGTGCCGAGAACACTGCCTTGGGGTATTCCAACCTTGACAGGAAAGGAGAATAAAGGATTCCGTTAAGAGCCACATGTTGGCTATGAGAGTGGAGGAAGTCAGTGATCCAAGAGTGGAGTTGGCCTTGGATTCCATAGGAATCCTTGGACAGTTTGTCGAGCAAGACAGGATGCCAGACTGTATTGAAAGCGAGATATGTCCAGGCAGATGGGCCCGATCTCATTTCTGATATTGAGGGCCTCCATCCATTGTTTGGAGACTTGAAGCAGAATATCCAAGGTCGAGTGACCAGGTTTGAAACCAATTTGATTATTTGAGATGAGGCTTTTGGAGAAAAGGAATGATTTTATGTCGGCCCCGATGATGGATTCCATGATCTTGTTGATGATTGGGAGTTAGCTAATTAATCTGTCATGAAGGAGATCCTTTTTTGCACCAATTTACATGAAATTAACACATTGCTATCTTGAACGGCACTCAGTTGAGCGTGTACTTCTGCCAGGCTGAACAATTTACAATTTGTAGCCCAGTAATGCTGTGATGTTGGTTGATTTCCAAGCAGATGGAAGATAAACTATGGGAAATGACAGGATGAAAAGGGCAGAGAGGAAGTGCAAGAGCAGCACAGAAGGTTTTGAGATCATGTGAGCTGATGCATTCCTGTCCATTTGCAGAGTCAGAGTCGAGGGTAACCAGAAACTTTTACACCTTCTCAGGTGCAAACGAAACAGAATTCAGGAGCAGTTGGGTATGGCTGAGAAGTGTAGAGAGAGATAGAGATATATGGACACAATATTTTGAAGCAAACACAGATTTGAGGTATTCGGCCTTCTCATGAGCACAGGTGACCATGGTGCCATTTGAAGTGAGGGCAGTGATGGAAGGTGAGCATACACCAGCAACAGATTTGACAAGGTACCACTGAGTTTAAGAGAAGGAAGACAAGTTTGAAAGCTCATTCTTGAGATTGGACAGATGTTTTCTCACTGTGCTGAAAGTAGACACACTTATTGCGGGCTTTGTGGAATGACCTGTGATTGCCTTCGGTTGGTTTTGCCTTCCAGGAGGAGAATGCAAGTTGATTTAATGCAACATCCTCACCACATGATTCAGAGTACAAAGAGTGAGAGGAAGGGTAAAATAACTGGACGAGATGTGATGAATCTGTGCATAAGAGAGTGCAGGTTTTTGTGGAAGAATTCCCAAGCTGAATTAATATCAGGGCAGTAGATATAGGAGACCAGTCCTGAAGTGTGATAGCTGCTTGCAACCTCTGCCAGTTTGCCTGAATGAAATGCCAGAGTGGCTGGTGCTGAGGCTCTGCTCGGAGAATGGCTGGAGACCTTCACAAGCACATGATCAGATGAGCCATTTGGGGCAGAGGATGAGGAAGATACAGTAGAATCTGGATAATAAGCGTGTGCGTGAATATAAGCGCATATGAAAAATAAGCCCACACGGGCCTTCCTATTTTATTTCTCCATTAAAATAAGTGCATGTTAAAAAATTAGAGTAAGGCTTTGAAAACTGAAAATATTATCAACTCAAACACCACAGTATTTTGTGTTTTATTGGCATATAGACTTTAAGTCTGAATTTCTTACATGTCTGGGACTGGTACTTACAAGAGTTGTACATTCAAAACAACATATATATATATATATATATATATATATATATATATATATATATATATATATATATATATATATATATATATATATATATATATATATATATGTAGTCATAAAAGGATGTTTTACGAATCTTTATGATAAAGGGTCGCAAAACAATGTTTTCCATCACAATCAAAATTGACAAACCAGTGAACTGTCGATCATACACCCATGAAAACAAGATTGAGATTATCGAGTTTTACAACTGTTGTAAGAACCAGTACCAGACGTTTAAGAAATTTGGACTGAACACGAGGACTTTGATGTGAATAGTGAACAATGAGGAAATAATTGTTCAGAGTGTGAAAGGCTCGAAGAAGATAGGGAGTGGAAGATGGGCCTTTTACCCGGATATGGAAAACGAACTTGTTGCAGAGTTTAAACAGATACATACTCAAGGACTGAAAATGAAGCATTGATGTTCAAGACATGAATCAACCAACTGTGCAGTGAGAAGTACGCCAACGCCAACTTTAAGTTTTCTCGTGCTTGGTTCAACCCATTCAAGAAGAGGCACAGGACTTCATAGAGCCAATACCAACATTCACAGAAGCAGTGTATCAGATAAACTGGAGAAAGTGGAGAATTTCCATAAGTTTGGTCTTGGAGTCGTCGACAAAAGGTACACAGAACGGGGAAGTTCAAAAGTTTTGTTATGTAGACATTGTTCATATTGACCAGTCACCACTGCCATTTGTCTTCATGACCAGGAAAACATACACCAATAAGGGAGATGAAGTTGTTTGGGTGAAAAGGGCAGGTTCCGGACTGGATAAATGGCAGTGTACTTTGCAAGTTGCAGTGTTTGCCGATGAAGTATCCCGCCTCAAGCTGATGGTGTTTTGAGAGAAGGGAGTCCAGATACCTCAGAAAGAGAGGAACACGTATGACCAGTCATCATTCTTTTCCAGAAAAAACACATGGGTGGTTGAGGCAGAAACTGTTTAGGATTAACCACGTGTACAAGCTGACATGCCACGATGATCGCCACAAGCTCATTGTTGCTGATGTTCACTGAACTCAGAAGACTGACAACGTGAAGAAGACCTTTAAGGCAGTTAACATCACTGTGGCTTTGATCTCCCCTGGATGTACCTCACTGCCACAGCCTCTGGTTGTGGCTGTGTTCAGTGTCGTGAAAATCAAGCTGGAAATCATCCAGAACAAACACATGCTTGACAACTTGGACCTGTATGCTAATAGCAGCTTCACTGCTGGTGACAGGCATGCGTTGATCACTAAGTGGATAGCAGAGGCATGGGGGAAATTCTGTACCAACCAGGAGGGTATTTGCTGCTCCTTTGTCAAGACCAGCATCGCACTGCCTGTAGAACAGATGATGACAATATACTGTACATTTGGAGGGGCTGGAGGGATAGGAATTCCCAGATAAACCCAAGAGTGACAGCAAGGACAAGGATGGTATGCCTTTGATGAACTTATCTCGCAATTGAATTGCAACTGTGTATTGATGTAGTTTTTAGACGGTTACCAGTATCACTGTTCAGAACTGAGGATTTAATGAACGTTTAACACATGGACCTTACCTATGCAAGGAAATTATCGATTTCACTATAGTTTTCTTGCAATGTTTGCTCGATAAAGAATTCTTGAATTCAGTTCTTGTGTTTAGTAATTTTTTTCCGAGGTACAGCCAATTAAAAGAACATTTACCATTATAAGAGCATATCATGGCTTTTTGAATATGTATAATCACATATCGAAAATAAGTGCACTTGTCAGGCTTTTTAAATACAAGCCATGTGGAAAATATGTGCAAATGTGTTCCACTAAATCAAAAAATAAGTGCATATGCTTATTATCCAGATTCTACTGTACATTGGAGGAGAAGATGGTCATCACCAAATTCAGAAGGGAAGATTTTTCATTGGGAGAAATCCAGGTGGGAAAATTCATGGATTGAGTCAGTCCCATGGAGTCACAGAAGTCCTTTGCAGAAGTTCCATGGCTGGTGAGAGAGGTACCAACGCCGAGCCAATTATGGTGACAATTTAACTCACTACCTATGAGGAAGAGAGAGTTTAGGTGAGTGATTAAAAGTCGGTCAATGTCTTCTGAGAGATATGTAGATGGAGCTGTCAATGTTGGGAGAACGGTACAACACACAAACATACATGAGGTGGGAGCACAGGGGAAGTTGTAATGCACAGGGGAATATCATTACATGCATATCAATCACCTCTGTGTCCTGCCGGACACAGCCGCAAATCGATGAATATCATCATGAGCAAAATATCTTGCAAAAACTGGACATAAAAAAAATATTGGTGAATATCATGACTTGTATCTTCAAACTTGTGTAAAATGGGGGGTTGAAACTCTGCTTGGAATTAATATCCTTATCACAAATAGAGCATTTGTAAGGTCACTTTCATTGGTTGTTATCTTCATTTACAGGTTTCAGAAGGTTGGAGGAAGTTCTGTCAGAACTCAAAATCTCCACCTCCTTTTTGGTAAAGGATCATGATTCATGAACAAAACTGTGAAAATTCATTGTCAAAGACTTGTTCCAAAGGCTCTTTTCAAAATCTTCAGTGAACGTCCGACGGCCTTCAGTTGGAGCTCGTTTTTAGTGACATTCCCCAGAATTATTTTTAAGTACTCAGTAATGATTTTCTTTATCATTCCTGTAGCTCCAACTATCGCTGGTACAATTTCAGCTTTCTTGAATTACCACATCCTCTTGACCTCATTTTTCAGATCATAATATTTGGGGTTTTTCCTGATTTCTCTGACATTTAGTACAAAGTCATTGGGAATTGAAACCTCAATCAACAATGCTGAATTTTCCTTTTTGTGTTTGAGCACGATGTCCGGATGCAATGCTTTGTTTGCAATGTCTTTATATGTTCATTTTTATATGTCCTATATGTGAGCACGATGTTAATTTTCAAGGATCGGATTTGGTTTGTGTTTTCATGATTGCTCTGGGATCAGGATATTAAAATGTTTACAGATGTGCCAGTGGATTACTCTACAAACGCTGTAATGTCTTTTCTGTGTACAACTGTTCCAACATGAGTTTTTTACTCCATGAAAAGAGGAGGCTGGTACTTTCTGTTTCTACCCCACAAAACCTGCATTTGTCTGATTGACTAAATCCCACCATTTTCTTAAAAGCGTAAGTGTAATGCCTTTGGTCTTGGGCATTGATGATGATTCATTTTCTATCCCAATTAATTTGACCTCTTGCCTCTCTTTAGCCATTCCAAAGAGCCTTCCTTGTCAATCCCTGTCCCATCAAGCTCTTTTTTTTAATCTTAATGCTCTTTCGTCATTCTTCTATGTGTCAGAGTATATCTGCTGATATTTATTTTTGTAGTTTTCCTTTTTGTTCTTTGCAATCACTGAGGCTGTGTGTGTTTCTCTTTTGCTTTCCTGTGCAGTATCCATCATTTGCTCCAGATTTTGGAAGTTTTTTTTGCTGAATGGATGAAGGATCCCTCTTCTGGTTTGTTTTCTTGCTCGTGTACAAATCTCATCCGATTGTCGATGGAGCTTTTCACATGCTCCGCTAGTCCTACACATGATGTTCTGTGCACTTGATTAAGCTCCATCAGACTACCTACTCCCTCTCGTCTCAGTAAGTACAACCTTGGTATACATTAGTTTTTGTATAACAGTTTGTGAATAGTTTGAAGTTTCCTTGTTTTGATATCTAAGTTGTTGATCTCCAATTGTGGCCAGTTTATATATGCACAGCTATATTGGAATACTGGCACTGCAAATTGGTTTTTAGCCTTGGTTTTGTTTCTTAGAGGGGTATGACTTCAGAATTTATCTCATTCTGCAAAGGTACTCTTTGCTGATTATTTTATGCATCTTTTTGTGTAGTACCTGGGGACCTTTTTCTATTCCGAGGTATTTGTGGGGTCCTTCGTTTTGTAGTATGGATCCTCATATGCTTTTTCAAACTGCCTTTTTGCGAGAAACTCTCATCGCAGATAGAACACTTGTGTGGGCGCTCTCGAGTGTGGGTGATACCATGGAAGTTCAACTTCTGTTTGGAAATAAAACCTTTATCACAAACAGAGCATTTGTAAGGACGTACTCCTGTATGGATCATCATATGCATTTTCAAACCACTTTCTCTCGTGAAAGCTTTACCACAGACAGAACATTTGCAGGGACGTTCTCCTGTATGAATCCTGATATGTTCTTTCAAACGAACTTTTTTGTTGAAATCTTTCCCACAGACAGAGCATTTGAAAGGGCGCTCTCCAGTGTGGGTCCTCATATGCACTTTCAAAATGCCTTTTTGAGAGAAAGTTTTATCACAGACAGAGCATTTATGTCGGTGCTCTCCAGTGTGGATGGTACTATGGATTATCAAGCTGTGTTTAAAAATAAAATCCTTATCACAAATAGAGCATTTGTAAAGGCCTTCTCCTGTATGCTTCTTCATATGCATCGTCAAATCATATTTTGTCGGAAAAGCTTTATCACAGACAGAACACTTGTGTGGGCGCTCTCCAGTGTGGGTGATACTATGGCGATTCAATCTCTGTTTTGAAGTAAAATTTTTATCACAAATAGAGCACTTGTAAGGACGTTCTCCTGTATGGATCCTCATATGCATTTTCAACTCGCACTTTTGAGAGAAACCTTTATCACAAACGGAGCACTTGTGCGCACGCCCTCCAGTGTGGATGGTACTATGCGTGATCAAGCGGTGTTTATAAATAAAAGCCTTATCACAAATCGAGCATTTGTGAGGGCGCACTCCTAAATGGATCTTCAAATGCTTTTTCAAACTACGTTTGTCAGAAAAAGCTTTGTCACAGACAGAACACTTATGCGGGCGCTCTCCAGTGTGGGTGGTACTATGGCGATTCAATCTCTGTTTTGAAATGAAATTCTTCCCACAAATAGAACATTTGTATGAGCACTCTCCTGTGTGGATCCTCATGTGTATTTTAACGTTTTTCAGTGTCACAAATTCCATTCTGCACATGTCACACTTATAATCCATTTCCCTTTTGAGAACCTGTTTCTGTTTGTTTAATTTAACATTAAGCTTTGTGTTGTGAGGACCAGATATACACTCGTATTTTAAAGGTAGTGAGTGTTCTTGTGATTGTTGCTTAAAAAAGCCCATCTTCAATCCCAAGCTGCTCCTGGGCCTTATTTGTCCAATATTACTTCTTGATTGTTCTACAAAAACAAAGAACAAGTCATTTTATTTTCTTTTGCTTTCTTTTATATTTATAATTTTATATTAGTCATTGTAGTCATTTATAATTTCTTTTGCCAAAATCAAAATGTAAAATATTTAACGGTATTCGTAAAATTTAATACATTCTGAGTGCAAAGATTAAATGTTCATTTTGAAGTTTCTGCTCACCAGTATCAGAACAGGAAGTACTGCCATGTGGCAGATGAACATCCTCTGATTCTTCCTTTACAGAAACATATTTTAAAGCCTCTGAGATACATGAATCATTGTTGTGTTGGCTGTATTCCATGTTTATAGGATCGTCTTCACCTGCACACAATTCAGTGTCAGTCTTTTGCAGAGACATTCCATTTAAAATGCTGCCAAATACAAATAAGGTCAATAAGATATTTATTCAGATCTGAAAAAGTATTAGTTAATTCCAATATAATTACTACACAGATAAAGGACATTTGGTCCAGGCCAGTGACCAGCACTTGCATCAAATGAACACATTGCTAACCAGAATGGCACTCGGTGGAACGCATACCTCGTCTGGGCTGAACAGTTTACGTTTTGTATCCCATTCATAGACTGGATCTGGATCGGGACCTGAACCAAAATCAAATCTGTTCGCCCTTTTCACATACCCAACTTGTCCACAAAGTTTTGTCCTCATCAGTCTATAACTTTTTGAGATAAACAGACAGATGGGTGAAAACATGACCTCCATCCATCCACCTTTGGTGGCAGAGATAAATATGGTAAAATGACTTGTTTTCCGATTCATGTTCCAATTTGTGTTCAGGATACAACATTCACTTTAAATAAGCTGTTCCTCGATCATAAATTGTTCAGACAGATGGAAGGACGAACACAAACCAATTGCGTAACCCCGCTTTTTGCTTCATGTACGTGAGATTATCATGATCATTTGAAGCATTTGTTTGTTTGACTTCTATGCACTCTTGTTTGACCGCTGAACCAAATTAGCTTAAAACTGCAGCTTTTGCTTCGGTGGGAAAAGGGTAGAAAAGGCAATGAGTGGTTGAAGGGATTGAGGGAAGTGAGTGAAGGGGTAGAAGGGAATGGAAGAAAAAGTTACTGAGTAGATAGAATAAAAAGGGAGTGGGTTTGTAGGTGTTTGCTGTACTGGGCCATCTCGTCATATAATTAAATTGGGAAGCTGCAAAAGCAATATAATGTTCAAATGTTGAAGTGTGCTGAACTAGAGCTCCAAAAACACAATTCCCTTCAACAAGACTTTGCAATTTTGTACTTGTGTTTCTTGTCCTTAAGCAAGTCATTCTGCATGGAAATCATCACAATATATATATATATATATATATATATATATATATATATATATATATATATATATATATATGTATCAGAACTTTTATTCATGTTCACAGAAAGTGGGGGGAGCAAAAGGAGAAAAGATAAATATACATTTTAAGGAATGGTAAAATGGGAAGGTCTTTGGGGATGGGGGAGAGAAGAAAGACATTTGGGGGTGGTATGATTAAAGAGAAAGGAGTGGA
This sequence comes from Eptatretus burgeri, assembly GCF_056783735.1. NCBI lineage: Eukaryota > Metazoa > Chordata > Myxini > Myxiniformes > Myxinidae > Eptatretus > Eptatretus burgeri. The sequence goes on along the minus strand of NC_140964.1, from coordinate 58,188,945 downwards.
GGATGGATGAGGATTCACTATTGTAATGCAAACCAATCTTTATCGACAGTCACAAACTTTCCAGTTGTAGTCAAAATGGAATTGTTTTCCCCACAAACTAGGAACAACTTTCCTATCACCATAAAATATATGAATTTCAGAAAATGAATCATATGACATTCATCAGCACAATTTAGCACTTTCTATTAAGGAACACAAACCTGTATCAACAAGAGGAGAAGCACTGCTAGATTCTTGTGTTGATGCATCATCATCTGTCTCTTTAATCAGAACAGATGTGTTCCAAAGGTTTTGAGGAGCATCGATTTGGAAATTAGCTCTCTCTTCCAGATCACCTACACCAACACACAACTCAAAATCTAACCCAATACCATACTGAGAAGGTAGACGTCCAAACTACAGTTGCTGAAATTTTTATTTGTTAACTATAACTTGGTCCTTGCTTAGGATTTATATAAAAATTTCAGAATAAAATTGATTCTTGCCTTTTGCAGGTGAGGTGAAAACAATGTCCATATTTTGTGGAGTGCATGCCTCTGCCAGACTGAACAATTTATGTTTTGTATCCCACTGAAAGGCCGGTTCTGCTTCTGGACTTTAACCAAAGTCTAATCAGCTTGTTCTTGTTAACTACCCAATTCATCTTCCAAGTTGCGATAATCCATCCACAACTTTTTGAAATATCATACTCTATGTCTATATGAAATACCATGCTCTATTTTTTGGCTCCATCTCTCAATGGTGAAGAATCAATGAAAGAATTCTCGCATCTGGATCTTCACCAAAATCGAAACAAAAAGTCAGTCACCCAACCAACCTGTACACTAGGTTTCATCCGAAACGGTCCATAACTTTTTAAGAAATCCTGCTCAAAGGTAGCCATACATATAGGGGTGAAAATATAACTTTTGGTGGCAGAAGTTAAAAAAAAAAACCCCAAAAAAACACCAAACATTATTCAATCACGGATTTCCAAGATACGAATAATTATGCGATTAATTTAGATGTTCAAACAACAAATAAAAATAAGCCAGATGGTGCCGAAAGATAGGGGTAAACAAACATCTTCCTGTGTGTGGATAACATAAGTACACTGTTGAACAGGGAGTCAACTCTCCAACACAAAATTGCTCCAAGATATTCCATAAGTTACAAAAAATATACATCAATGGTAGAACATCAAGGTATGTCTTGGTGTACTGAGGTGTATAAAAAAGTCACATACCAGACTTGGGCTTTAATGGATCATCATGAAGGTGGAGAGTGCATTCATCACTTAACCCAATTCCACAGAAACCATGAACGTTTTCCAAATGCATGTTTTGGGATCCAAAACATGTTAAAGGAGAATGCATCAATGGAAACTTTTGGCAGAAACTGCAAAGTTCACGAATAACAGTTTCCAAGTTGACGAAAAGACTTCCCAACAGAGAAGAGCCTGCAAGTTGGACAACTTGTGGCTTCAAAAACGATTTCACAAATTTACAGAAGTCAGCATACATTGCAAATGGAAATTTCTCTTTGGCGAGAGAGAGAAGTTCGGTTTGTAAGGAATCCGACTCAATACAAGCTCGAATTACTTTCTGATTCTCAATTCCAAGGTTATTGATCACTGCTTGGGCTGTTTCTTTTCTCAGGCCTTCTGATTGCAGCCATTCCAAGAAGTTGTCCATTTCACCGATGATCTGCCAGGATACAGTACATATTTTAACAAGAAGGGCACTCAGTAGAGTGCATACCTCCACCACACAATGTCTGATCCAGTGGAACATATCAAACCCAATAATTTTTGAAATATTCTGCTATGTATTGTTTTTGGCCCAATCTCTCAAAGGTGAAGTAGCACTTTAAAAATCCTCATATCAACAAACATCTTCACCAAAATCGAATCAATTCGTCCTTCTCACAAACCCAACATTTCCACCAAGTTTTGTCCAAATCTTTCCATAATTTTTGGGAATGTGGTGCTGAATGTCATCTTTGGCCACATCTCTCAATGGTGAAAAATCAATGAAAAAATTCCAGTGTCCGGATCCGTAGCCAGATCTTCACAAAAATTGAAACAGTTTGTCCTTGGCATACAACAAACCTGTACATCAAGTTTCAGCCAAATCAGTCTTCAACTTTTTGAGATATCCTGCACAAAAACAAACAAACACGAAAAAGACGTCCTGCAGAGCATGATACTTGCAAAATCCATAAAACAAACTTGACCTCAAAAATAATTGGTGGTTGAATTCAATGACCAAATATTCAACTCCTCCTCATATTTCAAGTCAATCGGATGCAAATGAACAATTTTAGAAATTTGGCCAAAGTTGTCCTTTTGGCCAATGTTGACCTCAAAACTAATTAGTGGTTGAATTCAGTGACCTGATATGTAAATCCTTTTCAAATTTCAAGTCAATGAGATGAAAATTGAGGATTTTAGAAATACCTCCTCAGTTGTTGAACTTTGGCTTATGTTGATCTTTTGGTCGATGTTGACCTCAAAAATAATTGGTTAGTTTAATTCAGTGACCTGAAATATATATCCTCTTCAAATTTCAAGTCAATCGGATGAAAATTGAGGATTTTAGAAATCTCCCTTAAGTTGTTGACCTTTTGACCTCAAAAACAATAGGCTTCTTCCTTATGACAAACTCTACCATGTGGTGAAGCTTTGTGAAGATCGGTTTAAAATTGTGACTTGTAGGCAACAAAAAGACAGACAGACAAACAGACAGAATAACAAGCAGACGTCGTGCAGAGCACGATACTTGCAAAATCCATAAATCAAATTTGACCTCAAAAATATTTGGTGGTTCAATTCAATGACCAAATATGCAACTCTTCAAATCTCAAGTGAATCTGATGAAAATTGACAATTTTAGAAATTCGGCCTATGTTGACCCTTTTGGTCAATGTGGACTTCCAAAATAATTGGCTGGTTGAATTCAGTGACCTCACACACACACACACACACACACACACACACACACACACACACACACACACACACACACACACACACACACACACACACACACACACACACACACACACACACACACACACATATATATATATATATATATATATATATATATATATATATATATATATATATATATATATATCCTCTTTCAAATTTCAACTCATTCAGATGAAAATTGAGGATTTTAGAAATCTCACCTAAGTTGTTGACCTTTGGCCGATGTTGACCTTTTGACATCAAAAACAATAGGCTTCTTCCTTATGACAAACTCTACCATGTGGTGAAGTTTTGTGAAGATCGGTTTAAAATTGTGACCTGGAGGCGACAAACAGACAGACAGAATAACAAAATTGACTAACCAATATACCTGAAAAGTCGTGAAAAATGCAAGTAACAAGAAAGACATCGTGCAGAGCACGATACTTGTGAAATCCCAAAAACAAATTTGACCTTAAAAATAATGGGTGGTTGATTTCAGTGACCTGATGTGCAAATCCTCTTCAAATTTCAAATAAATCGGAGGAAAAGTGACGATTTTATAAATTACACATAAGTTGTTGACCTTTGGCTAAGGTGGATATTTTGACCTCAAAATCAATGGGCTTCTTGCATTTCATGAAGTTTCATGAGGATCGGTTTAAAATTGTGACCTGTAGGTGATTGACGTGCAAAAAGACAGACAGACAAACAAGAAGGCGTCAGGTGGTCGCCTGACTAAGATGATGAAAATCATGCAAATGACATCACTGTCACCTTGACCTTTGACATATATAGTCAGAACACATTGACAGCCTCACTTGTCTCCTTCAGAATCCTCCGGGAGAGTTTGACAAAGATAGCTGAAAGCTTTCATGAGTTATCGCACCTACAGACCAACAGGATTTTCGCAGTAACGTGAGTGTCGTGCCGAGACGAGCTGTGCTCCTGTAAAACGAGACAGACTGACATATGATGAAAATTTTCAATTTTCTTCATAATATAGTGCACAATAGTGCACAAGACCAACCAATGAAATTGAAAAATCTTCGCTTTTCACAGTTAACAAGAAAGATGTCATGCATAGCACAAAACTTTACATAGCACAAAACTTTACATAGCACAAATTCGAGACCTTAAAAATAATTGGTGGTTGAATTCAATGACCTGATGTGCAAATCCTTTTCAAATTTCATGTCAATCACATGAAAATTGAGGATTTTAGAAATTCGATAAAGTTGTTAGCCTTTGGCCGATGTCATCAAAAAACACATTGACAGCCTCACTTTTGTCCTTTGGAATCCTCAGGTAAAGTTTGAGGAAGATAGCTGAAAGCATTCACGAGTTATGGCACTCACTGCCAAACATACAAACACATGCCACGCTCGAATCTGTGGTTGATCAGTGCTCCAGGCGAGAGACTCTTCGAGTCTTGGGGGATTTCAATGCATCAAATGGAACTGACAGGGATGGTTTTGAGACATGTGTTGGTACTAGTCCAGCAGCCATTTCTCATATGAGGCCAAATAAGGAAATTCGTTCAACACTCCCTACAGAAAAGGTTTGACTTGACAGAGTGGTAGAATAGACCCTATAGAACACCTCCAGGTAGTATGTGGTTTCAAATTGTGGTTATCATTAAAATTCTACAGGCCGTTATACATACCAAGGGTACTTACCAAGAGAGGGTCACTGTGGGCTAGCAAAATTTAGGGGGAGGGGTAACGTAAACGTGAATATCTTTGTCTCGACTCAACCAATTTTCAATATTGAGTTATCATTGGCTTCCTATTATAATTCTCTATCAGAGTATGTACAGTTATTTGAAAATGGCCTTTGCCATGGCATCACCAAAGCTAAATTATCACACTAATTCAAACTTTCTGGCCATTCTGTCATTCTGCCAAGGCTTGCCATCATGGACTGCACATTCTTCATAACTGTGTAGACGGTGCTGAACTCTGTAGGGGAACCATCGATCATAGGGCAGTAGCCGATGTTTGTGCGAACGGGAACACAGGAGTGTACCACAGCATTGAAGCCACTCCAGCTGGGTACTTTTTGTTTTTCTGTGGCGAAGAGCTCCACCTCAAACAGCTTCATTAGTGTCATCCTTATCAATGCCCAAGCAAGATCCATCTTACAGGCTGCCGAATGCAAGCTTTCAGAGCATTTGAACTAGTCAGCTTGTATCTTCCCAGAGAAACTGGTAACAGCAGGCTGCTTTCCATATGCACTGTACTCTCTGATGGATTGGCACATCCCAGTGGATTCAAGTATCCGTTTCCTTTTTGTCTGGTCTGAATAGACCCTCGGCTCGGGCACTGGACCAAAGTGCCCTCGTTGATGGAGGACTGCTGTAGTGGCATGAGTTGTCCTCTTTCCATCAAGAGTCTCTTCAGTCATGTCATTATTGTCTGCTGCCACCTGGACAAAGACGCCTCGGGAGATGTTTGATGGCGATACCGTACCAAAGATGTCGCTCTTGGCTCGGATCTCCTGTGCAAGGCTTGTGTCGGTTGCCTCAACATCATCGTAGGAGTCACAGTGGCCCATTCTGCTCAGCATGGTAATGAGCTGTTTTGACCTCGTCATATGGCGAACTGCAATTCCCAGGGCCACATGCTTGGGCATGTTAGTTCTAGCATGAGTCGCACAGTGTACAACATCCTGAGCAAGCATCAAAACACATCTTTCATCTGATGAGTTGCTACATTCTGGTGCTGAAAACTCATCTTCATCTTCTTTTTCTGGTTTGGCAATAACCCAGCGTAGTACCCAGTAAAGACTGTCTGGTATCACAGATTTGGATTTTGTCAAGGTTAGATCCATGATATTAGGTGGTCAGACTGATATGCCTTGGCATTCATTGATCTCCGACCTGATGAGTTTCGCAGTGCGGTACAGCAGACTCGCACTGTTGTGAGCTGTTTTCTTGGTGCACCCGTGGCTGTTGCGGTGTTACACTGATAGGCAGAGTTGATGACATCTTGAAGGGATATGGAGCTTGAGTACAAAAGCTCGGACTTACTAAGATCATATGGCTTATGGAAGACAATGTCATCTCCAAGGTGTTTCTTTAGTCAAAGTTTGAGTTGCTGGGTAGTGTAGCTGTCGACTGCCACTCCCTGTCCACGTTGAAAATGATTGTATCTGTCCAGAATTGTCATATCAAAGGCCTTCCCACCATTCAGGTCAGCAGAGATATCTTCAGCCAATTGCTTGAATGCCGTATCGTAACAAGTTTCTTGTCTTGCTTCATGGAAGCCAGCATACTGTAGATTAGCTTTGCTTATGTATGAGGCATTGCAAGCTCTGTGGTATCTAGCTTCTGCTGCCACTAGATCGTTACTGACAGCACCAGTAGTCCGTAACATGTCCTCATCGCCCTTTGCAGTCGCTGTTTGCGGAATAGTTTCACAGGCTTGGAAAGTTCTGACCATGGTCATCTCCTTTACCCTTCTGTGTGTTTTCTTCTTGCAGAAGAGGCACATAATAAAGTCAGTGGACGTTGACTGGGACCTGGATACCCTGGAGGTCTCCGTCAAACTTGTTTCAGATTGTGTGCCAATCTTAGATTCTTCTGCTGGTGTCGGTGAGAATGCAGATCTTCTCCTCTGCATGTAATGCAGGTTTTCTTTGCTTGTCCATTTTTCGTAGCAATTTGAGTGCCATTTAACATCCGCGGTTGCCAAACTGTCAAAATCTGATTTTAAACGTTCGTATACTTCATCTCGTCGGAGTTCCAGTGCTGCAACAAGTGTCTGTATGGAGGTATCTCGGGCTTTCCTCAGTGTCTCGTTCGAGTCCATCTGACAAATTATGCACTTGTGAAAGTTAGTCAACTTCTGTCTTTTTACAAGTAAAAGTTGCACTACTGCCTGACTCTCTGAACTGGCCATTGCTTCAGTTGGCTAGTAGGATTCTTTCAGATGTTCAATCTGGAATGACACAGAAAAGCAACTATGTTAACCCACAGCCTCTTTAACCATCATTATTAACACTAGTGCGGGCCCGTAGGTGCGTGCCCGTACATGCATGGCCGTACGTGCAAAAAAAAACAACAACTGAATTGGGGCATTGTTACCTTCGCAAACTTTGTTGCGAAGGTTATGTTTTGATCGCTGTGTATTTATTTATTTATTTATTTATTCATTTATTTATTTATTTATTTGTGAATGTGTGTTTGTTTGTTTGTTTGTTATTCGCATAACTCCAAAAGTATTGAACTGAATCACAGCAAATTTGGTGGAATGATTGGTTATTAGCCGAGGACCATTTGATTAGATTTTGGGAGCGATCGGGTCAAAGGTCAAAATCGTCTTTTTACCATAGCGCGGTCAATTTGTATCCAATTTGCATGGAACTAATGCCAAAATGTTCAGAATTCAATGCCCCATCTTGTGATATGTGACATGACACAATGACGTAAAAACCCTTATTAACGGTTGGGAGTCAAAGGTCAGGGGGGGTCACGACATTGCAAAATGTGCGGTTTTAGTCATAACACAGTCAATTCTTATCCGATTTGCATGAAACCAACACCAAAATGTTGACTGTTCTGTTCCCCACACTCTAATACCAATTACAAAATTAAGAGTACAAAGGTCAAGGTCGAGGTCATGAAAAGGTCAAAATCGTCATTTTTGTGCAATGAATGTTTGTTTGTTCACAATAAATAACTTACTTAGAAAAACAGAAACTTGTGTTTGCTAAATGCCCCTAAAATGCCAGAAAATAATTTCTTATAATGTGACCAGTTGTCATCAGATTGACTTGACACTGACACCCAAAAAAGGTCAGGGAGTTCATACAGAAATTGTACAATGTACGTGAATCAGTGTCAAACAGCAGGAAATTTACTGTTTTTAAGCCATCATAACACATATGAGATGGCAGATGTGGTATGGGATCAAATACCCTCACAATCAATGGTTTCTGGGGGGGGGGGGGGCAAAATCTAGCATTGGCGAAGGTATGCGCTCTACTGAGTGCCCATTCTAGTTTCAATTATATCGGACTAACCGTATCATAAATGGCCATAACTTGGGAAACACTTGGGAAGCAGCTGAAATGGATGAAGAAGAACGATATCAAACTTTGAAAAGGCACATATTCAGGTCCCAGCATCAATTGTGACATCATATCGGAAAAAAAAGAGGAAACATTGTGACGTCATTCGTGACGTCATAGCACCGTTTCCTGTCTTTGGTTGACAGATAAATGGCCATAACTTGGGAACGGCTCGTCCGATTAACATCAAATCTTGAAAAGGCACATCCTCGGGTCCCCGGCGATATTCCTGGCAAGTTTCAATCAGATTGGACCGGCGGTCGTCGAGAAACGGCGGTCGCATACAGACACACACACACACACACACACACACACACACACACAGACACACACACAGAGATTGCTGGAATTATAGATGGATGACATTTTAAAACTTTATTTTTGTAATTATCTCGTCCATAAGAATTTCATAAAAAATAGACTAACACAGCATTTTTTAGTCCAGCAGCATGAACCTGTGAAAAATTCAATTGTTCAACACTCACTATAGAAAAGTTTGACTTGACAACTTAGTATGCTCTAAAAGATGCCTAAAATATTTTTTTAAAGCTCATAATATTTGATTTGTTTGTGATTTTTACCTCTTGTGGTTGTACAGTTGAATGAATACCGACATTTCTGTACATATTCTGAAAGAGAATTATAATACGAAGCCAATGATACCTCAATATTGAAAATTGGTTGAGTCTCGACAAAGATATTCACGTTTACGTTACCCCTCCCCTAAATTTTGCTCGCCCACAGTGACCCTCTTGGTAAGTATCCTTGGTATGTATAATAGCCTGTAGAATTTTAATGATACCACAATTTGAAACCACATACTACCTGGAGGTGTTCCATCGGGTCTATTCTACCACTCTGTCAAGTCAAACCTTTTCTGTAGGGAGTGTTGAACGATTTCATTTTTTTCAGGTCCTTGCTCCTGAACTATACCGATGGGTCTGGAATTGTGAACCAGAATAACACGAAGTTCCTTGACTTTGAAAGAAGTCATGGATTTTGGGTGGCTGGGTGAATTTTAATCTGAATGAAATGGGCAATTTGATGTATCCATGGCAACCTTTGGAGAGGGGGTGTATTTTGCAAGTATCATGCTCTGCACGACGTCTTTTTCTGTTTAATTGCAAAATCGAAGATTTTTCAAGTAATGATGGTTAGTCGATTTTGTTATTCTGTTCTTTTTGTTTGTCTGTCTGTCTTTCAATCGCCAACAGATCACAATTTTAAAACGATCTTCACGAAACTTCACCACATGGAAGAGTTTGTCAGAAGGAAGAAGCATATTGTTATTGAGATCAAAAGGTCAAAATGTCAACATCGGCCCAAGGTCAACAACTGACGTGAGATTTCTAAAATCCTCAATTTTCTTCCGATTGACTTGAAATTTGAAGAGGATTTTCACATCCGGTCACTGAATTCAACCAGACAACTATTTTTAAGGTCCACAAAGCCCAAAAGGTCAACATAGGCCCAAGGTCAACAAATTATGTGAGATTTCAAAAATACTCAATTTTTAACCGACTTGAAATTTGAAGCTAGTGGTTCGTGCCCCGTCATCCTGAGCAAGCAGTTCGTGCCCCGTCATCATCCTGAACGAGTGGTTCGTGCCCCATCATCCTGAATGAGTGGTTCGTGTTCTGTCACCCTGAGCGAGTGGGTCGTGCTCTGCAACCCTGAGCGAGCGGTTCGTGCTCCGCCACCCTGAGCGAGGGGTTCGTGCTCCGGCACCCTGAACGGGTGGTTCATTCCCCGTCATCCCGAACGAGTGATTCTTTCCCCGTCATCCCGAGTGAGTGGTTCGTGCCCCATCATCCCGAGTGAGTGGTTCGTGCCCCATCATCACGAGCGAGTGCTTCGTGCCCCGTCATCCCGAGCGAGTGCGTCGTGCCATGTCATCCCGAGCGAGTGCTTCGTGCCCAGTCATCCCGAGTGAGTGCTTCGTGCCCCGTCATCCTGAGCGAGTGGTCCGTGCCCCATCATCCTGAACGAGTGGTCCGTGCCCCGTCGCACTGAGCGAGTGGTTCGTGCTCCGTCACCCTGAGCGAATGGGTTGTGCTCCGCCACCCTGAGTGAGGGGTTCGTGCTCCGCCACCCTGAGCGATGGGTTCGTGCTCCGCCACCCTGAGCGATGGGTTCGTGCTTCGTCACCCTGAATGAGTGGTTCATGCCCTGTCATCCCGAGCGAGTGGTTCATTCCCTGTCATCCCGAGCGAGTGCTTCGTGCCCTGTCATCCCGAGTGGGTGCTTCGTGCCCCGTCATCCTGAGTGGGTGCTTCGTGCCCCGTCATCTCGAGTGGGTGCTTCGTGCCCCGTCATCCCGAGTGGGTGCTTTGTGCCCCGTCATCCCGAGTGGGTGCTTTGTTTCCCGTCATCCCGAGTGGGTGCTTTGTGCCCCGTCATCCCGAGTGGTTGCTTTGTGCCCCGTCATCCCGAGTGGGTGCTTTGTGCCCAGTCATCCCGAGTGGGTGCTTTGTGCCCCGTCATCCCGAGTGGGTGCTTTGAGTGGGTGCTTTGTTCCCCGTCATCCCGAGTGGGTGCTTTGTGCCCCGTCATCCCGAGTGGGTGCTTTGTGCCCCGTCATCCCGAGTGGGTGCTTTGTGCCCCGTCATCCCGAGTGGGTGCTTTGTGCCCCGTCATCCCGAGCTGGTGCTTCGTGCCCCGTCATCCCGAGCGTGTGCTTCGTGCCCCGTCATCCCGAGCGGGTTCTTCGTGCCCCGTCATCCCGAGCGGGTGCTTCGTGCCCCGTCATCCCGAGCGGGTGCTTCGTGCCCCGTCATCCCGAGCGGGTGCTTCGTGCCCCGTCATCCCGAGTGGGTGCTTCGTGCCCGTCATCCCGAGTGGGTGCTTCGTGCCCCGTCATCCCGAGTGGGTGCTTTGTGCCCCGTCATCCCGAGTGGGTGCTTTGTGCCCCGTCATCCCGAGTGGGTGCTTTGTGCCCCGTCATCCCGAGTGGGTGCTTTGTGCCCCGTCATTCCGAGTGGGTGCTTTGTTCCCCGTCATCCCGAGTGGGTGCTTTGTGCCCCGTCATCCCGAGTGAGTGCTTTGTGCCCCGTCATCCCGAGCGAGTGCTTTGTGCCCCATCATCCCGAGCGAGTGCTTTGTGCCCCGTCATCCCAAGCAATTTTCATCAAAATGACAATCATGTGTCACGTGGTTTGGCAGCCATTTTGGATCTAAGGGAGAATCTTTGAAAATATTTGTTGGAGAAACCGCTTAACTGATCAATGCAAAATTTAACGAATTGTTCAACCACCCATGAGAAATATAGTTTGATAAAAATGATGTCATCAGTCACATAGTCTGACAGCCATATTGGATCAAAGGAAAAAAACCTTTAAAAAATCAAAGATTTGGCTCGCACCAAGTCCTTCTCAAGACTGTGCAGGATATGTATTCTATGAACACCAACTAGTTTTTCTCTTTCTGCTTCCTGTGTCCCCATTCCCATTATTAATTACATCTGTTGCTCTTAAAGCGAGTTTTTGTGCATTTAGAGCCATGGTATCGTCCTCCAGCACAATCAAATTCGCCACAAAACCATATTTGCCCGCCAAAAAGCACCGGGTGGTAAAAATGACAAAAAAAAAACATTGCTGTTGATGCATGGCCTGTGGAATTGATACATGGTGGCACCCTTCTAGTCGACCTCTTGGGAGTTAATCTCCCAAGGACCTGTGTGATCCGTGAGGGAGACAAAGTCCATGACAACACCAAACAACAAACACCAGCACCAACACACGTGTATCTTTACTCGATTTGCTCTAACTCTTATTGTTGTCTCAGGCAGATGCACCATTGAATCTATACTTTACTGGAAGTTAAATTTTTCCTGTACAACATGCACAATCCTGTCATCTTAGAAACTAGATCTGTTTTTGCCGGGAGACATATCCATGGAATGCTAAGGATTTGGGACACTGGGATGGCACAGCATAGACAGATAGATAGCGAGATGGCACAGTAGGGATAGATACATACAGACAAAGCACAGAAAATACATAGATAGAAAGACCTACATAACATAGCAGATATATATATATATATATATATATATATATATATATATATATATATATATATATATATATATATTTATATGTATATATATATATATATATATATATATATATATGTGTATATATACATATAAATATATATATATATATATATATTTATATGTATATATAAATATATATATATATATATATATATTTATATGTATATATATATATATATATATATATATATATATATATATATATATATATATATATATATATATATATATATATATATATATATATATATATATATATATGTATATATTGAAATCTAGCACAGCATAGACAGATAGCTCGATAGATACATACCTACATACATACAAAGCCCAGCAAATACATAGATAGAAAGACAGATACATAGCATAGCAGATATATATATATATATATATATATATATATATATATATATATATATATATATATATATATATATATATATATATATATATATATATATACATATACATTGAAATCAAGCACAGAATAGACAGATAGCTAGATAGATAGACAGATAGTACAGCAGAGATCGCCCCTTCCCTTCTGAATTCTGGATTTCCAGAATAATTTCCTTGTGTAATCCAATTTAACCAAACCTGGAATCTTGGTGGAATGTTTACCAGGAATGGTGAATTTCAGAACACACGGTTTTTGTTTTAACTTTTAGGATCAGGAAACACCTTTTTCCGTCTACATTTAGATTGTGGATGTTAAATATCCCACGAAACACGGAACAGTCGGTAATTGTACCTGTACCCTTCCTTGTTTCACCTCCTCAGTTTCGATCTCAAATTTTACTTAAAAGATAATTATATCAACGGTATCTGGTAGTTTTATAATTAAAAGGAAGAATGAGGTTAACCATCGTTCTCGGAAGTTTAGTGATCCATCCATCATCCATTGGGACCATACTCTGTGTGGAGCGTTGGTGCAGCTGAAGCACACTCCTTGACTATTGGGCACAATCCTGGACGGGTCACCACTCCAACACAGGATACCAGCATGCTGGCGCTCATTGTGCCGACCTCAGAAAGATGGACAGGCTGAGTCAACCCCACCTGGTTTTAATTCAACAGATAAGTAGGATTTGAACTCAGGACGTTCGGATCCCAAACCTACCACCCTAATGATGAAGCCGACACCAGGCATAACATAAAACAGGACGAGAGAAAAACTCCTCTTTAAATTAACAATTAAATATCTCCAAACACATTTAATGAGAACTCGTTTAACTTATCTTCATTACCGATCATCAGCGAACAGGAAATTATTTTATCTTTTTAAGAACGTTTTACACATCTTTCTCAGTATTAAATAACGAAGTGAGAAACCCCGAACACACCTCGTCCTCGGAAGTTTTGTCGCGATCAGGAGGACGTGCGCTCCAGGTACAGTACAAGGTTTGTACAAGAAGTTCACCCGGAAGGTTTTACACCCTTTTTGCGTCCTTCCTTCTAAGGGTCTGTACACATAATACGTACCTCTGTTGTGACACCTTGCCTCCCCTCTGCGCCGCTTTACCTGAACATCACCTTAACCAACACGTGAATGAGACTAATTTCGCATTTTTATTTTCCGTTAGGGTTGAGGGTACGTGGAATTGGAAGAGGGACATTGAGATGTTGGGAATTGGGTGGGGTGGGGGATGGACTTGTGGTTTGGGGCAGTTGAGGACTCGAAGAAGAAAGGGGAAGGAGATGACAGAGTTGGCTTGGGGGAGGAAGGGCAAAGAGGGGACAGAGTTGGGATAGAGGGTGTTGTAGTAATCAACAATAGACCTTTTCGATCGGCTTTATTCTCACAAAACCCATACGCATATCTACAACAACATAAATATACATAGGGTAAGAATAACAAAATACAATAACTTGTACACATAATACTGAAGGCAAATACCACATACGCATCACATAATAACGAAGTTAAACTCCATACTCTAACACCAATTACATTCCTCAGAGTACATTATTCCTAATATAGTATATAACATACCATTACTGTTCCAGCATGACTTTCCACGGAGTACGTGGTATACGTGTCAACACCAGCTATTGACCTTCATACACAGTGCTGCCACATCCGCCCAATTACCGTTGCCGCCAATTACAGTATGGCACTTATTATCACAACATTCACCCCCTTCCGAGATATCTATCTCTATAAATCTAGTCTAATAGGAGGACGAATGGTGCGACCGGATCTTCTTGGCACCGGAGGGTTATCGACATCATCTGATTGCTGTGGAGTTGCAGGAACCATATCAGGAACGAGATCACCCCCCTCTGAGCAGGGTGCGTCTTGGGGACTACCCTGGGGAATTACATTTTCTTCAGAAGCCTGAGGTAGAATTTGGGGTTCACTCTTGGATGGGGTTCCAATTGGGGCTAAGTGTCTAACAGAGACCGTAGTTTCCCTGCCATCTGGGTAGCGAATATGGGCATAGTGGGGTCCTGCTTGGAGGAGGTCCACTTCATCCACAAGGGGATCAGTTTTATTCGTGCGTACGTGACGCTTCAGCAGGACTGGCCCAGGATTGCAGAGCCAAGTAGGCACCGAGGCTCCCGAGGAAGAACGACGAGAATAGTTCAGAAGTCTTTCATGAGGGGTAGCATTGGTTGCTGTGGACAACAGTGAACGAATTGAGTGGAGAGCATCAGGCAGAACAGTCTGCCAGCATTTGATGGGTAGATTACGGGATTTTAGAGCCGTTGTGATTGCCTTCCAAATGGTACCATTGAACCTCTCCACTTGGCCATTCCCTTGAGGATTATAGCTAGTAGTTCTGCTACCAGCGATCCCCCTACTGGCAAGGAAGTCTTGTAATTCCTTGCTCATGAAGGAGGGTCCCCGGTCCGAATGAATGTAAGCCGGCATTCCGAAAATAGCGAACAGCTGACAGAGGCACTTGATAACCGTGGAAGTGGTCATGTCGGCACAAGGAAATACAAAAGGAAACCGTGAATATTCGTCCACAATGTTAAGAAAATACTGATTCTTATCTGTACTCGGAAGAGGCCCCTTGAAATCTATATTGAGACGCTCAAATGGCTGAGTAGCTTTGATGAGTCGAGTCTTATCTGGTTGGTGAAACTTGGGCTTGCATTCTGCGCATATTCTACAAGATCCAACAACCTGCCGGACATCCTCCACAGAGTATGGCATATTCTTAGATTTCACAAAATGGTATAAGCGGGTAACCCCTGGGTGGCACAAGGCTTCGTGGAGGTTAAACAGTGAATGTCGATCGTGACATGCCATCCCACAATAAGACCTGGAGAATGTATCAGAGGGAATGTTTTCTCGACCAGGACGATACACAATGTCAAAATCATAGCAAGATAATTCCATCCTCCAACGCATGAACTTATCATTCTTTATCTTATTTTTATGCTGCTTATCAAACATATAGCTCACTGATCGTTGATCTGTCTTTATAGTAAAATGTCTGTCTGTCAAATACTGTCTCCAGTGGCGAACTGTTTCAATAATAGCCTGGGCCTCCTTCTCAATAGAAGCATGACGACATTCGGGTTCCTGAAGGGTTCGGGAAAAGAAGGCTACCGGACGTCCTGCCTGGGTGAGGACTGCAGCAATTGCTACATCCGAAGCATCAGTCTCAACTTCGAAGGGTATGGATTCGTCAATCGCCCTCACCACTGAACCTTCAATGTCTTGCTTAAGTTGATGGAAAGCCGCTTCTGCTTCCCTTGTCATGGGAAATGTAGTAGTGGCACACAGTGGGCGGATCTTGCTTGAGTAGTCATATATCCACTGTGAATAATAGGCAAAGAAGCCAAGGATGCGCCGGAGCGATTTCATGTCCCGAGGCACAGGCAAGTCCTGCAAGGGTCGGAGTCGTTCAGGATCCGGGCGCATTTCCCCTCCTTCCACCACATATCCGAGAATACTGAGCCTGTTAGTTGAAAAGATGCATTTGTCTTCATTGTAAGTTATATTCTTTCTCTTCGCAGCCTCAAGAAATTTCGTGAGATTAGCATCATGCTCTTCCTGAGTCATGCCGCAAATAGTAATGTTGTCTAAGTAAGCAAATGTTCCAACCAGTTCTTCTTCTTGGATGAATGAATCCACGATACGTTGGAAGCAAGCCACTCCGTTGGTGACGCCAAAGGGAACCCGAGCAAACTGATAAAGGCGTCCACAGGCCTCAAACGCGGTGTATGGCTTATCTTCATTTCTGATGGGGATTTGATGATACGCACTACGGAGGTCAATCGTACTAAAAACACGGTATTGAGCAATCTTGTTAACAGTGTCATCTATACGAGGCAGAGGATACCCGTCAAGAAGTGTAAATTTGTTGATAGTTTCTGAATCGTCCATGGCTAAGCGTTTCTTGTGAGTTTCGTTCTTAACGACAACAACCTGTGCACGCCAAGAGGAGTTACTGGGCTCTATAATACCTTCCTTCAACATCCTTTGAATTTCCTTTTCAATGAATTTACGATCATCGGGAGAGTACCGGCGTGATCGAGCAGCAACAGGATAACAATCAGCTGTCAAGTTGGCAAACAGTTCTGGAGGGTCAACACACAGTGTACTGAGTCCACAGATAACAAGAGGAGACAAACTACCTCCATATGTCAGTGTAACACTATCATGCAGTCCCTGAAAATCCTGGCCCAAAACTATATCTGAACACAGCTGAGGGAGTATGGACAGACGCACATCTTGGTAGCACCGACCGTTTACTTTGATATTGACTCGACAGAACCCTGATGTCTGAGCGGTGAAGGAAGTAGATGCCATGGAAACATTGCCTCGGGTGTGATGTACACTTAAGGAATGGCACTTAACGAGGTCGGGATGGATAAAACTTTCTGAACTACCACTATCCATAAGGCCATCCAATTCCACTCCATTGAGCGTGACCCTCACAACCGCCTTTGATAACACCCCTGGGGCAGCGGCAGAAGACACAGCCGCTAGCGTTGCCTGATCAGAGGAAGTTGCACAAGCACCAGTAGCTACTGATGAAGTACTACAGCACACCTTAGCAAAATGACCCTTTTTCTGGCACTTATGACACACAGCCTCTCGTGCCGGACATTTTACACGTGGGTGTTTTAAAAAAACACAAAAGAAACATTTAACACCCGTAGCAGCCATTACAGTTGTGGGTTCCACTTCACCGGTATTCTGATTGGATGAGGCAGCACCCAATGAACGGGAGGGTTGAATAACACAATAAGATTCTGAATTTCTTTGGGCTGAATCTAGAGATCTCGCCTGATCAAACATGGTAGCTAAATCTAAAGTCTTATTCTCTAATAGACGTTGTCTGATCAGTGGTGACTGCAGGCCGCTAATGAAGGCATCCCTGATGGATTCTTCGCAATGTTGAGTTGCTGTTACAGCCCCAAAGTTACACTCTTTACTTAACGTTTTCAGAGTCAGAAGGTATTCATCTAAGGACTCTCTGACCTGCTGACGGCGAGTTGCAAGACGATGGTGTGCAAACACTTCATTAGTGGGCTTTACGTACTGTGACTGTAAAGTACGGATAGCCTCATCATAAATGGTACACTCTGATATAGTTTCGTATAGTCTTGGTGAGACAAAATTTGTAAGCATACTCATCTTATCCAGATTATCCTGTGGTAGAGCTCCCAGGAAGTTTTCGAACGTCTTCAACCAGTGTTTCCATTTTTGTGCCGCCGTGGGTGAACTGGGATCCGAATCCAGCCTCTCTGGTCTCAGCAAACGCTCCATTCCAGTGTAGGCCTCGGCGCTCTTCTGGTCCAATCCAACCAGGTAGGTTTTGTGAGAATAAATTATTGTTGTAGTAATCAACAATAGACCTTTTCGATCGGCTTTATTCTCACAAAACCCATACGCATATCTACAACAACATAAATATACATAGGGTAAGAATAACAAAATACAATAACTTGTACACATAATACTGAAGGCAAATACCACATACGCATCACATAATAACGAAGTTAAACTCCATACTCTAACACCAATTACATTCCTCAGAGTACATTATTCCTAATATAGTATATAACATACCATTACTGTTCCAGCATGACTTTCCACGGAGTACGTGGTATACGTGTCAACACCAGCCATTGACCTTCATATACAGTGCTGCCACATCCGCCCAATTACCGTTGCCGCCAATTACAGTATGGCACTTTATTATCACAACAGAGGGGTTTGAGGATTTGAAGAAAAGGGGAGGGGAGCACAGAGTTTGGGTGTGGTGGGAGGGGCGGGGAGGGGTTAAGGAGATGTGATTGTGTGTGGCTGTGGTGTGGGGGGTTAGGGACCTGAAGTCATATTTTACATGATGCAGAATTTCCATGGGTCTGTGATAGTCCCATAGTGTCTTTTGGGTCCATCAGGTCTTTTTGTTCCTTGGAGTCTTTTGGGTCCTTGGGGTATTTTGGGTCTCTGAGGTTTTTTGTGTCTTGTGGATATTTGGGGTCTTTGGGGCCTTTTGGGTATTTTGGGTCCTTTCAGGTATTTTTGGTCCTTGGGTTATTTTGGGGTCCTTTTGGGGTTCACGGTCTTTGGGGTCTTCAGTGTATTTTTGGTCTTTTGGGGTTTTTTGGGATCTTCAGGGTCTTTTGGCATCTTTCGGGTATTTTTGGGGTCCCTTGTTTGTTTTTTTGTATACACTGTCAAGTCTCGTATGAGAGCTAACACAGAAACGCACAAGGGCAGCAGGAGCCAAGATTTTTGGAGTCTTCTGGGTCTTTTGGCATCTTCAGGGTCTTTTGGGGGTCTTCGGCATCTTTGGGGTCTTCTGGGTCTTTGGAGTCCTCTGGTGGGGGGGCTGTCTTTGGGGTCCTCTGGGCACTTTTGGTTAAGGATTTCATGTTACAATTTTGGGTGATGTCATGTCAGCTGGCCAGCCAATGGGTGAAGAGTAGATAAGCATAATCACATACATTTGCTCCATTATATATGATGTCATCAGTCACGTGGTACAAGCGCCATCTTGGAAAAACTGAAAAAAATTTGCATGTCTCTTTCTCCGAAACTGCTCGAAGGAAATAAAATTGAAACATGGCTCATTGTCAAGTACTCCCCATGGGGAATAAGATATGTCAATGATGATGTCATCAGTGCCTTCATTATGACGTCATCATTCAACAAGTGCAATGTTTGATCCGTTCAGTATGACAAAATTTCTCTGCAATTGTTGGTCCAATGGCCACAATTTTCATCATTGGAGCGCCTCCTCCTGGAGAATTTTTCAATAATTAGGCTTCACAGATATGGTTCTCTTTGGAAGGATGAATTCTCCATGCTCAAGCTGGATGAACTCATGAGGTAAAGAGGAGATGTCAAGTGTGATATTGCCCAGTTTATTTGTCGTATGTGGACAGCAACATGCACCAAGCAAGACGTGGATGTTCAGAACTCGAGGATCATTGAAGACAGTGACCGCAACTATCCACACGACTCTCTCCATGTCTACCGACTCAACAAAGATGTTGAGGAGCAGAATATCAGAAGGCTCAGAGACCTTGCACCTGTTGACCAGCATGTTGTGACCTATGCCATTGACCATACAAAATAAAGGATAAGCACACTGCTCAGCTCAACATGACCATGCCCAAGAGTAAAGCAAATACTGAGGCCTAATTAGTGAGTTACATTTATCTGTTGGTGTAAAAATGTCTTGTTGACTGTCAACATTAATGTTAGTGATGGCCTAGTGAATGGTACCAGAGGAACAGTCAAAGTCATTGTCAAGACAGCCACCAATGATGTCAGTTTGATCTTGCTGAAGTTTTATCATCCCAGAGTTGGTGCAAGTACTATTGCACAAAGTCACTACTGGGAACAGCATCCAGCTGCTGTACCAATGAGTTGGCATGAGACCATGTTCAACATCAGAATAAACAAGACAGTAAAAGAGAGTTTCCTTTGGTACGAGCCAGGGCAACCACCATCCACAAAGTTCAGGGATTGACACTCCATCATATTGTTGTTGACATGAAGGGACACATTCAACGCTAGTCAAGCTTATGTAGCTTTTAGTTGAGTGAAGTCACTGGAAGGTCTCTTCATCAAGAATTTTAATCCCATCAGCATCAAAGCCAGTGCACCTGTTGTATCCAAAATGGAAAGATTTGCTTCCAACTGCCTGCCCCCTCAGCCAATACCTCAGGTTGTGGCTCGACCCAAGGTGGACTGGATCAAGAAAGGCCATATCAATGTACATTTGTACATTCCAAAGCAGGAAGATGTTAAGTGTGATATAACCATAAGTCATGTGGACATCATTTGTTTCACTGAAACATTCCTCAAACCTCACCCACATGTTGGTGGTAACCTCTTCCTTAACGAGGAGCATTTTCAGGTATTCAGGTTAGACCATGTCACTACCAGCAGTCAAGACCTATCCAATGGTGGAATTATGTGCCACATCACTACTTCCTGAAAGCACCAACATGTCACACCCTACTCTACTGGAAGTTAAGAGTGTCACGATAAACACATATTCCAATCTCCGGATGTGTGTTGTAGCTGTCTACCGATGTCCAGACCTTCCAATGACAACATTTTTGCCCCTGCTGGACAATTACCTTTCCACCATTTCTTATCAAGCAATGCGAACGGTTGTCCTGGGAGACTTCAATGATGACTACTATCAGCAGCCAGCTCATCCAGACTGCTCATGTTTATGTCCTCCAAAAGCTTCTCACAACTTGTGAAAGTGCCCACCGCAGATTCAGGTTCTTTACTGGATCACATCTACTATATTAGCACTACAACGGTACTTTTTGGGATGGAGTAGATACATACTACTCGGATCATGTTGCAACCCATGTTTCCCTACCAATATAGTCTATATCACAGTCAAGACAAACGACTGAACGAGAAGTTTCCTTTTACAGCCAAAATAAAGTTTGATGAAAATGACATCACATGTTATCGGTCAGGCAGCTATATTCGATCTCAACAAAAATCTTTGAAAATCTTCTTCTCTTAAACCGATTAACCAATAAATGAAAAACTTTAACGAATTCACCAACTATCCATGGGAAATATCGTTTGACAAAAGCGACATCATAACAGTCACTAGTTTTGCAGCCATATTGGAACAAAGAAAAAAACCTTAAAAAACAGAAAAGTTGGCTTGCAACAAGTCCTTCTCAAGACTGTGCAGGGTAAGTATTATTTGAATAACATCTAGTTATTTTTGGCAAATTAAGAGTTGAGAATGTTTCTTAGTTACGTTTTTTTTTGTACACCATGTCGAGGCTCATGTAAAAGCGAACACACAGAAACACAAAAGGCAGGAGACAAGACGGGTGGGAGAGGAAAGCACAAAGTAGTGGAGAACAGAGACAACAAGAGATCTGTGGAAGGGAGAGGGATGGGGTGGGGTACAAGGGGTAAACAAGATAATACTGCAGGGACTTTCAGGAAGGAAAAGAGGGAATTTGAGGGAGGTGGGTTTGGGGTGGATTAACGGGGGTAGAAAATATCAATATTTTGGATGGGGGGAGATATTACATGGTGGTGAACAGCTGTTTTGAAGACCTGGATGGAGGAGTGCGATTGAAGACGAGAGTGAGGGAGTTTGTTCCAAAGCTCGGAAAATAAGAGGAATAGAAGAGTGAAAGTGAGCAGTGGTTCTTGATTTTGGCAGTTTCATCAGAAGGAGTTTTTTGGCAGACCTTAAGCCCCTTGAGGAAATATAGGCGGGACAGATTACAGACGGAGCAGGGGGTGGGGGGGGCAAGGCCAGAGAGGAGTCAGTCGAAGACCAAGACCACCGACCTGCCTCAGAGACCCCAAGACTCAGCTTCATCGTGTGAAATACCAATGATCCTAATATGTGTATGTATCTATGTATCTATGTATGTATATATATATATATATATATATATATATATATGTATATATATATATATATATGTATATATATATATATATATTTTTATATATATATATATATTTATATATATATATATGTATATGTATATATATATATATATATATGTATATGTATATATATATATATATATATGTATATGTATATATATATATATATATATATATATATATATATATGTATATATATATATATGTATATATATATATATATATATATATATATATATATATGTGTATATATGTATATATATATATATATATATATATGTATATATGTATATATATATATATATATATATATATATATATATATATATATACATATATATACATATATATATATATATATATGTATATATATGTATATATATACATATATATACATATATATACATATATATATATATATATGTATATATATGTATATATATACATATATATATATATGTATATATATATATGTATATATATATATATATATATGTATATATATATATATATGTATATATATACATATATATATATATGTATATATATACATATATATATATATATATATATATATATATATATATATATATATAAAATGCCTAGTGTTGGCTTAGTGGTTAGGGTGGTGGCTTGGGATCCCAGGGTCCTGAGTTCAAGCCTTGTTGGCTTCTGAATTAACTAACACCAGGGGGTTGACTCAGCCTGTCATCCTTCCAAGGTCGGCAAAATGAGTACCAGTGTATTGGTCCCGGTGTATGCCCCGGTTAGAATACGTGTACCATATCCCTGTGTGTCGTAAGAGGCGACCAGAGTTGGCGTCAGGAAGGGCATCCGGCCATAAAAAAACATTGCCTCAAGAAAAAGCCAACTCCTGCACAGCAGGGAAAAATGGCTGTAAAAACAGTCATATATATATATATATATATATATATATATACATATATATATATATATATATATATATATATATATATATATATATATATATATATATATATATATATCTTCTTCCTCTTTCGGCTTGCTCCCGTTAGGGGTCGCCACAGCGGACCAACTGTCTCCATTTCGCTCTATCCTCCACATCTTCCATTGACACTCCAACCACTCACATGTCCGCCCTCACCGCATCCATGAACCTCTTCTTTGGCCTTCCTCTTCTCCTCCTGCCTGGTGGCGCCATCTTCAACATCCTTCTCCCGATATACTCCGTTTCCCTCCTGTGCACATGTCCAAACCATCTCAATCTCGCCTCTCTCACTTTGTCTCCAAACCGTCCTACCTGCGCTGTCCCTCTAATACACTCATTTCTTATCCTATCCATCCTCGTCACTCCCAACGAGAATCGCAGCATCTTTAACTCTGCCACCTCCAGCTCTGCTTCCTGTCTTTTTGTTAGCGCCACCGCCTCCAAACCATACAACATAGCTGGTCTCACTACCATCTTGTATACTTTCCCTATATATATATATATATATATATATATATATATATATATATATATATATATATATATATATATATATATATATATATATATATATATATATATATATATATATATATATACACATATATATGTAATGTTCAAGACGCGATTGTAATATATGATAAATGTATGCATTTCCATTTCAATTCTTTCAATTACATGTTTCACAGGCTGAGTCAATTTCATGAAAACACTGCGTCATGTGGGCTCACAGCCTTTGTTGTATCAGACTGGGAACAACTCTAATGCTTTACTGAGAAGTCAAGGCAGATGTTTGAAAAGGAAAATCACTTCTACACCATATCCTGATGTTGTGTGGACTGTGCTTCCCTGCTGACAGGCCTCTGATAGTTTGTACATGTTGCTGCGTTGGAGCCTGGGGAGTAACTGCTGAAAAATATGTCTGGGGTCTTCCCGACATCTTTGTTCCTTTCGCATTTCTTTTTAATTCCTTTTTCACAATTCTCTTCATTCATTCTGTTTCGTTTCCTTCTCTTTCATCTCTTTTTCTCTCTATTCCTCTCTTTTGTTATCTATCTCTCCAAGGAGAAGTGAATTATTGCAGAAATATTTCTGCAAGGCTCACTTGGCTGCACCTGCATGGGTTTGAGGGTTGTGGAGTAGCGGCTGAAACCCAAATCCTATCCAGGTTCCTCATGATGACTCCATATTTGCTCTTTATTTATTTGGGTTCCTTCTTGATGTTCCGTTTCATTATGTTTTCACCACTGTCTGTCTGTTTCTGTGTGTGTGTGTGTGTGTGTGTGTGTGTGTGTGTGTGTGTGTGTGTGTGTGTGTGTGTGTGTGTGTGTGTGTGTGTGTGTGTGTGTGTGTGTGTGTGTGTGTGTGTGTGTGTGTGTGTGCAGGATATCTGATAAAGTTGTGGACGAATTCAGATTAAATTTGGTGGGCAAGTTGGGTGTTTGACATGGCTGAAATGATTAGATTTTGGTGAAGATCTGAATCCGAATCCAGCTGGTAGAGTTTTTTTAAATGATTGATCACCTTTGAGAAATGGGGCCAAAAACAATATGTAGCAAGATATCTCAAAAAGTTGTGGACGGATTCGGACGAAACTTAGTGGATACGTTCCTAGGACGAATTGCTTCAGGTTTGGTGAAGATGTGAATCTGGATCTGATTCAGTGATTCTTCACCATTGAGACAAAGGACTAAACCGATAGAAAGCACAATGCCTCCAAAAGTTGCAGACGGATTTGAATGAAACTTGGTCGGCGGAGTGGGTGAGTGACAAGGACAAATTGATTAGATTTTGGTGAAGATCCGAATCCGGATCCAGAAACGAGAAATATTCAATATTTTAAGTGATTCTTCAACAATGAAAGATAGGGCAAAAAGTATGTATGTAGCATGATATTTCAAAAATGTATTGGGTCTAATAAGTTCTCCTGGATCATGCATTGCATGGCAGAGTTTTACCCTCGACTGAATGCCTCTTCAATTGTTTCTCTTTTGTTTTCCTGTGTTCTATCCATCATTTGCACCTCTTTATGAAAGTTTGCTGCTGTATGGATTAACCGAAAGTGCAGAATCTGGGCCGGTTGGACCCGGTACGATGTTTGTTGTGCTATAACTTTTATAACCAGCTATTTGCATGACATTTTATGGATGCTCCCAAAAGGTGTTTTTTAATTTTATTCATTCAGGTTCGAGGGAAAAGTCGAATAAAAAACGCTACCCTACTATCCAGTTGATGGGTCAATTGGACCCGAATTATATTTAGCAAGGATTAGTACCGAATTTGCATGAGATTTTTTTTCTAGTGCATTTCATTTTAAAAAGCACGTGTAAGATAATACAATAAAAAAAGTAAAAATACATTTTGTTGTTTTTTTCACAACAATTACCACCTTCCAAAACCCAAGTCTGAAACACCGATCGAATACCAATCATGGGACTTTTTTATGTCTTGTCTCTAGGGTTAAAATAGTGTTGCCTTCTAGAAAAACCATTCATCCATTGGCTGTTCCCCTTGGATGAGTTTGTTAAATTCTCAAGCATAGTGAGTGTGGAGAGCATGTCACTGCTATAGCCAAGTAGTTTGGGATCCCATCCAGGCCTGGGCATTTGAAGTTTGGCGTCCTTACGAGATGTTTCCAAATTTTTTCATCAATTATCATTGGATGCATTTCCTATAGCTGTTGATTTTTCTTTTCTTCGTGTCATATCCAATCTGCTTCCTTTTGTGTTCATTTTCTCTCCTGCATGGATCCTCATATGTATTTTCAAATTACTTTTGCGTGAGAAACCTTTCTGACAGGCAGAGCACTTGTGTGGGAGGTCTCCAGTATGGATGATACTGTGGATGTTCAAGCTCTGTTTAGAAATAAAACCTTTATCACAAACAGGGCACTTATAAGGGCATTCTCCTGTATGGATCCTCAAATGTATTTTCAAACTGGCTTTTACAGTAAAACCTTTATCACAGACAGAGCACTTGTAAGGACGTTCTCCTGTATGAATCCTCATTTATTTTCAAATCGTTTCTTTTACAGAAACCTTTATCACAAAGAGAGCACTTGTGTGGGTGGTACGATGGAGGTTCAAGCTGTTTTTATCAATGAAACCTTTATTACACACAGAGCACTTGTAAGGGCGTTCTCCTGTATGGATTCTCATATGTGTCTTCACGTAGCTTTTTCGTGAGAAACTTTTATCACAGACAGAGCACTTGTGTGAGCGGTCTCCAGTGTGGGTGATACTATGGAGGTTCAAGTGCTGTTTAGAAATGAAATCTTTATGACAAATGGAGCATTTGTAATGGCGTTCTCCTGGATGGATTTTCATATGCATTTTCAAACTGCTTTTATGACAGAAAACTTTATCACAGACAGAGCACTTGTGAAGAGGTTCTCGTGTATGGATCCTCAAACTGCTTTTTTTTTTCGTGAAAGCTTTATCGGAGACAGAGCACTGGTGATGGAGCTCTCCATTGTGGACATCATGTGTTTTTTGATACTGCTCGGTGAAACAAATTCCATCCTGCACACATTACATTTGTATTGCATTTGACTTTTGAGAATATTTTCCTGTTTGTTGAATGTCACATTAATTTTGGTGATGTTTTGACCAGATGTGCACTTGTATTTCAAAGGCAGTGACTCTTGTTCTCGTGATTGTTTCTTCAAAAAAGACTTCTCTTCTGTCAAGCAGCACCTTGATCTTATTTGTCTAATAGGATGTCTTGGTTGTTCTGCAAAAACAAAGAATGACAAGTCATTTTCCGTTTTTTTTGTCAAGCTCTAGTGTTATTTCTAAAATTGCATGTGTTCTGAATTCAAAAGAAAATGTTCATTTTTTTACATTTTTGCTCAACAGTTGCAGAACAGGCATTGCTGCCATTTATAAAATCAACATCTGACTCTTCCTTCACAAAAACATATCTTAAAGCCTCTGAGACAGATGGATCATCATTGGTGTGTTGTCTGCATTCCATATTTACAGGATGTATATCACCTGCACACAATCAGTGTTAGTCTTTTGCAGGACATGGAGTTCAAAACAATTTCAAATAGAAATTGAGTCAGTTACATATTTATTCAGTTCTGAAAAAAGATTATGGAACTATCACAAATTACTACACAAGTAAACGACATTTGGTCCACATCTCTGCTCCATCTCCTCCCAACACTTGCATCAAACAAAGGTAAAAGCTAGTTGGACAGCTTGCTCCACAACTTGCGATGAAACTACTTTTCCAAAGCACTTCTTAAACATCTCTGATATAATCCAATGTACCAGAACTCTGTTACAGAGTGTCAGTGTTACCAAAGCAGTTTCTTGACAAGGGTCATGCTAGGCTGTTTTCCACCCTTCTCCCATCCATCCATGTATCCATTGGGACCATACTCTGTACAGAGCGTTGGTGCTGCCAAAGCAGACATCTTTAGTGATCATCAACTACTCATTGCACATCTGGAAATTAATTGAAGAAAGCAGGGACAGCCATACAAATGCGGAAGAAATTTGATGTGGAAAAGCTCAGAGATGTGGGATTGCAGGATAAATACAGATTTACAACTGAAGAAGGGAATGGCATCGACTTTGAAGGGACCGATGAAGCTTGTAACTTAATTAATTATTTGACAGAGAAGCTGCAGTGAGATTGGAGTTGTAAAGGCTAAAAATAAAGCATGGATTTCAAACCAAGCATGGAATCTAATTGTGCATAGGAAGAAGCTGAAATCGAAATTATAAGGTTGCAGAACAGAGATAAAGAGATAAACAGAGAGAACAGAGAACGCTCTGAAACAGAGATAAAGGAAGCCTCCCGGCTTCCCCACCAGCCCCGCACAGTATTAGGACATTGGGGCTTCTGGGGAACCCCAAAAATTTACATGGAAGTGAATGGGAAAAATTATGGAAACTTATTGACTGACACCAAAATCCTCCTAATTTCCCTTATTTTATGAGCCTACTTGAGACTTTTCTTCCCCGAAGTTTTCCAAAATCTTCCTCCCTTTTTCACCATATTTTCACCAAAACCCCATTTTTCGCCACTTTTAACCACCTCTATTTTTCAACAAAAATTATCGTATTACTCATTATACTCAAACAGCGAACCAACAAATATTTGTTCATGTTCTATTTTAGGGAATAACTTAATTTTCTTCTAAAACTCATTTCCATAAAGTTTACCTGAACTTGGTTCTTGGTTTAACTATCTTTATTGAGCAGGGATGAAATGACACACCTCTCTTAATGTTCATTTCTGAGCACCTCTTGAGATGCATATAATTTTTCATAAACCACACCCACTTTTCCTAAGCACAGCCCACTTTTCCTAAGCCCCACCCACTTTTGGAAGGACTACCTATTCTTACATTTCCAGTTCGGTCCTGTCCCACAAGGCTTGCCTTGGGAAATTCCCAAGGAAACCACACCCACCATTCTTATATAAAGGGCTTCCTTCTTCTTCCTCTTAACTTCCTCCTCGTCTTCTTCCTCGATTTTTTTTTTTTTTACACTTCCATGACCTAATCTGTTGAACTCTCTCATATATTAATATTAACAACAAAAATATATATATATATATATATATATATATATATATATATATATATATATATATATATATATACACCCAACAACAACAACATGCTCACCTTCTCCCCTTCTCCCGATTCTGCTTCTTCTTCTTCCTCTTAACTTCCTCCTCGTCTTCTTCCTCGATTTTTTTTATTTTTTTTTTATTTTTATTTATTTATTTTTTTTACACTTCCATGACCTAATCTGTTGAACTCTCTCATACATTATTTTTAACAACAAAAACGATCTTATAATGCTTCATCTTCCTCTCTCACACATGTGGTACTCTTTACTGTTTCACAATGCACTACTCTTCTGCTATTTTAACAGACTGCTCTCATTTCGAGCTCTCCTTCATTCCTTGCCTAAAAAATCCAACTATTACAGCGCTTCTTCTCTCCATGCTCTGAATTCGCTTTCATTGCACCCTTCAAGAATTGTGTTAAATCGCATCTCTGACCTAAAACTTTTAAAAACCACAGTTTGCCATGGATGCTCGCTTTCCATCAACCATTCTTTTTTTCCAAATTCAGTGCCAACTCACCCCCCTCACCCCTCACTCTCACTCTCAAAGCAACCATCCCACTCTTCTCCCTCCAAGCCTCCCTCTAACCTCTCTCAAAAATCCCCCTCACCTTTCTCCCACCTTTCATCCCCCTCACTCTTCCTTCTCAAAGTAGCCCCCCTCTCATCCACCAACCTGCCTCCTTCCACTGCCCTCTCACCTCCATCATTTCACGCCACCTCCTCAAATCCTCAACTGCTTTCTTCCCCCTCTCTTGTCCCCCCTCCCCCCCAGCATCCCAGAGCCTTTTCTCCTCATTCGGCCCCCTCCCCTCGCTGTTCTGCAATACCCCACACTCCTTCAGCAACCCTCCTTACCTGCCCCCCTCGTCCCTTGTCCTACCCTCCCCCTCCCCTCCACCTCCTGCACCCAAAGCCTCCTCCCCTTCCTCTTCATTAAAAGTGTGGACCTCAAATATCCGGGGCCTTCGCTCAAACCTTTCAGATCTTTCCATACAGGTTGCCACTGACAAACCAGACATTATCTGCCTAACAGAAACTTTCCTCTCCCAAGACGTGTCTGACTCCCAAGTATCTCTCCCTGGCTACTCCCTCTTACGGTATGACAGACCTGAGCCTCGTCCTGGTGGAGGTGTTGTTCTCTTCATCAAAGACTCTATTCCTCACTCTCCATGCACTGCTCTCACTCCCCCACACCCCCAGGAATACCTCTGGCTTCGGCTTCCCCTCCACTCCCACCTCATGTTTATATGTGCACTGTACCGTCCACCGAACAGTGATGACTCCATCTACATCTCACTATCCGAAAACATGGACCATCTTCTATCTTCTCATACAAACTCTCTCTTCCTCTTATGTGGTGACTTCAATTGTCATCACGCCAGTTGGCTAGGTGTGGGTACCTCTCTCACCTGCCATGGCAAAAGCTTTCTGCGACTCATTGGGACTGACTCAATCGGTCAACTTCCCGACCCGGATCTCAACCAATGGTACTCCATCTCTTCTGGATCTGATTTTGACAAATTTCCCTGACAATATCTGCTGCTCTTCCTTCGCTCCAATTGGTTCTTCTGACCACGTCCTTGTTAAAGTGGACATCACTCTGGCTGTTATCAGAGAACCACCTCACCGCCGTCGAGTCTGGCATTTCACTCAAGCCGACTGGCAGGGTCTCCGAGCAGCCATCAAACTTACAGACTGGTCTCCTATCACTACTTTCTCAAACATCAACTCATCCTGGGAATTCTTTCAAAGAAACTTGCTCTCCCTCATGCACAGATTTATCCCCTCTCGTGTTCAGTTGTCTTACCCTTCCTCCCGCCCTTGGTTTACTGAAGCTTGTGGCGAGGCAGTTGTCCTGAAACAACTTGCCTTTGCCTCATGGAAAGCAAACCCAACTGAGGGCAATCTCAGTTCTTTCCACAAAGCTCGGAACAAGTGTGTTTCTACCCTCAGGAGAGCCAGAAAACAACATCTTTCTCATCTCAAGTCTGAACTCTCAAACCTCTCTCCCTCCTCAAAATCCTGGTGGCGTTTAATCAAATCTGTTTCTGGTGTATGTTCCCCCTCCATCCCCTCCCTTACCTCAAATGGCCGCACTGCTGATTCCACACGTGATAAAGCTGAATGTCTAAACTCGGTGTTTGCAGCTAAATCTTGTGTCCTAAACCCATCACTATCTCTACCCACTTTACCCAGTCGCACCCAACTGTCCCTGGACTCTGTATCCTTTTCTCCTGACAAGGTGGAGAGCTTGCTTTCAAACCTCGAGTCAGATTCTGCAACCGGTCCAGACGGCATCAGCCCACGTGTCCTCAAAGCCTGCTCTTCTGCTCTTGCTCACCCTCTCTCTGTTCTATTCACCCTCTCATTTGCCCAAGGTCATCTGCCATCTGCTTGGAAATCTGCTAGCATCACTGCCCTGCATAAAAAAGGTGCAAAAACAGATCCCTATAACTACAGACCAATCAGCCTTCTCCCAATCATCAGCAAGGTGATGGAATCCATCATTGCCTCAGATATGAAATCCTTCCTCTTCTCCAATGGCTTGATTTCCAATCATCAATTTGGTTTCAGACCAGGTCACTCTACCCTGGATATGCTGCTTCTGCTCTCCCATCAATGGAAGGAGGTCCTCAATGCCAGACAGGAAATCCGAGCCGTATCCCTGGACATATCACGTGCTTTTGACACAGTCTGGCACCCTGCCCTACTCACCAAACTCTCTTCCCATGGTATTCAAGGCCATCTCCACTCATGGCTCGCAGACTTCCTCTCCTGTCGCAGTCAACGTGTGGCCCTAAATGGAGTTCTTTCATCCCCTCTTCCTGTGCAGGCTGGAGTTCCTCAAGGTAGCGTTCTGGGCCCTGTTCTTTTTCTGGTTTTCATCAATGATCTCTCGGACTCTCTGGAAAATCCTCTATTTCTCTTTGCCGATGACTCCACCCTCTGCCGTACCATCTGTCATCCCTCAGACCGGCAAGCAGCAGCTTCTTCGCTCACTGCAGATCTGGATAAAATCACAAACTGGTCCAACACGTGGAACATGTCTTTCAATCCAGACAAATCTCACACTCTCACTATGTCTCTTCGAAAGGACCGTTTACAAAACCCCCCATCCACTTTCTCAACAATCCTCTGGAAGAAGTCTTTTCTTTCAAGCTTCTAGGTCTCACTATCTGCCATGACCTTTCCTGGGAAAGTCACATTTCCAACCTCGCCTCAAAAGCCAGTCGCCGACTGGGAATCCTCCGTCGTGCTAAGTCCTTCCTCGGCCCTCTTGAGCTCCTGACCACTTACAAAGCTTTTGTCCGTAGCCTAATGGAGTACTGCTCTCCCCTCTGGGCTGGTGCTCCTGCCTCCCACCTTTCTCGGCTTCACGCTGTCGAAACCAGGGCATTTAAGATCATCGGCATCTCCCGCAATGAAGCTGAGTCTTTGGGCCTCTCACTCAATCACCGCAGGTTGGTCGGTGGTCTTTCTGTCTTCTACCGACTCCTCTCCAGCCTTGCCCCCCCTGCTCTCTCTGCGATTTGTCCCCACCACATTTCCACAGGGCGCTCAAGGTCCGCCACCAACCCCCTTCTGGTAAAACTACCAAAGTCACGAATCACTGCTCATCTTCACTCTTTCATTCCTCTTTTTTCCCGCCTTTGGAATAAACTTCCTCACTCTATTCTTTCCCATTCTTCCCTCCAGGCTTTCAAAACAGCTGTTCACCACCACCTCTTATCTTCCCCCATCCAAATCCTCGATCTTTTCTACCCCCGATAATCCACCCAAGCCCACTTCCTTCATTTCTCCTACTTTCCTTCCTGAAAGTCCCTGAAATGTCCATCTTCTCTTCGCCATGTTCCCCGTCCCATCCCCATCCCTCTCCCTTCCACAGTTCACCTAATGTGTCTGTTCCCCACTGTTTTGTCCCTTCCACTCCCGCCCCTCTTGTCTCATGCCTCCTTGCTGTGAGTTGTGTGTTAGCTCTCATACGAGCCTCGACCAAGGTATACAAAAAAAAAAATAAAAAAAAAGGGCTGCAACACAGGCTAAATGTAAACGTATTTTTACTTTCATTGAGAATGGACTACTGTGCTGACCTCAAATGAGATGACTAGAGTTTCTTGGAGTCCTACTACCTGTATGGAACTAAATCTTCAAATTGATGAACTGGATTTAAACCTCTTATCTATTGAGGTAAGATTTTCTTTTCGTATTTACAGAGTTTGATTTAAACATATAATCATTTAATAATCAAACCACTTAATTAATACATCAATATTTTCTCTCACAGGAAATTGTATCCGAGATGCAAAATGAAAATACTACTTTTGACACAACTTGGGATGAAATTGTTGATTTGGTTGAAGACCTTGTGAGCGACCAAGACCCACAGAACAAACTTATCTTGATGACCCAGCCAAAGAGTGATTCCGAGGAGACCCACAGAATCATGAAAAAGAGTTCTAAATTGATGGTACTCATTGTGAGTTATCAAGACAATACCCACTGAACAAGTTTTACCTTGATGAGCCAGAATACAAGTTTTACCAAGGAGACACAAATTTCTGAAATTTTGAAAAATGGAGTTTTCCCTGATGAGCCACAGTTACACTATGTGAGATCTATCACCGAAACCTATAAAAATTGGAAAAATGGAGTTTTTCCTGATGGTCTACAGTTATACTATGTGATTATCACGGAAACCCACAATATTTCTGGAAATTATGGTTTTACCTTGGATAGAAGGTTATATTTTTGAAGACTTGGAATGTGGGTTTTGGCTTGATAACTCACAATGTGATACATATCTTATCTTGGAGCCTCAACAGGAATGTGGTTATACCTTGGAGACTTTGAAAGTTGGGTATATTTTGGAGACTTGAAATGCGGTTTTTCTACCAAGACGACTCTTGGGATTCTAACTCTATCGATGTGGCCCTTTTTTGGATGGTGCTTAATTAATTAGGTAAGTTCAGTTGATTAGAGGTAAATTAAATTACATATTATTTAATTCGATATTCGAGAAGTACTGTATTTATTTATTTTAGCAACATCAAGAAAGTTCTGGGAAGAAAATGCTGGAAAATTCTTCCTCCCCATTTCTACTTCTTCAAGCTTGAAAGCCTTGAAAGACAGAATTGGAAGAAGAGGAATTTTTTTTCTTGAAACACGTATTTAAAAATACATATGAGGCTGAGTCTTTCGGGCTCTCACTCTCTAATCACAGGCATGTCAGTGGTCTTTCTGTCTTCTACCGTCTCCTCTCCAGTCTCACCCCACTGCTCTGTCTGCGATATGTCCCCACCATATTTCTGCAGGGCGCTCAAGGTCCGCGAACAACCCCCTTCTGGTAAAACTACCAAAATCACGAATCACTGCCCACCTTCACTCATTCATTCCTCTTTTTCCCACCTTTGGAATAAACTCCCTCAATCTGTTCAATCCCATTCTTCCCTCCAGGCCTTCAAAACAGCAATTCATCATCACCTCTTATTTTCCTCCATCCAAAACCTCGATCTTTTCTACCCCCGTTAATCTACCGCAAACCCACCTCCTTAAAATTCCCTGCTTTCCTACCTAAACATCCCTGTAATATCCATCTTGTATACCACGTGTTCCCTGCCCCATCCCTCTCCCTTCAATAGATTTCCTAATGTCTCTGTTCCCCACTGTTTTGTCCTTCTCTCTCCCACCCCTCTTGTCTCATGCCCCTCTGCCCTTGCTGTGCATTGTGTGTTAGCTCTCATACGAGCCTCGTCAATGCATACAAAAACGAAATATATTAAAATTTAATTAATCATTAAAATATGTCGTAAAAAATAAAAAATAAAAATGTATGTACGTATGTGTGTATATATATATATATATATATATATATATATATATATATATATATATATATATATATATATATATATATATATGTTTATACATATATGTATATATATATATATATATATATAAATATACCTTATATCTATAGAACAGTTATATAGGTAAGTGTGTGTTTATAGTTAGGGCCCCCCTATCTGTGTCTAACGGGAACTACGTGTGTGTGCTGCGGAGATTTGTTTGCATCATCCTCACCTTCACCTCACTTCCTCACACTGACGCCATTGCCTCCGTGCGTTCGACCACGTACGTGGGCGGAGATTTCCATCAACTCAGATCGAGACTCCACCCAGGAAGGCAGGGGCGTGCCCCTTGTCCAATCAGGCCACAGAGTTTGGTCTTCCCATGACACGCTGGCCAATGAGAGTGGAGGCCGCCTCAGAGGGCGATGTTCTCACGACACGCCGGCCAATGCGAGTGGAGGCCATCTCAGAAGACGATGTTCTCAGGACACGCCAGCCAATGAGAGTGGAGGCCGCCTCAGAAGGCAATGTTCTCATGACACGCCGGCCAATGAGAGTGGAGGCCACCTCAGAAGGCGATGTTCTCACGACACGCTGGCCAATGAGAGAGGAGGCTGCCTCAGAAGGCGATGTTCTCACGACACGCCGGCCAATGAGATGGGAGGCCGCCTCAGAGGGCGATTGTCTGACCTCGGGGAAGAAGATATAAAATGTGTGTGTGTGTGTGTGTGTGTGTGTGTGTGTGTGTGTGTGTGTGTGTGTGTGTGTGTGTGTGTGTGTGTGTGTGTGTGTGTGTGTGTGTGTGTGTGTGTGTGTGTGTGTGTGTGCGCGCGCGCCCGTCTTTAAGTAGCAACTGTTAAGTGCCTTGTACATTATTTGCATTTCATTTCTATTAGTCGTGATAACTCTGCCCTTGCGTGCTCCCCCTTTCTCCCATTAGAAATAAATCCATTTGCTCAATGTATCAGCTTGTTTCTGTGTTTCTTCCATTGGCTTAGCATGATGCGTGTTGGTGAATAAGAAGGCTGTTGCTGCTGTAAATGTACATTTGGACCGACGGAACTTCGGCAACCGTCCGCTCGGGTTGCGCACGGGTCGGGTACGCTAACGGCTCGACTCTTACGAGGGCCGTCGAGGGTGTGAGTACTCGGTAACTCGCCACGTGGAGCTCAAGGTATTTTGAAGATTGGCAAATAACCCTGTACCACATGGTGGAATTATAGACGACTCACGGTCCGGTAAGGGACCCGTACCTATCAGAGTTTTGCGAAAGGTACGATCTAAATTCCGGGTGTTCGGTAGAGTAGAACTTACTGCTCCACCTCACGGTCATCAAAGCCGGATTAACCATTAGGCAGACAAGGCATGTGCCTTAGGGCCAGCCAAAAATTCGGGCCACAAAAATTTAGGCAACTTTTTTTTTTTTTTACATACAATTCTTATTGGTCTCATAATATATTGCATTATCGGCAATGATAAACGCATGAATTTTCGTTATTAACTGTGCGAATGGCATTCATACTAGTACTAGTCTAGTGCTATGGATCTTTCTCTAGATCTATCACATTATAATTATGATTGTGTTTATCCCAACATAACATTGAGTGACAGTCTGTCTCAGCAAATCAGAAGAGCGGTTACATTACGGATTTTGAAAATGAGGTCATTGGGAATTCGGGATTGTCCATCGTCTGATATAATCATAATATTCATATAGATTGTGTCATTTTTTTAATATGGACAAGCAGTTTTCGTCAATTTTTTTATTTTAAACATTATTATTCTTCGAGCAGAGACAACATTTTAAACAAATGTTCTTGAATCAGTTCATCTTTTGTCTGGGCTCC
>NC_140964.1:57822731-58147731 GCF_056783735.1 Eptatretus burgeri | reverse complement strand
TTTCCTATATTCTTCTTTCTTATTCATCAAACAATTATAATAATTTCTAAAAGTTATTGATTTCTTTATTACATATTTCTTTATTCCCTTTAACCTCTGATCAATCTGATCACCATACTTATAAGCATATGCCTTTGCTCTCAATCCAATAAACTCACTCATTACTTTTCCACCCAACTCATCCTTAAACTTACCAATAACCTTTTCATTCTTTTTGGAAAATAACTCACTCTTCTTGCTGAAATTACTTGTATCATATACTCCAATATTTTTCCTCATATCTTTATAAACATCATCAGTTTTTATATCTAGGATAAAACTATCAGTGTCCATATACAACAATGAAACATTTTCACCATACTCTTTCTTTAAGTCATTATACAAATAATCATACATCAATATCTTTGATAAATCAAGAACTGCTGTTCCAATATAAATTGGTTTATCCATTACAATACTTTCCTTTTT
The DNA here is from genome assembly GCF_056783735.1 of Eptatretus burgeri. Taxonomy (NCBI): domain Eukaryota; kingdom Metazoa; phylum Chordata; class Myxini; order Myxiniformes; family Myxinidae; genus Eptatretus; species Eptatretus burgeri. The sequence goes on along the minus strand of NC_140964.1, from coordinate 58,147,263 downwards.
CATATGAATTGCAGAAAAGTTCTCTGAAAAAACCTCTTCTCTCTCAAAACTTGGTTTATTTATCAATCTCGAAGCTTCTTTCCAAGATGTTGCGAATCTAATGTTTTGCCTGTTTCTAACATTTTCCAGTCTTTCCAAATACAGCATTATTCATTAATTTATAAAAGTCCCCTTCAAATTTTACTTTTGTATTTGCTCTCATATATGTATTGAATTGAATATACTTTTTCACCCAAGGACTTTGTTTAAATTTTAAAACTCTATGAATTTTAGCTACTCTCAATCCTTCTCTCAAAAACTGTTTTAAGCTTCTCTGATGCAAAACATATCCCTCTTTATCATAGAATGTTGTTAATAACTTTTCTGTTGATTTACCTTTAATATTAAAACTTTTATGATAATCACTTAACCATTCTTTCTTTGGGGTTTCTTTCTCACATGCAAAAGGAAGATCTTTATGCTTATTATAAAGATCACTCGGGTACCTCAAATCAACTTCAAAATAATAACCTTCTTCTTCGTCATTCAATTCCTCTTGAGAAGAAATAACAATATTCATCAAAGCCTTTTCATAATCCTTTTCTTCCACCCACTCTAATTTACCATAAGGCAGAGATTGAGACATTGCCCATCCATACAAATTATTAGCATCAAAATACATCAAATAATGACTATCTTTTTCACTATCATAATTTGGAAGATATTTATTATTTGCTTTAGCATATCTTTTTGAACATACTTGTGATATTCCACCTCTCTTGGACTTCTCAATCATCAAAAGCATATCAACATCACTGATTAAATCTATATCTTGTTTTGTCATTTTCAACATTGCACTCCAAGCTAAACCAGGAGCTGTGAAATAGTGGGCAGGGTCTAATCCATAACAATTTTTTATTATGACAGAGTGATCTAAAAGCTTCAAACACATCAGCTAACAATAAAACATCTGTTTTTAGATATAAATCATGATATTCTCCAAGGTTCTTTATCTTAAATAATTTCCATATTTCTTGTGCGTGTTTATATTCCTTATCACTTATCTCTTCTTCATAAAGGTTATTATAGAAACTTTCTTTTGATGGAAGTTGTGTTTCTTTAAATCTCATAAATGAATCCATATAATCAAAAGGATAAATTCCCTTACTTGTAAGAATTTTCTCTTTACTTTGAATTTCATTCCTTGTTTGAATTTCCTCTCTCGTAAGAATTCCTTCTTTAATCAGAATTTCATCTTTAATCAGAATTTCCTCTTTCGTTAGAATTTCATTCATTGTTCGAATTTTCTTTATAATTAGAATTTCATCTTCAGTTAGAATTTCTTCCTTAATTTCCTCATTAATTAGAATTTCCTCTTTACTTTGAATTCTCTCTTTAATCTGAATTTCCTCTTTAGTGAGAATTTCCTTTTTTGGAAAGAATGAATTAAGATTTGGAAAAGAGTCTGTGGAGCTTAGATTTGATGCGAGGTAGGCTAGTGGTGTTCCCATAAACTTGTAAGAATCAAGAAACCGAATACGAGTTATAGGTTTTGTGAATATCATTTTTGTAAATGAAATATACTTTTGACTTGTGTTTGTTATGGCAGAAATATTCCCTGGTGTTTTTGAAAGTTCATTTATAAATAGATGTGTATCATAGTTGGCGCTGTTGTGAAGAAAGACTGGAATAAAAGAAGGTAATTTATAATTAAGATTACAACAGGAATGAGCGGGGCCTCTATATTTACCAGTAAGATGACAATGATCCCTAACTTTAGACTCCTTAATTTCCCCCTCACAAATATGACAGATATTGTTCTTTCTAAATTCTAATTTTTCTTCTTTGGTTAATTTCATCGGTTCATTTGTTTCTTTCATTAATTTAGTGAGTCTTATACAATCCTTTTCTTATCGTTTTACAAACTCTTGTAAAGCTTTTTTTCAACGATAATGTTCAAGTTTGTTATACTTTTCTCCAACAGATGATTTGATATAATAACAGAAACCACAAGGAATATGTTTTTGATATTTATTTGTATATGATTCTTTTGGATTAGGAGAAGCAGTATTTATCTTTTTAAGGATACACTCAAAATCAACGTATATCACAAATGGGTGCATGATAGATTTATTATAATCTTCAAAAGAAATCTTTTCACCAGGTTTAGGCATTGTAATTACAGCTGATTTATGATTACTACAATATTTTGAATGTTGTTCTAATCGTTCTTTTGTATGAAATGAATTAAGACATCGCTTACAAGGATATATTTTGTTTGCTGTTCTGAATACCTGAGAAGAGATTAATCTTGATAAATTATTGATGTATGTGTAATGTGAATTCTTTCCAACGCTAAAATATAAAAGATCAATGTGTGTTTCTTCATTTTTATAGTTGTTTGAAATTTTTAATATTTGAACTTTGTTTGTATCCGTTAATCCATATACATTAATAGAAAGATTATTCTTTTTCTCAAATTTAGGAATATCTGTTAGTGGCATTGGGAATTTAAAATCTTTAATGTCCAAGGTATTCTCATATTTCATATATTGTTTTACTCTTTCTGAATTACATTTTGGTGGATGAAAGTGAGCAAGAACAGACCAGAGAAAACATTTGTTATCATTGTTCTTAATATTAACAACTGCCTTCTTTAGTTTTATTTCTTTTGGTAATTCAATATAAGAAGAAGCTTTAAGAGGGTTTGATTTTAGAATGTGTATATCTAAAAAGATGATTTTTTTAATATTGAATCCACTTCCTACCACTGTATTATCAACATCCTCCTCTTGTCTTGATAGTTCTTCATAAACCCCACTATTCAAAAAATCTTGAAATTATGTTATAAAATGAAGATCTGTTCTCATATAAGGAGTATGTTCTTCATCTTGTCTTTTCATATTCATTTTCACTCCCATATGAAACTTTAAAGTTTTCATTTCTTTTAATGTCTTTTTAATAAATTTTTCAACATCGGGTTTCACTATTTCAATTGATTCAGCTATTGATGATGGACCGGGTTCTCCAAATTGAAAAATCCTTATTTTTATATGCCCTTTAAATGCCCCATCAGTGTTTTCAATATAATAGTCTCCCTTTACTTTAAACTCATTTTTCTTGTGTTTTTGTGATTGAAGATGTTGATTATAACGACTCTTCAAAACATCCTTTGAACAGATATCACAATGTTTTCTTTCCAGCTCAAGAGGAGATATTTGATGAAACAGATTAAATGTGTGTTTGTTGGTTCGGAGGTGCTTTCTATAATGTTTATATTTGTGATTACAAACATCGCAGTATGTTGTATTCACCATATTTATATAATAAATCTTTGCTGAAACTAAAATTTTCTTGATGAAAATTTCGTTTATTTTACAGGTGAATCTGTGCTTAAAACCATTTTATCCTCCAACTTTTTCACTTAATAAATACAATGTTTCAAGACACAAAAGACAAGTTTCAATCAATCTCTTCATTTGTTAAAGATACTGAGAAATATGTCAAGGATGTAAAATTGAACAAAGATAAATATAACAACTATTGGATAAAAACAATTATGGTAAATAATATGAGTTCTTCAATTTCCTTCAGTGGAAGGGCTTTTAGTATACCTGGTAGAACATCAATTAAAGTATCTCTAACAAAAGTTTCTCCTCTCCTTCTAGTAATATATTCAAAACTAGAAAAAGCAATGAAACAAGAAAAAGTATCAAAAAACAAAAATCTTATGGATGAAGCTTTAGAAAGAAAAGATAAGACCATCTGTAATATGCAAGGAGAAATTTGTATTTTTTTCAACAACCCTAAAGATGTAAATCCTGATGAAATAAAGGATGTTAATATATCAGGTGAAATGACATTTCGTTCAATAGTAATTAACGATCATTTTAAAATTACCTTTAATATAAAAAATGTTGTCGTTGAATCTGATAATGAAAAAAAGTATATCGATATCGATGGTAATATACAACTGAAAGTATAGATGAATTTCAGTTGAAGTAAAGTTTTACTTTATAAATATGCTAGACTTTCCTGATTCTCCATATGACAAATTTGAGAATTGTCCTGCGTGTGAAAGACGGGGATTAAACACAGAGTCAAAAGCCTATAAACAATGTATATTCTGTGATTATCTTCTAATTAATGATAATAAAAAATATAAAAAGGAAAATAATTCTTTTAGATTTACACCAAAAATGAATTACTTTACAAGATTGATTAGAGAAATGAATGTAAAGTATGAGGGTGATAACACACCTTTCCTTACAAGGGAAGAAACTGAACATATAAGAGAAATGTTCAAAGCATTGTTGTTGTATATTATTCATGGATGTAATTTTCAGGGAAATATCAACACAAGATATTGTATAAATAAAATAATGGATTATCTTGAAATTACACCTGAACTTAGGATAAAATATAGAGTTTCTAAAAAAGCCAATAATAAATTAAATAACCTGTTTTTCAAATATATAAATGAATGATTTTTTACCTATTTGGGAAAATAAGATAAAATTTAACAACCATAAAACAACCATAAAAACAACCATAAAAATCTACCAAATTCATTAAGATGTCTCATAGTTGGTTCAAGTGGATGTGGAAAAACCTGCTTACTTTTAAAGATGCTCCTCACTCCCAACTTTTTAGATTATGATAATTTAATAATTTTCACAAAGTCGAGTTTTCAACCAGAGTATCAACTACTCTCACAAGGTTTTAATGCTGGTCTTCAAAAAGAAGATATAATCGGTTTATTTAAACGTCAAAAAAACCTAAATGATTATAACATTGAAGATATAATTCAACTATTTTGTGATACACAGAGATGTAAAAAGAAATCAAATCCTATAACTTGTATTCTTAGTGATAATACGGATGATATACCGTCTCCCCAAGATTTGGATAAATCAAAAAAGAACCTCGTTATCTTTGATGATTGTGTTAATGAGAGAAACCAAACGGTAATGGACAGCTACTACACAAGAGGGAGACATTCTTCTTGTAATTGTATTTATCTTAGTCAATCGTACTTTCAACTTCCTCGTCGTTCCATCAGAAACAATGCTAATACTTTTATTTTATTCAAGTTAAATTCAATAGATATCAATAATTTTGGAGAGATAATTGTTCTACATTATGTAGTAAAAAGAAATTTGAGGATTACATGAAGCACACGACTGAAAAATATAAATATATTATTGTGAAAGAAGATGAGATCTTAAGGGATATATTTTTTGTTTTATAAACAATTACATATATAAATGACAACTATTATTGTAAATCTTGTGGGTAAATCTTCTGGAAAAAAACTTTCATAAATCAAGGTTCTTGTGTAGTACAAATGAGAATATTGTAAATTTACTTAAAAAACACCTCGTGATACGCATTGTATCAACAACAACTAGAGCAATAAGACCTGGAGAAGTAAAAGGTGGAGATTATCACTATATTTCAGTGGAGGAACATATGCGATTGAGGAATGAAGACCAAATGTTTGAGGAGGTTTCTCTTGGTACAACAAAATATTCACATTGTAAGAGTGAGTTAAGGAAACTAAAATCTGGTGGTGTTGGGATATTAGAAACTAATCCAGAAGGAACGAGACAAATTATTAAACATCTGAGTGGAGTGAAGATTTTATCATTCGGTTTTGATGTTGATGAAGAAACTCAACGCAAACGTATGAAAAGCAGAGATGCAAGTATTAGTGAAGAAGAAATTAAAACTCGCATTAATGTTAATAAAGAATTTGATGAAATATTTAAAGAAAAGGATTTATTTGAACACATCTACTTGAATGATGAAGAAAAGGAAAATTTCCCTGTTGATCTTTACAATTCATTAAATTATATTTTACAATAAATAAATGGATGCAAAAGAAAGAGCAAGAAGATTTAAGGAACATCAAGAGTTGGTTTCAAAAGTTGTAAAACAACAGGAAGACATAAAGAAGAAACGCAGACAGAAACTAACGGGCGAAGAAGCATTTGAAAGAAAACAAGAGAAATTTTTTAAACCACTTTTAAAACTTCCCAAGAAAAAATGAAAGATGTTTCCACAGTTCCCACAGTAGAATATAATCCCAGAAAGCTTCAAATGTTAAAAGATTTCAGTCAAATGACGGAGGAAGAATTAGAGCATATTGGAGAATTAGAATATCATGATGAAGAATTATTTCAACAACTGGAAGAGATTAATCAACCCCCTGATTATATTGTGAATGCTGTTCAAAACAATGAATATTCAGCAGATTCAAAAACCAAAGCAGGACTCATTCCAACAGAACAACCAGCAATATTTCATCTTGTTTAAGAAAAGGTATTGATATTTAATGATGAATTAAGGTTCTTGGGTTCTGCTCAACCCCCTGTTAAACTAACTCCGAGATTAATGTTTCTTCTCACAAAAGATGGAAGACAAGGTTCAACTGTGAGGGATGAATCAAAGTATATTGATAAACCATTGGATATGGAAAATAATGATGATAGAGTATATATTGATCTGCTGAACACTCTAAATTATAAGGTTATTCTTTCTGGTAAAAGTAGGAAGAATGAGAAGGAGAAACACATTATTCAGGCTTTAAGTATCCTTGGTTCTGGTGTTAGTTTTCTTCCAAATGACCCATCGCAATTAGTTAATCGACTGTTATTGTTGTTAGGCAGTAAGAAGGCTGGAAATAACAATTGTTTTAATGAAGCATCAGCCATTTTAGACCAGTTGATGAACATGAAAATAATTAATAAATATCAATATAAAGACATTTTATCTCATATTAAATAAGATGAGAAGCACAATCCTTAGTTTCAATTTCACAACAAGCGACCACACATCTTCATTCCCATACCCACTACAACTTGACACAACAAAAGAATATGAGGCATCTTTATTGTCCATGGAAACTTATAATACCTTATTTAATATAACCGAGAAAAATGACAAGTTTAGTTATAATCCGGGAAGTGGATACAAAATGATAACAGTCTCACCCGGAGCATATGAGATTTCTCAAATATCTTCCGAAATTGCTCGTCTTGTGAAAGAACAGGGTGATGAACCAAAAAATATTGTTATAAACATTCAAAAACAGACTTCAAAATCAACGATTAAAGTTAAAAATAACTACAAGGTTGATTTCACAATTGATAATTCATTTAGAGAGTTATTGGGTTTCTCCTCAAAAAAGATTGAAACTAATGGGACGTTTTACAGTGATAATGTCATTCAAATATCCTCAGGAATAAATTCGGTGTTAATTCACTGTGATTTGATTGATGGTGCTTATAATGATGGAAAAAAAACAAATACAATATTTTCATTCAGCGCATACTCAACCCCAATTGGTTATAAATTCAATATGGAACCCAAAAATTTGGTTTATCTCCCTGTGTCAGGAAAAACCATACACAGAGTAAATTTTAGGATAACCGACCAAGATAATCGTGTGATTTATTTTAATGGAGAAGTTATATCTATCAGAATTCACCTACGTGAAGTTTTCCAATAAATAAATACGATGGTTATTGTGAGGAAACACGAGTTGGGAAAATATAAAATAATTACAGGGGATGGGATGTTCCTTTCCCCATACTACAAGGGTGAAGGTATGTATCTTGGTAGAGGATACTATAAACCTAAGAGACAAAGGGGTGTTGGACATCAATTTCGAGGAGATGGGATAATTGATACTCTCATGGGTATTGGTTCAACTATTCTTAAACATAAAGATCTAATTGGTTCAACTGCTTCTGCTGTGGGAAATGTCGCAGGTGCTGTAAAGAGTATAAAAGATGCTCAGAAAGAATCTCATAAATTACAAGCAATAAAAGAAATTAAGAAAGGCAAAACTCAGTTGTCCCCCCAAGAACGACAGAAAATAATTCAAATACTTGGATCAGGGTTTCAAAAGTTTTAACATCTTTTTTCCTAAATAAATACAAGTATGGAAGCAATTGATAGTATCTATGATTTGGATGATACTATTATTATCTCAAACTCCACTAAAAAAGAAGATTACTTCAAGGTAAATGCAATAACTGGAACAGACTGGAATACGAATGGTACAAAAAGTTTTGAAATAAATAATCAACAAACCTATTTGAATCTCTCCGAAAGTTTCTTGTTGTGTAAATTTAAATTCACTAAAGCTGGGAATAACAAACGCTACACTTGTAAATGATTTCTTCTGGAAAATGTTTGATAGTGTGCGTTTGTATATTGGAACACAAGAAGTTGAAGCGGTTGATTATGTCTCTGCTGTATCTGAAATGATAAAATTTACACTCTATACATTCAGTGATAGAATGGGAAAGGGGTCTGTCGAAGGTTTTATTCCTGATATGTCAACGGGAACAAACACAGACCCTGGATATACTCAAAGGAAAGGAATGTATAATGATGATACAAAAACAGAAAATAGTTTTACTGTGGCAGTTCCTCTTAAAGGTATATTTGGATTTTGTGATCATGATAAAGTTCTGTATGGTCTTAAAATTAGATTTCAACTACAGAGGAATGATAATGAAAATCGATTGCTTTTTGGTGTTGGTAGTGCTTTTGGTGAACAGAATAAATTTGTAATTGAGGAGATGAGTTGGTATATCAGTGAATATACTCCTAATCTTAAAACAGAAGAGATGTTGAATCGAAGACTTAACTCAAAGAAACCACTCAGTGTATCATACCTCAAAAGAAGATGTCAACACGTTAAACTCAACCAAACTACTTACACGTGGAATTTGGGTGTTCTGGAAGGAAAGCCACGATATCTGTGGATCATTTTTAAAAAGCCAGATGGTGATACTGCGACTGATAAGAATAATGCATTGAGTGATAATGCTAAGGTGAAACAACTTCGCGTTTCTCTAGATGGAACATTTTATCCACGAGATAGATTGGAAATTAATTGGGAAAAAAATGATTTTGCTGAAGCATACAAGTCTTACCAAAAGGTGTGTGAAAGTAATGGAAATAAAGAACCTATTTTGGATATGACAGCATTTAAAAGTTTGTATACAATCTATGCGTTTGACCTTAGCGCGCAAAAGGAAACTATAAAGTCTAATCGAGTGGATACTTCCCTATACATTGAAAGAGGAGAGAGTGAAGAAGTTGATACATATTGTTTGCTTTTGGAAGAAACAGAATTGCAGATTAATACAGATAATGGTGTGATGATTAGTCTCACATAATTTTTTGTTAAATAAATGAGTGTCAAAGTACCAACTGGGGTATATGTTAATCAAATCAATCTTCATAAACTATCATCTTGTGTTCAAAATCAAAAGCCTTGTACGATTAACGTTAATACAATTCAGAGAAAAGGAGCAGTAAGAATTGATGTTTTGCTCACAAGAGAACAGGTTAAAATCTTGAATGACACTGGCTCACTTAAAATTAAAATGACAAAACCAATGTTGAAAAAATATTCAATAAGAGAGACGAGTGGAGGATTTCTCCCATTTCTAATTCCTTTATTTGCTGGTTTAAGTGCGGTTGGAGCATTGACGGGCAGTATTTCAACAGCGGTGAAAACTGCCAACGAAAGGAAGGCTCAACTCCAGGCTCAAAAAGAATTGGAAAGACATAACAAAGAGTTGGAGAAACAAATTAGTGGAAGTGGTGTAATTGTAGATTTTGCTGAAAAACTTGAAGGTCTGCCTGATAAAGCGAGATTGTTAGTTGGAGATATGCTTTCTTCTATTGCACAAGCAGGTGTAAAATTAACGAAAAGAGGTAATGGATTATATCTTTCTAATAAATAAATGAGCATTGATGAGTGGTTGGAAAAATTTGGAAAGAATACAACATCAAATTTACAACTTGTCAAATATTGTAAGAAATTAAAAATTCATAATGTGGTTATTTGTATGAGAGATGAATTAACAAATGTGCCGAAACATACAAAGAATATTATTATGAACTTAGAAGATAATAATGGGAACGGTTCTCATTGGGTTTGTATTTTTAATAGTCAAGACAAATATTATTTTGATAGTTTTGGTCTTCCACCACCTGTTGAAGTTATAAAATTCTTACAGAATGGTGTTTATCAAACATTTCAAGTCCAAGAATTAAATTCCAAGTGTTGTGGTCAGTTATGTCTATATGTGTTATTTCAACTCAACAAAAATAAAAAAATTTATGATATTATTTTTAATCTAATATAAATGACTTATGTTGGTAAAGATGGTTCTATCTTTGGTGTATCTCAAGAACTGGATATTGATTTATCAAATTATTACACAAAGGCACAGGCTGAACGACATAAATATAATATAACCAAAAATATTAACATGAAAAATGCTTTTAAATTAAAAAATTATCCAAGCCCGACTGACGCGAATGACTTGGTGAGATTAAGCGATTTAACACAATATATATCCTTCACTAAAACGGCTGTGTATTCCAAAGATACAGAAGTGTTGATATTATCTCCAGGTCATACAGAATTCACAGTTCGAATTAAAATAAATTTTTATAAAGAAGGGCGTATCGTTTGTATGAGAATAGAACAATGGGGGTATGATATGAATGATTTAGGGTATAATTGGTCATTTAAAATTAACCTCGAAGACCTGGAATATTAAATCAGTCTCGTAAGGAAGAATATTATCCACTTGGTATCGAGAATGAGTTTTGTGGGTCCACGATTAGTAAACAACAAATAAAAGAATTTAATAAGGGTAAATATAATAATGGTTTTGCCCTTGTTTATCTCATGAAAACAGAAAAAACAGGATTATATATAATAAATAAGGAAATACAAAATTATTTAACTATGGGAAGATGGGGAGGTGTTTCGTGCCATCATATTATTCTAACATATATTTCTAATTCATAAATGACAGCAAGAAGCCTTCAAGAAAATTATCATTTCTGTGTCCAAGCATACCTTCAAGAAAAGGGTATTCGGTATTTTAATAAATATGTTCTACAACATAAGAATGAGGTATTTTCAATAAAAGATTGGTATTATGCTGATGTTGATAAACCGACAACTTTCGATTTAATGACAATGTTAAATAATGAAAAAATTATAAAGTGAAGAAAAGGTAAGGCTCTTTTAGAAATTCAAAAGAAATTTTTGTTGGTTTCCTGTTGTAAAAAAAAATATTTTCGATGCAGGAATAACAAGAAATCCTGATGAATATATGTATAATATTCTATGGGGTGTAAGCGATTCAAGGATAGTAAGGGATGAGGAAGGAGTGGAAAAAGAGAGGGAAGAGGAGGAAAAGGAGAAGAGAGAGAAGGAGGAAAAGGAGAAGAGAGAGAAGGAGGAGAGGGAGAAGAAAGAGAAGGAGGAAAGAGAGAAGAGAGAGAGAAGGAGGAAAGAGAGAAGAGAGAGAAGAGAGAAGAGAGAGAGGGAGGAGAGGGAGGGAAGAGCGAGACAAAATAAATATCAAAATATGGAAACCAGTGAGATTAAAAAAAGATTGATGGTATTACAGAAAATAACTCAACCCACCGAGGAGGAAAACAAAGAATTGACAAGTCTATTTGCAATATTTTCTTCAAGACTATTGACATCGACAAGCTATTCATTTTAATTCAAGTTTTTTCTTAAATAAATGGAGGAGAGAGTGAAGGCATTTCTAAGGATTCTTTATGTTTTAAAAATTAAGATTCAAATGTGCATGTTGGAAACTAAAAAGGTTTTTGCACTCTGCAGGAATTTTTCACATAAATAAATGAGTTATTGTCTCAAATGTAAAAAGAAAACTAATACGAAAAATATTTCATATATTAAAAGTAAAAATAACAGGGTTATACAAAAAGGTATATGTTCGGTGTGTGGTTCAAAAAAAAATCAATTTATCTCCAAACACAAACTCGGAGGAGATATACAAAAGTTTTTATCAGGAAGTAAATTTACAACTACTGGAATACCAGGGGAATTACATCTTCCAGGGTATTCTTTCTGTGGTCCAGGTACAAACTTGGATAAAAGATTAGATGAGGCAGACAATCCTAAATCCTGGAGTCAGCCTATCAATAGAGTTGATGAAGTGTGCATGAGACACGATATTGATTATGGGAATACCACAACGTTGGAAGAAAAGCATGAAGCCGATAGAGAAATGTTGTATAATTTGTCTCTGATACAAAATCCAACCTTGAGAGAAAAAGTTGATCGGTTCATTGTGAAGAAGATGATCAGTGCTAAATTGAAACTTGGGCTTGGAAATTCAAAAAACTTATAGGCTCTAATGATGCCATTAAGACTGAAGAGCAATTAGCTGATGAATTACATAAACCAATATTCACAAAGTTTCAGAGAAGGAAAGTTTATTCCAAGGAAGTATATTATATCTGGTCTGCTGATTTGATTGAACTCAATAATGATAAGGGGTACAAGTATGCTTTAACCGTTATTGATTTGAGGAGTAGATATGCGTGGGTTGTCCCTTTAAAAAACAAAACAGGTAATACTCTTATGTTAGCTTTTCAACAGATATTTAATAAAAGTAAGAGAAAACCTAAAAAATTGTGGACTGATGAGGGTAGAGAGTTTTATAACAAGACATTTATGAATTTTCTAAAAAATAACAGTATTACATTATACAGTACCTTTAATGAAGGGAAGGCAGTTGTTGTTGAACGTTTTAATCGTACCTTAAAAGAGAGACTATATAAAAAATTCACACAACTCAGTTCACAACAATGGTCATCTTTTATTCAGGATATTGTGGATAAGTCTAATGACACGATTCACACGGCAACAAATATGAAACCATCAGAAACATTTACAAAATTAAAATATGAAAAAGAGATTAATGTCAGAAAACCTAAGTTCAAAGTTGGTGATATCGTAAGAATATATAGGTGGAAATCTCATTTTGAAAAAGGTTTTACTGAACGATGGACGAAAGAACTTTTTAAAATTGTTGATGTAATAGATACGGTTCCTTGGACTTATAAAATATATGATTTGGAAGGGGAAGAGATTTTAGGTTCATTTTATTCACAGGAATTACAAAAGACAAAGATAAATTGAAATTTTTTGACTCTGCCCCTTTTTGACTCCACCCACACAAACCCCGCCCACACAAGCCCCGCCCACACAAACCCCACACAAACCCCACCACACACCCCTCACAAGCTCCAATAAATTGAAATTTTTTGACTCCGCCCCTTTTTGACTCCACCCACACAAGCCCCGCCCACACAAACCCCACACAAACCCCACCACACACAAACCCCACACAAGCTCCACACAAGCTCCACACAAAAACTCCACACAAGCTCCACACACACACAAGCTCCACCCATATTCATCATATTCACATAATTAGTGATTAGTTAATTAGTTCCCCACACACAACATGTTTATTTAATTAAAAAATTATCCACCCATCCACACAAGCTCCACTCATCCACCCATCCACCCATCTCTCCACCCATCCATTGATCCACACAAACCTCATCCACATTCGCCCCTCCCGCATAAGCTCCACCCACATAAACCCCTGCCCACATAAACCCCTCCCACATAAGCCCTGTCTACACAAGCCCTGCCTACACAAGCTCCACACACATAAACCCTGTGCACATAAACCCCTCCCACACAAGCTCCACCCACATAAACCCCGCCCACGCAAGCCCCACCCACACAAGCCCCTCCCACACACACCCCGCCCACACAAGCCCCACCGAAGCCCCGCCCACACAAGCCCCACCCACACAAGCCCCACCCCCTCATCCCCCTGTGCGCCCCCACCTTTGACCCACCACCTCCCTCATCCCACCCCCCACCCTTCCCCACACACACACATGGGGAGGGGAGGGATGGGATGAGGGGGTGATGGGTCATTGGGGGGCGCACCTACCCTCCCTTCATGTCTTGATTCTTTTTTTGTAATTCAGAATCAAGTAATTGTAAACAAAACAAATATAATTTATTAATATTGAAAATATTAAATATTCATTTGCGAGAATGTATAATCTTTCCCAGCAATCTTCTCTAGATGTCTTGTGATTTCGAAACTCAGACACCATATTCTGTTTTGAAACAAAAAGTGGATAATAATTAGGTTTTATAAAGATAATTACATGGTAATATGAGTAAGCCTCATTGACCACTGAATTAACACACCAGGAGCCTGTCATCCTTTCAATGTCAATAAAATGAATTCCAGTGTACTGACAAAACCACATCCAAACTAATGATGCAACCAACATAAGACGACATTCTAAAGAGAGAGTGATATTAATAATAATTCAGAAACATTTACCTCCAGAAAATCATGTGTTGTACAAGATTGCTTCAACAGCTGATGTTGTGCGATAGTGCTGAAAAAAAAAAATAATAAGTCAAGGGTATAGATGAAGAGACAGACAGAGAGAGATACAAACAGACAAGAAAAGCAACACACACACACGCACACACGCACACACATACACACACATAGACACACACACGTGTCTCACCATTGGTATAATTCATTCGAGATCAGAGACCAGTCATTATAAATCATTGATCTCTTCAATAAGAGCAGAGAGAGGTAGGTAGAAAGACAGACACACACACACACGTGTCTCACCATTGGTTTAGTTCCTTCGGGATGAGAGGACGTGATAAGACTTCGTACCACTCATAAATGTCTTTCAATTCTCTTCTAAAATCATTGATCTCTTCAATAAGAGTATTAATTTCATGCACCTCGTCGTAATATGTAAACTCAATTTCTTCCAATGACCTGTCAGGGAAAATATATATATATATATATATATATATATATATATATATATATATATATATATATATATATATATATATATATATATATCAGAATTATCATGATTTAATTAATAATCATTTGCTTCATCGTTCAAAGAGAAAACCATACACAAACTTACCAACTCTGTAGTGAGCTGTTGTCTTCATCAGAAGAGAGTGAGTCCATGTCTCAGTTGTAAAAATGAAAATCCCATCTGGCAGAAACTGTCTGGTGAATCACTTATAAGGCAACGACGAGGAAATTACCTAAGCATTGGGTGCGGCCACAGGAAATGACAGCTTGGAAAATAACTGGGCGATTGTATGAATCATTTACAAAACATACTTAAAATGGTTTTGATTCAAATGTTTTCAGTTCGTGTTCTGAGATAAAATATAAACACGAGACCTTGTCTCACAGAATAGTTCCTATTTTTCACAGCATGACTGTCTAAAACCACTTCCTCATTCACACAGCACGACCATGTCAAAAAAAAAACACTTCCTCATTTTCACGGCATGAACTGAAAACATTTGAAACAAAACTTTTTTTATGGCATGGTTTATACACAAAAATGATTTGCAACTCGGGCGGTGGTCAAACAAGAGCATTAAGAGAAGTTTATCATTTCGTAATGGCATAAAAGGGGTATCTTAAAAAATATAAAGATTCAAATGTTTTGTTTTTCAATATTTTAGATGGGGATTATTGTGCAAAGAAAATTAAACTATTGAAGGAATTTAAGAATGAACAAATCTTTATAGGTTCAATGAGTGAGCTGTTCAACCTCCAGGTTAAAAGGGGAGACAAATAAATATACCTTGGGATAGCCTGGTTATATATATATATATATATACAAAGCCTGGTGTTGGCTAAGCCTGGTGTTGGCTTAGTGGTTAGGGTGGTGGCTTGGGATCCCAGTGTCCTGAGTTCAAGCTCCGTTGGCTGCTGAATTAACACCAGGGGGTTGACTCAGCCTGTCATCCTTCTGAGGTCGGCGAAGTGAGTACCAGTGTACTGGTCCCGGTGTATGCCCCGGTTAGAATAGGTGGACCATATCCCTGTGTTGTAAGAGGCGTCCAGGAAGGGCATCCGGCCATAAAACATTGCCTCACAAAAAGCCAAACCCCTGCACAGCAGGGAAAAACGGATAAAAAGGGGGTTTATTTTTAGGGGAAAAAAAAGGGAATCGCTGAAAATCCCCCATTCATTTACATGGGGAAAAGTGAGCTAGAACCAGTATATTCACCCTACATATATATATATATATATATATATATATATATATATATATATATATATATATATATATATATATATATATATATATATATATATATATATATGGAGCTCCGCTAGGTGGAGCAGTATGGTCGACTCTGCCGAACACAAAACACAAAAGGCTCTTGTGAGGCCTGTGGGGTTTTTTCCCACCTGTTTTCCCCGCGCTTGGTGTGAAGGAAAGGGGGAGGGCAGCTCGCCTCCGATTGGTGGATGCACAGCGTGAGGCGGTCGGGGTGAGGGAACGCCCCTTTTCGGGAACCTTCTCGAAGGAAGGTGGAGCTGAAAATGGGGAGGAGTGAAGGTCGGAGCCCCGCGCTATATAAGGCGGACCACGCGCGAGGCTCACTCTCTCTGTTGGGGTCGTGTTGGATTCTACTTCACGCTTGGACTTCAACCTCACGCTTCATCTTCGAGCTCTCTCTTTGTGGTCGAGGTCGGGCTCTCTCGTCTTGGCGTTGGGCGACCTGTTGGTGAAGGCGCGGGCCGGTGGCGAGTCCGGGCGACGCCTCGGAGGCGCAGCCCTGCCGGCTATGTGGCGTGAATCTGCGCGTCTGTTGAGGGACTCCGGAGAGAACTCACCGACCACATCATCGCAAAGGCCCGAGAGCAGGCGCGGCTACGCTAGCTGCAGTGGGAACAAGGCGTCGCGACCTGCCCACCGTCACACCTCGAGGGGGCAGGTAACCAGCACTTTCTCGCAGCCCTTTTCGGTCATCCACAGCCCACGACCATAAAGGTTTACGAACCCCGTCTTCCTCCCTGCTTATGGGGAGGGTTTTCCTGTTGTTTTTGTCTGCATGCTATGGCGCTGTGTCCTGTTAAGTAACGACTGTGTAAGTGACTGTGGATAATAATCGTCGTCGGTTGTATTGTTTTTTATTTGCCTTGCTTGTAAATAGGTGCATGATTCCTTGCTTGTGGTGTGTGTGCAATATGTACTTTATAGCAAATGTCCTTATGTGCAACGTATCCCGTTCGTCACGTCCTCCTTTCACCACATTGAAAGTGCCATCTTGCATCGTGGAATGAGTAGTGGGTTTTGAACACCCGAGTAAAGAAGAATCTGAACCGTCGAGGTCGGCGATAACACCGCTCGGTTATCCCTGTAGCACGGAACGAACCGCTTAAGTGGTTCGTGTCCTAAGCCGACCTGTGGCGTGGTGCAACCCCTCGTTGGTTACCCGCACGGGTATTTAGGTATATCGACATTCGGCGATTCACCCTATTTCGCACAGGTGGAATGCGGTCTGGGTTGTGGTGAGGTTAAACCCCCACCCGTGACTGGATCCTGGCGGTAGTTCCAGGAGGCTCACGACTGAATTGTCCGGCCGGTGGGCGACGCGACTGCTATTAGAGGTACGTGGCCGATCGCACGCCAGGCGGGCCAGAATTCATAACAATATATATCGATATGTGTGTGTGTATATATGTGTATATACATACATACATATATATATATATATATATATATATATATATATATATATATATATATATATATATATATATATATATATATATATATATATATATACATATGTCCCACAGGTTCGAATCAACAACAACTTGGTAGTCAGGAATGCGATTCGGCCTCTCGGCCTCCGTAGAGAAATTTACGGTAGGATCAGGAGTGTACGGAGCGAACCCCTCCCCCCCCCCCCCCGTTCAAAGTGAGGTGTGGGTGATGCTGCTGTTGTTGTAGTTCTCGTTTATTTGAAATAAAAGAAAACCCTGACTATCAAAATAACTCTGCAGCGCATGAACATTTAATTTCCCATTAAACAAGGGAAAGGGAGCAATCTATCCACATTTACTTATTGAAATAAGTGAGCTATAGGACCTGTATGTTGAATGCTCACTGCTTCCAGATTCATAACTATATATATATATATATATATATATATATATATATATATATATATATATATATATATATATATATATATATATATATATATATATATATATATCGCTCCTCTTGCCCGGAATGATCTCATGAGGCACCGGAGTATCTCCTTGTACATGTATTGATTCACTGTTTGACCCTGTGGTCGAAACTCAAAGTGGACAATGCCCTTGATGTCAAAAAACGTGATGAGCGTTGCCTTGACCTTCGATTTTGACATCCTTGCTTTCTTTAGTCTTGGTGATGCCGGACTTTTCCACTGACGACTCTGCCGTTTAGTCTCGGGATCGTATTCGAATATCCATGATTCATCGCCAGTAATGACTCTCCCGAGCAGGTCTGGATCGTCCTTGAGGCGCTAGATAATATCTTGACAGACAGTGACTCTTTGCTGTTTCTGGTCCTCGGACAACAGCTTGGGGACAACCCTTGCGCAATCCTTGCGCATTTCAAGATTTTCATTGATGATGCTCCAGACAATATCCTTGTTAATGGAAAGTTCTTCATCAATCATCCGCACCATAAGTCGACGATCTGCACGCACCATCTGCTTCACACGCTCTATGTTGTCCGCCGTTCTACTCGTTGAAGGTCTTCCAGACTGTGGATCATCTTCAACATCTTCCCTCCCTCTTTGAACCTCTTGTGCCATTCAAATGCACGTGTACGTGACATTGTTTCTTCCCCGTCGACTTGCTGCAGTATTGCAAAGGATTCGGAAGGTGTTTTGCCAAACTTGGCAAGAAACTTCAGATTCGCTCTCTGCTCACGACTCATAGCGCGACGATTCAGACAAGATAACGTGTAAAGCACGACTTGTAAAAAATCACACAATGAGCTCAGTTAACCATCACCAATCACATATATTGCTGGAATGTTGTGAAAGACTGTGACGCAACCGGTTCATTCACGTTGTGGAAGTGGAGCCACAGCAGGCTCAGTCCCGTTACTTTTTAGATGGACCTCGTATATGGGGGATGTACGATTAAAGACAAAGGAGAGGAACGATGGATGAGGAATAGCTATTGTAATGCAAACCAATCTATCACATGGAGTCACAAACTTTCCACCTGAGGTAAAAATGGGTTTCCCAAAATACTGGGAACAACTTTCATATCACCATAAAATGTGACTTTCAGAAAATTAATCAAATGACATTTCTAAGCACAATACAACACTTTTTGGTGCAGTGACATGGAAAAGTATTCACCCCCGACCTTTAGATGCCACATTTAGATGAGTCACGAATTATGGAGAAACAATTTTTCCAAATGAACTTTTTTGTTCATAACTGAAGAAATCAAATAAACTCTATGAGGTTAAAGGAGGTTACATGTCAGTAATACCTGCAAAAAACTGATACAAATCTAAATTTACTGGTTGCAAAAGTATTCAGCCCCATAGGTAAGTGCTTGGTGGAAGCACTTTTTGCAGCAATGACCATGATTCTTTTTGGATCGGTCTCCACCAACTTTGGTGGTCCCAACTAGAGTGAGATAGTGAAATATTTGCCCACTCTTCATGACAAAAATTGCTCTAGTTCTGCCATGTGAGATGGGGATCGTCGATGGCTGCAATCCTCAAGTCTTGCCGTAAATGATCAAGTCAGAACTTTGACTGAGCCACACAATAACATTTTATTTTCTTCCAATTTAGCCACTCCAGTGTGGTCTAGCTTTGTGCTTCAGATCATTGCTCTGCTGAAATGTGAATCTTCAATCCCGTTTCAGATTAATGGCTGACTCAAACAGGTTTTCATCAAGCATCATCCTGTACTTTGCACTGTCCATTGTCCCTTCTATCCTGACAAGCTTGTCAGTACCTGCTGATGAGAAGCAGCCCTGTAACATGATGCTGGCACCACCATGCTTGAGAGTTGGAACGGTGTTAACTAGACTGGGTGATGTGCATTTTAATTGATCGGTGGCAGTGCTAAAAACCTTAACAATGTTCAACCAAAAATTTCCAAGACCTGAAGAATTATGCGATGAATTTAGCTGTTCAAACAACAAGCAAAGAAAAGTCGGTCCATGCCTAATGAGAGGTAAACAAACATCCTCCTGTGTGTGGGCAGATAACTTAAGTGTGCAGTTGAACAGGGAGAAAACGGGGAGTCAACTCTCCAACACAAAATTGCTCCAAGAGATTCTATAAGTTACAAAAAGTATATGTCAATGGTAGATCGTTAAGGTATGTCTGCATGCTGAGGTAAATAAAAAAGTCACATACCAAACTTGGGCTTTAATCGATCATCCTGAAGGTGGAGACTGTATTCATCACTTAACCTGATTCCACAGAAACCATGAACGTTTTCCAACTGCACATTTTGGAATCCAAAGCAGGGTGAAGGAGAATGCATCAATGGAAACTTTTGGCAGAAACTGGAAAGCTCACGAATAACAGTCTCCAAGTTGACAAAAAGACTTCCCAACAGAGAAGAGCCTGCAAGTTGGATAACTTGTGGCTTCAAAAAAGATTTCACAAATTTACAGAAGTCAGCATACATTCCAAATGGAAATTTCTCTTTGCCGAGACAGAGAAGCTCGGTTTGTAAGGAATCCGACTTCATACAAGCTCGAATAACTTTCTGATTCTCAATTCCAAGCTTATTGATCACTGCTTGGGCTGTTTCTTTTCTCAGTCCTTGTGATTGGAGCCATTCTTAGAAGCTGTCCATTTCACCGGTAACCTGCCAGGGATACAATGCATTTGTAATAATGTGTGTGTGTGTGTGTGTGTGTGTGTGTGTGTGTGTGTGTGTGTGTGTGTGTGTGTGTGTGTGTGTGTGTGTGTGTGTGTGTGTGTGTGTGTGTGTGTGTGTGTGTGTGTGTGTGTGTCCTCCAGAACTACAAAAAACATGAAACCTGGGTTCCCCAAACTCTGCACGCATACTAAGAGAACTCCAAGGGGCTGCACGAATAAAAATTGGGTGTTTGGGTAAACTTAAACATCCCTTTTGAAGATAATTAACAGCTTACCTTCATCAAAGGCTTATCCTTGATCAGCCTAACTTCACCTTGCAGAGGTCTTAGCCAGCACATTGATTCAATTCGATTCAAACATGCCTTGCCTTGGAAACACAATCTATTATCATGGACTATTTAAAGTATGTAATCAAAATATTTTATCAGATTTGAGAATCGGATCTCATGGCCTGAATAAGTGTTAAAACCTGGAGGGAAATCTGAAATTTTAACAAATTAGCGATTTTTATAAGTAAGTGTATATATTTTTAACCAAGAGGCTTTTTTTACTTTTTTCGATCCATTTTGTGTGATTTGCTTTCATGACAATAGTTGCTGCAATATATAAATAGTTGGCAGTTGCTGCAAACGAAGAGGTATGGAGATAGCAAACGAAGAGGTATGACCATGGACGTGGTACAAATGACTCTCCGTGGGGGTGCGTGCATGCCTGCATGCTTGGTTTTGTGTGTGTGGTGCACAGGTTTTGCAGGCGCGCTGTGTGAACTTGCACTCGAGCCTGTTGTGTGTGGTGTCATGGAGGAGTTTAAGTGGCCATCTCACAAACCATGTGCTTCTGCACGCAGGATGTGACATGCAGTGTGGGTGTGAGAAAAACTGTGCACACGCGCGAGTAAAGAGTATATTGCACGTGCATGTGCACGGTTAACATGGACCATGAGGAGGTTGGAGGAACACGTATGGGGGTGGGTGGGGGGGGGGGGGGGGCTGCTAAGGACTGATGGCTTCGTTTTGATTTTAAAATGGCTTCCCCAGTGTGTAGTATGTACGAAACCAATTCAGAGTAAGCTGAAGGGACGGGCACAAGCTCAATGTATGTGCGAGCATGCATGCAGAAAGGCCTTTACCACGAAGATAGCGTGGGTTTTAATTTTTTAATGCTTCCCCCAGGTTTTCAATAGAACATGGCAGTTGAAAAGAAAGCGTTGCTGTTTGGGCAAAAAAAAATTTTTTTTTTAATGTGATTTTGGGCTACACAGAAAAAAAAATCACATTTGCTGCTGCACAAATATTGGGCTACACATTTGCAACAATGAGCAAATGTTTTTAGAAAGCTTTTATGCCCGCAGATGCACCTGAGGAGGGTGAATATACTGATTCTGGCTCACTTTTCCCCATGTAAGTGAATGGGGGATTTTCAGCGATTCTTTTTTTTTTTTTCCCTAAAAATAATCTCCTTTTTATCCCAAGGTATATTTATTTGTCTCCCCTTTTAACCTTGGGGCACTCTTTTCAAATAACCAATGCAATAAGATAAAGATTTGTTAAAGTAGTAAAGTAGTATTGTGATTTGTTAAAGGTGATTCTAAAGAAATATCTGAAAAACATGTAAGCCAAGGGACACTCTTTTTCAAATAACCAATGCATATTGTTTAGCTCACTCATTGATCCTATAAAGATTTGTTCATTCTCAAATTCCTTCAATTGTTTAATTTTCTTTGCACAATAATCCCCATCCAAAATATTTAAAAATAAAACATTTGAATCTTTATATTTTTTAAAGATACCCCTTTTGTGCCATTACGAAATGATAAACTTCTCTTAATGCTCTTGTTTGACCACCTCCTGAGCCACATATCATTTTGAGATTATAGTAAATTGTTTTTCCATTGTTTAATTGATAACCATCAAAGTTTTCAGTCCATTCAAGGATATTTTTTTTTTCTTTTCATCCTCTAACTTATGAGTTTTTAAATTTATTTGCTTATTTGTTTTATTTACCTTTGTTTTAGTTATTTTTTCAATAAGACTTATTTGATATTTTTCACATTGATTATGTTTTCCATTTGTATATCAAGACTGAGATTTTCTCCACTCTTTAGTTTGATCAATACTTGGTTTGACCATTTATATATTGTGAAAAAATGTGGCGGAAGCCCTTAAAAACCTCAACCCATCTTCCCATTGTTAAAACACAATCTATTCTTTACACTCTATCATACAATATCCATATGGAACACAATCTATTCCATTATCTAAAATAAATCTATCAACGGCTCCTCATGCCTTTTTATTTACTTCTTCGCTATACTTTATATCTTATGTTTATAACTTCTTATTGTTTTCATTTTCCTATATTCTTCTTTCTGATTCATCAAACAATTAGAATAATTTCTAAAAGTTATTGATTTCTTTATTACATATTTCTTTATTCCCTTTAACCTCATCAATCTCATCACCATACTTATAAGCATATGCCTTTGCTCTCAATCCAATAAACTCACTCATTACTTTTCCACCCAACTCATCCTTAAACTTACCAATAACCTTTTCATTCTTTTTTGAAAATAACTCACTCTTCTTACTAAAATTACTTGTATCATATACTCCAATATTTTTTCTTCATATCTTTATAAACATCATCAGTTTTTATATCTAGGATAAAACTATCAGTGTCCATAAACAACAATGAAACATTTTCACCATACTCTTTCTTTAAGCCATTATACAAACAATCATACATCAATATCTTTGATACATCAAGAACTGCTGTTCCAATATAAATTGGTTTATCCATTTCACAATACTTTTAATTTTAATTTTAATACTTTTTAATATTAAAACTTTTATGATAATCACTTAACCATTCTTTCTGTGGGGTTTTTTTCTCACATGCAAAAGGAAGGTCTTTATGCTTATTATGAAGATCACTCGGGTACCTCAAATCAACTTCAAAATAATAACCTTCTTCTTCCTCATTCAATTCCTCTTGAGAAGAAATAACAATATTCATCAAAGCCTTTTCATAATCCTTTTCTTCCACCCACTCTAATTTACCATAAGGCAGAGATTGAGACATTTCCCATCCATACAAATTATTAGCATCAAAATACATCAAATAATTACTATCTTTTTCACTATCATAATTTGGAAGATATTTATTATTTGCTTTAGCATATCTTTTTGAACATACCTGTGATATTCCACCTCTCTTTGACTTCTCAATCATCAAAAGCATATCAACATAACTGATTAAATCTATGTCTTGTTTTGTCATTTTCAACATTGCACTCCAACTAAACCAGGAGCTGTGAAATAGTGGGCAGGATCTAATCCATAACAATTTTTATTATGACAGAGTGATCTAAAAGCTTCAAACACATCAGCTAACAATAAAACATGTTTTTAGATACAAATCATGATATTCTCCAAGGTTCTTTATCTTAAATATTTTCCAAATATTTTTGTGCATGTTTATATTCCTTATCACATCTCCTTTTCATAAAGGTTATTATAGAAACTTTCTTTTGAAGGAAGTTGTGTTTCTTTAAATCTCATAAATGAATCCATATAATCATCGTGATAAATTCCCTTACTTGTAAGAATTTTCTCTTTACTTTGAATTTCATTCCTTGTTTGAATTTCCTCTTCAATCAGAATTTCCTCTTTAGTTAGAATTTCATTCATTGTTTGAATTTTCTTTACAATTAGAATTTCATCTTCAGTTAGAATTTCTTCATTAATTTCCTCTTTACTTTGAATTCTCTCTTTAATCTGAATTTCCTCTTTGGTTAAAATTTCCTCTTTTGGAAAGAATGAATTAAGATTTGGCAAAAAAAACCCCGTGGAGCTTAGATTTGATGCAAGGTAGGCTAGAGGTGTTCCCATAAACTTGTAAGAATCTAGATACCTAATACGAGTTAAAGGTTTTGTGAATATCATTTTTGTAAATGAAATATACTTTTGACTTGTGTTTGTTAAGGCAGAAATATTCCCTGGTGTTTTTGAAAGTTCATTTATAAATAGATGTGTATCATAGTTGGCGCTGTTGTGAAGAAAGACTGGAATAAAAGAAGGAAATTTATGTTTAAGATTACAACAGGAATGAGCGGGACCTCTATATTTACCAGTAAGATGACAATGATCCCTAACTTTAGACTCCTCAATTTCCTCCTCACAAATATGACAGATATTGTTCTTTCTAAATTATAATTTTTCTTCTTCGGTTAATATCATCGGTTCATTTGTTTCTTTCATTAATTTAGTTAGTCTTATACAATCCTTTTCTAATCGTTTTACAAACTCTTGTGAAGCTTTTTTTCCACTTTTATGTTCAAGTTTATTATACTTTTCTCCAACAGATGATTTGATATAATAACAGAAACCACAAGGATCTATAGAAACCACAAGATAAAAAAAATATGTTTTTGATATTTATTTGTATGTGATTATTTTGGATTAGGAGAAGCAGTATTTATCTTTTTTTAGGATGCGTTAAAAATCAGCGTACATCACAAATGGGTGCATGATAGATTTATTATAATCTTCAAAAGAAATATTTTCACCAGGTTTAGGCATTGTAATTACAGCTGATTTATGATTACTACAATATTTTGAATGTTGTTCTTATCGTTCTTTTCTATGAAATGAATTAAGACATCGCTTACAAGGATATATTTTGTTTGCTATTCTGAATGCCTGAGAAGAGATGAATCTTGATTAATTATTGATGTATGTATAATGTGAATTCTTTCCAACACTAAAATATAAAAGAACAATGTGTGTTTCTTCATTTTTATAGTTGTTTGAAATTTTTAATATTTGAACTTTGTTAGTATCCGTTAATCCATATACATTAATAGAAAGATTATTCTTTTTCTCAAATTTAGGAACATCTGTTAGTGGCATTGGGAATTTAAAATCTTTAATGTCCAAGGTATTATCATATTTCATATATTGTTTTACTCTTTCTGAATTACAATTTGGTGGATGTAAGTGAGCAAGAACAGACCAGAGAAAACATTTATTATCATTGTTCTTATTCTTAATATTAACAACTGCCTTCTTTTGGTAATTCAATATAACAAGAAGCTTTAAGAGGGTTTGATTTTAGAATGTGTATATCTAAAAAGATGATTTTTGTAATATTAAATCCACTTCCTACCACTGTATTATCAACATCCTCCTCTTGTCTTGATAGTTCTTCATAAACCCCACTATTCAAAAAATCTTGAAATGATGTTATAAAATGAAGATCTGTTCTCATATAAGGAGTTTGTTCTTCATCTTGTCTTTTCATATTCATTTTCACTCCCATATAAAACTTGAAAATTTTCATTTCTTTTAATGTCTTTTTAATAACTTTTTCAACATCAGGTTTCACTATTTCAATTGATTCAGCAAATGATGATGGACTGGGTTCTCCAAATTGAAAAATCCTTATTTTTATATGCCCTTTAAATGTTCCATCAGTGTTTTCAATATAATATTCTCCCTTTACTGTAAACTCATTTCTCTTGTGTTTTTGAGATTGAAGGTGATTCTTATAACTACTCTGCAAAACATCCTTTGAGCAGATATCACAATGTTTTCTTTCCAACTCAAGAGGAGATATTTGATGAAATAGATTAAATGTGTGTTTGTTGGTTCGAAGGTGTTTTTTATAATGTTTATATTCGTGATTACAAACATCGCAGTACGTTGTGTTCACCATATTTATATAATAAAACTTTGCTTGAAATAAAATTTTCTTGATGAAAATTTCGTTTAATTTATAGGTGAATCTGTGCTTAAAACCATTTTATCCTCCAACTTTTTTCACTTAAATACAATGTTTCAAGACACAAAAGACAAGTTTAAATCAATCTCTTCATTTGTAAAAGATACTGAGAAATATGTCAAGGATGTAAAATTGAACAAAGATAAATATAACAACTATTGGATAAAAACAATTATGGTGGATAAGATGAGTTCTTCAATTTCCTTCAGTGGAAGGGCTTTTAGTATACCTGGTAGAACATCAATTAAAGTATCTCTAACAAAAGTTTCTCCTCTCCTTCTGGTAATATATTCAAAACTAGAAAAAGCAATGAAACAAGAAAAAGTATCAAAAAACAAAAACCTTATGGATGAAGCTTTAGAAAGAAAAGATAGGACCATATGTAATATGCAAGGAGAAATTTGTATTTTTTTTCAACAACCCTAAAGATGTAAATCCTGATGGAATAAAGGATATTAATATATCAGGTGAAATGACATTTCGTTCAATAGTACTTAAGGATCATTTGAAAATTACCTTTAATATAAAAAATGTTGTCGTTGAATCTGGTAATGAAAAAAGTATATAGATATCGATGGTAATATTATTAAATATGAGTCAATATGCAACTGAAAGTATAGATGAATTTCAGTTTAAGTAAAGTTTTACTTTATAAATATGCTGGACTTCCCTGATTCTCCCATATGACAAATTTGAGAATTGTCCTGTGTGTGATAGAGTGGGATTAAACACAGAGTCAAAAGCCTATAAACAACGTATATTCTGTGATTATCTTCGAATTAATGATAATAAAAAATATAAAAAGGAAAATAATTCTTTTAGATTTACACCAAAAATGAATTACTTTACAAGATTGATTCGAGAAATGAATGTAAAGTATGAGGGTGATAACACACCTTTCCTTGCAAGGGAAGAAACTGAACGTATTAGAGAAATGTTCAAAGGATTGTTGTTATATATTATTCACGATTGTCATTTTCAGGGAAATATCATCACAAGATATTATGTAAATAAAATAATGGATTATTTTGAAATTAAACCCGAACTTAGGATAAAATATAGTTTCTAAAAAGCCAAGAATAAATTAAATAACCTGTTTTCCAAATATATAAATGATTTTTTTACCCATTTGGGAAAATAAGATAAAATTTAACAATCATAGAAATCTTCCAAATTCATTAAGATGTCTCGTAGTTGGTTCAAGCGGATGCGGAAAAACCTGCTTACTTTTTAAGATGCTCCTGACTTCCAACTTTTTAGATTATGATAATTTAATAATTTCACAAAGGCAAGTTTTCAACCAGAGTATCAACTTCTCTCACAAGGTTTTAATGCTGGTCTTCAAAAAGAATATATAATCGGTTTATTTAAACTTCAAAAAACCTGAATGATTATAGCATTGAAGATATAATACAACTATTTTGTGATACACAGAGATGTAAAAAGAAATCAAAACCGTGAACTTGTATTCTTAGTGATAATACGGATGATATACCATCTCCCCAAGATTTGGATAAATCAAAAAAGAACCTCGTTATCTTTGATGATTGTGTTAATGAGAGAAACCAAATGGTAATGGACAGCTACTACACAAGAGGGAGACATTCTTCTTGTAATTGTATTTATCTTGGTCAATCGTACGTTCAACTTCCTCATCGTTCCATAAGAAATAGTGCTAATACTTTTATTTTATTCAAGTTAAATTCAATAGATCTGTTTATCAAACATTTCAAGTCCAAGAATTACATTCCAAGTGTTGTGGTCAATGATGTCTTTATATGTTATTTCAACTCGACAAAAATAAAAAAAATTATGACTTTTTTATCAAATATAAATGACTTATGTTGGTAAAGATGGTTCTAACTTTGGTGTATGCCAAGAACTGGATATTGATTTATCAAATTATGACACAAAGGCACAGGCTGAATGACATAAATATAGTATAACAAAAAATATTAATATGAAAAATGCTTATAAAATAAAAAATTATCCAAGCCCGACTGACGCGAATGACTTGGTGAGATTAAGCGATTTATCACAATATATATCCTTAAATAAAATGGCCATGTATTCCAAAGAAACAGAAGTGTTGATTTTATCTCCAGGTAATACAGAATTCACAGTTCGAATTAAAATAAATTTTTATAAAGAAGGGCGTATCGTTTGTTTGAGAATAGAACAATGGGGGTATGATGTGAATGATTTGGGGGTATAATTGGTTATTTAAAATTGACCTAGAAGACCTGGAACAATTAAATCAGTCTCGTAAGGAAGAATATTATCCACTTGGTATGGAGAATGAGTTTTGTGGAAGCACGATTAGTAAACAACAAATAAAAGAATTTAATAAGGGTAAATATAATAATGGTTTTGCCCTCGTTTATATCATGAAAACAAAAAAAACAGGATTATATATAATAAGTAAGGAAATACAAAATGATTTAACTATGGGAAGATGGGGAGGTGTTTCGTGTCATAATATTATTCTAACATCTGTATTATAATACCAAGCTTGCACACTAAAAACTCAGGCTCGCCTTCACACGATCCCTATGAAATTGCTGTAGCACTTAGCGGACATGCCGACAATGTTTGGGAAGTCTTGGCGTTCCATAGTACCACTCGCATTTTGCAGAATGCGTATTTTTGTCATTCCCCTTGTACGGTCTGTCGTCTGCTACCAGCTATGTTGTACTGCTATCCCTTGCATGTACACGGGTATCGCCAGTATAATTCTAATACATAAATTACAGCAAGAAGGCTTCAAGAAAATTATCATTTCTGTGTCCAAGCATACCTTCAAGAAAAGGGTATTCGGTATTTTAATAAATATGTTCTACAACATAAGAATGAGGTATTTTCAATAAAAGATTGGCATTATGCTGATGTTGATAAACCGACCACTTTAGATTTAATTAGAATGTTAAATAATGAAGAAATTATAAAGTTAAGAAAACGTAAGGCTCTTTTTTAAATTCAAAATTTTTTATTGGTTTCCTGTTGTAAAAAAAAAAAAATTTGGATACAGGAATAACAAGAAATCCCGATGATTATATGTATGATATTCTATGGGGTGTAAGCGATTCAACGATAATAAGGGACGAGAAAGGAGTTGAAGAAGAGAGAGAGGAGGAGGAAAAGGAGGAGAGGGAGAAGAAAGAGGAGGAAAGAGAAGGAGGAGAGGGAGAAGAGAGAGAAGGAGAAAAGAGAGGGAAGAGAGAGAAGGAGGAGAGGGAGGAAAGAGTGAGAATGAATAAATATGGAAACCAGTGAGATTAAAAACAGATTGGGGGTATTACAGAAAATAACTCAACCCACCAAGTAGGAAAACAAAGAACTAACAAGTCTATTTGCAATATTTTCGACAAGGCTATTGTCATCGGTAAGATATTGACTTTGATTAAATTTTTTCATTTTTTTCTTAAATAAATGGAGGAGAGAGTAAAGACGTTTCTTAGGATTCTTTATGATTTAAAAATTAAGATTCAAATGTGCATGTTGGAAACTAAAAAGGTTTTTGCACTCTGGAGGAATTTTTCTCAGAAATAAATGAGTTATTGTCTCAAATGTAAAAAGAAAACTAATACTAAAAATATTTCATATTTTAAAAGTAAAAATAACAAGGTTATACATAAAGGTACATGTTCGGTGTGTGATTCAAAAAAGTGTCAATTTATTTCCAAACACAATCTCGGAGGAGATATACAAAAGTTATCAGGAAGTAAATTTACAATTACTGGAATACCAGGGGAATTACATCTACCAGTGTATTTTTCTGTGGTCCAGGCACAAACTTGGATAAAAGATTAGATGAGGCAGACAATCCTAAATCATGGAGTAAGCCCATCAATAGGGTTGATGAAGTGTGCATGAGACACGATATTGATTATGGGAATACCACAACTTTGGAAGAAAAGCATGAAGCCGATAGAGAAATGTTGTATAATTTGTCTCTGATACAAAATCCAACCTTGAGAGAAAAAGTTGATAGGTTCATCGTGAAGAAGATGATCAGTGCTAAATTGAAACTTGGGCTTGGAAATTCAAAAAACTTATAGGCTCTAATGATGTCATTAAGACTGAAGAGCAATTAGCTGATGAATTACATAAACCAATATTCACAAGGTTTCATAAAGGTTTATTCCAAGGAAGTTAATTATATCTGGTCTGCTGATTTGATTGAACTCAATAATGATAAGGGGTACAAGTATGCTTTAACCGTTATTGATTTGAGGAGTAGATACGCATAGGTTGTCCCTTTAAAAAACAAAACAGGTAATACTCCTATGATAGCCTTTCAACAGATATTTAATAAAAGTAAGAGAAAACCTAAAAAATTGTGGACTGATGAGGGTGGAGAGTTTTATAACAAGACATTTATGAATTTTCTAAAAAATAACAGCATTACATAATGCAGTTCCTTTAATGAAGGAAAGGCCGTTGTTATTGAACGTTTTAATCGAACCTTAAAAGGGAGACTATATAAAAAATTCACACAACTCGGTTCACAACAATGGTCATCTTTTATTCAGGATATTGTGGATAAGTATAATGACACGATTCACACGTCAACGAATATGAAACCATCAGAAACATTTACAAAATTAAAATATGAAAAAGAGATTGTCAGAAAACCTAATTTCAAAGTTGGTGATATCGTAAGAATATATAGGTGGAAATCTCATTTTGAAAAAGGTTATATTAAACGATGGACGAACGAGCTTTTTAAAATTGTTGATGAAATAGATACGGTTCCTTGGACTTATAAGATATATGATTAAGAAGGGGAAGAGATTTTAGGTTCATTTTATTCACAGGAATTACAAAAGACAAAACTAAGCAGATAATACACATGGGAGCAATGGGTTGGCGTTTTACTCCCTCCTACTATAAACCGTTGTGGACACTCGAGGGCCAAGTCCAAGGTGTATAACAGTATATAATGTGTGTCAAGGGGGGACGTTCTTAGATCTGTGAACCCAAAACACAGAATCCTCAACTGAATAGTCAAGGCTTAACTTTTGTTTGTTGGTGTGTGTGTGTGTGTGTGTTTGTGTGCGCGCGCGCAATGGGTTGGCGCTTCACTCCCTCCTACTATACACCGTTGTGGACACTCGAGGGCCAAGTCCGAGGTGTATAACAGGTGGCATCTGTCGTATATAATGTGTGTCAAGGGGGACGTTCTTAGATCTTTGATCCCAAAACACAGAATCCTCAACTGAAGTCAAGGCTTAACGTGTGTGTGTGTGTGTGTGTGTGTGTGTGTGTGTGTGTGTGTGTGTGTGTGTGTGTGTGTGTGTGTGTGTGTGTGTGTGTGTGTGTGTGTGTGTGTGTGTGTGTGTGTGTGTGTGTCCCAACCCTCACATTCAAAATCTCAACTCCAACCTTCACATTCAAAATCTCAACCCCCCCCCACCCCAACCTTCACATTCAAAATCTCAACCCCCCCCCACCCCAACCCTCACATTCAAAATCTCAAACCCAACCCTCGCCCAACACAATGTCTTTTTCAAAATGAGATTTCCACCTATATATATTTTTTACGTTTTTTTTTTTTCTCTTCTTCCAATTCTGTCTTTTAAGGCTTTCAGGTTTGATGAAGTCGAAAGGGGGAGTAAGCCTGCACTTTCTTCACAGAACTAACAATATATATTTTTTATGTTTTTTTCTCTTCTTCCAATTCTGTCTTTTAAGGCTTTCAGGTTTGATGACGTAGAAAGGGGGAGTAAAAACTTTCCTGCACTTGCTTCCCAGAACTTTCTTGATCTTGCTCCTATCAAGCACCATCCAACACAGAACTACATCGATAGGTTTAGATCCCAAAGAGTGATAGCATTTCAAGTCTCCAAAATAAACCCAATTTTCCAAGTTTTCAAGGTATAACCACATTCCTGTTGAGTTTCCAAGATATGTATCACATTGTGAGTTATCAAGCCAGAACCCACATTTCAAGTCTCCAAAATAAAACCAAATTACAAAGTCTCTAAGGGATAACTCATTTCCTGATTTTTTTTTTCAAAATTTGTGAGTCTCCAAGGTAGGCCCCATATTTAGAACCATCTTGGCAGAACCCTTTTCCTGAGTCTCCAAGGTAGTTATTTAAACCATCAAGGCAGAACTCATTTACTGATTTTTTTCAAAATTTGTGAGGTCTCCGAGGTGGGTTTCATATTTAAAACCACCACGGATAACTCATTTACTAATTTTTTCAAAATTTGTGAGTCTCCAAGGAAAGGCCCCATATTTGGAACCATCTTGGCAGAACCCTTTTCCTGAGTCTCCAAGGTAGTTATTTAAACCATCAAGGCAGAACTCGTTTACTGATTTTTGGATTCGCTATATATGCTAGATATCCCTTATTGTCGGGTTTTCCATCTGTCTGTCTGTGTGTCTGCAACGCCAGGCTCCACAGCACGAACCAGCAAACCGATTTCGATGAAACTTTGCCAACATGTGGAATATATACTGGGAATGTGCGCGTTTGAATTTTGTTGCCTAGCAACCACCCGTTGCTGTGCAGTGGCCGAAAAACCGCGTACAGTATTTTCAATACTTGTCCTTCAGTTTTGAATGTGGAGAAACGAGACTTCGGAATTAAACACTTCGAGATATTTAGAAAATTTTACTCGAGCCGATTTTTGATTGAGGTTTTATTTTTCAAATGGTAGTCCTTCTAAAATCGGGTGTCTATTCACCGTAATTTTTTATGAGGGGCTTAGGAAAGTGGGCGGAGCTTAGGGAAAGTGGACGTGGTTGATGAAAAGTGGGAGTGGCGTAGGAAAGTGGGAGTGGTGTAGGAAAGTGGGTGTGGCTTATGGAAAGTGGGCGTGGCTTATGAAAAATATTGTGTGCCTCAGGAGGTGTGGTCAAACAAGAGCATTGAGAGAAGTTTATCGGTGTGTGTGTGTGTGTGTGTGTGTGTGTGTGTGTGTGTGTGTGTGTGTGTGTGTGTGTGTGTGTGTGTGTGTCTGCAACGCGAGGCTCCACAGCACAAACCAGCAAACCGATTATTTTTCAAATGGTCGTCCTTCAAAAATAGGGTGTCCATTTAACGTCATTTTTTATGAGTGCCAGTTGGCAAAATACGCAATAGGAAAAATCTTGCCAGGCAGAGGAACAATTGTATGTGAACCAATACGTCTTGGCAATGAATCTTCGTCGGTGGATCGGTCAGAATGACAAGCATAGTATCCAGCGCTTTGATCCTAGCGAATCTCTCGTCGCCTACCGGCTTCTTTCAAAATTTGTGAGTCTCCAAGGTAAAACTTGTATTATGGTTCATCAAGGTCGAGCTCGTTCTGTGGGTCTTGGTCGATCACAAGGTCTTCAATCAAACCAACAATTTCGCCCCAAGTTGTGGCAAAATCGGTATTTTTATTTCGGATTTCAGATACAATTTCCTGTGAGAGAAAATAATAATGTATTAATTAAGTGATTTAATTATTAAATGAGTATGCTTAAATCAAACTCTGTAAATAGGAAAATAAAATCTTAACTCAATAGATAAGAGGTTTGAATCCAGTTCATCAACTTGAAGGTTTTGTTCCATACAAGTAGTTGAACTCCAAGGAACCTCAAAGTCATTCCACTCAAGCTCAGTACAGCACTCCATTGTCAGAATTTTTTTTTTAAATGGAGTCTGGGTTGAACCTTTTATAGAGAAAGACTGGTTGTTATGGTTTCCTTTTTAGGTCGTCTCTTCGAGTATGACCTAATAATATGGGTGTCAATGTCCTTCGATCCGTCCGTCCGTTCACAATGAAGTTGAAGCGGGAGATCTGGTCATTGGTGATCCTGATAGAGGTCAATGAGATGTACACGATGGTATGACTTTCAAGGTCACCGAAGGTCAAGGTCAAGGTCAAGGTCACGAGGCCTTTGAAGTTGCGAAAATGACGATTTTCAAATTCTATCTCCTCCGCCATTTCTCAAGCGATCTTGAATTTGATTGTGGCATATGAATCTATGGGACAATATCTAAATTTGGTCAGTCCGGATTTTCAATATTCACTTTCGTTTTCGTGTCACGTGACTTCAAAGTTGGCAAAAAAAACGAAAATGACGATTTTCAAAATCTATCTCCTCCTACATTTCTCAAGCGATCTTGAATTTGATTGTGGCATATGAATGTATGGGACAATATCTAAATTTGGTCGGGACGGATTTTCGAATTTCGCTTTCGTTTTCGCGTCACGTGACTTCAAAGTTTGCAAAAACTGCCCTACTTTCAGGATGCTATATATTCTCTACTGGGCATGGTAAAAGTTAGTGAATGGTGTCATTGCATAGCAGCTGACCTGGTCTTTCATGTCCATTCGAAAGAATACCCATATCTTCGAATATGTACACGTCACGTGACTTTGAATTTTGCGAAAACTGCATCATGTAGTTGCAAAATGACGATTTTCAAAATCTATCTCCTCCTACATTTCTTAAGTTGTCTTGAATTTTATTGTGGCATATGAATCTATGGGACAATATCGAGATTTGGTCTGGCCGGATTTTCGATATTCGCTTTCGTTTTCGCGTCACATGACTTCAAAGTTGGCCAAAAATCCTTCCTGACCCGAGAACACTACACCCTAGTTTCTCGCAGAGATGACCGTCACTCCCGCACGGGTGTATTTGTTCAAAATAGAGGATTGTTTGAAAATTGCCTGGGCAAGCCCAGACAAGCCTTCGTTGGGAAATTTTTCAAAACCATAACATTCTAGAACTTTCTAGTGATTTCTTTGAGTCAGAGATGAACTGCAAATGATGTAAGAGTACGCGGGGCTTAGCAAAAGTGGGCGTGGCTTATGAAAAATACATCATGAAAAGTGGGCGGGGCTTATGCAAAAAATAATCTGAGGCTCAGGAGGTGGTCAAACAAGAGCATTCAGAGAAGTTTATCATTTTGTAATGGGACAAAAGGGGTATCTTAAAAAAATATAAAGATTCAAATGTTTTATTTTTAAATATTTTAGATGGGGATTATTGTGCAAAGAAAATTAAACTATTGAAGGAATTTGAGAATGAACAAATCTTTATAGGTTCAATGAGAGCTAAACAATATGCATTGGTTATTTGAAAAAGAGTGCCCCAAGGCTTACATGTTTCAGATATTTCTTTAGAATCACCTTTAACAAATCACATTACTACTTTACTACTTGAACAAATCTTTATCTTATTGCATTGGTTATTTGAAAAGAGTGCCCCAAGGTTAAAAGGGGAGACAAATAAATATACCTTGGGATAAAAAGGGGTTTCTTTTTAGGGAAAAAAAAAAATGAATCGCTGAAAATCCCCCATTCACTTACATGGGGAAAAGTGAGCCAGAATCAGTATATTCACCCTACTCACCTGGAACAGTGGAATGTACGGCCTGAAGACATACCAGGAAGTAGGGACAGTAGGTTTTAACTTTTAACCCTAGGCACCTTTGCACCATACAAGCAATCACATTTTTCTTTGGCCTCGTGGCTGTTTTTAAAGCAATTGCTAATGGCTTTCTGTCATGGACAAAAATATGGGCACCCTTGAATTTTTTCATATAACTCACAATTTTCTCTAAAAAAATAAGTTGAAATTGACAAAAGTATTTGATCTCCACAATTATATATTTCAATGTTAATATTACAGGATGTTTGTTTTTGATTCAGAACTTAATATCCTTTCAAGTCAGAAAATAAAAATAAATGGCATTAACAAAATTATTGACACCCGAAATATAATATTTGGCAGCACAGCCTTTGGACAAAATAACTGCAGTCAAGCACTTCCTATAGCCATGAATGAGCTTCCTACACCGCTCTACTGGCAGTTTGGCCCACTCTTCTTGTGCAAACTGCTCCAGTTCTCCCAGATTGAAGGGTGCCTTCTCCCAACTGCTGTTTTCAGATCTCCCCACATGTGTTCAATGGGATTTGGATCTGGACTCATTGCTGGCCACTTCAGAACAATCCAGCGTTTTGTGTTGAACCATTCCTGGGTGCTTTTTGAAGTGTGTTTTGGGTCATTGTCCTGCTGCAAGACCCATAACCTTTGACGGAGACCCAGCTTTCTGACACTGGGTTGAACAGTGCATTCCAAAATTCCTTGGTAATCTCCTGATTTCATGATGCCATGCACACATTCAAGGCACCCAGTGCTAAAGGCAGCACAGCAACCCCAAAACATCATTGAACCTCCTCCATGTTTGACTGGAGGGAAGGTGTTCTTTTCTTTGAATGCTTCATTTTATTTTCTGTAAACATGGAGATGATGTGCTTTACCAGAACGCTCTAATTTGGTCTCATCTGTCCACAGGACATTCTCCCAGAAGGATTTTGGCTTGTTCAGGTGTGTATTGGCATACTCCAGCCGGGCTTTCTCATGTCGCTCTCTCTCAGCAGTGGGGTCCTCCTGGGTCTCTTAACATAGAACTCCCTTTCATTGAGTTGGCGACGGATGTTTCGAGTTGAAACTGTCATACCTTGTGTCTGAAGGACAGCTTGAACCTGTTTGGCCTTGATCGAGGTGCTTTCTCCACCATTTGAACAATCCTTCGCTGCAATCTTCGATCAAGTTTTCTCTTGTGGCCAGGTCCAGGGAGGTTGGCTACACTGTCATGGGCCTTAACATTCCTGATAACATTGCGTACAGTGGACACAGGAACATCAAGGTCTCGGAAATGAACTTGTGAGCTTGAGGTTGTCCATGCTTGGCTACATTCTTGTGTCTGACCTCCTGAAACAATTCTCTATTTTCTTTCTTTTCTCCATGCACACACAGTGACACAAAGCAGCAGAATGACTCCTGTTTTCAATCCAAACTGGTTGAATGAGTGATTTTCATATTGCAGGCACCTGCAACTCACCACTGATGAGTTCATTTCCAAAGTAAAGGAGAATCACATAATTGAAATCTAATTCTTTCTAATAACTTTTAAAAGGTGCCAATAATATTGTCTGTGCCATTTTAGGATTTGTGTGTGGAATAAGCTTAGATTTCATAATTTTTTTCAGCTGTATTTTTGTTTTGTTCCACTGCAAACCAAAGAAATACATATGTGGAAACCAAAAGATTTTTTTATTTCAAAAAATATTTTGGAAGACACGGTATATGATGTGAAGAAACTGCAAGAGTGCCAATATTTTTGGCGATGACAGTATTTTATATGAATCGGGGTGCTTTAGAAAGCTCGTGCCCATTACCGACATGGTGATCCGCGATCGTGATACCGATATCTGCCTGTGCTGATTTCCGGTAAGGCGATCTGTGATAGACATACGGGCCCGTGCCAATTAGTGGTACAGCGATCGGCGACAGTGGTACTGGAAAACCACGATAGTCATACTAGCCTGTGATGATTCCCAATCCTGATCTCGCTTGAAAACAAAATCATTTTTCATACAAGTTGAAGTTGGAAGTGAAATAACCGTTCCTATCATGGGGAAAAAGCCCGGTGTGGGATTACATTGAAAAATTAAAATGTGTCAATGATGTGTATGTCTTTTATGAATATGTAATGGATATTGGACCGTAACATATTTTTTAACACCTGCGGTAAAAAACGAAAGAAAAACTAATTTCATAGAAAAATATAAGGGTATGTTATTTTGAACATATGAGTCCCCTCGGACCATGAAGCTATCGTGCTTGTTGTTTAAGGCTGTTATGGGAACACAGAAATAAGGGTATGTTTCGCAGCATCATCATGGTTGGCGTCTTGCAATATAATATATTAGCATGATTAAAAATACCGTTTTTTTTCTCGCATCTTCATGTCTGTCAAAAAACCAGTGTCAAGGTGCACAACTACAGCTCATAAACTATCCATTGAGGTGTTTTTCACCCCCGCCCCCCCCCCCCCTGCTTTCCCGTTTTCACGCCACTGTCCACACAAAATTCATCAATCAATTCTATACAGAGTCCGGGGGACTCAATTATTTATTGTGATATATTGATATATAGCTGTATGAGCCCACTGCGACATCAATATGGGGAAAAAAATAAATAAATAAATAAATAATATATCAATACCGACAGAGCCGAATAGATAGCACAGCAGAGATAGATCGAGAAAGATAGCACAGCAGATATAGATCTAGAGAGATAGCATAACATATAAAGATCTAGATAGATAACATAGCAGAGATAGATCTAAATAGATAACATACCAGAGATAGATCTAGATAGATAACACAGCAGAGATAGATATAGATAGATAACACAGCAGAGATAGATCTCGATTGATAACACAGCAGAGATAGATCTCGATTGATAACACAGCAGAGATAGATCTAGATAGATAACACAGCAGAGATAGATATAGATAGATAACACAGCAGAGATAGATCTAGATAGCGCAGCAGAGATAGATATAGATAGATAACAATGCAGAGATAGATCTTGATAGATAACACAGCAGAGATAGATATAGATAGATAACACAGCAGAGATAGATCTAAATAGATAACAGCAGAGATAGATCTAGATAGAAAACAGCAGAGATAGATCTAGATAGATAACAGCAGAGATAGATCTTGATAGATAACACAGCAGAGATAGATCTAGATAGATAACACAGCAGAGATAGATCTAGATAGATAGCGCAGCAGAGATAGATCTAGATAGATAGCGCAGCAGAGATAGATCTAGATAGATAGCGCAGCAGAGATAGATATAGTTAGATAGCGCAGCAGAGATAGATCTAGATAGATAACAATGCAGAGATAGATCTAGATAGATAACAATGCAGAGATAGATCTAGATAGATAGCACAGCAGAAATAGATCGAGATAGATAACACAGCAGAGATCGCCCCTTCCCCTCTGAATTCTGGAGTTCCAGAATAATTTCCTCATGGAATCCAATTTAACCAAACCTGGAATCTTGGTGGAATGTTTACCAGGAATGGTGAATTTCAGAACACACGGTTTTTGTTTTGACTTTCGGGATCAGGAAACACCTTTCCCCATCTACATTTAGGTTGTGGATGTTAAATATCCCACGAAACAGGGAACAGTCGGTATTTGTACCTCGTTCCCTTCCTTGTTTCACCTCCTCAGTTTTGATCTCAAATTGTTCACACAAGATAATTATATAAACGGTATCTGGTAGTTTTGTAGTTAAACGGAAGGATGAGGTTAACCATCATTGTCGGAAGTTTAGTGATGAGGTGATATAAAATTGGATGAGAGAAAAACACCTCATTAAATTAACAATTAAATATCTCCAAACACATTTAATGAGAACTCGTTTAACTTATCTTCATTACCGATCATCAGCGAACAGGAAATTATTTTATTTTTTAATGAACGTTTTACACATCTTTCTCAGTATTAAATAACGAAGTGAGAAACCCCGAACACACCTCTTCCTCGGAAGTTTTGTCGCGATCAGGAGGACGAGCGCTCCAGGTACAATACAAGGTTTGTACAAGAAGTTCACCCGGAAGTGTTTACGTCCTTCCTCTTGTGGAAGTGTTTTACCTTCACACGTCCTTCCTCTTGAAGGGTCTGTACACATAATACGTACCTCTGTTGTGCCGCTTTGCATGATCCCCACGTTAAACGACACGTGACTGTGAATGAGAGTTGACAACAATGTCGCCTTTTAATTTGGATCATCTTCCATTCTGATTTATGTATCTATTTAATCGGTGGCATCCGACATAGACAGGTCGAGATTTCAGAAATTCAGACAACCAGAGGTATTTTGTGTAAAAATCTACAAATGGTGTTTTTGTTACAAATCTGGAACCCATCGCACACAACAGCCAGAGTCCTTATAGATCAGTTATATCGGTAAGTATGTGTTTCTAGTTGGGGTCCCGTCCCTTATTTAATGGGTAATTAAGTGTACGTGCGCTGCGAAGGTGTTTTCTAGTCAGGTCTTTAATCCTTCGATGCGACAAACCAACCACCCTCCACTGAACTAGCGCTTTACCAGGCTCCCCTTGCTGTCCAATCAGGAGCGAACAGCGCGCCAACACACCTGATCTCTGTCCAACCAAGCGCGCACAGAGCGTCCGACACCGAGGCTCCGCCCCGCTCAGGGAGTGGATAAAAAGACCAGGCTCCCTTTAGAGGTTGATTCGAGTTCGTGTTTCATGTTCATGTTGGCATCGGAGCCTGGTTGTGTTTCAGAGCCTGAGGAGAATCACTTGCTTCGCCTGCCTCGCCGCCTCCTCGCTTGTTTTTGCCGATCTTGCTGGCGTCTGCCGCTCCACTCCTGGTGCCTCGTCCTTGACTCCACGTGGAAGCTGCGGGTTTGAGTCCCACCACTGAGCCAGATCGTCAAAGACCGCACGAGGCAGACAGGTCCAAGCACAGGCTCTGGGCTCCAGCTCACCTTTCCTCGAGCTGGAAGCCTTCAATAAAGACCCGACGGGTCCATTTCTTTGGGTGTGTCTGTGTGTGGGCTCGTCTGAGAAGTAGAATTGATAGGTGCTTTTGCTCACTATATTGCCTGGCTGATATTTGCATAACTGTGCCCTTACGTGCTTCCCACCCCACTATTATTGCAATAAATTTCCCTATTGTTGAATGTCCCAGCTCGATCCCTGTCATTTCTCTTATTGGCTTAGCACGGTGCGTGTTGAGGAATAGCGAGGCAGGAAATTGTTCCTTTGGAACGACGGGCCTTGGTAAGCATCTGATCGGGTTACACACGGTTCGAGCATGGTAACGGCTCATCCGCTCGAGGTCTGTCGAGGGCGTGAATTCCCTGTTAGCTTTGCCGCATGGGTAATTAGGTATATTGAAGTTTGGCAATTAACCCTACCCCACGCGGTCGAATTATTGGCGATTCATGGTCCTGCTAGGGACCCGTGCCTTTCGGTCATATCCGAGGGTCACGACCTAAATTCCGGTGTGTTCGGTGGAGCCGACTCGACTGCTCCCTCTAGCGGCCGTGCTCGCCACCGATACCCAGCCCCACATTTTGAGGTCAATTAGACCCTCCTAATTATCGCACCTCAATGATCGTAATAATGCGGACTTATCGGCTGCATTGCTCACAAGATTCCTCAGAGATTCTGACAACACGCCACATTCCAATGCGGGGTAATTTGAATACCTTCTTTTATTGCGCATGCGCGAGGATCTCGCACATCACTGGAGTCCCCAAACACGGACCATATAAACATTGACACTGTAGGGTTACATCACTTTACCAACAACTTGTACTTAAAATCTAAACACATCTTCCCCTTTCATAATAATGCAAATTAATTGACTGACGAACTCGCGACACTTTGTCATGTCACAAATCTCAAAAAAACCAACAACCAAACAATGAGAAATGACATCACATTACGATGCCACAACACGACACCACAATCATCTTATGGATTACCATCACGACATATTGACATTGTTCCATCACAATCCCACAAAGGTAAAAAGTTTTTCTTCTATTTCATCTCTTTTACTCTCGATTCCTCTCTTTCGTTATCTATCTCTCCAAGGAGAAGTGAATTCTTGCAGAAATCTTTCAATAAGGCTTTCATGGCTGTGCCTGGATGGGTTTGACGGTTGTGAAGTTGTGGATGAAACCCGAATCCTATCCAGGGGTCTCATGATTACTCCATATTTGCTCTTTACTTCTTGGTCTTCTGTTTCATTATGTTCTCACCCATGTCTCTCTGTTTGTTACTTGCAAATTTGAAGATTTTTCAAGTATATTTGGTCAGTTGATTTTGTTATTCTGTCTATCTGTTTGTCTGCCTGTTTATCGCCTCCAGTTCAAAATTCAAGACCGATCATCATGAAACTTTCCCGAGTTGAAGAAGTAGTCTCAACTGAGAACCCTATTGATTTTGAGGTGAAAGGTCAAAGATAATCTTGAGGTCAGATTTTTAAAAGTCAATTTTCATCCGATCGACTTGAAATTGGTACAAGATTTGCATATTGCGTCACTGGGTTGGGAAACCAACTATTTTTGAGGTGAAAGGTCAACTGAAGGTCAAACTTCTAAAATCCATTTTGAACTGAAAAATCATCAATTTACATCCTTTTAACTTGAATGTTGAACAGGATTTGCATAGTCCGTCACTGAATTGGGAAAGCAACTATTTTTGAGGGTAAAAGGTAAAACTTCTAAAATCATCAAATTTCATCGAGAAAAACGTCAATTTTAATCTGACTAACCTGAAAATTAAGCAGCAAATGCATCACTGAATTTGGAAACCAACTACTTTTCAGGTCAAAAGGTCAAATGTCACCTGAAGGTCAAACTTCTAAAATCATCAATTTCAATCTGAAAAATAATCAACTTTCCTCCAATTGACCTGAGCTTTGATTAAGATTGTCAATGTTACTCTGAATGAAATGTACGATTTGATGTATCCATGGCAACCTTTGGAGAGGGGTTGGATTTAGCAAGTATCTTGCACTGCAAAGTCATTTTTCTTGTTTGTTTGTGTGCAGTATATCTCAAAAAAGTTACGAACAAATTCGGATAAAATTTGGTGGGCAGGTTGGGTGTTTGACAAGGACGAACTGATTCGATTTTGGTGAAGATTCGGATCCGGATCCGCAACAATAATTTTTATTGTGATTGTTCATCATTGAGAGATAGGGCCAAAAACGATATCGAGCATGATATATCAAAAAGTTGTGGATGGATTTGAACGAAACTGGGGGGACACGTGTGTGTAACTAGAAAGAATTGGTTCAATTTTGGTGAAGATTCGAACTTGGATATGGATCCGATAACTTTTTCAGTGATTCTTCACCATTGAGAGATATGGCTAAACCAATAGAAAGCACGATATCTCAAAAGTTGTGGACGGATTCGGATGAAACTTGGTGGACAGGTTGGGTGTGTGACAAGGAGGAATTG
Source organism: Eptatretus burgeri (assembly GCF_056783735.1). Taxonomy (NCBI): domain Eukaryota; kingdom Metazoa; phylum Chordata; class Myxini; order Myxiniformes; family Myxinidae; genus Eptatretus; species Eptatretus burgeri. Next base: position 58,104,072 of record NC_140964.1, on the reverse strand, counting down.
ATTTGATTTTGGTGAAGATCCGAATCCAGATCCAGTTACGAGAATTATTTAATTTTAAAAGTGATTCTTCAACATTGAAAGATAGGGCCAAACGATATGTTGCATGATATTTCAAAAATGTATTGGGCCCGATATGTTCTCACGGATCATGTATTGCATGGTGGTGGTATGCGGTCTACCGAGTGCCCTACTAGTTGTTTCTCTTTCATTTTCCTGTGTAGTATCCATCATTTTTCACCTGTTTTTGGAAGTTTATTGCTAAATGGAGTAAAGATCCCTTTTCTGGTCTGTTGTTTTCTTGTTCGTGTACAAATCTCATTCAAAAGTCTGAGTTTTTCACATGCTCAGCCATTCCTTCACACATTGTTTTGTGCACTTGGTTAAGTTCCATCAAACCACCTCCTCCTCATTTCAGTAAATACAACCTTGGTATACATTGTTTTTTGTGAAATATCTTGTGAATAGTTAAAACATTCCTTGTTTTAGTGTCTACATTGTTGATCTCCAATTGTGGCCAGTTTATAATTGCACAGTCATATTGGAATACTGGCACTGCAAACTGGTTTATAGCTTTGGTTTTGTTTCTTGGAGAGAGGGATGACTTGAGAATTAGTTTCATTCGGTATAGGTTCTCTTTGCTGATTATTTTATGCATTTTTTGTGTTGTACCTGGAGACCTTCATTTTTTCTGAGGTATTTGTGGGATGCCCCATTTTCTTGCTCCTATATTGTTGTACATTCATCAATTGAGATATTGTCTTTTGTTTTTATTTTTCCTTTTTGTCAACCATGTTTCGTCGTTGTCACCTTTCTTGTTTCTTTGGTCATTTTCTGTTGCATGTCAGGTTGTATCTGTGTCGTGAATTGATGAGGATACTCAGAGGGTCCAGAGCCAGGCAAATGAGGAGGGGGGAAAGACTGTCACCTTGTAAGATACATCGGATCTGTACTCCTGGGATTTCAATATTTCCTTCCAAGTAAGGTAGCATCAACATTGTGTTCCAGAGCGACATTGCTTTCTCAATCAATGTGACTATGTGGGGTCAATTTTGTATTATTGTATGCATTTTATAACCAATGCATGTGCGACACTATCAAACGCTGTTGTGTAATCTTTCCAGGCTGTGCATAAGTTGGTTTGTTGGAGCTTGCAGTTTTCGAGGATGGTTTTGTTTCACAATAAATGGTCTACTGTTCCAGAGCATCCTCTCTTACATCCTTTCTGTTTGACCTCAAAAGGTCCTTGAGTGAGGTGGTCATAAATTGCATCGGTGATTACACCTGTTCAACGTTTGAATGTTGCTGGCAGACATGTTATTGGTCTGTAAGTGTTGGGAAGATGGGGTTCTTCAGATCATGGGATTAAAATAGTGTTTCTTTCTCTGAACCATTCATCCATCAGCTGTTCCCCTTGGAGGAGTTTGTTGAATGCTCAAGCATAGTGAGTGTGGAGAGCATCGCGGTGCTTTAGCCAAGAAGTTTGGAATTCCATCCGTACCTGAGTATTTGAAGTTTGGTATGTTTGTGAGATGTTTCCTAATTTTCTCTTCATTAATTATCATTAGGTGCATTTCCTGGAGCTGTTGGTTTTTCTTTTCCAAGTGTCATATTCAATCTACGTCCTTGTGTTGTTCGTTTTCTCTCCTGATTGGATCCTCGTATGTATTTTCAAATTGTATTTTCTAAAGAAACCTTTATGACAGACAGAGCACTTGTGCAGGTGGTCTCCATTGTGGGTGGTACTATGGAGGTTCAATTTCTGTTTGGAAATAAAATTCTTGTCACAAATGGAGCATTTCTAAGGATGCTCTCCTGGATGGTTCCTCATATGTATTTTCAAATTACATTTTTGTGAGAAACCTTCATCACAGACAGAGCACTTGTGTGGGTGGTTTCCAGTGTGGATGGTACGATGGCGGTTGAAGATGTGTTTCGAAATAAAACCTTTATCACAGACAGAGCACTTGTAAGGGCGTTCTCCTGTATGGATCCTCGTATGTATTTTCAAACTGCCTTTTACAGTAAAATCTAAATCACAGACAGAACACTTGTAAGGGCGTTCTCCTGTATGGATCCTCGTATGTATTTTCAAATCGTTTTTTTTACAGAAACCTTTATCACAAACAGAGCACTTGTGCGGGCGGTCTCCAGTGTGGATGGTACTATGGAGGTTCAAGCTGGTTTTATCAATGAAACCTTTATCACAAACAGAGCACTTGAAAGGGCGTTCTCCTGTATGGATTCTCATGTGTGTTTTCACGTAATTTTTACGTGAGAAACCTTTATCACACAGAGAGCACTTGTGCAGGTGTTCTCCAGTGTGGAACCCCATATGTGTTTTCAAAATGTCTTTTCGTGAGAAACCTTTATCACAGACAGAGCACTTGTGCGGGCGATCTCCAGTGTGCGTGATACTATGGAGGTTCAAATTGTGTTTAGAAATAAAATTTCTACTACAAACAGAACACTTGTGAGGACGTTCTCCTGTGTGGATCTTCATATGTATTTTCAAACTGCCTTTTTGTGAGAAACCTTTATTACAGGTAGAGCATTTGTGAGGGTACTCTCCTGTGTGTATCCTCATATGTATTTTCAAACTGCCTTTTTGTGAGAAACCTTTACTGCAGACAGAGCATTTGTAAGGGTACTCTCCTGTGTGAATCCTCATATGCATTTTCAAATTGCCTTTTTGTGAGAAACCTTGACTACAGACAGAGCATTTGCAAGGATATTCTCCTGTGTGGATCCTCATATGTATTTCCAAATTGCCTTTTTGTGAGTAACCTTTACTACAGACAGAACATTTGTATGGACGTTCTCCTGTGTGGATCCTCATATGCATTTTCAAACTGCATTTTCTAATGAAATCTTTATCACAGACAGAGCACTTGTAAAGGCGCTCTCCGATGTGGATCCTCGTATGTATTTTCAAAGTGCCTTTTTTCGGAAAAACTTTATCACAGACAGAGCACTTGTGAGGACGTTTTTCTGTGTGGATCCTCATATGATTTTTCAAACTGCTTTTTTTTGCAAAAGCTTTCTCACAGACAGAGCAATGGTGATGGAGCTCTCCAGTGTGGAGACTCATGTGTTTTTTTACACTGCTCAGTGAAGCAAATTCCATCCTGCAAACATTGCATTTGGATTGCATTTGACTATTGAGAATACTTTCACGTTTGTTGAATGTCACATTAACTTTGGTGTTTTGACCAGATGTACACTCGTATTTCAAAGGCAGTGAGTCTTGGGCTCGTGATTGTGTATTCAAAAAAGACTTCTTCCCTGTCAAGCTGCCCCTTGACCTTATGTGTCCAATAGGATGTCGGGGTTTTTCTACAAAAACAAAGAATGACAAGTCATTTTCCCCAAAAAAATTTTTGTCAAGTTCAAAATAATATTTCTAAAATTGTATGTATTCTGAATTCAATACAAATTGTGCATTTTACGTGTTTTTGCTCACCAGGTAGAGAACAGGCAGTGCTGCCGTTTATCAAATGAACATCGGACTCTTCCTTCACAAAAACATTTTTTAAACGTTCTGAGACAGATGGATCATTGTTGCATTGTCTCCATTTCATATTTACAGGATGTATATCACCTGCACAAAATTCAGTTTCAGTCTTTTGCAGGACATGGAGTTTAAAACAATGCCAAATATAAAACAATGCCAAAGACGAATTCAGTCGAGAAAAAGAAGATTATTGACCTATCACATAATTACTACACAGGTAAAAACATTGGGTCCACATCTCCACCACACCTCCTACCAACACTTGCGTCAAATGAATATAAAAGCTAATTGGAAAGTTTGCTCCACAACTTAAAATGAAGATACTTTTCCAAAACCTTTCTTGAAAATCTCTGATCTGATCCATGTTCCAGAACTCTGTGACAGAGCATCGGTATTACCAAAGCAGTTTCTTGGCAGGGGTCATGCTGGACTGTTTGCCACCTCTGTACCAGCAGTAGTTATGACAGGAATATGGAATTTGGTCATGGTCTTGGTGATAGCTCGTCTACTCTTTGCGAAGGACATTGCGATATTTGATGTCTCCCAACGAATGATGGCAGACTGGACACCAGTTCAATGTCAATCCAAGGGATGGCACACACATTTATGAAGCACTCTGCCTATGAAACATGGTGATGATGGTTTCTGGAAGTGAAAGTTCATGTAATCTCCAAAAGAATCGAGCAAAGGAGGGATATAGCTTTGGGTCGATTTGAAACAGGATCGAATGGGAGAATAAATGGGTGGGGCGTAGAATGGAAGATGAACAATGGCGGGGAGTTGGGATAGAGGGAAGAAATGAGGTTGATGCAGCCTGTCATTCCTCCGAGGTCGGTAAAATAAGTACGAGCTTACTGGAAACGGGACACTGCAACAGCGCAACAACTACACTATCAGAAATGATGCATTCAGCAACCATAGGTTGTATACGAAATTATGAAGATATTCGTGCAGAGAGGATGGTGCACAGAGAGACGGAATTGCATTCATAATAAATTTTAAAAAAAGAGGAGTTGAGAAGTCATTGAGGGAATGGCAGCCAATTAATGAAATATTTTTTTAAGACATAATTCTATTCAAAACATGCAAAACTAATCATCATCCAGTGTTATGCACCAACAAATTAGAGCAAATGATGAGATTAAGGACAGTTTATATCAGAAATTGGAGAGGGAGAGAGCGGTAGATGAAGTCACTCACCACGAAGTGCTGATTACAATGGGAGACCTTAATGCAAAAGTGAGAGAAGATAACGTCGGACAGAAATGCACTATGGGGAAAAATGGAGTTGAAGTGAGGAAGAAATAGGGAAAGGTTTGTCGAGTTCTGTGAAACAAATGTCTTTGCATGGAGAGGAAACAATATTTCCACACATGACCATACATAAAACAACCTGGATATCACCAGACAAGAGGACAATCAGAATTATCATTTCATGACAAGACGGATGTGAAGAAGACTGTTGACATGTAAGAGTTCAAAGGCGAGAAGACATCTTTTGTGACCATCAACTACTCATTGCACATCTGGAACTAAAATTGAAGAAATCAGGGACACCCACCAAAATGCAGAATAAATTTGATGTGGATAAGCTCAGAGATGGGGGATTGCAGGACAAATACAACACAGAAGAACAGAACAGATTTACAGCTGAAGAACGGAATGGCATCGACTTTGAAGTGACAGATGAAGCTTGTAAATTGATTAATTATTTGACGGGAGAAGCTGCAGTGAAAGAGATTGGAGTTAGGAAGACTAAAAATAAACCATGGATTTCAACCAAAGCATGAAATCTCATTGAGGAGAGGAAGAACAGGAAATGGAAATTAGAAGGTTGCAAAACAGAGGATAAACAAAGCCTCCCAGCTTCCCCACCAGCCCCACACTCTCCCGGCTTCCCCTCACCCTCACGGCTTTTCACCGGAACCCTCCACCCCTCCCCCTCAAACAGATTCCTCTTCCCTCACCCCAAAACATCCCCCACACGGCTCGCTCCCTTTACCCTCATGGCTCACCCCTTCCCTGCGCATTGATGGCTTCCCCCCCCCACCCATCCCGCACACTCATAGCATCAACACCCCCCTACCTGTGTCCCCTTGCTCCTTTCCACATCCCAGCTCTCTAGTAGGATCTCCTTGAACCCCTGTCCCGATATATGTGTACCTCAAATACCCGAGGCTCCAACCGAACTGATCTCTCGATCCACGCAGCTGCTGATAAACTGGACATTATATGCTCTCAAACCCCAGGAGTACATCGGGCTGTAACCTCTTGTTTGTCTGTGTGTTACATCATCCTCCAAAGAGTGATGACTCCATTTACATTTCTTCCACGGACAACATGAAAACTTTTAGCCACTCATCCCAACTCTCTCTTACGATTCTGTGGATATTTCAATTGTCACCATGCCAATTGGCTGGGTGTTGGTACCTGTATTACAAATTGGTACCACATGGCACTTCTACAAAGGACTTATGTGACTCCATGGGATTGAGTCAATCTGTACCCCAGATATCAAAGAAGTATCACACCAAAAAACTCCCACCCACATAACTATCAATGGCAAAACCTACTCCTGGATTGGTTATAACCAAGTTCCCTGCCAATATCTCGTGATCTTCCTCTGCTCCAATTGATTCCTCTGATCGTGCACTTGTGAAGGTCAACATCTCTCGCCATTCTCAGAGAACAGCCTCAGCACCATTTTGAACAATAAACAACATTATTTGTTTGCTTGAACAATCACATTATAATTTTTTTTCGTTGCCCGATTTGAACGAAACTTGATATTGCAAGTCAATGTGAAAAAAAAAAGGAGAAAAGAAAGTCAAAGAAATTATTGTGCGTAATCTTCCAAACACAATTTTATTTATTCATGAACACGGAAGTATTAGATCAAAATGGCGATGATTATTTTATGCTTAAAAATAAATCGTTCTTTGTCTCTACTAAATGTTTGAGATTTTTAAATAAATAATTTCAAGAAAAAAAAAGATAGCTCCAGCGAACTATTCCGCTGAGGTTGTTTGCAATGATCAAATTCTCCCGAAGAGGACTTGGCTGAATCGGGAATTGATTTTTTAACGATTTTTTTTTGCCCGATTTTAACGAAACTTGATACTGCACACCGCAGGAGAATGGTGAATAATGTGGGCGAAAAATATTTGCGCTATCGTGTACCGTTTTGGCTGTATTTTGGGAACATGCATACATATGAGCCTTTCCACAGTAATGGGTTACCATTGTGTTACATACATAGTCCACATTAAGTGTGTCCAGTTTATCTTGCAAATGAGGGGAAATAAAAGACTGACCCCTCCACTACTGGAATCCAACAGTAAGAAGATAATCTAACCCAGCACAATTTATTGATGGGGTGTTCTTCGCGTAAAGTGTAGGCTCTCGTAGTTATTAAATGACCTCTGACCTGCCCAAAGCCTTCTGTAACAAACGTGACTTTGTACCGCAATTGCAAAGCCAGATTTTTGTACAGCTTTTACGGCGATATGGACTTACCACTAATGTTATCCTTTGTTACACATTTGTCATTTAGGTTAAGTTATGTTATCACAAAAATAACAAGACCGTATTTTTAAAGGTTGTGCAGTTTGAGCATTTTGATTCTTTTATGACGAATTGATCGATAGCATAACGATTGTTACTCTGTTTTCAACCCCCCAGCATTCACATTAAATATATTTTTGGCAAATTCAGGGTGTGGGATATCATAAGTAAAGTCTTTTTACACATATAATCTAAACCATTCTCAAGCAAAAACGTATGTGTTCATATAAAACTCTTGGTAAATCTATGTAGTTTTTAATATAACACTTTAGACAAAGATTTATTCCCATCACAGTGAATAAAATTTTATCTGCATGCTTTAATTTTAGGACAATAGCGGTTTTTGCTATAAATAGTATATATCTACATTTATATACACCTCAAAACATGTTAGTGGTATTTTATGGATACTTTAGGAATTCTGTGATAGCTCCTGAAGGTAAGACCCTTAAATGTAGCATATTACTGTGGAACAGCCCATATATACAAGATGAGAGTTTTAGTCATAAATAAATAGAAGATAGATAGATAGATGTCTTCTTCTGTCTTAACGCTGGTTTCAGAAGTTTATTTTGGGATGGGGTTACTAAATGGCTAATAACACACCAATGCAATGCCATCACATAGTTTCTGGCTGTTGAGATGTACAACCTGCCAAAATTATGATGAGCATTATTCCCCTTGGATGGCACCGGTGGCCAAAAATTACCGGGTCTGGCTCATGGCCTATCAGTGACGATCCGGAAGAGAGTAACCCTTAATCCTTAACGGTTATCAGTAACCCTTAACGCAAAACTTTGAGAACAGAAAGCTTCACAGCTTGATCGGTGAATCGTGACCCCTTTCCAAAATGAAAGTAGATACTTTGAGCCCACCCTGGTCAGACTCCATCCCACATTCTGAAACACGTATATGTAAATACCAATGAACGACACGCACGCACGCACACCTGATATTGGCAACAACCCAAAAGTCATGAGTTGCTTTCACTGAAAAACAACATTGAAGTTACAGAAACATTTGAGGGATATGTTCACAAACATTAATCTTTATAAACAGATGTGTGTTACGGGTGTAAATAAAATTTGCATCGGTTATTCAGAAAACACGGTAATATGGCAAATGGCTCGGAACTCGGGTGGTATTTCTCAACAGCTCGCTCGGGGCAACGGGCGGGGCACGGACCGCTCGCTCGGGACAACAGGAAGGGGCACCAACCACTCGCTCGTGGCGAAGGGTGGGAAACCGACCGCTCGCTCGGGGACAACAGGCGTGGCACCGACCGCTCGCTTGGGGTGAAGTGCGGAGCACCGATTGCTCGTTCGGGGCGACGGGCGGAGCACCGATCGCTCGTTCGGGGCGACGGGCGGAGCACCGATCGCTCGTTCGGGGCGACGGGCGGAGCACCGACCGCTCGTTCGGGACGACGGGCGGAGCACCGACCGCTCGTTCGGGACGACGGGCGGAGCACCGACCGCTCGTTCGGGGCGACGGGCGGAGCACCGACCGCTCGTTCGGGGCGACGGGCGGAGCACCGACCGCTCGTTCGGGGCGACGGGCGGAGCACCGACCGCTCGTTCGGGGCGACGGGCGGAGCACCGACCGCTCGTTCGGGGCGACGGGCGGAGCACCGACCGCTCGTTCGGGGCGACGGGCGGAGCACCGACCGCTCGTTCGGGGCCACGGGCGGAGCACCGACCGCTCGTTCGGGGCCACGGGCGGAGCACCGACCGCTCGTTCGGGGCCACGGGCGGAGCACCGACCGCTCGTTCGGGGCCACGGGCGGAGCACCGACCGCTCGTTCGGGGCCACGGGCGGAGCACCGACCGCTCGTTCGGGGCCACGGGCGGAGCACCGACCGCTCGTTCGGGGCGACGGGCGGAGCACCGACCGCTCGTTCGGGGCGACGGGCGGAGCACCGACCGCTCGTTCGGGGCGACGGGCGGAGCACCGAGCGCTCGTTCGGGGCGACGGGCGGAGCACCGACCGCTCGTTCGGGGCCACGGGCGGAGCACCGACCGCTCGTTCGGGGCCACGGGCGGAGCACCGACCGCTCGTTCGGGGCCACGGGCGGAGCACCGACCGCTCGTTCGGGGCGACGGGCGGAGCATCGACCGCTCGTTCGGGGCGACGGGCGGAGCACCGACCGCTCGTTCGGGGCGACGGGCGGAGCACCGACCGCTCGTTCGGGGCGACGGGCGGAGCACCGACCGCTCGTTCGGGGCGACGGGCGGAGCACCGACCGCTCATTCGGGGCGACGGGCGGAGCACCGACCGCTCGTTCGGGGCGACCGGCAGAGCACCGAACACGAACCACACGCTTCGGGGGGCGGAGCACCAACCACTTGCTCTAAATGACGTGGCAGGCAAAAGCATCCATAGTGAGTGAACAATTCACTCAGAAGGACGTGGTGCAGTTCCGCTAATCAACTGCAAGGCGTTCGATAAGTGGCTTAAGCACTCGTGCAAGCACTCCATTCCAATGGACCTACTGCTCAGAACGATAAGCCCTGAGTGCTCATAATATGAGTGAGGAAATTCGATAACATTCTCAGGGTGAGACCAACCAACCGCTAATAAAAAACAAAAAAATATCGCGAAACCAACCAACCGCTAAACTGCAACCAATAAACCGCAGCAGAACAACACTGGAGACATCGCAAAGTACAATCACCATTGAAATAAACATAATCCGCCATCTTACCTGCTTGTATTGCTGTGCAGGCGTCACCTGGTACATCAGTTCGTGGTCCACGCAAATGATGAAAAAACGTTCGTCTTTCTCTTATTTTTTTTTACCAGATTTGCTTGGATTCCCTATAGAGCACCTTGCGGAACATGCAAAAAAAATAGACACAGATCTGGCAGACGCCATGGATAAGCAGTCCCTCTGGGGGACAGGGCGTGAGGTCAAGCAGTGAACGCATTAAATCGTATAACTCAATGAAGCTGGATAATTTTGGCACGTTCTTAAATTCTTTGTTCACTCAATATAATTCTCGAAACAGTAGAAAAAGGTATGTGTAATGCTATGGAAATTTCACATTTTCTTGTGTTTCTGAGGAAGCAACATAGCCTTGCTTGCATAAAGTAAATAGGTATATCGGCTTAGTTATAAGATTCGTTATTTCTTTAAATTATCAGATTTCACAACAGATTTCGACACTTATTCAGTCCGGACGATATCCGGTCCTCAAAATCAAAATATAATTCTGATGATACTCTTTAATTAGTCCGTGAGTCGATCGTGGAAAATCATATCTTGGATTCCCTCCAGTAGTGGTGGCGGTGCAACGGGGGCAGGCAGTGGTGATGTGCAACGGGCGCAGGCAGTGGTGACGGTGCAATGGGAGCAGGCACTGGTGACGGTACAATGGGGGCGGGCAGTGGTGGAGGTTCAGAGGATGCGGGCAGTATCGTTGGTGCAGAGGGTGCAGGCAGTGGCGGACTTGCAGCGGGTGCGGGCAGTGGTGGAGGTGCAGCAATATAAATTGGGAGATATGAGGTATGGGAGACAGTTTTTGTGGGTGATGAGATTATTAAATGTGTGGATTCTTCATTCTGCTGGAAGAAATGTAGACATAGAATTCTGTGTAGTTTTGAACGAGCGGGAGTTATGGACATTGAAAGAAGGGTAAACGATATTGTATCGGGTCATGGCACGAAGAAGTTGGTTGTGGTACACCTCGGTGCGAATGAAACAGGGAAAGTTTACTCAGAGGTTTCTAAAAAAAGAAACAGGATATTGGATAAGTGGCCGAAAGCAAAGGGTTGTGTGGTAATGTTTTCTGGGATTCACACAAGATTAGTAAACAACAAAGAAATTATGGGCAGAGTGAATGACGTCGACCATTGGCTGGAAGAATCGTGAAGGGAGGAAGGTTTTACATTTACGAAGCAGTGGGAATCATTTCGGGGACAAAGGAAGTGTTCCCGGAATGATGGCTGTATATTAACTAGAAAAGGCGCAGCAAGGTTTGCAGTGGGAATTGAGGAAGGAATTCAGGCTTTTATAGGTCAGCAAAGGGTGGGGAGGCTATTAAGGAAGGAACGGATGAAGTAATTGTGATGAGAAAGGCCAGGGCAGGAAAATTGAATTTCAGGAAGGGAAAAGTTAAATATATTCTATACCAATGCCAGAAGTTTGAATAATAAGATGGAAGAGTTTGAAGCCAAAGTAGATAGCGAGGATTACTATAGTTGCAGTGAGTGAGACATGGTTAAAGGAGGAGAATAACTGGAGGACAGGATAAGAAGGTTATAAGGTGTAACAGTGTGATAGGAAGGAGAGAATAGGAGTAGCAATCTGGGTGAAGGACAACATTGCATCAAGAGAAAGGGGTGACATTTAGGAAGGAATAAATGTTGAGGATTCTGGATGGGTCGAGATTAGAGATTGTAAAAAGAGTAAGATAATGGTAGGATGCTTTTATAAGGCTCTGGGTGTGAAGGAAGAGGTAGAAGGCGGAGTCGATGAAGGATTCAAAAGGGCATGTGGTCAGGGAAGAGTATTTATTTTGGGGGATTTTAATTTTTAATATTGTAGGGGATTCTTAAAAAGAAATATAATAGACATCTTCAATCACGCAAACACAAGAACAATGAAAAAAGGGAAGCTAAATTCTCCATTGAAAACACTGATGGGGCATTTAAAACTCAGATTGTTTTGTTTTCAAGACTCTGGACCATCTTCAATTATGGAAGCTGTTGATATGGTTAAACAAAGTATTGAAACTATAATTAAAACACATTAAGTGAAATGAAAACTTTTAAGTTTTATATGGGAGTAAAATTGAAAATGGTAAGACAAGACAATGAAACTACTCCCTATATGAGGACAAACCCACACTTTATCTCATCATTTCAAGATTTTGTAAGATGTGATGTTTACGATGATCTCCAGAGATAGGAACAAGATGTTGATAACACTGTAGTAGGTAGTGGATTTACTATCACAAAAATAATCTTTTTAGATATACACATCTTAAAATCAGATCCTCTTCAAGCTTCTTCTTATATTGATTTACCAAAAGAGATAAAACTTAAGAAAGCGGTTGTTAATATTCAAAATAAAGATAACTCTGTTCTATGGTCTGTTCTTGCTCACTTACATCCTCCACAATGGAATCCTGAAAGGGTTAAACATTATAAGAAATATGAGAATACATTAAATGTTAAAGATTTAAAGTTCCCAATGTCATTGAGAGATATTCCTAAATTTGAGAAAATGAATAATCGATCTGTTAATGTATATGGATTAGCAGATACAAACAAAGTTCAGATATTAAAAATTTCAAACAACTATAAAAATGATAAAACACACATTGACTTTCTCCACTTTACTTCAGAGGAAAAATCACATTATGCTTTCATCAAAAATTTCTCAAGATTAACCAAATCACAAATATATAAGAGAAAATGAAAAACGTATCCTTGTAAGAGGTCTCAACTCCTTTTCCACAAAAGAATGATTATATCAGCATTCGAAATATTGTAGTAATCATAAATCAACTGTAATCAATTTACCAAAAGAGGGTTCAAACACATCATTCAAAGATTGTAATAAAAAAATAAAATAAAAAGATTTAAATTGTATGTATAAGACTAAGAGAAATAATGGTGAAAACCTATAAACCAATGTCATTAGCAAAGGAAGAGGAAAAGGAATTTAATGAGAACAGTTCCTGTCATATTTGTGACGAGGAAATTGAGGGAGAGGTCAAGGTTAGGGATCACTGTCATCTTACTGGTAAATATAGAGGTCCTGCTCATTCCCATTGTAATCTTAATTACAAGCCTCCAAATTTTATTCCTCTCTTTCTTCACAACAACGCTCACTATGACACACATCTATTTATAAATGAACTTTCAAAGACATTCAGAAATATTTTCGCCATTCCAAACAGATCAAAAATACATCTCATTCACAAAAACAATTTATACATCCCCTATCACCCATAATCAGATTTCTTGACACATACAAGTTTATGGGAGATTCATTATCTGAGTTAGCATCAAATATTAAAAACTTCCCGAGTCTAAAATCATATTTCTCAAATCAAGAAGAGATTGATCTCCTATCACAAAAGGGAATATATCCGTATGACTATATGGATTCATTTGAAAGGTTTAAAGAAACACAACTTCAAGGGAGAGTTTCTCTGGTAAGTTGAATAATACTCATAAATCTGATGAATATTATACACATGCTAAAAAGGTTTGGGAGAAGTTTAATATAAAGAATCTTGGGGAATATAATGATTTATATCTTAAAACTGATGTACTGTTATTAAGTGATGTGTTTGAAACTTTTAGAAGTCTGTCAAAAGAAAAATTCTTATGGATTAGACCCCGCTCACTTTTACACGGCCCCAGGTTTGGCTTCGAGTGCGATGTTAAAAATGACAAAACAAAATTTGGAATTAATCAGTGATATAGATATGCTTTTAATGATAGAGAAGGCTAAAAGAGGAGGAATATCTCAAGTATGTTCCAAGAGATATGCTTAAGCAAATAACAAATATCTTCCTGATTATAATAAGAATGAGGACAACTCTTACCTGATGTATTATGATGCTAACAATTTGTATGGGTGTGCCATGTCTCAATCTTTACCTTATGGGAAACTTTAATGGGTTAAAGGAAAACATTATGAAAAAGTTTTACTTGATATTGTTATCTCCTCTCAAAAATAATTGGATGAGGCTGAAGTTGGATATTATTTTGAGGTTGATTTAAAATACCCGAAAGAACTTCATAATAAACATAAAGACCTACCCGATGCCTCCGATAAAGAAAGTCCAAGAAAATAATGGTTAAGTGATTACCAACAGTCATTTAATATAAAGGGTAAATCTTCAGAAAAACTACTTACTACATTAAATGATAAAGAAAGTTATATTTTACATCAAAAGAACTTGAGACAATATTTATCTGCTGGGTTGAGAGTCAGGAAAATTCAAAGGATTTTGAAATTTAAACAAGTCCATGGTTAAAGGACTATATTGATTTTAATGCAAAAAGTAGAAAGAAAAACTCAGAAACAGAATTTGAGAATGACTTTTATAAATTAATGAATAATGCTGTATTTGAAAAGACAATGGAAAATGTTAGGAATCGAGAAAACATAAGACTTGCTCCATCTTGGAAACAGTCTTCAAAGTTAATTAACAAACCAAGTTTTGAACGGGTGGAGGGAGGTATTTTCAGAAACTTTTGTGCTATTCATTTGAAAAAAAGAGAGTATTGAAATGGATAAACCTATTTATATAGGAACATCAATTCTTGATTTGTCAAAGTTGTTTATGTATGACTATTACTATAATAATTTAAAATTAAAGTACAAGGATAACGTGTCATTGTTATATATGGATACAGATAGTTTTATATGAGAAATAAAGACTGGAGATGTATATGAGGATATGATTGATAATATTGATATATATATATATATATATATATATATATATATATATATATATATATATATATATATATATATATATAATACAAGTAATTATAAACCTGGTGATGTGTTGTTTTCATCAAATAACAAAAAGGTTATTGGTAAGTTTAAAGATGAATTGGGTGGGAAGGTTATGAGTGAATTGATAGGATTAAGATCAAAGGCTTATGCTTTTACATATATTGACAATAATATTGAAAGGTGTAAAAAGAAGTTAAAGGGAATAAAGAAAAAAAAAAAAGAAATGAAACAATAAACCTTTAACATAATTACAACTGTTGAATCTGAAAGAAGGAAGAGTATAGAAAAATGAATAAAATAAGAAGTTATAAACATAAATTATATACAGCAGAAATAAATAAGAAAGCATTTGGAGCTTTTGATGACAAAAGATATATTTTAGAGAATGGAATTAATAGTCTCCCTTATGGTTATAAGTGTAAGTGCTGAGGGACTACTACCGTCTTTTACTGATTTATAAATGATAGAACCAAGCAATAACCAAACCAAAGAGTGGAGATGTAATCAACCTTGGTACTTAAATGGAAAACATAAAGAATGTGAGAAATATCAAATAAGTCTTATTGAAGAAATAACCGGGGTAAAAGTGGATAAAACAAATAAGCGGATAAATTTAATTCCAAATAAGTTAGAGGATGTAAAGAAAAAAATTAATATCCTTGAATGGACTGAAACTTTGATGGTTATCAATTAAACAATGGAAAAACAATTTACTATAATCTCAAAATGATATGTGGCTCAGGAGGTGGTCAAACAAGAACATTAAGAGAAGTTTATCATTATATCTCTGCTCAACAAAGACACATAAACCAAGAACTAAGTTCCAAAATAACATTTGTGAACATACTCGATGGTGATGAATGTAATAGGAAAATTAATTTATTACCTGAAGTGGAATATGATCAAATATTGATTGGCTCACTCTTTGAATGGAATGATAATATAAAAGAAATGTTGTTTTCATCAGTGTCTCAATGGGACAGATCTTAATTACACTGAACAACAAATTTCAAAATTTTTTTTTTACTGGAGATGTGTAAAGTGATTAAGACTAATTTGGGTACGCTGATTTCAAAAATCATAACCGTTTTGCTGTATCTCGTCAGGATTTTCAGGAACAGAAATATTCCCATTGCCTAGAAGTCAGGATTTCAATGAAAATTACATATGTCTTTAACATGTCTATTTCGTACAATTGTTGTTAACTTGTGTTATATTTCTTTCTTTCAGATAAAGATGAGTAGGCGTTCCTGTACCAATCATCCTGACAACTTCTGTTATGTCTGTGGTCGGTATACCAAAAAAGATCAACAGCGAAGTATATCTACAGCAGTGAAAATGAAGGCCGCCTACTTTCACTACTTCGGGTGTAAGGTGGGGGACCAAGAACAGAGCTGGGCACCACACATCTGCTGCACAAGCTGTCACACAACCTTGACTCAGTGGTTGGTGGGCAAGCGCGCGAGCATGCCATTTGCGGTGCCCATGATATGGCGTGAGCCGCAGAATCATCATGATGATTGTTATTTCTGCTGCACAAGCATCGCCGGCTTCAACAAGAAGAATAAAGGTCACATCAAGTACGCTGACTGCGTCCCTGCTCGTAAACCTGTGCCTCATGATGACGAGAACCCCGTTCCAACACCTCCAGCTGATCAGAACATAGCTGTAAGCAGTGGTGAAGAGGATGGTGATGATGAACCTTTTGAACCCGACACTCAAGAATCACACCTTCTGAACCAGGGAGACTTAAATGATCTTGTAAGAGATTACTCGCTGTCAAAGGCGAAGGCAGAGCTGCTTGGATCAAGGCTGCAGCAGTGGAATCTACTTGAACCTAACACCAAGATATCCTTGTTCAGAGCACGTCACAGAGACATGGCTGAGTTCTTTGAGATGGAAGACACGATGACATTCTGCAGTGACATCAACGGTCTGTTGAAAGAACTTGGGTGTGATCACGATCCTGCAGACTGGCGCCTCTTCATCGACTCGGGGAAGAACAGCTTGAAGGCTGTTTTGCTCCACAATGGCAACGAGAAACCATCAGTCCCACTGGCTCACGCGTTCGGCATGACAGAGACCTATGAGACTATGCGGCAGCTGCTTGATTCCATCAAGTACAATGACTTCAACTGGCACATCTGCGGAGACTTGAAAGTGGTGGCGCTGTTGTTAGGGCTGCAGTCAGGCTACACTGAAATACATGTGCTTCCTTTGTCTCTGGGATAGCAGAGGCACGACAAGAAATCACTGGACGAAGAAAGATTGGGAAGAGAGAAAAGAGCAAGTACCTGGTCGACACAACGTGAAGCATGTTGCCCTTGTCGACCCAGCCAAGGTTTTCCTTCCACCACTCCACATAAAGCTCGGCTTGATGAAAAGTTTTGTACGGGCAATGGATCTGAATGGGCGTGGGTTTTTATACCTCAAGGAAAAAGTTTGGCAACACCTTGTCGGAGGCCAAGATCAAGGCTGGTGTCTTTGTTGGACCGCAAATCCGACAGATTATGAAGGACGAAACTTTTCCGACAACTCTAAACCCCAAAGAGCTGGCAGCGTGGAGGAGCTTCAAAGCTGTGACGGACAACTTCTTGGGGAACGAGCGCGCGGACAACTTTGAAGAAATAGTGCAGCAGCTGCTGGAGTCCTTCAGGAAACTTGGCTCCAGGATGTCCCTGAAAATCCATTTCCTACACCAGCACCTGAACTTCTTCCCTGACAACTTGGGAGCAGTCTCGGACGAGCACGGCGAGCGATTCCACCAAGAGATTTCACTCATGGAGACGCGTTACCAAGGGCGGCACAACCCGAACATGATGGGTGATTTCTGCTGGTTCCTGCATCGTGAAACTGACACAGAGCAGCACAAACGCAAAGCCAAATGCCTAAAGCATTTTTAATTACATTCTAGTGGAGTTTTTCTGTAATTTCTATAATTTTGAAGCATTCATGATGAAATAAATGAATAAATGAATTTTTGTAAATTTCATTGAAATCCTGACTTCTAGGCAATGGGAATATTTCTGTTACTGAAAATCCTGACGTGATACAGCAAAACGGCTATGATTTTTGAAATCAGCGTACCCAAATTAGTCTAAATCACTTTACACATCTCCAGTAAAAAAATTTTGTTGTTCAGTGTTATAATCACAATTTAAGTCAGTCCCTTAAGTTAGTCCTAATTTAACATTGGGGGGTTGGAGGGTGGAGGAGGGGAAGGGGGCAGAGATTAAACTCCTGGTTCGAGCTTTTGAGTCTTGAGGCAGAGTTTTTTTTCAATTCAATTGTATTATCTCAGTCTCCTGTTTAGGCGTTAAATAAGAGAGTCCCCCCCCCCCATTCATTTGCATGGGGTAAATGTTAAGAAAATCAGACTCCTGTTTCAGGCTTTTTAACCTTAAATCAGAGAGTTTTCCCCTTTTCCCCCATTCATTTGAATGACTGCACTAGAAACCCTATATATCTACGACTCTCCTCCCGTCCCTCTTTGAACCTCTTGTGCCATTCAAATGCACGTGTACGTGACATCGTTTCTTCCCTGTAGACTTGCTGTGGCATCGCGAAGGATTCGGAAGGTGTTTTGCCAAACTTGGCAAGAAACTTCAGATTGACTCTCTGCTCATGACTCATAGCTCGACGATTCAGACTAGATAATGTGTGAAGCACGACCTTTAAAAAAATCACACAATGAGCGCAATCAACCATCACCAATCACATATATTGCTGGAATGTTGTGAAAGACTGTGACCCAACCCGTTCATTCACGTTGTGGAAGTGGAGCCACAGCAGGCTCAGTCCCGTTACTTTTTAGATGGACCTCGTATATGGGGGATGTACGATTAAAGACAAAGGAGAGGATGGATGGATGAGGAATAGCTATTGTAATGCAAACCAATCTATCACATGGAGTCACAAACTTTCCACCTGATGTAAAAATGGAATTGTTTTCCAAAAAAATACTGGGAAAAATTTCATATCAATATAAAATATGTGACTTTCAGAAAATTAATCAAATGACATTTCTAAGCACAATACAACTTTTTGGTGCAGTGACATGGAAAAGTATTCACCCCCGACCAATGCTGCCACATTTAGATGAGTTACGAACTATGGAGAAACAATTTTTGATACTGATACAAATCAAAATTTACTGGTTGCAAAAGTATTCAGCCCAATAGGTCAGTGCTTGGTGGAAGCACTTTTTGCAGCAATGACCGCGATGATTCTTTTTGGGTAGGTCTCCACCAACTTTGTAGAGTGAGATAGTGAAATATTTGCCCACTCTTCATGACAAAAATTGCTCTCGTTCTGCCAAGTTAGATGGGGATCACCAATGGCTGCAATCCTCAAGTCTCGCCGTAAATGATCAAGTCAGAACTTTGACTGAGCCACACAATAACATTTTATTTTCTTCCAATTTAGCCACTCCAGTATGGCTCTAGCTTTGTGCTTCAGATCATTGCCCTGCTGAAATGTGAATCTCCTATCCCGTTTCAGATTAATGGTTGACTCAAACAGGTTTTCATCAAGCATCATCCTGTACTTTGCACTGTCCATTGTCCCTTCTATCCTGACAAGCTTGTCAGTACCTGCTGATGAGAAGCAGCCCCGTAACATGATGCTGGCGCCACCATGCTTGAGAGTTGGAATGGTGTTGACGAGACTGGGTGATGTGCATTTTAATCGATCGGTGGCAGTGCTAAAAACCTTCACAATATTCAACCAAAAATTTCCAAGACCTGAAGAATTATGCGATGAATTTAGCTGTTCAAACAACAAGCAAAGAAAAGCCAGTCCATGCCTAATGAGAGGTAAACAAACATCCTCCTGTGTGTGGGCGGATAACTTAAGTGTGCAGTTGAACAGGGAGAAAACGGGGAGTCAACTCTCCAACACAAAATTGCTCCAAGAGATACTATAAGTTACAAAAAGTATACGTCAATGGTTGATCATTAAGGTATGTCTTTGCATGCAGAGGTATATAAAAAAGTCACATACCAAACTTGGGCTTTAATCGATCATCCTGAAGGTGGAGACTGTATTCATCACTTAACGTGATTCCACAGAAACTATGAACGTTTTCCAACTGCACATTTTGGAATCCAAAGCAGGGTGAAGGAGAATGCATCAATGGAAACTTTTGGCAGAAACTGGAAAGTTCATGAATAACAGTCTCCAAGTTGACGAAAAGACTTCCCAACAGAGAAGAGCCTGCAAGTTGGATAACTTGTGGCTTCAAAAAAGATTTCACAAATTTACAGAAGTCAGCATACATTGCAAATAGAAATTTCTCTTTGGCGAGAGAGAGAAGCTCGGTTTGTAAGGAATCCGACTCTATACAAGCTCGAATAACTTTCTGATTCTCAATTCCAAGCTTATTGATCACTGCTTGAGCTGTATCTTTTCTCAGGCCTTGTGATTGGAGCCATTCTAAGAAGCTGTCCATTTCACCGGTGACCTGCCAGGGATACAATGCATTTGTATTAGTGTGTGTGTGTGTGTGTGTGTGTGTCCTCCAGAACTCCAAAAAAACATGAAACCTGGGTTCCCCAAACTCTGCATGCATACTAAGAGAACTCCAAGGGACTGCATGAATAAAAATTGGGTGTTTGGGTAAACTTAAACATCCCTTTTGAAGATAATTAAAAGCTTCCCTTCATCAAAGGCTTATCCTTGATCAGCCTAACTTCACCTCACAGAGGTCTGAGCCACCACATTGATTCAATCGATTCAAACATGCCTTGCCTTGGAAACACAATCTATTATCATGGAATAATTAAAGTATATAATCAAAATATTTTATCAGATTTGAGAATCGGATCTCATGGCCTGAATTAGAGTCGAAACCTGGAGGGAAATGTGAAATTTTAACAAATTAGCGATTTTTATACGAAGTGTATGTATTTTTCACCAAGAGGCTTTTTTTTGCTTTTTTTTCCACACCATTTTGTGTGATTTGCTTTCATGACAATAGTTGCTGCAATATATGAATAGTTGGCAGTTGCTGCAAACGAAGAGGTATGGAGATAGCACACATGGACATGATACAAATGACTCTCTGTGGGGGTGCGTGCATGCCTGCATGCTTGGTTACGTGTGTGTGGTGCACAGGTTTTGCAGGCGCGCCGTGTAAACTTGCACCCGAGCCTGTTGTGTGTGTGGTGTCGTGGAGGAGTTTTAAGTGGCCATCTCACAAACCATGTGCTTCTGCACGCAGGATGTGACATGCAGTGTGGGTGTGAGAAAAACCGTGCACACGTGCGAGTAAAGAGTATATTGTACGTGCATGTGCACGGTTAACATGGACCCTGAGGAGGTTGGAGGAATGTGGATTGGGGCGGGGGGGGGGGCTGCTAAGGACTGATGGCTTCGTTTGAATTTTAAAATGGCTTCCCCAGAGTGTAGTATGTACAAATCCAATTCAGAGTAAGCTGACGGGACGGGTACAAGCTCAATGTACATGCGAGCATGCATGCAGAAAAGCCTTTGCCAGAAGATAGCTTGGGTTTTAATTTGTAAATGCTTCCTCCAGGTTTTCAATAGAACATGGCAGTTGAAAAGAAAGCGTTGCTGTTTGGGCAAATATTTTTTGCTTTTTTTTATGTGATTTTGGGTTACACAAAAAAAAAAATCACATTTGCGGCTGCACAAATATTGGGCTGCACATTTGCAACAATGGGCAAATTATTTTAAAAACTTTTATGCACGCGGCTGCACCTGGAACAGTGGAACGTGCGGCCTCAAGACATACCAGGAAGTAGGGACAGTAGGTTTTAACTTTTAACCCTCAGCACCTTTGCACCGTACAAGTAATCACATTTTTCTTTGGCCTCGTGGCTGTTTTTAAAGCAATTGCCAATGACTTTCTCATGGGCAAAAACATTGGCACCCTTGAATTTTTTTTCAAAAAACTCACAATTTTCTCGAAAAATAAGTTGAAATTGACAAAAGTATTTGATCTCCACAATTTTCTATTTCAATGTTAATATTACAGAATGATTGTTTTTGATTCAGAACTTAATATATCCTTTGAAATCATAAAATAAAAATAAATGGCATGAACAAAATTATTGACACCCGAGACATAATATTTGGCAGCACAGCCTTTGGACAAAATAACTGCAGTCAAGCACTTCCTATAGCCACGAATGAGCTTCCTCCACCGCTCTACTGGCAGTTTGCCACACTCTTCTTGTGCAAACTGCTCCAGTTCTCCAAGATTTGAATGGTGCCTTCTCCCAACTGCTGTTTTCAGATCTCCCCACAGGTGTTCAATGGGATTTGGATCCATGCACACATTCAAGGCACCAAGTGCTAGAGGCAGCACAGCAACCCCAAAACATCATTGAACCTCCTCCATGTTTGACTGGAGGGAAGGTGTTCTTTTCTTTGAAGGCTTCATTTTATTTTCTGTAAACATGGAGATGATGTGCTTTACCAGAAAGCTCTAATTTGGTCTCATCTGTCCACAGGACATTCTCCCAGAAGGATTTTGGCTTGTTCATGTGTGTTTTGGCATACTCCAGCCGGGCTTTCTCATGTCGCTCTCTCTCAGCAGTGGGGTCCTCCTGGGTCTCCTACCATAGAACTCCCTTTCATTGAGTTGACAACGGATGTTTCGAGTTGAAACTGTCGTACCTTGTGTCTGAAGGTCAGCTTGAGCCTGTTTGGCCGTTGATCGAGGTGCTTTCTCCACCATTTGAACAATCCATCGCTGCAATCTTCGATCAAGTTTTCTCTTGTGGCCAGGTCCAGGGAGGTTGGCGACACTGCCATGGGCCTTCACCTTCCTGATAACATTGCATACAGTGGACACAGGAACATCAAAGTCTCTGGAAATGGACTTGTGGCCTTGAGATTGTCCATGCTTGGCAACAATCTTGTGTCTGACCTCCTGAAACAATTCTCTGGTTTTCTTTCTTTTCTCCATGCACACACGGTGACACAAAGTAGCAGAATGACTCCCGTTTTCAATCCAAACTGGTTCAATGAGTGATTTTTATATTGCAGGAACCTGCAACTCACCACAGATGAGTTCATTTCCAAAGTAAAGGAGAATCACCTAATTGAAATCTAATTATTTCTAATAACTTTTAAAAGGTGCCAATAATATTGTCCATGCCATTTTAGGATTTGTGTGTGGAATAAGCTAAGCTTTTATCATTTTTTCAGCTGTATTTTTGTTTTGTTCCACTGCAAACCAAAGAAATACATACGTGGAAATCAAAAGATTTTTCTTATTTCAAAAATATTTTGGAAGATGGTGCATGATGTGAAAAAAACTGCAAGAGTGCCAATATTTTTGGCCTTGACAGTATTTTATATGAATCGGGGTGCTTTAGAAAGCTAGTGCCCATTACCGACATGGTGATCCGCGATCGTAATACCGATATCTGCCTGTGCTGATTACCGTTAAGGCGATTAGAGATAGTCATATGGGCCCGTGCCGATTCCCATAACGGCGATCTGCAACAGTTATACAGGCCTGTGCCAATTAGTGGTACAGCGATCGGCGATAGTGGTACTGGAAACCCACGATAGTCATACTGGCCTGTGACGATTCCCAATCCTGATCTCCCTTGAAAACAAAATCATTTTTCATACAAGTTGAAGTTGGAAGTGAAATAACCGTTCCTATCATGGGGAAAAAGCCCGGTGAGGGATTACTTTGAAAAAGTTACAATGTGTCAATGATGTGTATGTGACATTTTCACAAAAGCGGCTCAGGTAACGGTAAAGAACAAACTCAAAAATCAACTTTCTTTGATATTCTCGAAATAGTGCTTGAACGCCTTATAAGGCCGAGAAAAATGTTCAAATGATGTCACAACGCAAGATCACCATAAGGCCTGACTGACTGGGCAATATATGCTTGATAAAAATTATCGGATAGTCTTTACCGTTACCTGACCCGTTTTCGTGAAAATGTCTCGTATGTCTTATATGAATACGTAATGGACATTGGACCATAACATATTTTTTAACACTTGTGGAAAAAACCAAAAGAAAAACGAATTCAATAGAAAATCATTTATTGTGATATATCGGTATATACCTGTATGAGCCCACTGTTAACATCAATATTGCAAAAAAAAAATTATATATCAATACCGACAGAGCCGAATCGATAAAACAGCAGATATATATTTAAAGGGATAGCACAGCAAAGATAGATCAATGGAGATAGCACAGCAGATATAGATTTAAAGGGATAGTGTTACAGGGGCCGGGTCTCGGTGGCGATCACGACAGCTATGTGCAGCAGTAGAGTCATCTTTACCAAACAAACGGAATTTAGGTCGTGACCCTCGGATAAGTCAGAAAGGCACTGGTCCCTTACAGGACCATGAATCGCCAATAAAAGAATTGACAGGGAACGAACTGGGACATTCAACAAGAGGGGAATTTATTTACAATAATCGGGGGACGAGGGGAGCACGTCAGCGCAGAGTTATCCGAATAAAGAAGGGAATCAAATGTACAAGCAATTCCTTAAACAATTCCACTTAGAGACAGGGCCCACGGACACACACGCACACACAAATACCCCAGAAAGAGATGGACCTCGAGCTCTTTATTGCCCCTTCAGCTCAGGAGGGAAGACGAGCTGAGGGAAGAGAACGTGGCTGGCTACCTGGCCGCATTCGCGCGGCTGGATGACCGCACCTTCCTGGAGCACCATGCACCAAAGAACGGACCAGGGCAGCCAAACTCATCGGAGGTGAGACGAGGTGATCTCCCGTGATGAGATTGTCGACCACTTGTTGTAATGCGCCAGACGAGACGCCTCAGATGCGCGGGAAGCAATCAGCCGCAGACCCTGACAGAAGAGCGCTCGAGCAGACGGGACACAATCAATCAGTTCCGTTGTTTTTGGGGCCTGGTCCGCTCCCCCGTCGCCTGCTCCCATTGGGTGAATGGCGTGTCGTGGCTTCGCCTTTGGTCCGTGCATCGCCCATTGGGCGGAAAATGACGCATACCCTTATTTGGCACGAAACCAGAACGAAGCACTCCGTGCCCATATTTGGGGCCAAGCCAGAGCGAAATGCTTCGTGACCATATTTGGTGAGAAATCCACACCACCTGTGGCATGGGATTCCGACCACGCACACGCCCGCAGGCCAGCGAGCGCGCGAAGAGTGCGGACAATGCCGTGAGCAGAGGGTTGATGTTGTTGGGGTAAAAATCCTATCTACAAAATAACTTCGCAGCGCACGTACACTTAATTCACATTAGACATCGGGGAAAGGGAGCTATCTATCCACATTTACTTAAGGAAATAACTGAGCTACGGGTACCTGAATGTTGAGTGCTCATGGCTGCCAGATTCGTAACACTAGCACAGTAAAGATAGATCTAAAGAGATAGCACAGCAGAGATAGATCGAGATAGGTAACATAGCAGAGATAGATCTCGATAGATAGCACAGCAGAGATAGATCTAGATAGATTATATAACAGAGATAGATCTAGATAGATAGTACAGCAGAGACAGATCGAGATAGATTACATAACAGAGATAGATTACAAAACAGAGATAGATCTAGATAGATAGCACAGCAGAGACAGATCTAGATAGATTACAAAACAGAGATAGATCTAGATAGATAGCACAGCAGAGACAGATCGAGATAGATTACATAACAGAGATAGATCTAGATAGATAGTACAGCCGAGACAGATTATATAACCGAGATAGATCTAGATAGATAACATAACAGAGACAGATCTAGATAGATAACATAACAGAGACAGATCTAGATAGATAACATAACAGAGACAGATCTAGATAGATAACATAACAGAGACAGATCGAGATAGATAACATAACAGAGACAGATCGAGATAGATTACATAACAGAGATAGATCGAGATAGATTACATAACAGAGACAGATCTAGATAGATTATATAACCGAGATAGATCTAGATAGATAGTACAGCAGAGATAGATCTAGATAGATTACATAACAGAGATAGATTACAAAACAGAGATAGATCTAGATAGATAGCACAGCAGAGACAGATCTAGATAGATTACAAAACAGAGATAGATCTAGATAGATAGCACAGCAGAGACAGATCGAGATAGATTACATAACAGAGATAGATCTAGATAGATAGTACAGCCGAGACAGATTATATAACCGAGATAGATCTAGATAGATAACATAACAGAGACAGATCTAGATAGATAACATAACAGAGACAGATCTAGATAGATAACATAACAGAGACAGATCTAGATAGATAACATAACAGAGACAGATCGAGATAGATAACATAACAGAGACAGATCGAGATAGATTACATAACAGAGATAGATCGAGATAGATTACATAACAGAGACAGATCTAGATAGATTATATAACCGAGATAGATCTAGATAGATTACATAACAGAGATAGATCTAGATAGATTACATAACAGAGATAGATCTAGATAGATTACATAACAGAGATAGATCGAGATAGATTACATAACAGAGATAGATCGAGATAGATTACATAACAGAGATAGATATAGATAGATTACATAACAGAGATAGATCTAGATAGATAGTACAGCAGAGACAGATCTGGATAGATAACATAACAGAGATAGATCTCGATAGATTATATAACAGAGATAGATCGAGATAGATAACATAACAGAGATAGATCTAGATAGATAACATAACAGAGATCGCCCCTTCCCCTCTGAATTCTGGATTTCCAGAATAATTTCCTTGTGTAATCCAATTTAACCAAACCTGAAATCTTGGTGGAATGTTTACCAGGAATGGTGAATTTCAGAACACATTCACAGAACACAGAATTTCACACGGTTTTTTTTTGACTTTCGGGATCAGGAAACACCTTTCCCCATCTACATTTAGGTTGTCCATATTAAATATCCCACGAAACAGGGAACAGTCGGTATTTGTACCTCGTTTCCTTCCTTGTTTCACCTCCTCAGTTTGGATCTCAAATTGTTCACACAAGATAATTATATAAACGGTATCTGGTAGTTTTGTAATTAAACGGAAAGATGAGGTTAACCATCGTTATCGGAAGTTTAGTGACGAGGTGATATAAAACAGGATGAGAGAAAAAACTCCTCATTAAATTAACAATTAAATATCTCCAAACACATTTAATGAGAACTCGTTTAACTTATCTTCATTACCGATAATCAGCGAACAGGAAATTATTTTATTTTTTAATGAACGTTTTACACCTCTTTCTCAGTATTAAATAACGAAGTGAGAAACCCCGAACACACCTCACCTCGTCCTCGGAAGTTTAGTCGCGATCAGGAGGACGTGCGCTCCAGGTACAGTACAAGGTTTGTTCCAAAAGTTCACCCGGAAGTGTTTACTTCCTTCACACGTCCTTCCTCTTCAAGGGTCTGTACACATAATATGTACCTCTGCTGTGCCGCTTCGCATGATCCCCACGTTAAACGACACGTGACTGTGAATGAGAGTTGATAACAATGTCGCCTTTTTAATTTGGATTTGGATCATCTTCCATTCTGATTTATATATCTATTTAATCGGTGGCATCCGACATAGACAGGTCGAGATTTCAGAAATTCAGACACCCAAAGGTATTTTGTGTACAAATCTACAAGTGGTGTTTTTAGGTCAATTAGACCCTCCTGATTGTCGCACCTCGATTATCGTAATAATGCGGACTTATCGGCTGCATTGCTCACGAGATCCTCAGAGAGTCTGACAACACGCCACATTCCAATGCGGGGTAATTTGAATACCTTCTTTTATTGGGCATCACTGGAGTCCCCAAACATGGACCACATCAACATTGACACTGTGGGGTTACATCACTTTACCAACAACTTGTACTGAAAATCTAAACACATCTTCCCTTTTTATAATAATGCAAATTAATTGACTGACGAACTTGTGACACTTTGTGATGTCACAAATCTCAAAAAACCAACAACCAACCGAACAATGAGGAATGACATCACATTACCATGCCACAATACGACACCACAATCATCTTATGGATTACCATCACGACATATTTTCACATTGTTCCATCACAATCCCACAACAAAGGTAAAAAGTTTTTCTTCTATTTCATCTCTTTTACTCTACTCCTCTCTTTCGTTATCTATCTCTCCAAGGAGAAGTGAATTCTTGCAGAAATCTTTCTATAAGGCTTTCATGGCTGTGTCTGGATGGGTTTGACGGTTGTGAAGTTGCGGATGAAACCCGAATCCTATCCAGGGGTCTCATGATGACTCCATATTTGCTCTTTACTTCTTGCTCTTCTGTTTCATTATGTTCTCACCCATGTCTCTCTGTTTGTTACTTGCAAATAGGAAGATTTTTCAAGTATATTTGTTGAGTTCATTTTGTTATTCTGTCGGGTCGCCGAAATAGGTGACCCTTATTGTCAGTAATTCTGTCTGTTTGTTCGTTTGTCATCAGCATAATTGGTAGTAAACATGGGCCGAGTTTGACCAAACTCAGATGGTAGGTACATCTTATCACCCAGTGCTTTGGAAATTGTGATGGTTGCTAGGGACGCTTTGGTTCCCTAGCAACAACCGAAAAACCTTCAAAATCGGTACCGTTCAATCAAAATCAATTCCGAAAGCCATTATCCCACGTAGGCTAATGGAATTTGGCACGAATGATCTACAGGTGATGCTCTGTCAAATGTATTCCGGTTTTGTGATATATGGAATACTTTACCCGCAGTGCCCCCTACAATTAGGGTATGCGCAAAAATTGGTGAAAATTGAAGGCCCCCTAGCGACTTTGCAGGTTCATGGTACTCAATGAGTACTACAACTTTGCCTCAGGACATATTGACCGATTTCGCTTTGGTCAGTGGTCAAAGGTCAATTAGTGCAAACATCGAGAATATGCGTGACCTGGAAGTGCCTTCGTGCAAAATGCTACTCCTCCTAGGGTTATCGTCGGATGGTCATGAAATTTCACACTAATCGTCTGGAATACATTGTGCACAAACGATCGAACCGGATTTTCAATTTAGATCTTTGTTCACCCACAGCACCCCCTCGAACTTTGGGGATTTCCGATTTCAAACCGCATTTTCGGTACTTTTCATTCAAATGGATACCGAGTAGTTATCAGTAGATGGAACTGGATGAGATTTGATATGCATAATCTTAAGGTGATTCCCTATCTGCTATATGACATCCATTTTGCTCTATATCTTATAGTTTCCATGCTCGGCGACCCATCGCCGCCTACCGGCTTGTCTATTGGCTGCTCTTAGAGCACCCTTATTCTGGACATTTCCATCTGTCTGTCTGTCTGCGAAACTTTGGTCAAGCATCGGGGCTAAACCACTCAACCGATTCCAATGAAATTTGGTTGGTAGGACCAATATTTCTGGGAACCATGTGCTTTCGAATATGGGACCCCGGGCCCAAGCAACGGCGTAGCAATGGCCCTTTAAAATGGTCAAAAAATCAAAAAAAATAAATCGAAAAATCGAAGCTTAGAGTTCTGTGCGCAATCTATCGAGAGCTCCCTTCATGCCAATTTGCAGCCCTAACAAAAAATATTTGTAGGAGGAGATAGGTTTTGGGCGAGTACATGTCAAACATTTCAGAAACGGTTAATTGCGAATATCTCGAAGAGAAAGAGCCTGATTTTGATGAAACTTGGGTGAAATGTGTACAATGTGGCTAGCATGTACACAAAAATGAATGGTTGCTATGCACACCTCCGTTGCTTAGCAACAGCGAAAATACTTTATCGTACACTTATTGTGGACTGTACAAAAAAATCAATACCTCCGAAACTGGACCTCTGAGGGACCTGTTTTTTTGTGCCCAAGGAGAATGTCTTACAGCATCATATATAAAAATAAAATCTTTAGTGAATAGATAAATGGAATCACCAGGGCTGCCATTTGTCTCTTTCGACACATGCCTGAAATTTCACAAGGCGGGTTTCTGGGCGCAAACTAAGAGGGCTGTGATAATCATATTTATTGTGCTAAATTGATTGATAGCATGGACATGAATATCGGCGAGTCGCGTCGGCCAGCTTTCCATCTAGAGCGAGCAGCCATGTCACCTACTGGCTTGTCTGTTTGTCTGCCTGTTTATCGCCCACAGGTCAAAATTCAAGACCGATCATCATGAAACTTTCCCGAGTTGAAGAAGTGGTCTCAACTGAGAAGCCTATTGATTTTGAGGTGAAAGGTCAAAGATAATCTTCAGGTCAAATTTCTAAAAGTCATTTTTCATCCGATCGACTTGAAATTTGTGCAAGATTTGCATATTGCATCATTGGGTTGGGAAACCAACTATTTTTGAGGTGAAAGGTCAACTGAAGGTCAAACTTCTAAAATCATCAATTTCAATCTGAAAAATAATCAATTTTCCTCCAATTGACCTGAGCTTTGATTAAGATTGTCAATGTTACTCTAAATGAAATGTACGATTTGATGTATCCATGGCAACCTTTGGAGAGGGGTTGGATTTAGCAAGTATCGTACACTGCACGGTCATTTTTCTTTTTGTTTGTATGCAGTATATCTCAAAAGGTTACAGACAAATCCGGATTAAATTTCGTGGGCAGGTTGGGTGTGTGACAATAACGAACTGATTCTATTTTGATGAAGATCCGGATCCGGATCCGCGACAAGAATTTTTATTGAGATTGTTCATCATTGAGAGATAGGGCCAAAAACAATATCGAGCATGATATATCAAAAATTTGTGGATGGATTTGAACGAAACTTGGGGGACATGTGTGTGTGTGACTCGAAAGAATTGGTTCGATTTTGTTGAAGATTCTAATCTGGATATGGATGCGATAACTTTTTCAGTGATTCATCACCATTGAGAGAGAGGGCAAAATCAATAGAAAGCACGATATCTCAAAAGTTGTGGATGGATTCCGATGAAACTTGGTGGACAGATTGGGTGTATGACAAGGAGGAATTGATTTGATTTTGGTGAAAATCCGAATCCAGATCCAGTTACGAGAATTATTTAATTTTAAAAGTGATTCTTCAACATTGAAAGATAGGGCCAAACGATATGTTGCATGATATTTCAAAAATGTATTGGGCCCGATGTGTTCTCACGGATCATGTATTGCATGGTGGTGTTGTTGTGGGCCAGAGTTCGGTGGTGATAAATGACCACTCGGTGGAGCAGTGGAGTCGTCTCCCATCGAACACCCGGAATTTAGGTAGTGACTCTCAGATCAGTCCGAAAGGTCACGGGTCCCTTAGTGGACCATGGTCGCCAATATTTCGACGGCATGAGGTAGGGTTCATTGCCTAATTTCAATATAACTAAGTACCCACGTCAGACAACTACCGGGGAAAACCACATCCTCGACCGACTTTGTCCGAACCGAGTTGCTATCACCGACTCGGATCCGGCATAACCGAGCGGAAGCTACCAAAGCCGAGCCGGACCAAATGAACAATTCACGGCACGAACTGCCTCACTAATTCTCAATTCGCACCATGCAAGGCCAATGGGAGAAAGCACAGAAAACGAGCTGGTACCTTTAACAGGGATTTATTTATAACAATAATCGGGGAGGGGAAGCACTGAAAGAGCAGAGTTATCACGAATAAAAGAAATGCAAACCATGTAAAATGAAAAACACTTAACAATTTCTACTTATACAGACTGGCACCACACACACACACCCAAAGAAATGGTGGCCGCGGCCTGTATTTGCACCTGCCCGCCTCATGCGGTGTGCTCGAGCTTGTACGGTGGCGGGACTCGAACCCACTGCCAACCACGCAGCACCAAGCACCAGGGACCAAGAATGGCGCCATGGACGCCAGCCAGCATAGGCATTAGGGATGGACCAGATGAGAACGCCAGCAGGCAAGACGAGGCTTCCTCTCCTTCACCGTTATGATGGGGCAAACCTTCTTGCTTTCAACGAGGCGAACCTTCTTACTCTCGATGAGGCGAACCTTGTTTGTTTTCGACGAGGCGAACCTTGCTTGCTTTCGACGAGGCGAACCTTGCTTGCTTTCGACGAGGCGAACCTTGCTTGCTTTCGACGAGGCGAACCTTGCTTGCTCTCGACGAGGCGAACCTTGCTTGCTCTCGACGAGGCGAACCTTGCTTGCTCTCGACGAGGCGAACCTTGCTTGCTCTCGACGAGGCGAACCTTGCTTGCTCTCGACGAGGCGAACCTTGCTTGCTCTCGACGAGGCGAACCTTGCTTGCTCTCGACGAGGCGAACCTTGCTTGTTCTCGACGAGGCGAACCTTGCTTGCTTTCGACGAGGCGAACCTTGCTTGCTCTCGACGAGGCGAACCTTGCTTGTTCTCGACGAGGCGAACCTTGCTTGCTTTCGACGAGGCGAACCTTGCTTGCTTTCGACGAGGCGAACCTTGCTTGCTTTCGACGAGGCGAACCTTGCTTGCTTTCAACGAGGCGAACCTTGCTTGCTTTCGACGAGGCGAACCTTGCTTGCTTTCGACGAGGCGAACCTTGCTTGCTTTTTCTCCACGGCTCGCCACTTCCTGTTATCCTCCCCCTCCCCCGCGGGTCGAGGGCACTGCTCTGAGGGACTCGCCTCTGGATTGGACGAGGGGTTGTCGGGCGACTCCTGGCCACCCTTCATTGGTCGGGCCAAACACTCCCTCTGGCTGGGCGGGGCCGCCCCTGAGGTGCTCAGCCCCCCTGATTGGCTGGGCGCGCGTGCGATGCTCACCCTTCGCTCATTGGCTGGAGGAAACGCTCTATGCCCAAATTGGAGTGGAGCTTCGATCCGAAGCGACGGAGGCTCCGCCCTCGCCCTCAGCCAAAAACACGTGGGTAACGGCGACCTGGTTGAGTACGGGTCGGTGTCGCTGTTGTTGTTGGCGATGTAAAAAAAAAAAAAAAACCTAACTAAAAAAAAATAACTCACAGCGCACACACGAAATTCCCATTCGACATAGGGGATGGATTCAAACTATACACATAATTATCGAAATAACTGAACTACCGGGACTCTGGCTGTTTGTGTGCACAAGGTTTCCAAATCCGTAACAGTATGCGGTCTACCGAGTGCCCTTCTTGTTGTTTCTCTTTCATTTTCCTGTGTCGTATCCATCATTTGCACCTGTTTTTGGAAGTTTGTTGCTAAATGGATTAAAGATCCCTTTTCTGGTCTGTTGTTTTCTTGCTCGTGTACAAATCTCATTCAATAGTCTGTTGAGTTTTTCACATGCTTAGTGATTCCTTCACACATTGTTTTGTGCACTTGGTTAAGCTCCATCAAACCACCTCCTTCTCATTTCAGTAAATACAACCTTGGTATACATTGTTTTTTGTGAAATATCTTGTGAATCGTTAAAACTTTACTTGTTTTGGTGTCGAAATTGTTGATCTCCAATTGTGGCCAGTTTATAATTGCAGTCATATTGGAATACCGGCACTGCAAAATGGTTTTTGCTTTGGTTTTCTTTCTTGGAGAGAGGGATGACTTCAGAATTAGTTTCATTCGGTATAGGTTCTCTTTGCTAATTATTTTATGCATTTTTTGTGTTTTACCTGGAGACCTTCATTTATTCCGAGGTATTTGTGGGATGCCCCATTTTCTAGTTCCTGTATTGTTGTGCATTCATCAATTGAGGTATTGTCTTTTGTTTTTGTTTTTCCTTGAACAAATGTGCATTTGGTGCATTTATCAAGCTCAAATTCCATTTTGATGTCCTCGAATTACTGCTTTACTAGTTTTAGTTGATTTGAGAATTTCTTATCATTCGGTGCGATTAGTTTTAGATCAACCATGTTCAGTCGGTGTCACTTTTCTTGTTTCTTTGGTCATTTTTCTGTTGCATGTCAGGTTGTATCTGTGTTGTGAATTGATGAGGTTAATCAGAGGGTCGAGCCAGGCAAAGGAGGAGGGGGGAAAGACTGTCACCTTGTAAGATACATCGGATCTGTACTCCTGGGATTTCAATCTTTCCTTCCAAGTAAGGTAGCATCAACATTGTGTTCCAGAGCGACATTGCTTTCTCAATCAATGTGACTATTTGGGGTCAATTTTGTATTCTTGTATGCATTTTATAATCCATGCATGTGTGACACTATCAAAGGCTTTTGTGTAATCTTTCCAGGCTGTGCATAAGTTGGTTTGTTGGAGCTTGCAGTTTTCGAGGATGGTTTTGTTTCACAATAAATGGTCTATTGTTCCAGAGCATCCTCTCTTACATCCTTTCTGTTCGACCTGAAAAGCTCCTTGAGTGAGGTGGTCATGAATTGCATCGGTGATTACACCTGTTCAAAGTTTGAATGTTGCTGGCAGACATGTTATTGGTCTGTATTTGTCGGGAAGATGGGATTCTTCAGATTATGGGATTAAAATAGTGTTTCTTTCTCTGAACCATTCATCCATTAGCTGTTCCCCTTGGAGGAGTTTGTTGAATGCTCAAGGATAGTGAGTGTGGAGAGCATGGCGGTGCTTGAGCCAAGAAGTTTGGAATTCCATCCGTACCTGGGTATTTGAAGTTTGGCGTGTTTGTGAGATGTTTCCTAATTTTCTCTTCATTAATTATCATTTGGTGCATTTCCTGCAGCGGTTGGTTTTTCTTTTCCAAGTGTCATATTCAATCTACGTCCTTGTGTTGTTCGTTTTCTCTCCTGATTGGATCCTCGTATGTATTTTCAAATTGTATTTTCTAAAGAAACCTTTATGACAGACAGAACACTTGTGCAGGTGATCTCCAATGTGGGTGGTACCATGGAGGTTCAATTTCTGTTTGGAAATAAAATTCTTATCACAAATAGAGCATTTCTAAGGATGCTCTCCTGTATGGATCCTCATATGTATTTTCAAATTACATTTTTGTGAGAAAGCTTCATCACAGACAGAGCACTTGTGTGGGTGGTTTCCAGTGTGGATCCTCGTATGTATTTTCAAATCGTTTTTTTTGCAGAAACCTTTATCACAAACAGAGCACTTGTGCTGGCGGTCTCCAGTGTGGATGGTACTATGGCGGTTGAAGAGGTGTTTAGAAATAAAACCTTTATCACAGACAGAGCACTTGTAAGGGCGTTCTCCTGTATGGATCCTCGTATGTATTTTCAAATCGTTTTTTTTGCAGAAACCTTTATCACAAATAGAGCACTTGTGTGGGCGGTCTCCAGTGTGGATGGTACTATGAAAGTTCAAGCTGGTTTTATCAATGAAACCTTTATCACAAACAGAGCACTTGAAAGGGCGTTCTCCTGTATGGATTCTCATATGTGTTTTCATGTAATTATTACGTGAGAAACCTTTATCACAAACAGAGCATTTGTGCAGGTGTTCTCCAGTGTGGAACCCCATATGTATTTTCAACAAGTGTTTTCGTGAGAAACCTTTATCACAGACAGAGCATTTGTGCGGGCGATCTCCAGTGTGCGTCATACCATGGAGGTTCAAATTGCGTTGAGATTTAAAATGTCTATTACAAATGGAGCATTTGTGCGGGAGCTCTCCAGTGTGCGTGATACGATGGAGGTTCAAATTGCGTTGAGATTTAAAATGACTATTACAAATGGAGCATGTGTAACGACGTTCTCCTGTATGGATCTTCATATGTATTTTCAATCTGCCTTTTTCTGAGAAACCTTTATTACAGGCAGAGCATTTGTAAGGGTACTCTCCTGTGTGAATACTCATATGTATTTTCAAACCGCCTTTTTGTGAGAAACCTTGACTACAGACAGAGCATTTGTAAGGACGTTCTCCTGTGTGGATCCTCATATGTATTTCCAAATAGCCTTTTTGTGAGAAACCTTGACTACAGACAGAGCATTTGTAAGGACGTTCTCCTGTATGGATCCTCATATGCATTTTCAAACTGTATTTTGTCATAAAATCTTTATCACAGACAGAGCACTTGTGAGGACGTTTTTCTGTGTGGATCCTCATATGATTTTTCAAACTGCTTTTTTTTGCAAAAGCTTTCTCACAGACAGAGCAATGGTGAGGGAGCTCTCCAGTGTGGAGACTCATGTGTTTTTTGACACTGCTCCGTGAAGCAAATTCCATCCTGCAAACATTGCATTTGAATTGCATTTGACTATTGAGAATACTTTCATGTTTATTGAATGTCACATTAACTTTGGTGTTGTTTTGACCAGATGTGCACTCGTATTTCAAAGGCAGTGAGTCTTGGGCTCGTGATTTTTTCTTCAAAAAAGACTTCTTCCCTGTCAAGCTGTCCCTTGACCTTATTTGTCCAATAGGATGTCGGGGTTGTTCTACAAAAACAAAGAACGACAAGTCATTTTCCAAAAAAATCTTTTGTCAAGTTCAAAATAATATTTCTAAAATTCTATGTATTCTGAATTCAATAAAAATTGTGCATTTTACGTGTTTTTGCTCAGTAGGTACAGAACAGGCAGTGAGTGCTGCCATTTATCAAATGAACATCGGACTCTTCCTTCACCAAAACACTTTTTAAAGGTTCTGAGACAGATGGATCATTGTTGCGTTGTCTGCATTTCATATTTACAGGATGTATATCACCTGCACAAAATTCAGTTTCAGTCTTTTGTAGGACATGGAGTTTAAAACAATGCCAAATATAGAACAATGCCAAAGATGAATTCAGTCGAGAAAAAGAAGATTATTGACCTATCCCATAATTACTACACAGGTAAAAACATTGGGTCCACATCTCTACCACACCTCCTACCAACACTTGCATCAAATGAATATAAAAGCTAATTGGAAAGTTTGCTCCACAACTTAAAATGAAGATACTTTTCCAAAACCTTTCTTGAAAATCTCTGATTTGATCCATGTACCAGAACTCTGTTGCAGAGCATCGGTATTACCAAAGCAGTTTCTTGGCAGGGGTCATGCTGGACTGTTTGCCACCCCTCTCCCAGCAGTATTTATGACAGGAATATGGAATTTGGTCATGGTCTTGGTGATAGCTCGTCTACTCTTTGCGAAGGACATTGGGATATTTGATGTCTCCCAACGAATGATGGCAGACTGGACGCCAGTTCAATGTCCATCCAAGGGATGGCACACACATTCATGAAGCACTGCCTATGAAACACGGTGATGACAGTTTCTGGAAGTGAAAGTTCATGTAATCTCCAAAAGAATGGAGCAAAGGAGGGATATAGCTTTGGCTCGATCTGAAAGAGGATCGAATGGGAGAATAAATGGGAGGGGCGTAGAATGGAAGATGAACAATGGCGGGGAGTCGGGATAGAGGGAAGAAATGAGGGAAATGAGGGATCGAGGGAAGAGAACGATTGAAGAGAGAGGGTGTGTGTGTGTGTGTGTGTGTGTGTGTGTGTGTGTGTGTGTGTGTGTGTGTGTGTGTGTGTGTGTGTGTGTGTGTGTGTGTGTGTGTGCAGTCGGGTTAGGCTTTGGATTGATTGCTCATTCCTGTTAATAACCAGAGTTGGTGTCAAAGCCACCTAATGCTCGCCTGTTTACACATTTATCGTTTTTAAAAGACTAGTCTAATAATTAATATTTTTTATAAAGCATTGCAGTGAAGTCTGATCCAAATAATTTTAAAGCAATATATGTATTTGTATATTGTAATCAGTAACAAGAGCGCAACTGAGCACAATATACGCCCGAACAAGAAGGTATATACAGAATTGTGCTACATGGAAAACAGCATCCTGGTTGCCATGGCAACCACTTTAGATGACGAACGTATATCGCGACACACCGTGTCCACAGTCTGTACCTATGTACCAAATATGAAACGTGAAAGTTGAAAACTTTGGGAGTTAGAGTGCGGACAGGAACGGATGGAAAACAGCATCCTGGTTGCCATGGCAACCACTTTAGATGACGAACGTATGCCTCGACACACCATCTCCACAGTCTTTACCTATGTACAAAATATGAAACGTGAAAGTTGAAAACTGTTGGAGTTAGTGTGGACAGGAATGGACGGAAAACAGAATCATGGTTGCCATGGCAACCACTTTAGATGACGAACGTATGTCGCGACACACCGTCTCCACAGTCTGTACATATGTACCAAATATGAAACGTGAAAGTTGAAAACTTTGGGAGTTAGAGTGCGGACAGGAATGGACGGACAGACAGACAGACAGACAGAATCACATAATATGCCTATATATATATATATATATATATATATATATATATAATATAATATATATATATATATAATATAATATATATATATATATAATATAATATATATATATATATAATATAATATATATATATAATATAATATAATATATATATAATATAATATATATAAATATAATATAATATATATATATAAATATAATATAATATATATATATAAATATAATATAATATATATATATAAATATAATATAATATATATATATAAATATAATATAATATAATATATATATATATATATATATATATATATATATATATATATATATATATATATATATATATATATATATATATATATATATATATATATATATATATATATATATATATATATATATATATATATATATATATATATATATATATATAATCTCCTGGTGTTGGCGCAGTGGTTAGAGCAGCGGCTTGGGATACAAAAAGTCCTGAGTTCAAGCCCCGTTGGGCCACTGAATTAATACACCAGGGGGTTGACTCAGCCTGTCATCCTTCCGAGGTTGGCGAAGTGAGTACCAGTGTATACCCCGGTTAAAATAGGTGTACCATATCCCTGTGTTGTAAGAGACTACCAGGGTTGCGTCAGGAAGGGCATCTGGCGTAAAACATGTGCCAAATCACTATGCGGATCATACAGATGATCCGCTGTGGCGACCCCGAACGGGAGCAGCCGAAAGAAGAAGAAGAAGATATCGGGCGTATAAAAATAGTGTGGTAGATAAAAACATTAGAAAGGAAAAAATAACTTGCACCAAAAACTTTAACATTTTCACGCTCACGCTCATGCCGGGGGTATCGCTCGAGCTCTCTGTTCTTCGAACAGGTGAGCTAAAAATGAATAAACTTATCACAAACTTCGAGAACTTGAGGCACACCATTATCGATCGGAAGGTGAAGCAGGCACTGCTACAAATGAATGACATGATTCAAAGACGAAAGAAACTTAATGGCAGAATTGAGGTTCTCCTCCAACCAAAAAAAGGTTAAAGATTGGAAAATGGAATGCAAGAACCCCAAGAGAAGCAGGGAAAATTGCTCACAAGCTGGAAATTAGATGCAAAATTTTAATTTAGTTCTTGTATACATGTCAAACAGGGTGGCTGGTTTAAGATCTTTGAGCAGTGGTTCTCAAACTTTTTTGTCCACAACCCAACATTTGAAATACTTCGTAACCAAAATGGTACCAGTACCGACGCTAAAAATTGCCTGAGAAAACACTTTTGACATGAAAAATACCATTCCAAACTATGGGTTTTGAGTTGGGGGGGGGGGGATTTCAAGTTGGGGTTGCGACCCTGGGTTTGGGAACCCCTGTCTTCAAGTCCTGAATTTGAGCTCCTGCCATAGAGTTAAATAACACCAGAGGGGTTGATGCAGCCTGTCATTCCTCCGAGGTCGGTAAAATAAGTACGAGCTTACTGGAAACGGGACACTGCATCAGCGGCACAACTACTCTCTCAGAAATGATGCATTCAGCAACCATAGGTTGTATACGGCATTATGAAGATATTCGTGCAGAGAGGATGGTGTACAGAGAGACAGAGTTGCATTCATAATAAATAAAAAAAGAAGAGTTGAGAAGTCATTGAGGGAATGGCAGCCAATTAATGACATATTTTTTAGACACAATTCTACTCAAAACATGCAAAACTGATCATCATCCAGTGTTATGCACCAACAAATTAGGGCGAATGATGAGATTAAGGACAGTTTATATCAGAAATTGGAGAGGGGGAGAGCGGCAGATGAAGTGACTCACTACGAAGTGCTGGTTACAATGGGAGACCTTAATGCAAAAGTGAGAGAAGATAACGTCGGACACAAATGCACTATGGGGAAACATGGAGTTGAAGTGAGGAAGAAATAGGGAAAGGTTTGTCGAGTTCTGTGAAACAAATGTCTTTGCATGGAGAGGAAACAATATTTCCACACATGACCATACATAAAACAACCTGGATATCACCAGACAAGAGGACAATCAGAATTATCATTTCATGACAAGACGGATGTGAAGAAGACCGTTGACAGATGTAATAGTACAGCTGATAATCTCTCATATCAAAAGAATTGTGCAAATTATGACTAAAGCATGAAATTTCTAACAGTGTTAGTACATGCCATAAGCTTCATTTTCAGATCGAGAGGTAAGGCAGATTTGACCTCTGAGGACCGTGAGAGGTCAATGACCTCAAAGTATTAAAATATTGATGTTTGGCGTCATTGGTTAATGGTAAACATGTTTATGATGTACAAACCATGCATTTGTGTTCCGATAAAAGTGTCTACATATTCCACACAGCGTTGGTAATTATTTACAGGTGTCTAGCTTTGACCTCTGAGGACAGTGAGAGGTCAATGACCTAAAAATATCAAAATATTGATGTTTGGCTTCATTCGTTAATGGTAAACATGTTTATGATGTAAAAACCATGCATTTGTGTTCCAATAGCAGATGGCAAGGAAATGTATGCAACATGTGGAACTGAGGTCCTGTGCTCTCCTGCCGAGTCCGACTTGACCTGCCTCGCCCCATGTTCACACGAGGAGGCGGACACTCGTCTGCTTCTACATGTGGCAGATGCTGTGCAGGAAGGTGGCCATAGGCACTGTGGATACTGCTGTTGTGGTACTGGCTGTGGCTTCATTCAACAACATCAATCCTGAGGAGCTGTGGCTAGCTCTTGGTACTGGATCCAGCTTCCGATGCATAGCTGGTCACCAACTGGCTGCCGCCATGAACCCAAGACAATGTGCTACTCTCCCCATCTTTCATGCCCTCACAGGGTGCCACACTGTCTTCTTTCGCTGGCAGAGGGAAGACGACTGCCTGGGAGATTTGGAAAGTGTTCCCACAGGTGACTGATGCCTTTGAAGAACTCTTACGCATGCCAAGTGATGTCAGTGAGGCCTAAGTCACATTTGCTCTACGGCGAGGATATGCCCTCTGAATTGACAGAAACGTGCGGCGGCCGCAGAGTTTCTGAGGTGGCCTCAGGGTGGCCCTACGCCGTATGGCTATATTTTACAGGCCGTAGGGTCACCGTGGAATTATAGCGCGGAGTTATAACTTTTTTTCATTTCTCCGTTCACCGTAGCAATTCGACAAGCCGAAACAAAAGAACTGGTAAAAAAAAAACCCCACTCGTTACCGTCTGTCTGGCCGCACGTTCGCCTTCGGACCCCCCCTGCGGTCCCCCTGCGGTCGCCTTCCGGTCACCTTGCGAGCACCTTGCGTCTGCCTTGAAAATTCTATGGCCGCCGCAGGAACGCCCAAAGGTCACCGTGTGACATCAAATCAAAGACCGTACGGCACCCCCACGTTTTCGGTCTCCACAATTTATAAATACCCCGCGCGGCGACCCAAAAAATAAAAACACATGTGACTGCTACATTGTGTGACCATGGAAATACTGCGGCCGCCGTATAATTGCTCGTGACTGTAGATTTTGGAGAACCCACGGCCGCCGTGGCAAATGTGACCTAGGCCTGAGGAGTCAATGTCACTGCTGGAGCGCTTAGTTGTGCTGATGTATGACCGCACCAGTGACACCATGGAAGTGAACGATGCTGGGAAACAGCTCTTCGCACACAAGTCTCGGGCTCCAGAAAACATTCCCCCAATGCAGGCAGCACTCCAGCAGCACATCAAGCGTGCATCTCTCCAGGGCAACTGCTGGAACCAAACTCTGGTCCTGAATCCAGAGTTACCAATCCCATCTGACTGGGGTTGGACAAAGGAGGCCTCTATGTTTTTTAGATGACGAACGTGGCAGCCTCTTTGGACGACACTTCCAGAGGCATCAAAATCTTGCCACGAACTGATCCACTGCGGCTGCGAGAAGGGATGTACCGGCCACTGCAAGTGCACCAAGGCTGCACTCAAGTGCACTGCATTATGTGCATGTTCGGGAGACTGTCAGATGCAATCAGACACCTTTATATTTATGTGTCTATATAGATAATGTGTGTATTACATGTACCGGTATGTACTATACATGTGTCTGAGGTAACTAACCTCACTGTACTTTAAGCTTATAGACTATGTTCAGTGCACATTGAAAATTAAGGTTGCACAGATGATCTTACAACACGATTTCATGCAAGCTGTTCTGGACACCACAATAACCTAAATGTGTATTTCAATAAATTTGTTTTCTGAGGTCACTGACCTCATTTAAAGCACTTGTTCAGTCATGGTTGCATCCTGTGATGTATAAAGGCTCTCCAGAAGATAAAGGGACCAACACATGGCAACATACCTTTTTAATGATTCCCAAAACAGATAAACTGCACCAGAATCGTGAAAAAATGACAATTTCAAAGTAATTGAGGTCATTGACCTCTCACTCACTATCCTCAGAGGTCAAATCTGACTTACCTCCCGATCTGAAAATGAAGCTTATGGTATGTACTAACACTGGTAAAAATTTCATGCTTTAGTCATAATTTGCACAATTGTTATGATTATCTGCTGCACTATCAGAGTAAAAAGGCGAGAAGACATCTTTTGTGACCATCAACAACTCATTGCACGTCTGGAACTGAAATTGAAGAAAGCAGGGACACCCACCCAAATGCGGAATAAACTTGATGTGGATAAGGTCAGAGATGGGGTTTTGCAGGATAAATACAACACAGAAGTACAGAACAGATTTACAGCTGAAGAACGGAATGGCATTGACTTTGAAGTGACAGATGAAGCTTGTAAATTGATTAATTATTTGACAGAGAAGCTGCAGTAAAAGAGATTGGAGTTAGGAAGACTAAAAATAAACCATGGATTTCAACCAATGCATGAAATCTCATTGAGGAGAGGAAGAACCGGAAATTGAAATTAGAAGGTTGCAAAACAGAGGATAAACAAAGCCTCCAGCTTCCCCACCAGCCCCATGCTCTCCTGGCTTCCCCTCACCCTCACGGCTTTTCACCAGAACCCTCCACCCCTCCCCCTCAAACAGCATCCTCTTTCCCCACCCCAAAACATCCCCCACACGGCTCGCTCCCTTTACCCTCATGGCTCACCCCTTCCTCGCGCATTGATGGCTCCCCCCCACCCATCCCGCACACTCACAGCATCACCCCCCACCTTGCACACTCATGACCCCCCCCACCCCTACCTGTGTCCCCTTGCTCCTTTCCACATCCCAGCTCTCTATCAGGATCTCCTTGAACCCCTGTCCCGATATATGTGTACCTCAAATACCTGAGGCTCCAACCTGACTGATCTCTCAATCCACGCAGCTGCTGATAAACTGGACATTATATGCTCTCAAACCCCAGGAGTACCTCGGGCTGTAACTTCCCCTCTGCTCAAACCTCTTGTTTGTCTGTGTTATACCGTCCTCCAAAGAGTGATGACTCCATTTACATTTCTTCCTCAGACAACATGAAAACTTTTAGCCACTCATCCCAACTCCCTCTTGCGATTATGTGGATATTTCAATTGTCACCATGCCAATTGGCTGGGTGTTGGTTCCTGTATTACAAGTTGGTACCACATGGCAGTTCTACAAAGGACTTATGTGACTCCATGGGATTGAGTCAATCTGTACCCCAGAAATCAAAGAAGTATCACACCAAAAAACTCCCACCCACATATCTATCAATGGCAAAACCTACTCCTGGATTGGTTATAACCAAGTTCCCTGCCAATATCTCGTGCTCTTCCTCTGCTCCAATTGATTCCTCTGATCGTGCACTTGTGAAGGTCAACATCTCTCGCCATTCTCAGAGAACAGCCTCAGCACCATTTTGAACAATGAACAACATTATTTGTTTGCTTGAACAATCACATTATAATTTTTTTCGTTGCACGATTTGAACGAAACTTGATATTGCAAGTCAATGTGAAAAAAAAAACGGAGAAAAGAAAGTCGAAGGAATTATTGTGTGTAATCTTCCAAACACAATTTTATTTATTAATGAACACGGAAGTATTAGATCAAAATGGCGATGATTATTTTATGCTTAAAAATAAATCGTTCTTTGTCTCTACTAAATCTTTGAGATTTTTAAATAAATCATTTCAAGAAAAAAAAAAAGATAGCTCCAGCGAACTATTCCGCTGAAGTTGTTTGCAATGATCAAATTCTCCCGAAGAGGACTTGGCTAAATCGGGAATTGATTTTTTTGTTGCCCGATTTTAACGAAACTTGATACTGCACACCGTAGGAGAATGGTGAATAATGTGGGCGAAAAATATTTGCGCTATCGTGTACCGTTTTGGCTGTATTTTGGGAACATACATACATACATACATACATACGAGCCTTTCCACAGTAATGGGTAACCATTGTGTTACATACATAGTCCACATTAAGTGTATCCAGTTTATCTTGCAAATAAGGGGAAATAAAAGACTGACCCTCCACAACTGGAATCCAACAGGAAGATGATAATCTTACCCAGCACAATTTATTGATGGGGTGTTTTTCGCGGAAAGCGTAGGCTCTCATCGTTATTAAATGACCTCTGACCTGCCCAAAGCCTTCTGTTACAAATGTGACTTTGTACCGCAATCGCAAAGCCAGATTTTTGCACAGCTTTTATGGCGATATGGACTTTCCACTAATGTTATCCTTTGTTACACATTTGTCATTTAGGTTGTTATGTTATCACAAAAATAACAAGACTGTTTTTTTAAAGGTTGTGCAGCTTGAGCATTTTGATTCTTTTATGACGAATTGACCAATAGCATAACGATTGTTACTCTGTTTTCAACCCCCCAGCATTCACATTAAATATATTTTTGGCAAATTCAGGGTGTAGGATATCACAAGTAAAGTCTTTTTACACATATAATCTAAACCATTCTCAAGCAAAAACGTATGTGTTCATATAAATCTCTTGGTAAATCTATGTAGTTTTTAATATAACACTTTAGACTTTAGACTTTAGACACTTTAGACAAAGAAAACACGGTAATACGGCAAATGGCTCGGAACTCGGGTGGTATTTCTCAACAGCTTGCTCGGGGCAACGGACGGGACACTGACCGCTCGCTCGGGGCAACGGGCGGAGCACTGAACGCTCGTTCAGGGCAATGGGTGGAGCACCGACCGCTTGCTCGGGACAACAGGCGTGGCACCGACCGCTCGCTTGGGGTGAAGTGCGGAGCACCGACCGCTTGTTTGGGGCAACGGGCAGAGCACCGACCGCTCGTTCGGGGAGACGGGTGGAGCACCGACCGCTTGTTTGGGGCAATGGGCGGAGCACTGATCGCTCGTTCGGAGTGACGGGCGGCGCCCCAACCGCTCGCTCGGGCGAC
The DNA here is from genome assembly GCF_056783735.1 of Eptatretus burgeri. Lineage (NCBI taxonomy): Eukaryota > Metazoa > Chordata > Myxini > Myxiniformes > Myxinidae > Eptatretus > Eptatretus burgeri. The sequence continues at coordinate 58,059,130 of NC_140964.1, read as the reverse complement.
GGGTGGAGCACCGACCGCTTGTTTGGGGCAACGGGCAGAGCACCGACTGCTCATTCGGGGTGACTGGTGGAGCACCGACCACTCGTTCGGGGCGACTGGTGGAGCACCGAACGCTCGTTCGGGGCGACGGGCGGAGCACCAATCGCTCCTTCAGGGCGACGGACGGAGCACCGATCGCTCGTTCGGGGCGACTGGTGGAGCACCGAACGCTCGTTCAGGGCGACCGGCGGAGCACGAAACACGAACCACTCGCTTCGGGGGGGGTGGAGCACCAACCACTTGCTCTAAATGACGTGGCAGGCAAAAGCATCCACAGTGAGTGAACAATTCACTCAGAAGGACGTGGTGTGGTTCCGCTATCAACTGCAAGGCGTTCGATAAGTGGCTTAAGCATTCGTGCAAGCACTCCATTCGAATGGACCTACTGCTCAGGGCAATAACCCCTGAGTGCTCATAATATGAGTGAGGAAATTCGATAACATTCTCAGGGTGAGACCAACCAACCGCTAAATTTAAAAAAATAAAAAAAAAAATAAAAAAACGCTAAACTGCAACCAATAAACTGCAGCAGAACAACACTGGAGACATCGCAAAGTACAATCACCATTGACATAAATAATAAACATAGAATAAACATAATCCGCCATCTTACCTGCTTATATTGCTGTGCAGGCGTCACCTGGTACATCAGTTCGTGGTGCGCGCAAATGATGAAAAAACGTTCGTCTTTCTCTTATTTTACCAGATTTGCTTGGATTCCCTATAGAGCACCTTGCAGAACATTCAAAAAAATAGACACAGATCTGGCAGACGCCATGGATAAGCAGTCCCTCTGGGGGACAGGGCGTGAGGTCAAGCAGTGAACGCATTAAATCATATAGCTCAATGAAGCTGGTTAATTTTGGCACGTTCTTAAATTCTTTGTTCACTCAATATCATTCTCGAAACAGTAGAAAAAGGTAAGTTTAATGCTTTGGAAATTTCACATTTTCTTGTGTATCTGAGGAAGCAACATTGCCTTGCTTGCATAAAGTATATAGGTATATCGGCTTAGTCATAAGATTCGTTATTTCTTTAAATTATCAGATTTCACAACAGATTTGACACTTATTCAGTCCGGACGATATCTGGTCCTCAAAAGCAAAATATAATTTTGATGATACACTTAAATTAGTCCGTGAGTAGATCGTGGAAAATCATATCTTGGATTCCCTCCAGTAGTGGTGGCGGTGCAATGGGGGCAGGCAGTGGTGACGTGCAACGGGGGCAGGCAGTGGTGACGGTGCAACGGGGGCAGGCAGTGGTGACGGTGCAACGGGGGCAGGCAGTGGTGGAGGTTCAGAGGATGCGGGCAGTATCGTTGGTGCAGAGGGTGCGGGCAGTGGCGGAGGTGCAGTGGGTGCGGGCAGTGACGGACTTGCAGCGGGTGCGGGCAGTGGCGGAGGTGCAGCGGGTGCGGGCAGTGGCGAAGGTGCAGCGGGTGCGGGCAGTGGCAGATGTGCAGCAATATAAATTGGGAGATAGTTTTTGTGGGTGATGAGATTATTAAATGTGTGGATTCTTCATTCTGCTGGAAGAATTGTAGACATAGAATTCTGTGTAGTTTTGAACGAGCGGGAGTTATGGATATTGAAAGAAGGGTAAACGATATTTTATAGGGTCATGGCAGGAAGAAGTTGGTTGTGGTACACCTCGGTGCGAATGATACAGGGAAAGTTTACTCAGAGGTTTCTAAAAAAAGAAACAGGATATTGGGTAAGCGGCCGAAGGCAAAGAGTTGTGTGGTAATGTTTTCTGGGATTCACACAAGATTAGTAAACAACAAAGAAATTATGGGCAGAGTGAATGACGTCAACCATTGGCTGGAAGAATCGTGAAGGGAGGAAGGTTTTACATTTACGAAGCAGTGGGAATCATTTAGGGGACAAAGGAAGTGTTTCCGGAATGATGGCTGTATATTAACTAGAAAAGGCGCAGCAAGGTTTGCATTGGGAATTGAGGAAGGAATTCAGGCTTTTATAGGTCAGCAAAGGGTGGGGAGGCTATTAAGGAAGGAACGGATGAAGTAATTGTGATGAGTAAGGCCAGGAAAATATAATTTCAGGAAGGGAAAAGTTAAATATATTCTATACCAATGCCAGAAGTTTGAATAATAAGATGGAAGAGTTTGAAGCCAAAGTAGATAGCGAGGATTACGATATAGTTGCAGTGAGTGAGACATGGTTAAAGGAGGAGAATAACTGGAGGACAGGATAAGATGGCTATAAGGTGTATCAGTGTGATAGGAAGGAGAGAATAGGAGTATCAATCTGGGTTAAGGACAGCATTGCATCAAGAGAAAGGGGTGACATTTGGGAAGGAATAAATGTTGAGGATTCTGGATGGGTTGAGATTAGAGATTGTAAAAACAGTAAGATAATGGTAGGAAGCTTTTATAAGGCTCTGGGTGTGAGGGAAGAGGAGGAAGGAGGAGTCGATGAAGGATTCAAAAGGGCATGTGGTCAGGGAAGAGTTTATTTTGGGGGATTTTAACTTGCCAGGGATAGATTGGGTCCAGGAACAGGGAAAGGGCAGAGCAGATGAGGATTTCCTAGTTTTAGTTCAGGATTGCTTTTTAACCCAGTTTGTCGATAAGCCCATGAGGGGGAGTGCAGTGTTCGACCTCCTTTTCAGTAACGATCCCAATATTGTGGAAGAGGTGGAGGTCGGGGAGCATTTTGGAGCAAGTGAACATTACATTGTGTGTGCAAAGATTCTGTTAAGGGTTAGAGTTCAGGAAAGTAGGGTGAGGCTATTATATTTCAGGAAGGCAAACTTTGAGGGAATGCGGAGAGAATTGGGTGATGTAGATAGGGAGACTCCAACAACAGGACAATCAGCATCAGAGAAGTGGGAAACCTTTAAGGACCAAATGTGTAGAGTGTAGAGTAAGTACATTCCAATGAGGTTTAAAACTAGAAACAGAAAGAGACCAGGGTGGTTGAGCAGCGAGATAAAATAACAGGACTGGAGCTAGTGATATCAATCTATTGGAGTAAACAGAGGCAAGTTAAGAAAATAACTCGGCAAGCCAAAAGAGAGTCTGAGAAGGATGTGGCAAAGAATATTAAACATAATAGCAAGGCTTTCTTTCAGTATATAAGGGGAAAAGAACAGATTCGGACCAGTATGGGCCCGTTGAGGAATAACACCGGGAGAGTGGTTAATGATGGAAGTGAGATGGCAGGCTTATTGAACAGGTGTTTTTCTTCAACTTTTACACAAGAATAGTCAGGAGATTTGCCAATATCTGAGAGTATCTTTCAAGGAGGTGGGGAAGGGCTTTTGCAAAAGATCCAGGTTGGAGTGGAAGAAGTAAAGGAGCAGCTTGGTAATTTAAGAGTAGATAAGGCTCCGGGGCCAGATAATATGCACCCGAGAGTATTGATGGAGGTAGCTGAGCAGGTAAGCGAGATGTTAACAGATATTTTCAAGAGCTCACTGGAGTCAGAAGAGGCACGGGAGGACTGGAGAGTAGCAAATGTAACACCATTATTTAAGAAAGGATCCAGAGAAGAATTGGGAAAGGACAGACCTGTAAGCTTGAGTTCAGTTGTGGGGAAGGTGTTGGAGACATTAAGGACCAGATGAGGAACCATTTAAACAAGTACAAACTAATTAAAGGTAGTCAGCATGGGTTCACCAAAGGTAGTTCCTGTTCAACAAATATTTTAGAGTTCCATGAAGCAGTGTCTGATTGGGTAGATGAGGGAATGGCAGTGAATATAACGTATCTCGACTTTAAAAAGGCATTTGATAAGGCACCACATCGGAGGTTGTTAACCAAAGTAAGGGCTTGTGGAGTGGCTGGTCAGGTAGCAAATTGGATTGCAAACTAGCTTCATGGTAGGAAGCAAAGAGTGGCTGTGAGTGGGAGGATGTCTTGCAGGGAGGATGTAAGTGGCAGGGTACCTCAGGGATCAGTACTCGGACCATTATGATTCATTAATTACGTCAACGATTTGGGCATTGAGGTAAAGAGTAAGCTTTCCAAATTTGCAGATGACACAAAGCTTGGAGGTGAGATGGATAGCAGAGGGGGTGGTGATCAGATACAGGAAAGTATTGATACTTGTATAGATTGGGCAAAAGACTGGCAGATGGAATTTAACCTGAGCAAGTGTAAGGTGTTGGGGATGGGAAAGAACAATGAAAGATAGAGATTATAGGATGCAAGGGGTAATTTTGGAGCATGTCACACAGGAGAAGCATCTGGAGCTTGTAATAGATATGGCATCTGGAGGTAAGCAAGCAGCACAGTGCCTGGCAGCCATAGGAAGAGCAAACAGGGTTTTAGGCTGTATTCGGAGGGGGATCATTTATAAATCAAAAGAGGTGGCGTTAACATTGTACAGGAATTTAGTGAGGCCACATCAAGATTATTGTGTGCAGTTTTGGTCACCACAGTTCTGGAAGGACATAGATACCAGAGAGAGGGTTCAGCACAGGGCTACGAGATTGATTCCGGGCCGAGCTAGACTCGGCGATGAGGAGCGGCTGAAGGAGACAGGGCTTTATACACGAGAAAGGAGGCGGTTATGAGGAGATATGATGGAGATGTTTAAGATAATGAATGGTATAGATAAAATAAGTGCAGATGAATTATTCAAAAGAGTAGACAGTGATGGGACCAGATAGTCTCGATGCCAAACAGCCATTTCAGGGCAAAGCGTGCTTTAGCGTCATTATGAAGTTTTTTTGGTCGATTCATCATCTCTGAGCTATCCTGAATCAGAATCAGCCGGGTGCCAGACTCGCACCCTTGAGGAATTATTTTTAGAGGCGAAAAACAAAATGGCCACCACTGACTTTCGATAAATTCTGTTTTGGGCTATATCTTCATTTCTAATGCACTTACACACACAATTTTGGTATCTACTACTATGTTTCATGCGACAGACAAGGTAAACGTTGATGATTCTCTCAAGATTGGATGACAACAGATGGCGAAATTTGAATCTGGATGGCCAACAAGCTTCAACAAGACACTAACCAAGAAAGAGACCCTGATGACTTCGACCAAAAAGAGCATCAAGCTGGATGGAAGGCCAGTATATCATACCGAATTGATCTACACCCGAGTCATATGTCTCCGACAATATAGGGATATTGATATCAAGGATGTGCTCTCTTACGAACTGTCCCCTGTCCCAGCCTCCTTGTTTAATGAGAGCGGTGCGATGCGGGCTCAGTCGAAAGCAATCCTGAAGACGAAACTCCAAGTTGAGCAAACAAGTGTTCCAGATGTTGTCAACATCGATGGATGCACCATGTTATGGACTATACATTGGCCCACAAATGGTACAGTTGAGGATTATGTGATCAACTTCATGGGAACCATCAAATACCACCTGGAGTGTTGTGACATATACCTAATTTTCGACAGGTACATCAAAATCAGAACGAAACAAATGACGAGATCCAGTCGCGCAGGTCATGATTCAAGTCGAAAACATCAACTCAACTTACACACAACACTTCCAGCGCAAAAAGTGGTCCTAAATGTAGCCTACAACAAAGTACAACTGATCGATTTGATCTGTCAGTATCTGATGACCCACATGTGAACAACCAGACCAAACTGGTGATCAGCGGAAAAGATCCTACACCAGTACAAGTATGGAACAATTCCACTCTCCAGTGACAGGATCTGAAAACACACCATGAAGAAGTAGATGTCATAATCATCCATCCCTTCGTTAGAATTGTGTCAGGTGTCAGTGGTCACTCGCACATCAAAGTGGTCTGCGAAGATACAGATGTCTTTGTGCTGTTGATTCATTTCCACCTCGAGGAAAAGATGACTGTGGATGTCAGCATGGAGAGTCCATGTGCTGGGAGGGCAAACGTAGACATTTGCCAAACAGCACTGAAACAAAAAAACATCGCCAAATATCTGCCTGCTGTACATGCTCTGACCGGATGTGATACTGTATCATATTTGTTTGGCATTGGAAAAGCCACAGTGCTGAAGGTACTAATGGGTGGATATTATCCCACCTTACTTAGTCATCTGGAAGCAGACAAGTAAAAGATGATATCTGAGGCAACTACCTTCATTGCTGCCTGTTATGGTTTCAAAGTCGAAGGTGATATGTCCACACACCGGTATCAGTTGTGGAAGTCTAAGATGGCCAACTCCAAGATTACCTCTGCTCCGAAATTGAAGTCGTTGCCCCCATCGCATGATGCCTTTGTTCAACATGTACATCACCCTCATCATCAAGTCATTATATGGAAATCGGCCACTCATTCAGACCCTCCGAACTTGGATCCCATCAAGTATGGATGGCAAGGTGAGGATGGTGCGACGTTGTGTCCAACCACACTTCCACCTGATGTGTCTGCTGCACCAGTCACCATTCTGCAGGTGATCAAGTGTGGATGCCCCACCAGCCGGCTATGTTCCATCAGGAGGTGTGGTTGTGTGGCAGCACAGATGTCATGTTCGATGTTTTGCAGTTGTAATGCTGGATCAGACTGTTGTAACGAACAGACAAGGGCAGTAACTGCTAATCACGACGACGATGACGAAGATGGAACATAATGTAGAACATTGAATCATTAACAAAGTTAATATTTGTTTGCCTAAAAATAAAAGGTAATTTCAAAATCATATACATGTACATACTTACTTTAAGACATAACCCAAAGTCACAGTCAACTTTCCACATGTATCCGGATATATTTGTGTAAAAATCGTATTCGAATATAATCATCAATTCATTGATCATTGCAAGTAAGTTAGTTCAGCTGTCATTGACTATTATTGTACATAGTATTAATATTTGAGGGTTCATCAAATTCAATTTCTTACTCAAAGTGATCAGTGGAACTGCAAAATAGCCATTTTTCATATTAAAATGGTGGCCGTCTTGAAAATATGAGACAGGTCTTACATATACACCTTCAGTTTTATCATTATCGGATTCCTTGACCATGAAAATATGATGGTAGACACCAAAATTGTGTTTGTAAGTGCATTTGAAGTGAAGATATAGCCCAAAACAGAATTTATCGAAAGTCGGTGGTGGCCATTTTGTTTTTCACCTCTAAAAAAAATTCCTCAAGGGTGAGAGTCTGGCACCCAGCCGATTCTGATTCAGGATAGCTCAGAGATGATGAATCAACCAAAAAAAAAAAAAACTTCATAATGACGCCACAACATGCTTTTTCACATTTCCGCTGGACTAAGAGGCCATAGCTTGAGAGTAAAGAAGACGGTAGTAAGGCAGGGGGACTTTCACTCAGAGGGTAGTTAAGGCATGGAATGATCTCGCTGGAAAGGTCGTGGCAGCAGAAAAAGTAGATAAGTTTAAATTACAATTAGGTACCTGGAAGTTATGGAGATAGGGGGGGTATGGGGATGTTGATAAGACATTTTGGTAGTTTGAGCATTGATGGGTGATTGTGTATGGAGTGCTGTTGTGGGGGTTTTGTCAAGGGGGGTTATGTGGTTGATGTGTTTTTAACCAAGCCCGTGCCCCCTCCCCTGAGGGGAAGAAAAGGACAGAAAAAAAATCCAAAAACGACAAAAGAATTACAACAAAAAAAAAATTTCATTAATTAAAAACTTTTTTTTCGCATTTTCTTCATTGGGTCTTGTGGAGCTGGGTTGGTGTGGTGTTCACGCAGGCATGATGGGCTCAATGGCCTCCACCTGCGTTGGATTTCCTTGTTATATCATATATTGCATGAAATCTCTCCAAGCTCCTACTTTGAAAACGGCAGTATGTACTTACAAAAGCGATGTATAAAGCAATTTGTAGCGATGATGAACAGGCATTCGATATTGTGAGTGAGGAAAGTGATGATTAAAAAAAGAAATCATTGTGCCTGTTCCAATTCGAAGCATGGTTGAGCAAGCAAAAACATGGCGGCTTCAGACCACAGCGAGGTTACCCAAGAAACGCCTAAACACCCCAGAGAGCGAGGTGGCCGAGGATCGCCTGATGAAGGATATAATTAAAAAATGCGATTAATTTTCTTCAAAAGGGGTGTTTCAATTAACCTAAACACCGAATTTTCACTCTTGCACTTCCTTAGTATGCATGCAGTTTCAGGCTGCGAGGTTTTATTGTTTAGAAGATATGGAGGAGACACCACCACTGGCCTTTATTTGTGTGTGTGTGTATATATATATATATATATATATATATATATATATATATATATATATATATATATATATATATATATATATATATATATATATATATATATATATATATACACACACATCTATACATATACATATATATTGTTACGGCTGTGGAAATTCGCAGAACACCATATAGGTCCTTAGAACAGTTATGCCGATAAGTCTGTGTTCAGATAGATTTCCCCACCGCTGTCTAATGGGATTTATCCGTGTGATCCGGGCTGTGATCTTTGAGTTAGCCGTTTTTCTTTTACTATCGTTATTTTGGACCAACTGCTCACAACCACCACCTCCACCACCAACAGCGCTCTCACAACCACCTTCACACAACCAACTCCTCCACAACCGCCCTCACACAACCACCTTCTCCACAACGCCAACCACAGCCACCATCTCCCAAACCGCATCTCCCCAATACCGAACAATGGAACAACATCGCTTCACCTTCAACTCCGCGGGCACCACCATCTTTGCGCCGGCAACGGTGAGATCGCTGCAAACAGACGCGGGGGTTTCCTCGCCGCGCAAGTCGGTGATTTCACGCACGTCCGCTCTGTGCACGTTTCACCCGAAAAGCAGATCGAAACAGCAGAAAGGGCGGAGCGAGCGGGGGGTCAGAGATCACAGATCAGAGACCAGAGGTCAAACCTCGCCTCACGGACCCAATATAAAAGGAGCGCGGAGCGCCAAGCGAGTCAGTCTGGAGGGGTCGAGGAGCTGCGCAGAAGTCTGGAGCTGCAGTCGGTGGGGAAGCTGAGGAGAGCGGAGGAGACGGGAGCTGAAGGCGCAGCCCCGCCTGCTGTGCCGCGCAGAGCTGCTCGTTCGTGTACGGGACGTGGGGAGAGCCGGAGGGAGCTCGCCAGCCAGCACCGAACGGTCCGAGGTGATCGGGCTTCAGGACAGTCCAAGCAGCGCGAGGGACGAACGGGCTCTTAAAGAGAGCATCAACTCAAAAAGAGCGTAAGGCCCGTTCGTTCCTCTGAGGCGTTGCCGGCTGGGCCCAAATCACCGGGCCGTCAGACTAGGCCTGGGCCGGACCGCGGTCACGACAGCGGCCGTAGGGACGGGACGTTGCGGGTCGCCCCAGCGAGGTGAAGGTAACCAGCGCGGCCTCGCGGAGCCTCCGCGGTCTACATGGCTCCGTGCAATAAAGACCCAAAGAGGTCCAGTCTGCCCCTCGTCTGTCCTGGGGTTTTTCTTTGCTTTTGAATGAATGTTGTGGTGCCATGTCCGCAAATAGAACTGTATAAGTGACTGTACATAATAGATAGATGGTATTAGCCCTTTTTTCCGCATTACTTTTGCTTGATTGATACATGACTGCATGCGTGTTTTGCATACCTGCATGACTGCATCATTGTTTATGCGTGCTTATGTGTTGTTCGTAAATTAATGTGCTTGTTTAAATGTACCCCGTTCGTTGCGTCTTTTCCTAAATTGAGCTGCCATCTTGCACTCGGAATATAGTTGGTTTTAAATAGTCAGTAAAGTGATCGGGTCCAACGGGACTGCGCGATAATACCCTGCTCGGTTATCCCAAAAGGAAGCGAGCTGCTTAAGCGGCTCGTTTCCAAGCGGTCCCGTTGAGGTACAATCTCTCGGTAATCTACCCGCCCGATTAATTAGGTATATCGACAATTCGGCGATTGACCCTGTAGCGCGTGGGTAGAGTACGGACAAAGTTGTGGTGTGCTTAAAAACACACCTGTGGCTGGTTGTCGGCGTTGATCCGGAAAGGCGCGACTGGATTGTCCCGTCCGTTGGGCGAAGCGGCCGCTATTGGTTAAACGAGGTCGTTCACACGCCGGCGGGCGAGAATTAGTAAGACTGGTGTCGAGGAGTTGGGTGCAAACTCTCCCGCCTTCACATCAAACCAAATTAGCGGAACCGGATCAAGGGTATGCGAGGCGACCCTCCGGTTCCATTAAATTACGAGCTTTTAAATTTATTCCGATACGCAAGATGACATTTCAAGGCGAGCGGGAGCAGGGTGGATTAGGAATGTGTAGTAATGTAGAATCCATGGCCCAGGACGGTTCTTTTTATAACCCCATCACCAATTATAATCAGTGGGGGCGCTCACCCTATACTGAGCATGAACTTTGCCGGCAAACAGACTTGAAGTCGCAAAATAGCGGCGCGATCGCACCTCAGTGCAACACGGAACGGGCTTCTATTAATAGCACAGCGAACGGCATGACACGAGGCGTGGGCTCCCAACCAACGATTCAAACCCCGTGGTCATGGCAGGTGGACATTGGCAAACTTCGGGCACAATTGGGGGATGTCGGGACAAAGGTGGAGCGTTATGAAAAATATATCGAGAAGGTGCAAATTGGATTGGACGAGGCACAGCGGCGCGCGGACGAGCTTCAGAAAAAGTATGTGTGCGTGGAGTCACAACATTTGGCCAATGCACGGGAACGAATTTGGAAGCTAGAAAAGGAAAAAGGTGAACACGACTTGGAATTAAAAAAAACTGAAGGAAGAGGTAAGATCAGGCCAAAAGATAATAGAAATCCGAGAAGAGACGATAAAAAGAGGAGAGAAAAATCTGGAACAAGAGAAGAGCGAACTGAACGAAAGAATATAGGAAGAGCAAATTAGTAATTCCTGGGATAGAGAGAACTTGGAAGAAGAATGGAAAACAAAGCTGGAAAAGGAAAAACGGAAACACGATGTGGAATCGGAACTTCTGAAGGAAGAGGTAAGACCAGGCAATCAGATAAGGCAGAGCCTGGAACAGAAGAACTCACAGCTTGGTTGAAGCATACTTGTACCCCTTATTATTCTTGAGTTCAATCAAATCAGCAGACCAGATATAATCAACTTCCTTGGAATAAACCTTCCTTCTCTGAAACCTTGTGAGTATTGGTTGATGTAATTCATCAGCTAATTGTTCTTCAGTCTTAATGACATAATTAGAGCCGATAAGTTTTTTGAATTTCCAAGTTTCAATTAAGTACTGATCATCTTCTTCACGATGAACCTATAAACTTTTTCTCTCAATGTTGGATTTTGTATCAGAGACAAATTATACATTTCTCTATCGGTTTCATGCTTTTCTTCCAAAGTTGTGGAATTCCCATAATCGATATCGTGCCTCATGCACACTTCATCAAACCTATTGATGGGTTTACTCCATGGTTTAGGATTGTTTGCCTCATCTAATCTTTTATCCAAGTTTGTGCCTGGACCACAGAAAGAATACCCTGGTAGATGTAATTCCCCTGGTATTCCAGTAGTTGTAAATTTACTTCCTGATAAAAACTTTTGTATATCTCCTCCACATTTGTGTTTGGAGATAAATTGACTCTTTTTTTTTGAACCACACACCAAACATACGCCTTTTTGTATAACGCTGTTATTTTTACTTTTAATGTACGAGATATTTTTAGCATTAGTTTTCTTCTTACATTTGAGACAAGAACTCATTTATTTATGAGAAAAATTCCTACAGAGTGCAAAAACCTTTTTAGTTTCCAACATGCACATTTGAATCTTAATTTTTAAAACATAAAGAATCCTTAGAAACGTCTTTACACTCTCCTCCATTTATTTAAGAAAAAAATGAAAAACTTTAATGAAAGGCAATGTGTTTCCCTTGAAAACGATGCCAATACTCTTGTCGAAAATATTTCTAATAGACTTGTCAATTGTTTGTTTTCCTCCTCAGTACGTTGAGATTTATTTATTTTCTGTAATACCTCCAATCTTTTTTTAATATCACTGGTTTCCATATTTTAATATTTATTTATTCTCTCTTTCATCCCTCTCCTCCTTCTCTCTCTCTTCTCCCTCTCCTCCTTCTCTCTCTTCTCCTTTTCCCCCTCTTCTCTCTCTTCAACGCCTTCCTCGTCCCTTACTGTCCTTGAATCACTTTCACCCCATAGAATATCATACATATATTCATCAGGATTTCTTGTTATTCCTGTATCCAAAATAATTTTTTTTTTTACAACAGGAAACCAATAAAATTTCTTTTGAATTTCTAAAAGAGCCTTACGTTTTCTTAACTTCATAATTTTTTCATTATTTAACATTTTAATTAAATCCAAAGTTGTTGGTTTATCAACATCAGTATAAAACCAATCTTTTATTGAAAATACCTCATTCTTATGTTGTAGAACATATTTATTAAAATTCCAAATACCCTTTTCTTGAAGGTATGCTTGGACACAGAAATGATAATTTTCTAGAAGCCTTCTTGCTATCATTTATGTATTAGAAATATATGACAGAATAATATTATGACACGAAACACCTCCCCATCTTCCCATCGTTAAATCATTTTGTATTTCCTTACTTATTATGTATAATCCTGTTTTTTTTCTGTTTACTAGTTTTTTTTCTGATATAAACTAGGGCAAAACCATTATTATATTTACCCTTCTTTAATTCTTTTATTTGTTGTTTACTAATCGTGCTTCCACAAAACTCATTCTCGATACCAAGTGGATAATATTCTTCCTTACGAGACTGATTTAATTGTTCCAGGTCTTCTAGGTCAATTTTAAATGACCAATTATACCCTAAATCATTCATATCATACCCCCATTGTTCTATTCTCATACAAATGAAACGCCCTTCTTTATAAAAAATTATTTTAATTGGAACTGTAAATTCTGTATGACCTGGAGATAAAACCAACACTTCTGTATCTTTAGAATACACGGCCGTTTTATGTAAGGATATATATTGTGATAAATCACTTAATCTCACCAAGTCATTTGCGTCAGTCGGGCTTGGATAATTTTTTAATTTATAAGCATTTTTCATATTAATATTTTTTGTTATACTATATTTCTCTCATTCAGCCTGTGCCTTTGTGTAATAATTTGATAAATCAACATACAGTTCTTGGGATACACCAAAGATAGAACCATCTTTACCAACATAAGTCATTTATATTAGATTAAAAATAATGTCATAAAAAAAATTTTATTGTTGAGTTGAATGAACACATATAGACATAATTGACCACAACACTTGGAATTTAATTATTGGACTTGAAATGTTTGATAAACACTATTCTGTAAGAATTTTATTACTTTAACAGGTGGTGGAAGACCAAAACTATCAAAATAATATTTGTCTTGACTATTAAAAGTACAAACCCAATGAGAACCTTTCCCATTATTATCTTCCAAGTTCATAATAATATTCTTTGTATGTTTAGGCACGTTTGTTAATTCATCTCTCATACAAATAACCATATTATGAAATTTTAATTTCTTACAATATTTGACAAGTTGTAAATTTGATGTTTGTTACATTCTTTCCAAATTCTTTAAACCACTCATCAATGCTCATTTATTTATTAGAAAGATATAATCCATTACCCCTTTTAGTTAATTTTACACCTGCTTGTGCGATAGAAGAAAGCATATCTCCAACCAACAATCTCACTTTATCAGGCAGACTTTCAAGTTTTTCAGCAAAATCTACAATTACACCACTTCCACTAATTTGTTTCTCCAACTCTTTGTTATGTCTTTCCAATTCTTTTTGAGCCCGGAGTTGAGCCTTCCTTTCGTTGGCAGTTTTCACCGCTGTTGAAATACCACCTGTCAATGCTCCAACCGCACTTAAACCAGCAAATAAAGGAATTAGAAATGGGAGAAATCCTCCACTCGTCTCTCTTATTGAATATCTTTTCAACATTGGTTTTGTCATTTTAATTTTAAGTGAGCCAGTATCGTTCAAGATTTTAACCTGTTCTCTTGTAAGCAAGACATCAATTCTTACTGCTCCTTTTCTCTGAATTGTATTAACGTTAATCATACAAGGCTTTTGATTTTGAACACAAGATGATAGTTTATGAAGATTGATTTGATTAACATATACCACAGTTGGTACTTTACCACTCATTTCTTTTACAAAAAATTATGTGAGACAAATCATAACACCATTATCTGTATTAATCTGAAATTCTGTTTCTTCGAAAAGCAAACAATATGTATCAACTTCTTCACTCTCTCCTCTTTCAACGTATTGTGAAGTATCCACTCGATTCGACTTTATAGTTTCCTTTTGAGCACTCAGGTCAAACGCATAGATTGTATACAAACTTTTAAATGCTGTCATATCCAAAATAGGTTCTTTATTTCCATTACTTTCACACACCTTTTGGTAAGACTTGTATGCTTCAGCAAAATCATTTTTTTCCCAATTAATTTCCAATCTATCTCATGGATAAATGTTCCATCGAGAGAAACACGAAGTTGTTTCACCTTAGCATTATCACTCAATGCATTATTCTTATCTGCAGCAGTATCACCATCTGGTTTTTAAAAAAATGATCCACAGATATCGTGGCTTTCCTTCCAGAACACCCAAATTCTACGTGTAAGTGGTTTGGTTTAGTTTAACATGTTGACATCTTCTTTTGAGGTATGATACACTGAGTGGTTTCTTTGAGTTAAGTCTTCTGTTCAACATCTCTTCTTTTTTAAGATTATGAGTATATTCACTAATATACCAACTCATTTCATCAATTACAAATTTATTCTGGGAACCAAAAGCACTAGCAACACCAAAAAGTAATCTATTTTCATTATCATTCCTTTGAAGTTGAAATCTAATTTTAAGACAATACAGAACTTTATCATGATCACAAAATCCAAATATACCTTTAAGGGGAACTGCCATAGTAAAACTAATAACTGCTTTTGTATCATCATTATACTTTCCTTTCCTTTGAGTATATCCAGGGTCTGTGGTTGTTCCCGTTGACATATCAGGAATAAAACCTTCGACAGCTCCCTTTCACATTCTATCACTGAATGAATACAGTGTAAATTTCATCATTTCAGATACAGCAGAGACGTAATCAACCACTTCAACTTCTTGTGTTCCAATGTACAAACGAACACTATTCAACATTTTCCAGAAGAAATCATTGATGAGTGTAGCGTTTGTGTTATTCCCAGCCTTAGTGAATTTAAATTTACACAACAAGAAACTTTCGGATAGATTCAAATTAGTTTGTTGATTATTTTTTTTAAAAACTTTTTGTACCATTTGCATTCCAGTTATTGCATTTACCTTGAAGTAATCTTTTTTAGTGGAGTTTGAGATGATAATAGTATCATCCAAATCATAGATACTATCAATTGCTTCCATACTTGTATTTATTTAGGAAAAAAGATGGTAAAACTTTTGAAACCCTGACCCAAGTATTTGAATTATTTTCTGTCGTTCTTGGGGGGACAACCGAGTTTTGCCTTTCTTGATTTCTTTAATTGCTTGTAATTTATGAGATTCATTTTGGGCATCTTTTATGCTCTTTATAGCACCTGCTACATTTCCCACAGCAGAAGCAGTTGAACCAATTAGGTCTTTGTGTTTAAGAATAGTTGAACCGATACCCATTAGAGTATCAATTATCCCATCTCCTCTTTTTTCCAAATTGATGTCAGACACCCCTTTGTCTCTTATTTTTATAGTATCCTTTACCAAGATACATACCTTCACCCTTGTCGTATGGGGAAAGGAACATCCCATCCCCTGTAATTATTTCATATTTTCCCAACTCGTGTTTCCTCACAATAACCATCGTATTTATTTATTGGAAAACTTCACGTACGTCAATTCTGATGGATATAACTTCTCCATTAAAAGAAATCATATGATTATCTTGGTCGGTTATCCTAAAATTTACTCTGTGTATGGTTTTTCCTGACACAGGGAGATAAACCCAATTTTTTGGTTCCATGTTGAATTTATAACCAATTGGGGTTGAGGAGGCGCTAAATGAAAATATTGTATTTGTTCTTATTCCATCATTGTAAGTGCCATCAATCAAATCAAAGTGAATTAATACCGAATTTATTCCTGAGGATATTTTAATGACATTATCACTGTAAAACATCCCATTAGTTTCAATCTTTTTTGAGGAGAAACCCAATAACTCTCTAAATGAATTATCAATTGTGAAATCAACCTTGTAGTTATTTTTAAGTTTAATCGTTGATTTTGAAGTATGTATTTGAATATCTATAACAATATTTTTTGGTTCATCACCCTGTTCTTTCATAAGACGAACAATTTCGGAAGATATTTGAGAAATCTCGTATGCTCCGGGTGAAACTGTTATTGTTTTGTATCCACTTCCCGGATTATAACTAAACTTGTCATTTTTCTCGGTTATATTAAATAAGGTATCATAAGTTTCCATGGACAATAAAGATGCCTCATATTCTTTTGTTGTGTCAAGTTGTAGTGGGTATGGAAATGAACATGTGTGGTCGCTTGTTGTGAAGTTGAAATAAGGATTGTGCTTCTCATCTTATTTAATATGAGATAAAATGTCTTTATATTGGTTTTTATTAATTATTTTCATGTTCATCAACTGGTCTAAAATGGCTGATGCTTCATTAAACAATTGTTATTTCCAGCCTTCTTACTACCTAACAACAATAACAGTCTATTAACTAATTGTGATGGGTCATTTGGAAGAAAACTAACACCTGAACCAAGCCTACTTAAAGCCTGAATAATGTGTTTCTCCTTCTCATTCTTCCTACTTTTACCAGAAAGACTAACCCTATAATTAACAGAGTCCAGCAGATCAATATATACTATATCATCATTATTTTTCATATCCAATGGTTTATCAAAATACTTTGATTCATCCCTCACAGTTGTAGCTTGGCTTCCATCTTTTGTGAAAAGAAACATTAATCTGGGGGTTAATTTTACAGGGGGTTGAGCAGAACTCAAGAACCTTAATTCATCATTAAATATCAATACCATCCACAAAGATGGTGGTACCATCTTGAACAAGATGAAATATTGCTAGTTGTTCTGTTGGAATGAGTCCTGCTTTGGTTTTTGATTCTGTTGAATATTCATCATTTTGAAGAGCATTCACAATATAATCAGGGGGTTGATTAATCTCTTCCAGTTGTTGAAATAATCCTTCATCATCATATTCTAATTCTCCTATACCTATATGCTCTAATTCTTCCTCTGTCATTTGACTGAAATCTTTTAACATTTGAAGTTTTTTAAGAGTATATTCTATTGTGTGAAGTGTGGAAACATCTATAATTTTTTCTTGGGAAGTTTTAAAAGTGGTTAAAATTTTTTATCTTGTTTTCTTTCAAATGCTTCTTCACCCATTAGTTTCTGTCTGGGTTTCTTCTTTATGTCTTCCTGTTGCTTTACAACTTTTGAAACCAACTCTTGATGTTCCTTATATCTTCTTGCTTTTTCTTTCGCATCCATTTATTTATTGGAAAATATCATTGAATGAATTGTAAAGATCAACAGGGAAATTTTCCTTTTCTTCATCATCCAAGTAGATGTGTTCAAATAAATCCTTTTCTTTAAATATTTCATCAAATTCTTTATTAACATTAATGCGAGTTGTAATTTCTTTTTCACTAATACTTGCATCTCTGCTTTTCATACGTCTGTGTTGAGTTTCTTCATCAACATCAAAACCGAATGATAAAATCTTAACCCCACTCAGATGTTTAATAATTTGTCTCATTCCTTCTGGATTAGTTTCTAATATCCCAAGACCACCAGATTTTAGTTTCTTTAACTCACTCTTACAATGTGAATATTTTGTTGTACCAAGAGAAACCTCCTCAAATATTTGACCTTCATTCCTCAATCGCATATGTTCCTCGACTGAAATATAGTGATAATCTTCACCTTTTACTTCTCCAGGTCTTATTGCTCTAGTTGTTGTTGATACAATGCGTATCACAGGGTGTTTTTTTAAGTAAATTTACAATATTCTCATTTGTACTATACAAGAACCTTGATTTATGAAAGTTTTTTCCAGAAGCAGATTTACCCACAAGATTTATAATAATAGTTGTCATTTATTTCTGTAATTGTTTATAAAACAAAAAATACATCCCTTAATATCTCATCTTGTTTCACAACAATATATTTATATTTTTCAATCGTGTGATTCATGTATTCCCCAAATTCCTTTTTACTACATAATGTAGAACAATTATCTCTCCAAAAATTGTTTATATCTATTGAATTTAATTTGAATAAAATAAAAGCATTAGCATTGTTTCTGATGGAATGACGAGGAAGTTGAAAGTATGATTGACTAAGATACAGTAAATACAATTACAAGAAGAATGTCTCCCTCTTGTGTAGTGGCTGTCCATTACCGTTTGGTTTCTCTCATTAACACAATCATCAAAGATAACGAGGTTCTTTTTTGATTTATCCAAATCTTGGGGAGATGGTATATCATCCGTTTTATCACTAAGAATACAAGTTATCGGTTTTGATTTCTTTTTATATCTCTGTGTATCACAAAATAGTTGTATTATATCTTCAATGTTATAATCATTTCGATTGTTTTGATGTTTAAATAAACCGATTATATCTTATTTTTGAAGACCAGCTTTAAAACCTTGTGAGAGTCGTTGATACTCAGGTTGAAAACTCGACTTTGTGAAAATTATTAAATTATCATAATCTAAAAAGTTGGGAGTCAGGAGCATCTTTAAAAGTAAGCAGGCTTTTCCACATCCGTTTGAACCAACTACGAGACATCTTAATGAATTTGGAAGATTTTTATGGTTGTTAAATTTTATCTTATTTTCCCAAATGGCCAAAAAAAAAAATCACTCATTTATATATTTGGAAAACAGGTCATTTAATGTATTATTGGCTTTTTTAGAAACTCTATATTTTATCCAAAGTTCGGGTTTAATTTCAAGATAATCCATTATTTTATTTATATAATATCTTGTGTTGATATTTCCCTGAAAATGACAATCGTGAATAATATATAACAACAATCCTTTGAACATTTCTCTAATACGTTCAGTTTCTTCCATTGTGAAGAAAGGTGTGTGATCACCCTCATACTTTACATTCATTTCTCTAATCAATCTTGTAAAGTAATTCATTTTTGGTGTAAATCTAAAAGAATTATATTTCTTTTTATATTTTTATTATCATTAATTAGACGATAATCACAGAATATACATTGTTTATAGGCTTTTGACTCTGTGTTTAATCTCACTCTATCAGATGCAGGACAATTCTCAAATTTGTCATATGGAGAATCAGGGAAGTCAACAGGCTCAAAATCTAGCATATTTATAAAGTAAAACTTTACTTAAACTGAAATTCATCTTCAGTGCCATCTTCGATACTTTCAGAATCATCTATAAAACTTTTTGTCAGGTCAGGTTAGATCAGGTCAGGTTGGTTTTGTCAGGTCAGGTTAGATCTGTGACCTGCTACAGGTACCAAGTAAACCTGTACTAAACTGTTCCATGATCGGGTTGTCGTCGACTAAACCGTCTCCCCCACCAGATTTTCTGGTGAAGAGGGTGTTTGGATATGGACACCCAGCAGGATTAAAAACAAAACCTGTCAAAGGGCGGAGGAGCTCCTTGTGAGCCAACGGCCATCCATATCTAGTACCCAACTGTGTCTGCGGACGTCCTCCTGCAGTTGGGTTACTTTTTATTAGGAGGTTAGTGGCAGGATTTGCACTCCGGCCACTGTAAAACCCTTCATTCCGCAAAGCACAAAAACGCAAAAAAATCTGAAAACCCACTCCATGGGAGTACCTTCTGTGCAGCTTCCCTTCGCAGGGCACCTCAATGGATGACGGGATTGGGGCAAAGCCTTCGGGACCCCCAATCTTTGATGAAAGGAGGGAAACCACGGGATAACATCCCTGGGTCAGATTGCGGGAGAGTGTGTCGGAGTGGTGCTGAGGTGTCGTCCACCAGACGGCGGTCTCCTTGGGTTAACCTGAGGCGGTCCCTTGGGGTGGATGTCTGGAATGTCCTATCCTTAAGAGAGGATGATCACCTGTCTCTGTTAGCATCTGAGCTCAAGCGTTTGGACATTGATATTGCAGCACTCTGAGGTTCGGAGACCGGATTGCGGTGAGATAATGGTGGCTGGTCACACCTACTATTGGTCTGGTCGTTCTGATGGTTACCATACTCAAGGAGTTGGTGTAGCTGTATCCAATAAGCTGACCCAAATTATAATTGAGGTAACACCGGTCAACAAGCGTATTATGAGACTAAGGATTCGTCACTCCTTAGGTGTCATTTCCCTGGTCTCTGTCTATGCTCCGACTGAGGCGAGTGACCTCACCATGAAGGACACATTCTATGCCACGCTCGAGTCTGTGGTTGATCAGTGCCCCAGACGAGATACACTTCTAGTCTTGGGGGGATTACAATGCATCGACTGCAACTGATAGGGATGGTTATGAGACATGTGTTGGTCCCCATGGGTCAGGAACTATGAACCAGAATAGCACTAAGTTCCTTGACTTTGCAAGAAGTCATGGACTTAGGGTGGCTGGTTCACGGTTTCAGCACCCACAAGCTCATCGCTGGACTTGGTATTCCAACGCTGGTGGTGTGGCAAAGGAGATTGACCATGTCCTCGTTGACGGTCGCTGGAGGATGATCCAGAAGTGCAGGATCGACCGGAGTGCTCAGTTCCTCAATACTGACCACCGGCTTGTTGTAGCAAATCTAAAGCTGCACCTTAAATCCTGGAGACTGGTACCATCCCAGCCTAGGCCGGATGTTGGCAAGCTCAAGGATGAGAGAGTATCTGAGGAGTTTGCGAACATGCTGAGTGGACATTTGGGGTGTCTGAGTGCTTTTGGGGGTCCTGAAGAGTTGTGGAGTGCCTTCAAGACCACCGTCCTCGATGTTGCCGGTGGATGTCTTGGAACTCACCACAGGGCAAAGAAGAATTTTCTCTCTCAAGGGACACTGGATACCATTGACCAGAGTCACAGGGCCAGGCTGAATGGCAGAACTGGGCTGTTCAGGGAGCTGAGGCGTAAAACTGTACATGCACTAAGGGTGGACAAGGAGGCCTATGTGCGAGGAATCTGTGAGGGGGTAGAGCATCACCTGTGGACAGGTGATTCTCGACCCGCTTACAGGGGAATTCACGCATTGCGTTCATCCAAGCCCATCCCTCAGAGCACTGCAGTTAGAGCAGAGAGTGGTAGGCTCTTGACAGAGGAGTCTGAAGTGAAGGCCGGCTGGGCCAGTTACTTTGAGCGGTTGTACCAGGCTGATCCCCCAGCTGTCGATTTGGACGTCAAGGGTGTTACAATCCCTGTTGCTGACCCTCCAATCAACTGTGGTCCACCTTTTCTTGTGGAAACACAGGCTGTGGTGAACCGGTTGAAATGGGGTAAATCTCCTGGGATCTGTGGCATCCATGCTGAACTTCTCAAGGCTGGTGGAAATGCTGCACTCGTGTCGTTGCATGCAGTTTTCTGCTCTGCCTGGAACACAGGCATCATCCCAACTGACTGGAAGAGGGGCCTTGTTGTCCCTCTCTGGAAAGGGAAGGGTGATCGCCAAGACTGCAACAACTACAGAGGGGTGACGCTGCTCTCAGTGCCGGGGAAGGTCTTTGCTCGGATAATTATAATTATTGATGGGGTTCGCCACCATCTGCTTGAGCACCGCATCCAGAGCAGTCAGGCTTTACACCAAAGAGGTCAACGATTGACCGTATCCTTGCTCTTCGTGTCCTCACCGAACGCAGACGAGAGTTTCGGCAGGGGCTGCTTGCAGCCTATGTCGATCTCTGTAAAGCGTTCGATTCAGCGAATCGGGATGCCCTCTGGAGGATTTTTGGTCTTCGTGGGGTGCCACCAAATCTGATCGATCTGATGTCTGAACTCTACTCTGGTACTGAGAGTGCTGTGAAGTGTGGTGGTACCATCTCTGACTTATTTACAGTTGTTACTGGAGTTCGTCAGGGGAGTGTACTGGCCCCCACACTTTTCAGCACTTGTATGGACTGGATTTTAGGGAGGATGTCGGAAAGATCAAGCTGCGGTGCTTCCTTTGGGAATGTTAAGATCTCGGACCTTGACTTCGCAGATGATGCAGTCATATTTGCGGAGACTTTAGATGTCCTTTTGGAGGCCCTCAAGGTGCTGAATGAGGAGTCGGAGCCACTGTGATTACAGGTTTCTTGGGTCAAAACTAAGATCCAGGCTTTCAATGACATCTTGGATGCTGCTGTCCTGTCTGTGTCTGTTTGTGGTGAGGATGGTGAGGTCGTGGAGAGATTCACTTACCTTGGCAGTGATATTCATGTCTCTGCTGGCTGTGAGTCAGAGGTCAAGAGACGTCTGGGTCAGGCCTGGGGAGTCATGGATTCACTGGATAATGGGGTGTGGCGCTGCCGGTACCTGTGCGGGAGGACGAAAGTCCGAGTCTTCAGGTCCTTGGTGCTTCCAGTCTTGCTCTATGGATGTGAGACTTGGACTCTGACCAAGGATCTGAGACAGAGACTTAATTCCTTTGGTACCAGGTCTCTTCGGAGAATCCTCGGCTATCGCTGGTCAGATTTTGTGTTTCCCAAGAGCAGTTGCTGAGAGAGACTCGGATGAGATTTGCTACCTGCATGGTCCGTGAGCGTCAATTGCGGCTGTATGGACATGTGGCTCGTTTTACTGATGCTGATCCTGCTCACCAGATTCTCTCAGCGAGGGAGTCTCGTGAGTGCAGGAGGCCAATGGGCCGACCACGTGCCTCGTGGTTGCAGCAGGTTGACCAGCATCTCAAGGAGATGGGGATGGGCCTGGCATCTGCCTGGGGGAAAGCCAGACGGAGGCCCCTGGAGTACCGGCGGAAAGTGGACGCAGCGACACGCTGTTCTGGCACATGCTCCCATACCTGACCTATAAAACTACTTTCATAACTATCGTTTGAACACAAACTCTCAGTATCATAACTCTCGTTTGAATGCAAACTCTCAGTATCATAACTGTCATCACTCTAATAATCTTCAAAATCTTCAGTTGAATAATGACTCGTATTTAATTCGTAGAAAAAAAACATTACCATCTATATCTATCTACTTTTTTTCATTAACAGATTCAACTACTACATTTTTAATATTAAAGGTAATTTTAAAATGATCCTTAACTACTAATGAATGAAATGTCATTTCACCTGATATATTAACATCCTTTATTTCATCAGGATTTACATCTTTAGGGTTGTTGAAAAAAAATACAAATTTATCCTTGCATATTACAGATGGTCTTATCTTTTCTTTCTAAAGCTTCATCCATAAGGTTTTTATTTTTGATACTTTTTCTTGTTTCATTGCTTTTTCTAGTTTTGAATATATTACCAGAAGGAGAGGAGAAACTTTTGTTAGAGATACTTTAATTGATTTCTTCCATATATACTAAAAGCCCTTCCACTGAAGGAAATTGAAGAACTCATTATTCACCATAATTGTTTTTATCCAATAGTTATTATATTTATCTTTGTTCAATTTTACATCCTTGACATATATCTCAGTATCTTTAACAAATGAAGAGATTGATTGAAACTTGTCTTTTGTGTCTTGAAACATTGTATTTATGAAGTGAAAAAAGTTGCAGGATAAAATGGTTTTAAGCTCAGATTCACCTATAAATTAAACAAAATTTTCATCAAGAAAATTTTAGATTGAGCAAAGTTTTATTGTATAAATATGGTGAATACAACGTACTGCGATGTTTGTAATCATGAATATAAATATTATAAAAAGCACCTTCAAACCAACAAACACACATTCAATCTCTTCAGACAAATATCTCCACTTGACCAAGAAACAAAACATTGTGATAGATGTGATGATGATATTCTTACAAAGAAATATAATAGACATCTTCAATCACGCAAACACAAGAACAATGAAAAAAGGGATGCTAAATTCTCCATTGAAAACACTGATGGGGCATTTAAAGGGCATATAAAAATAAGATTGTTTCGTTTTCAAGACCCTGGAACATCTTCAATTACGGAAGCTGTTGAAATGGTTAAAGAAAGTATTGAAACTAAAATTAAAAACACATTAAGTGAAATGAAAACTTTTAAGTTTTATATGGGAGTAAAATTGAAAATGGTAAGACAAGACGATGAAACTACTCCCAATATGAGGACAAACCCACACTATATCTCATCATTTCAAGATTTTGTAAGATGTGATGTTTATGATGATATCCAGAGTGTTGATAACACTGTAGTAGGTAGTGGATTTACTCACAAAAATAATCTTATAAGATATACACATCTTAAAATCAGATCCTCTTCAAGCTTTTTCTTATATTGATTTACCAAAAGAGATAAAACTTAAGAAAGCGGTTGTTAATATTCAAAATAAAGATAATAACTGTTTTCTATGGTCTGTTCTTGCTCACTTACATCCTCCACAATGGAATCCTGAAAGGGTTAAACATTTTAAGAAATATGAGAATACATTAAATGTTAAAGATTTAAAGTTCCCAATGTCATTGAGAGATATTCCTAAATTTGAGAAAATGAATAATCTATCTGTTAATGTATATGGATTAGCGGATACAAACAAAGTTAAGATATTAAAAATTTCAAACAAGTATAAAAATGATAAAACACACATTGACCTTCTCCACTTTACTTCAGAGGAAAAATCACATTATGCTTTCATCAAAAATTTCTCAAGATTAACCAAATCACAAATATAGAAGAGAAAATGTAAAACGTATCCTTGTAAGAGGTCTCAACTCCTTTTCCACAAAAGAATGATTATATCAGCATTCGAAATATTGTAGTAATCAAATATCAACTGTAATCAATTTCCCAAAAGCAGGTTCAAACATATCATTCAAAGATTTTAACAAATCTATAAAACATCCATTTGTGATGTATGCTGATTCTGAAAGTATCCTTGAAAAGATAGACACTGTTTCTCCAAATCCAAATAAATCATACACAAATACAAACCAAAAATATACTCCTTGTGGTTTCTGTTATTATATCAAATCATCTGTTGGTGATGAATACAACAAGTTAGAACTTTATAGAGGGGAAGATGCCTCAGAGGAGTTTGTATGTATAAGACGAAGAGAAATAATGGTGAAAACCTATAAACCAATGTCATTTGCAAAGGAAGAGGAAAAGGAATTTAGTGAGAACAGTTCCTGTCATATTTGTGATGAGGAAATTGAGGAGAGGTCAAGGTTAGGGATCACTGTCATCTTACTGGTAAATATAGAGGTCCTGCTCATTCCCATTGTAATCTTAATTACAAGCCTCCAAATTTTATTCCTGTCTTTCTTCACAACAATGCTCATTATGACACACATCTATTTATAAATGAGCTTTCAAAGACATTCAGAAATATTTTCGCCATTCCAAACAGATCAAAAATACATCTCATTCACAAAAACAATTTATACATCCCCCATAACCCATATCAGATTTCTTGACACATACAAGTTTATGGGAGATTCATTATCTGATTTAACTTCAAATATTAAAAGCTTCCCGAGTCTTAAATCATATTTCTCAAATCAAGAAGAGATTGATCTCCTATCACAAAAGGGAATATATCCGTATGACTATATGGATTCATTTGAAAGGTTTAAAGAAACACAACTTCCTTCAAGGGAGAGTTTCTATGGTAAGTTGAATAATACTCATAATTCTGATGAAGATTATACACAAGCTAAAAAGGTTTGGGAGAACTTTAATATAAAGAATCTTGGGGAATATAATGATTTATATCTTAAAACTGATGTACTGTTATTAAGTGATGTGTTTGAAACTTTTAGAAGTCTGTCATAATAAAAATTCTTATGGATTAGACCCCGCTCACTATAACACAGCCCCGGGTTTGGCTTGGAGTGCTATGTTAAAAATGACAAAACAAAATTTGGAATTGATCAGTGATTTAGATATGCTTTTAATGATAGAGAAGGCTAAAAAAGGAGGAATATCTCAAGTATGTTCCAAGAGATATGCTGAAGCAAATAACAAATATCTTCCTGATTATAATAAGAATGAGGACAACTCTTACCTGATGTATTATGATGCTAACAATTTGTATGGGTGTGCCATGTCTCAATCTTTACCTTGTGGGAAACTTAAATGGGTTAAAGGAAAACATTATGAAAAAGTTTTACTTGATATTGTTATCTCTTCTCAAAAAGAATTGGATGAGGCTAAAGTTGGATATTATTTTGAGGTTGATTTAAAATACCCGAAAGAACTTCATAATAAACATAAAGACCTGCCCTATGCCTCCGATAAAGAAAGTCCAAGAAAATAATGGTTAAGTGATTACCAACATTCATTTAATATAAAAGGGTAAATCTTCAGAAAAACTACTTACTAAATTAAATGATAAAGAAAGTTATGTTTTACATCAAAGGAACTTGAGACAATATTTATCTGCTGGGTTGAGAGTGAGGAAAATTCATAGGATTTTGAAATTTAAACAAGTCCATGGTTAAAGGACTATATTGATTTTAATACAAAAAGTAGAAAAAAACTCAGAAACAGATTTTGAGAAGGACTTTTATAAATCAATGAATAATGTTGTATTTGGAAAGACTATGGAAAATGTTAGGAATCGAGAAAACATAAGACTTGCTACATCTTGGAAACAGGCTTCAAAGTTAATGAACAAACCAAGTTTTGAACGGGTGTAGGGAGGTATTTTCACAGAACTTTTGTGCTATTCATTTGAAAAAAAGAGAGTATTGAAATGGATAAACCTATTTATATAGGAAAATCAATTCTTGATTTGTCAAAGTTGTTTATGTATGACTATTGCTATAATAATTTAAAATTAAAGTACAAGGATAATGTGTCTGTTATATATGGATACAGATAGTTTTATATTAGAAATAAAGACTGGAGATGTATGTGAGGATATGATTGAAAATATTGATATATATATATATATATATATATATATATATATATATATATATATATATATATATATATATAATACAAGTAATTATAAACCTGGTGATGTGTTGTTTTCAGCAAATAACAAAAAGGTTATTGGTAAGTTTAAAGATGAATTGGGTGGGAAGGTTATGAGTGAATTGATAGGATTAAGATCAAAGGCTTATGCTTTTACATATATTGACAATAATAGTGAAAGGTGTAAAAAGAAGTTAAAAGGAATAAAGAAAAAAATAAGAAATGAAACAATAAACTTTTAACATTATTACAACTGTTTAATCTGAAAGAAGGAAGAGTATGGAAAAATGAATAAAATAAGAAGTTATAAACATAAATTATATACGGAAGAAATAAATAAGAAAGCATGAGGAGCTTTTGATGACAAAAGATATATTTTAGAGAATGGAATTGATAGTCTCCCTTATGGTTATAAGTATAAGTGCTGAGGGACTACTACCGTCTTTTACTGATTTATAAATGATAGAAGCAAGCAATAACCAAACCAAAGAGTGGAGATGTAATCAACCTTGGTAATTAAATGGAAAACATAAAGAATGTGAGAAATATCAAATAAGTCTTATTGAAGAAATAACCGGGGCAAAAGTAGATAAAACAAATAAGCAGATAAATTTAATTACAAATAGGTTAGAGGATGTAAAGAAAAAAAAATTATACTTGAATGGACTGAAAACTTTGATGGTTATCAATTAAACAATGGAAAAACAATTTACTATAATCTCAAAATGATATGTGGCTCAGGAGGTGGTCAAACAAGAACATTAAGAGAAGTTTATCATTATATCTCTGCTCAACAAAGATACATAAACCAAGAACTAAGTTCCAAAATAATATTTGTGAACATACTCGATGGTGATGAATGTAATAGGAAAATTAATTTATTACCTGAAGTGGAATATGATCAAATATTGATTGGCTCACTCTTTGAATGGAATGATAAGATAAAAGAAATGTTGTTTTAATCAGTGTCTCAATGGAACAGAGATCTTAATTATAAATCACAATTTAAGTCAGCCCCTTAAGTTAGTCCCAATTTAACATTTGGGGGGTTGGATGGTGGAGGAGGGGAAGGGGCAGAGATTAAACTCCTGGTTCGAGCTTTTGAGTCTTGAGGCAGAGTTTTTTTTCAATTCATTTGTATTATCCCAGTCTCCTGTTTACGGGTTTAGGGGTTAAATAAGAGTCCCCCCCCCCACCATTCATTTGCATGGGGTAAATGGGGAGAAAATCAGACTCCTGTTTCGGGCTTTTTAACCTTAAATCAGAGAGTTTTTCCCTTTTACCCCATTCATTTGAATGACTGCACTAGAAACCCCATATATCTACTACTCTCCTCCCGTCCCTCTTTGAACCTCTTGTGCCATTCAAATGCACGTGTACGTGACATCGTTTCTTCCCTGTAGACTTGCTGCAGCATCGCGAAGGATTCGGAAGGTGTTTTGCCAAACTTGGCAAGACACTTCAGATTGACTCTCTGCTCACAACTCATAGCGCGACGATTCAGACTAGATAACGTGTGAAGCACGACCTTTAAAAAAAAATCACACAATGAGCGCAATCAACCATCACCAATCACATATATTGCTGGAATGTTGTGAAAGACTGTGACCCAACCTGTTCATTCACGTTGTGGAAGTGGCTCAGTCCCGTTACTTTTTAGATGGACCTCGTATATGGGGGATGTACGATTAAAGACAAAGGAGAGGATGGATGGATGAGGAATCGCTATTGTAATGCAAACCAATCTATCACATGGAGTCACAAAGTTTCCACCTGATGTAAAAATGGAATTGTTTTCCCAAAATACTGGGAACAACTTTCATATCAATATAAAATATGTGACTTTCAGAAAATTAATCAAATGACATTTCTAAGCACAATACAACACTTTTTGGTGCAGTGACATGGAAAAGTATTCACCCCCGACCAATACTGCCACATTTAGATGAGTTACGAACTATGGAGAAACAATTTTTCCAAATGAACTTTTTTATTTATAAGTGAAGAAATCAAATAAACACTATTCTAGTGAAAGGAGGTTACATGTCAGTAATACCTGCAAAAAACTGATACAAATCAAAATTTACTGGTTGCAAAAGTATTCAGCCCAAAAGGTCAGTGCTTGGTGGAAGCACTTTTTGCAGCAATGACCATGATGATTCTTTTTGGGTAGGTCTCCACCAACTTTGTAGAGTGAGATAGTGAAATATTTACCCACTCTTCATGACAAAAATTGCTCTAGTTCTGCCAAGTTAGATGGGGATCGCCAATGGCTGCAATCCTCAAGTCTCGCCGTAAATGATCAAGTCAGAACTTTGACTGAGCCACACAATAACATTTTATTTTCTTCCAATTTAGCCACTCCAGTATGGCTCTAGCTTTGTGCTTCAGATCATTGCCCTGCTGAAATGTGAATCTCCTATCCCGTTTCAGATTAATGGCCGACTCAAACAGGTTTTCATCAAGCATCATCCTGTAATTTGCACTGTCCATTGTCCCTTCTATCCTGACAAGCTTGTCAGTACCTGCTGATGAGAAGCAGCCCGGGAACATGATGCTGGCGCCACCATGCTTGAGAGTTGGAATGGTGTTAACTACACTGGGTGATGTGCATTTTAATTGATCGGTGGCAGTGCTAAAAACCATCACAATGTTCAACCAAAAATTTCTAAGACCTGAAGAATTATGCGATGAATTTTGCTGTTCAAACAACAAGCAAAGAAAAGCCGGTCCATGCCTAATGAGAGGTAAACAAACATCCTCCTGTGTGTGGGCAGATAACTTAAGTGTGCAGTTGAACAGGGAGAAAACGGGGAGTCAACTCTCCAACACAAAATTGCTCCAAGAGATACTATAAGTTACAAAAAGTATACGTCAATGGTAGATCATGAAGGTATGTCTTTGCATGCTGAGGTATATAAAAAAGTCACATACCAAACTTGGGCTTTAATCGATCATCCTGAAGGTGGAGACTGTTTTCATCACTTAACGTGATTCCACAGAAACTATGAACGTTTTCCAACTGCACATTTTGAAATCCAAAGCAGGGTGAAGGAGAATGCATCAATGGAAACTTTTGGCAGAAACTGGAAAGTTCGCGAATAACAGTCTCCAAGTTGACGAAAAGACTTCCCAACAGAGAAGAGCCTGCAAGTTGGATAACTTGTGGCTTCAAAAAAGATTTCACAAATTTACAGAAGTCAGCATACATTGCAAATGGAAATTTCTCTTTGGCGAGAGAGAGAAGCTCGGTTTGTAAGGAATCCGACTCTATACAAGCTCGAATAACTTTCTGATTCTCAATTCCAAGCTTATTGATCACTGCTTGAGCTGTATCTTTTCTCAGGCCTTGTGATTGGAGCCATTCTAAGAAGCTGTCCATTTCATTGGTGACCTGCCAGGGATACAATGCATTTGTATTAATGTGTGTGTGTGTGTGTGTGTGTGTGTGTGTGTGTGTGTGTGTGTGTGTGTGTGTGTGTGTGTGTGTGTGTGTGTGTGTGTGTGTGTGTGTGTGTGTGTGTGTGTGTGTGTGTGTGTGTGTGTGTGTCCCACAGAACGACAAAAACATGAAACCTGGGTTCCACAAACTCTGCATGCATACAAAGAGAACGCCAAGGAACTGCATGAATAAAAATTTGGGTGTTTGGGTAAACTTAAACATCCCTTTTGAAGATAATTAAAAGCTTACCTTCATCAAAGGCTTATCCTTGATCAGCCTAACTTCGCCTCACAGAGGTCTTAGCCAGCACATTGATTCAGTCGATTCAAACATGCCTTGCCTTGGAAACACAATCTATTATCATGGAATAATTGAAGTATATAATGAAAATATTTTATCAGATTTGAGAATCGGATCTCATGGCCTGAATAATTGTCGAAACCTGGAGGGAAATCTGAAATTTTAACAAATTAGCGATTTTTATAACTAAGTGTATATATTTTTCACCAATAGGCATTTTTTTGCTTTTTTCACACCATTTTGTGTGATTTGCTTTCATGACAATAGTTGCTGCAATATATGAATTGTTGGCAGTTGCTGCAAACGAAGAGGTATGGAGATAGCACACATGGACATGATACAAATGACTCTCCGTGGGGGTGCGTGCATGCCTGCATGCTTGGTTACGTGTGTGTGGTGCACAGGTTTTGCAGGCGCGCCGTGTAAACTTGCACCCGAGCCTGTTGTGTGTGTGTGGTGTCGTGGAGGAGTTTTAAGTGGCCATCTCACAAACCATGTGCTTCTGCACGCAGGATGTGACATGCAGTGTGGGTGTGAGAAAAACCGTGCACACGTGCGAGTAAAGAGTATATTGTACGTGCATGTGCACGGTTAACATGGACCCTGAGGAGGTTGGAGGAACGCGTATTGGGTCGGGGGGGGGGGCTGCTAAGGACTAATGGCTTCGTTTGGATTTTAAAATGGTTTCCCCAGAGTGTAGTATGTACGAATCCAATTCAGAGTAAGCTGACGGGACGGGCACAAGCTCAATGTACGTGCGAGCCTGCATGCAGAAAGGCCTTTGCCAGGAAGATAGCGTGGGTTTTAATTTTTAAATGCTTCCCCCACGTTTTCAATGGAACATGGCAGTTGAAAAGAAAGCGTTGCTGTTTGGGCAAATATTTTTTGCTTTTTTATTACGTGATTTTGGGTTACACAAAAAAAAAAAAATCACATTTGCGGCTGCACAAATATTGGGCTACACATTTGCAACAATGGCCAAATTATTTTGAAAGCTTTTATGCATGCGGCTGCACCTTGAAAAGTGGAACGTACGGCCTCAAGACATACCAGGAAGTAGGGACAGTCGGTTTTAACTTTTAACCCTCAGCACCTTTGCACCGTACAAGCAATCACATTTTTCTTTGGCCTCGTGGCTGTTTTTAAAGCAATTGCCAATGACTTTCTCATGGACAAAAATATTGGCACCCTTGAATTTTTTCAAAAAACTCACAATTTTCTCGAAAAATAAGTTGAAATTGACAAAAGTATTTGATCTCCACAATTATATATTTCAATGTTAATATTACAGAATGATTGTTTTTGATTCAGAACTTAATATATCCTTTGAAATCACAAAATAAAAATAAATGGCATGAACAAAAGTATTGACACCCGAGACATAATATTTGGCAGCACAGCCTTTGGACAAAATAAATGTAGTCAAGCACTTCCTATAGCCACGAATGAGCTTCCTACACCGCTCTACTGGCAATTTGCCCCACTCTTCTTGTGCAAACTGCTCCAGTTCTCCAAGATTTGAATGGTGCCTTCTCCCAACTGCTGTTTTCAGATCTCCCCACAGGTGTTCAATGGGATTTGGATCCATGCACACATTCAAGGCACCAAGTGCTCGAGGCAGCACAGCAACCCCAAAACATCATTGAACCTCCTCCATGTTTGACTGGAGGGAAGGTGTTCTTTTCTTTGAAGGCTTCATTTTATTTTCTGTAAACATGGAGATGATGTGCTTTACCAGAAAACTCTAATTTGGTCTCATCTGTCCACAGGACATTCTCCCAGAAGGATTTTGGCTTGTTCATGTGTGTTTTGGCATACTCCAGCCGGGCTTTCTCATGTCGCTCTCTCTCAGCAGTGGGGTCCTCCTGGGTCTCCTCCCATAGAACTCCCTTTCATTGAGTTGGCGATGGATGTTTCGAGTTGAAACTGTCGTACCTTGTGTCTGAAGGTCAGCTTGAACCTGTTTGGCCGTTGATCGAGGTGCTTTCTCCACCATTTGAACAATCCTTCGCTGCAATCTTCGATCAAGTTTTCTCTTGTGGCCAGGTCCAGGGAGGTTGGCGACACTGCCATGGACCTTAACATTCCTGATAACATTGCGTACAGTGGACACAGAAACATCAAGGTCTCTGGAAATGGACTTGTGGCCTTGAGATTGTCCATGCTTGGCAACAATCTTGTGTCTGACCTCCTGAAACAATTCTCTGGTTTTCTTTCTTTTCTCCATGCACACACAGTGACACAAAGTAGCAGAATGACTCCTGTTTTCAATCCAAATTGGTTAAATGAGTGATTTTTATATTGCAGGAACCTGCAACTCACCACAGATGAGTTCATTTCCAAAGTAAAGGAGAATCACCTTATTGACATCTAATTATTTCTAATAACTTTTAAAAGGTGCCAATAATATTGTCCGTGCCATTTTAGGATTTGTGTGTGGAATAAGCTACGATTTTGTCATTTTTTCAGCTGTATTTTTGTTTTGTTCCACTGCAAACCAAAGAAATACATACGTGGAAACCAAAGTATTTTTTTATTTCAAAAATATTTTG
The DNA here is from genome assembly GCF_056783735.1 of Eptatretus burgeri. Lineage (NCBI taxonomy): Eukaryota > Metazoa > Chordata > Myxini > Myxiniformes > Myxinidae > Eptatretus > Eptatretus burgeri. Next base: position 58,025,884 of record NC_140964.1, on the reverse strand, counting down.
GAAGATGGTGCATGATGTGAAAAAACTGCAAGAGTGCCAATATTTTTGGCCATGACAGTATTTTATATGAATCGGGGTGCTTTAGAAAGCTAGTGCCCATTACCGTCATGGTGATCCGCGATCGTAATACCGATATCTGCCTGTGCTGATTACCGGTAAGGCGATCAGAGATAGTCATATGGGCCCGTGCCGATTCCCATAACGGCGATCTGCAACAGTCATACAGGCCTGTGCCAATTAGTGGTACAGCGGTCGGCGATAGTGGTACTGGAAACCCACGATAGTCATACTGGCCTGTGACGATTCCCAATCCTGATCTCCCTTGAAAACAAAATCATTTTTCATACAAGTTGAAGTTGGAAGTGAAATAACCGTTCCTATCATGGGGAAAAAGCCCGGTGAGGGATTACTTTGAAAAATTACAATGTGTCAATGATGTGTATGTGACATTTTCACAAAAGCGGGTCAGGTAACGGTAAAGAACAAACTCAAAAATCAACTTTCTTTGATATTCTCGAAATAGTGCTTGAACCCCTTATTCGGCCTAGAAAAATGTTCAAATGATGTCACAACGCAGGATCACCATAAGGCCTCTGCACTGACTGGGCAATATATGCTTGATAAAAATTATCGGATAGTCTTTACCATTACCTGACCCGCTTTTGTGAAAATGTCTCGTATGTCTTATATGAATACGTAATGGACATTGGACCATAACATATTTTTTAACACCTGTGGAAAAAAAACAAAAGAAAAACGAATTCAATAGAAAAATAATTAATTGTGATATATCGGTATATACCTGTATGAGCACACTGTTAACATCAATATTGCAAAAAAAAAATTATATATCAATACCGACAGAGCCGAATCGATAAAACAGCAGATATATATTTAAAGGGATAGTACAGCAAAGATAGATCTAAAGAGATAGCACAGCAGATATAGATTTAAAGGAATAGTGTTACAGGGGCCGGGTCTCGGTGGCGATCACGACAGCTATGTGCAGCAGTAGAGTCGTCTTTACCGAACAACCGGAATTTAGGTGGTGACCCTCGGATAAGTCCGAAAGGCACTGGTCCCTTACAGGACCTTCAATCGCCAATTTTTCAACACGCACCATGCTAAGCCAAGAAAAGAAATGACAGGGAACGAACTGGGACATTCAACAAGAGGGGAATTTATTTACAATAATCGGGGGATAAGAGGAGCACGTCAGGGCAGAGTTATCCGAATAAAGAAGGGAATCAAATGTGCAAGCAATTCCTTAAACAATTCCACTTAGAGACAGGGCCCACGGACACACACGCACACACAAATACCCCAGAAAGAGATGGACCTCGAGCTCTTTATTGCCCCTTCAGCTCAGGAGGGAAGACGAGCTGAGGGAAGAGAACGTGGCTGGCTACCTGGCCGCATTCGCGCGGCTGGACGACCGCACCTTCCCGGAGCACCATGCACCAAAGAACGGACTAGGGCAGCCAAACCCATCGGATGCGAGACGAGGTGATCTCCCGTGATGAGATTGTCGACCACTTGTTGTAATGCGCCAGACGAGACGCCTCAGATGCGTGGGAAGCAATCAGCCGCAGACCCAGACAGAAGAGCGCTTGAGCAGACGGGACGCAATCATCAATCAATTCCGTTGTTTTTGGGGCCTGGTCCGCTCCCCCGTCGCCTGCTCCCATTGGGTGGACGGCGTGTCGTGGCTTCGCCTTTGGTCCACGCATCGCCCATTGGGCGGAAAATGACGCATACCCTTATTTGGCACGAAACCAGAACGAAGCACTCCGTGCCCATATTTGGGGCCAAGCCAAAGCGAAATGCTTCGTGACCATATTTGGCGCGAAATCCACACCACCTGTGGCATGGGATTCCGACCAGGCACACGCCCGCATGCCAGCGAGCGCGCGAAGAGCGCGGACAATGCCGTGAGCAGAGGGTTGATGTTGTTGGGGTAAAAATCCTATCTATAAAATAACTTCGCAGCGCACGAACACTTAATTCACAGAAGACATCGGGGAAAGGGAGCTATCTATCCACATTTACTTAACGAAATAACTGAGCTACGGGGACCTGAATGTTGAGTGCTCATGGTTGCCAGATTCGTAACACTAGCACAGCAAAGATAGATCTAAAGAGATAGCACAGCAGAGATAGATCGAGATAGGTAACACAGCAGAGATAGCTCTAGAGAGATAGCACAGCAGAGAATGATCTAGATAGATAACATAGCAATGATAGATCAAGACAGATAGCACAGCAGAGATAGATCTAGATAGATAACATAGCAGAGATAGATCTACATAGATAGCACAGCAGAGATAGATCTCGAGAAATAGCACAGCAGAGATAGATTTAGATAGATTATATAACAGAGATAGATCTAGATAGATAGTAAAGCAGAGACAGTTCGAGATAGATTACATAACAGAGATAGATCTAGATAGATAGTACAGCAGAGACAGATCTAGATAGATTACATAACAGAGATAGATCTAGACAGATAGTACAGCAGAGACACATGTAGGTAGATTATATAACCAAGATAGATCTAGATAGATTACATAACAGAGACAGATTATATAACCGAGATAGATCTAGATAGATAGTGCAGCAGAGATAGATCTTGATAGATTACATAACAGAGATAGATCGCGATAGATTACATAACAGAGGTAGATCTAGATAGATTACATAACAGAGATAGATCTCGATAGATTATATAACAGAGATAGATCTAGATAGATTACATAACAGAGATAGATCGAGATAGATAGTACAGCAGAGACAGATCTAGATAGATTATATAACCGAGATAGATCTAGATAGATTACATAACAGAGATCGCCCCTTCCACTCTGAATTCTGGATTTCCAGAATAATTTCCTTATGGAATCCAATTTAACCAAACCTGGAATCTTGGTGGAATGTTTACCAGGAATGGTGAATTTCAGAACTGTTATGTTTTCTCTGTTATGTTTTGACTTTCGGGATCAGGAAACACCTTTCCCCATCTACATTTAGGTTGTCCATGTTAAATATCCCACGAAACAGGGAACGGTCGGTATTTGTACCTCGTTCCCTTCCTTGTTTCACCTCCTCAGTTTGGATCTCAAATTGTTCACACAAGATAATTATATAAACGGTATCTGGTAGTTTTGTAATTCAACGGAAAGATGAGGTTAACCATCGTTATCGGAAGTTTAGTGACGAGGTGATATAAAACAGGATGAGAGAAAAAACTCCTCATTAAATTAACAATTAAATATCTCCAAACACATTTAATGAGAACTCGTTTAACTTATCTTCATTACCGATCATCAGCGAACAGGAAATTATTTTATTTTTTAATGAACGTTTTACACCTCTTTCTCAGTATTAAATAACGAAGTGAGAAACCCCGAACACACCTCACCTCGTCCTCGGAAGTTTAGTCGCGATCAGGAGGACGTGCGCTCCAGGTACAGTACAAGGTTTGTACAAGAAGTTCACCCGGAAGTGTTTACTACACGTCCTTCCTCTTCAAGGGTCTGTACACATAATACGTACCTCTGCTGTGCCGCTTCACCTGATCCCCACGTTAAACGACACGTGACTGTGAATGAGAGTTGATAACAATGTCGCCTTTTTAATTTGGATTTGGATCATCTTCCATTCTGATTTATATATCTATTTAATCAGTGGCATCCGACATAGACAGGTCGAGATTTCAGAAATTCAGACACCCAAAGGTATTTTGTGTAAAAATCTACAAATGGTGTTTTTAGGTCAATTAGACCCTCCTGATTGTCGCACCTCAATGATCGTAATAATGCGGACTTATCGGCTGCATTGCTCACGAGATCCTCAGAGAGTCTGACAACACGCCACATTCCAATGCGGGGTAATTTGAATACCTTCTTTTATTGGGCATCACTGGAGTCCCCAAACATGGACCACATCAACATTGACACTGTGGGGTTACATCACTTTACCAACAACTTGTACTTAAAATCTAAACACATCTTCCCTTTTTATAATAATGCAAATTAATTGACTGACGAACTTGTGACACTTTGTGATGTCACAAATCTCAAAAAAACCAACAACCAACCGAACAATGAGGAATGACATCACATTACCATGCCACAATACGACACCACAATCATCTTATGGATTACCATCACGACATATTTTCACATTGTTCCATCACAATCCCACAAAAAGGTTAAAAAGTTTTTCTTCTATTTCATCTATTTTACTCTCTACTCCTCTCTTTCGTTATCTATTTCTCCAAGGAGAAGTGAATTCTTGCAGAAATCTTTCTATAAGGCTTTCATGGCTGTGTCTGGATGGGTTTGACGGTTGTGAAGTTGCGGATGAAACCCGAATCCTATCCAGGGGTCTCATGATGACTCCATATTTGCTCTTTACTTCTTGGTCTTCTGTTTCATTATGTTCTCACCCATGTCTCTCTGTTTGTTACTTGCAAATTGGAAGATTTTACAAGTATATTTGTTCAGTTGATTTTGTTATTCTGTCGGGTCGCCGAAATAGGTGACCCTTATTGTCAGCAATTCTGTCTGTTTGTTTGTTTGTCATCAGCATAATTGGTAGTAAACATGGGCCGAGTTTGACCAAACTCAGATGGTAGGTACATCTTATGACCTCGTGCTTTGGAAATTGTGATGGTTTCTAGGGACGCTTTGGTTCCCTAGCAACAACCGAAAAACCTTCAAAATCGGTTCCATTCAATCAAAATCAATTCCGAAAGCCATTATCCCACGTAGGCTAATGTAATTTGGCACGAATGATCTACAGGTGATGCTCTGTCAAATTTATTCCGGTTTTGTGATATATGGAATACTTTACCCGCAGCGCCCCCTACAATTAGGGTATACGCAAAAATTGCCGAAAATTGAAGGCCCCCTAGCGACCAGGTGAGTGCATCGATACGAATGAAACTTTGCAGGTTCATGGTACTCAATGAGTACTACAACTTTGCTTCAGGACATATTGACCGATTTCGCTTAGGTCAGGGGTCAAAGGTCAATTAGTGCAAAAATCGATAATATGCGTGACCTGGAAGTGCCTTCGTGCCAAATGCTACTCCTCCTAGGGTTATCGTCGGATGGTCATGAAATTTCACAGTAATCGTCTGGAATACATTGTGCACAAACGATCGAACCGGATTTTCAATTTAGATCTTTGTTCACCCACAGCACCCCCTCGAACTTTGGGGATTTCCGATTTCAAACCGCATTTTCGGTACTTTTCATTCAAATGGATACTGAGTAGTTATCAGTATATGGAACTGGATGAGATTTGATATGCATAATCTTAAGGTGATTCCCTATCTGATATATGACATCCATTTTGCTCTATATCTTATAGTTTCCATGCTCGGCAACCCATCGCCGCCTACCGGCTTGTCTATTCGCTGCTCTTAGAGCACCCTTATTCTGGATATTTCCATCTGTCTGTCTGTCTGCGAAACTTTGGTCAAGCCTAGGGGCTAAACCACTCAACCGATTCCAATGAAATTTGGTAGGTAGGACCAATATTTCTGGGAATCATGTGCTTTCGAATATGGGACCCCGGGCCCTAGCAACGGCGTAGCAATGGCCCTTTAAAATGGTAAAAAAATCGAAAAAAATCAAAAAAAAAATCGAAAAATCGAAGCTTAGAGTTCTGTGCGCAATCTATCTATAGCTCCCTTCATGCCAATTTGCAGCCCCAACAAAAAAATATTTGTAGGAGATAGGTTTTGGGCGAGTACATGTCGAACATTTCAGAAACGGTTAATTGCGAAAATCTCGTACAGAAAGAGCCTGATTTTGATGAAACTTGGGTGAAATGTGTACAATGTGGCTAGCATGTACACAAAAATGAATGGTTGCTAGGCACACCTCCGTTGCTTAGCAACAGCTAAAATAATTTATCGTACATCGTACACTTATTGTGGACTGTACAAAAAAATCAATACCTCCGAAACTGGACCTCTGAGGGACCTGTTTTTTTGTGCCCAAGGAGAATGTCTTACAGCATCATATATAAAAATAAAATCTTGCGCGAATAGATTTATGGAATTACCAGGGCTGCCATTTGTTGGAGTCTCTTTCGACACATGCCTGAAATTTCACAAGGCGGGTTTCTGGGCGCAAACTAAGAAGGCTGTGATAATCATATTTATTGTGCTAAATTGATTGATAGCATGTACATGAATATCGGCTAGTCGCGTCGGCCAGCTTTCCATCGAGAGCGAGCAGCCATGTCATCTACCGTCTTGTCTGTTTGTCTGCCTGTTTATCGCCCACAGGTCAAAATTCAAGACCGATCATCATGAAACTTTCCCGAGTTGAAGAAGTGGTCTCAACTGAGAAGCCTATTGATTTTGAGGTGAAAGGTCAAAGATAATCTTCAGGTCAAATTTCTAAAAGTCATTTTTCATCCGATCGACTTGAAATTTGTCCAAGATTTGCATATTGCATCATTGGGTTGGGAAACCAACTATTTTTGAGGTGAAAGGTCAACTGAAGGTCAAACTTCTAAAATCATCAATTTCAATCTGAAAAATAATCAATTTTCCTCCAATTGACCTGAGCTTTGATTAAGATTGTCAATGTTACTCTAAATGAAATGTACGATTTGATGTATCCATGGCAACCTTTGGAGAGGGGTTGGATTTAGCAAGTATCGTGCACTGCACGGTCATTTTTCTTTTTGTTTGTATGCAGTATATCTCAAAAAGTTACAGACAAATCCGGATTAAATTTCGTGGGCAGGTTGGGTGTGTGACAATAACGAACTGATTCTATTTTGGTGAAGATCCGGATCCGGATCCGCGACAAGAATTTTTATTGTGATTGTTCATCATTGAGAGATCGGGCCAAAAACAATATCGAGCATGATATATCAAAAAGTTGTGGATGGATTTGAACAAAACTTGGGGGGACATGTGTGTGTGTGTGTGTGACTAGAAAGAATTGGTTCGATTTTGGTGAAGATTCTAATCTGGATATGGATGCGATAACTTTTTCAGTGATTCTTCACCATTGAGATATAGGGCTAAATCAATAGAAAGCACGATATCTCAAAAGTTGTGGATGGATTCCGATGAAACTTGGTGGACAGGTTGGGTGTATGACAAGGAGGAATTGATTTCATTTTGGTGAAAATCCGAATCCAGATCCAGTTACGAGAATTATTTAATTTTAAAAAGTGATTCTTCAACATTGAAAGAGAGGGCCAAACGATATGTTGCATGATATTTCAAAAATGTATTGGGCCCGATGTGTTCTCACGGATCATGTATTGCATGGTGGTGTTGTTGTGGGCCAGAGTTCGGTGGTGATAAATGACCACTCGGTGGAGCAGTGGTGTCGTCTCCCACCGACCACCCGGAATTTAGGTCGTGACTCTCGGATGAGTCCGAAAGATCACAGGTCCCTTAGCGGACCATGGTCGCCAATATTTCGAAGGCGTGGGGTAGGATTCATTGCCTAATTTCAATATAACTAAGTACCCACGTCGGACAACTACCGGGTAAAACCACACCCTCGACCGACTTTGTCCGAACTGAGTCGCTATCACCGACTCGGATCCGGCATAACCGAGCGGAAGCTACCAAAGCCGAGCCGGACCAAATGAATAATTCACGGCACGAACTGCCTCACCAATTCTCAATACGCACCATGCAAGGCCAATGGGAGAAAGCACAGAAAACGAGCTGGTACCTTTAACAGGGGTTTATTTATAACAATAATCGGGGAGGGGAAGCACTGAAAGAGCAGAGTTATCACGAATAAAAGAAATGCAAACCATGTAAAATGAAAAACACTTAACAATTTCTACTTATACAGACTGGCACCACACACACACACACACACACACACACACACACACACACACACACACCCAAGGAAATGGTGGCCGAGGCCTGTATTTGCACCTGCCCGCCTCATGCGGTGTGCTCGAGCTTGTACGGTGGCGTGACTCGAACCCACTGCCAACAACGCAGCACCCAGCACCAGGGATCAAGAACGGTGCCACGGACGCCAGCCAGCATAGGCATTAGGCATGGACCAGATGAGAATGCCAGCAGGCAAGACAAGGCTTCCTCTCCTTCACCGTTCTGATGGGGCGAACCTTCTTGCTTTCAACGAGGCGAACCTTCTTACTCTCGACGAGGCGAACCTTGCTTGCTTTCGACGAGGCGAACCTTGCTTGCTTTCGACGAGGCGAACCTTGTTTGCTTTCGACGAGGCGAACCTTGCTTGCTTTCGACGAGGCGAACCTTGCTTGCTTTCGACGAGGCGAACCTTGCTTGCTTTCGACGAGGCGAACCTTGCTTGCTTTCGACGAGGCGAACCTTGCTTGCTTTTTCTCCACGGCTCGCCACTTCCTGTTATCCTCCCCCTCCCCCGCGGGTCGAGGGTTTGCTCTGAGGGACTCGCCTCTGGATTGGACGAGAGGTTGTCGGGTGACTCCTGGCCACCCTTCATTGGTCTGGCCAAACACTCCCTCTGGCTGGACGGGGCCGGTTCTGAGGTTGTCAGCCCCCCTGATTGGCTGGGGGGCGCGTGCGATGCTCGCCCTTCGCTCATTGGCTGGAGGAAACGCTCTATGCCCCTAATTGGAGTGGAGCTTCGATCCGAAGCGACGGAGGCTCCGCCCTCGCCCTCAGCCAAAAACACGTGGGTAACGGCGACCGGGTTGAGTACGGGTCGGTGTCGCTGTTGTTGTTGGCGATGTAAAAAAAACCTAACTAAAAAAAATAACTCACAGCGCACACACGAAATTCCCATTCGACATAGGGGATGGATTCCAACTATACACATAATTATCGAAATAACTGAACTACGGGGACTCTGGCTGTTTGTGTGCACAAGGTTTCCAAATCCGTAACAGTATGCGGTCTACCGAGTGCCCTTCTTGTTGTTTCTCTTTCATTTTCCTGTGTCGTATCCATCATTTACACCTGTTTTTGGAAGTTTGTTGCTAAATGGATTAAAGATCCCTTTTCTGGTCTTTTGTTTTCTTTCTCGTGTACAAATCTCATTCAATAGTCTGTTGAGTTTTTCACATGCTCAGCGATTCCTTCACATCTTGTTTTGTGCACTTGGTTAAGCTCCATCAAACCACCTCCTCCTTCTCATTTCAGTAAATACAACCTTGGTATGCATTGTTTTTTGTGAAATATCTTGTGAATAGTTAAAACTTTACTTGTTTTGATGTCGAAATTGTTGATCTCCAATTGTGGCCAGTTTATAATTGCACAGTCATATTGGAATACCGGCACTGCAAACTGGTTTATCGCTTTGGTTTTCTTTCTTGGAGAGAGGGATGACTTCAGAATTAGACTCATTCGGTATAGGTTCTCTTTGCTGATTATTTTATGCATTTTTTGTGTTGTACCTGGAGACCTTCATTTATTCCGAGGTATTTGTGGGATGCCCCATTTTCTTATTCCTGTATTGTTGTACATTCATCAATTGAGATATTGTCTTTTGTTTTTGTTTTTCCTTGAACAAATGTGCATTTGGTGCATTTATCAAGCTCAAATTCCATTTTGATGTCCTCGAATTACTGCTTTACTAGTTTCAGTTGATTTGAGCATTTGTTATCATTCGGTGCAATTAGTTTTAGATCAACCATGTTCAGTCGGTGTCACCTTTCTTGTTTCTTTGGTCATTTTTCTGTTGCATGTCAGGTTGTATCTGTGTTGTGAATTGATGAGGTTACTCAGAGGGTCCAGAGCCAGACAAATGAGGAGGTGGGAGGGGGGTGGGGGGGGGGAGACTGTCACCTTGTAAGATACATTGGATCTGTACTCCTGGGATTTCAATCTTTCCTTCCAAGTAAGGTAGCATCAACATTGTGTTCCAGAGCGACATTGCTTTCTCAATCATTGTGACTATTTGGGGTCAATTTTGTATTCTTGTATGCATTTTATAATCCATGCATGTGTGACACTATCAAAGGCTTTTGTGTAATCTTTCCAGGCTGTGCATAAGTTGGTTTGTTGGAGCTTGCAGTTTTCGAGGATGGTTTTGTTTCACGATAAATGGTCTACTGTTCCAGAGCATCCTCTCTTACATCCTTTCTGTTTGACCTCAAAAGCTCCTTGAGTCAGGTGGTCATAAATTGCATCGGTGATTACACCTGTTCAAAGTTTGAATGTTGCTGGCACACATGTTATTGGTCTGTATTTGTTGGGAAGATGGGGTTCTTAAGATCATGGGATTAAAATAGTGTTTATTTCTCTGAACCATTCATACATTAAGCTGTTCCCCTTGGATGAGTTTTTTGAATGCTCAAGCATAGTGAGTGTGGAGAGCATCGCGGTGCTTAAGCCAAGAAGTTTGGAATTCCATCCGTACCTGGGTATTTGAAGTTTGGTATGTTTGTGAGATGGTTCCTAATTTTCTCTTCATTAATTATCATTTGGTGCATTTCCTGCAGCTGTTGGTTTTTCTTTTCCAAGTGTCATATTCAATCTACGTCCTTGTGTTGTTCGTTTTCTCTCCTGTATAGATCCTCGTATTTATTTTCAAATTGTATTTTCGAAAGAAACCTTTATGACAGACAGAGCACTTGTGCAGGTGGTCTCCAATGTGGGTGGTACTATGGAGGTTCAATTTCTGTTTGGAAATAAAATTCTTACCGCAAATAGAGCATTTCTAAGGATGCTCTCCTGTATGGGTCCTCATATGTATTTTCAAATTACATTTTTGTGAGAAAGCTTCATCACAGACAGAGCACTTGTGTGGGTGGTTTCCAGTGTGGATGGTACTATGGCGGTTGAAGAGGTGTTGAGAAATAAAACCTTTATCACAGACAGAGCACTTGTAAGGGCGTTCTCCTGTATGGATCCTCGTATGTATTTTCAAATCGTTTTTTTTGCAGAAACCTTTATCACAAACAGAGCACTTGTGCGGGCGGTCTCCAGTGTGGATGGTACTATGAAAGTTCAACCTGGTTTTATCAATGAAACCTTTATCACAAACAGAACACTTGAAAGGGCGTTCTCCTGTATGGATTCTCATATGTATTTTCAACAAGTGTTTTCGTGAGAAACCTTTATCACAGACAGAGCATTTGTGCGGGCGATCTCCAGTGTGCGTCATACCATGGAGGTTCAAATTGCGTTGAGATTTAAAATGTCTATTACAAATGGAGCATTTGTGCGGGAGCTCTCCAGTGTGCATGATACTATGGAGGTTCAAATTGCCTTGAGATTTAAAATGACTATTACAAATGGAGCATGTGTAACGACGTTCTCCTGTGTGGATCTTCATATGTTTTTTCAATCTGCCTTTTCCTGAGAAACCTTTATTACAGGCAGAGCATCCATAAGGGTACTCTCCTGTGTGAATACTCGTATGTATTTTCAAACTGCCTTTTTGTGAGAAACCTTGACTACAGACAGAGCATTTGTAAGGACGTTCTCCTGTGTGGATCCTCATATGTATTTCCAAATAGCCTTTTTGTGAGAAACCTTGACTACAGACAGAACATTTGTAAGGACGTTCTCCTGTATGGATCCTCATATGCATTTTCAAACTGTATTTTGTCATTAAATCTTTATCACAGACAGAGCACTTGTGAGGACGTTTTTCTGTGTGGATCCTCATATGATTTTTCAAACTGCTTTTTTTTGCAAAAGCTTTCTCACAGACAGAGCAATGGTGAGGGAGCTCTCCAGTGTGGAGACTCATGTGTTTTTTTACACTGCTCAGTGAAGCAAATTCCATCCTGCAAACATTGCATTTGAATTGCATTTGACTATTGAGAATACTTTCATGTTTGATGAATGTCACATTAACTTTGGTGTTGTTTTGACCAGATGTGCACTCGTATTTCAAAGGCAGTGAGTCTTGGGCTCGTGATTGTTTCTTCAAAAAAGACTTCTTCCCTGTCAAGATGCCCCTTGACCTTATTTGTCCAATAGGATGTCGGGGTTGTTCTACAAAAACAAAGAATGACAAGTCATTTTCCCAAATTTTTTTTTGTCAAGTTCAAAATAGTATTTCTAAAATTCTATGTATTCTGAATTCAATAAAAATTGTGCATTTTATGTGTTTTTGCTCAGTAGGTACAGAACAGGCAGTGAGTGCTGCCGTTTATCAAATGAACATCGGACTCTTCCTTCACGGTTCTGAGACATTTGGATCATTGTTGCGTTGTCTGCATTTCATATTTACAGGATGTATATCACCTGCACAAAATTCAGTTTCAGTCTTTTGTAGGACATGGAGTTTAAAACAATGCCAAAGATGAATTCAGTCGAGAAAAAGAAGATTATTGACCTATCACATAATTAATACACAGGTAAAAACATTGGGTCCACCACACCTCCCACCAACACTTGCGTCAAATGAATATAAAAGCTAATTGGAAAGTTTGCTCCACAACTTGAAATGAAGATACTTTTCCAAAACCTTTCTTGAAAATCTCTGATTTGATCCATGTACCAGAACTCGGTTGCAGAACGTTGGTATTACCAAAGCAGTTTCTTGGCAAGGGTCATGCTGGGCTGTTTGCCACCCCTCTCCCAGCAGTATTTATGACAGGAATATGGAATTTGGTCATGGTCTTGGTGATAGCTTGCCTACTCTTTGTGAAGGACACTGGGATATTTGATGTCTCCCAACGAATGATGGCAGACTGGATGCCAGTTCAATGTCCAAGCAAGGGATGGCACACACATTCATGAAGCACTCTGCCTATGAAACACGGTGATGACAGTTTCTGGAAGTGAAACTTCATGTAATCTCCAAAAAAATCGAGCAAAGGAGGGATATAGCTTTGGCTCGATCTGAAAGAGGATTGAATGGGAGAATAAATGGGAGGGGCGTAGAATGGAAGATGAACAATGGCGGGGAGTCGGGATAGATGGAAGAAATGAGGGATCGAGGGAAGAGAACGATTGAAGAGAGAGGGTGTGTGTGTGTGTGTGTGTGTGTGTGTGTGTGTGTGTGTGTGTGTGTGTGTGTGTGTGCAGTCGGGTTCGGCTTTGGATTGATTGCTCATTCCTGTTAATAACCAGAGTTGGTGTCAAAGCCACCCAATGCTCGCCTGTTTACACATTTATCGTTTTTAAAAGACGAGTCTAATAATTAATATTTTTTATAAAGCATTGCAGTGAAGTCTGATCCAAATAATTTTAAAGCAATATATGTATATTGTAATCGGTAACAAGAGCACAACTGAGCACAATATACGCCCGAACAAGAAAGTATATACAGAATTGTGCTACTACATGGAAAACAGCATCCTGGTTGCCATGGCAACCACTTTAGATGACGAATGTATATCGCGACACACCGTGTCCACAGTCTGTACCTATGTACCAAATATGAAACGTGAAAGTTGAAAACTTTGGGAGTTAGAGTGCGGACAGGAACGGACGGAAAACAGAATCATGGTTGCCATGGCCACCACTTTAAATGACGAACGTATGTCGCGACACACAGTCTCCACAGTCTGTACATATGTACCAAATATGAAACGTGAAAGTTGAAAACTTTGGGAGTTAGAGTGCAGACAGGAACGGATGGAAAACAGCATCCTGGTTGCTATGGAAACCACTTTAGATGACGAACCTATGCCACGACACACCATCTCCACAGTCTTTACCTATGTACAAAATATAAAACGTGAAAGTTGAAAACTTTTGGAGTTAGAGTGTGGACAGGAACGGACGGAAAACAGAATCATGGTTGCCATGGCAATCACTTTAGATGACGAACGTATGTCGCGACACACCGTCTCCACAGTCTGTACCTAATATGAAATGTGAAAGTTGAAAACTTTGGGAGTTAGAGTGCGGACAGGAACGGACAGACAGACAGACAGAATCACATAATATGCCCCGATATGTATGTATATGTATATGTATGTATGTATGTATGTATGTATGTATGTATGTATGTATGTATGTATGTAAATATATAAATATATATATAAATATATATATATAAATAAATATATATATATAAATATATATATATATATATATATATATATATATATATATATATATATATATATATATATATATATATATATATATATATATATATATATATATATATATATATATATATATATATATATATATATATATATATCCTGGTGTTGGCGCAGTGGTTAGGGCAGCGGCTTGGGATCCAAAAGGTCCTGAGTTCAAGCCCCGTTGGGCCACTGAATTAATACACCAGGGGGTTGACTCAGCCTGTCATCCTTCCGAGGTCGGCGAAGTGAGTACCAGTGTACTGGGCCGGTGTATACCCCGGTTAAAATAGGTGTACCATATCCCTGTGTTGTAAGAGACTACCAGGGTTGCGTCAGGAAGGGCATCCGGCATAAAACATGTGCCAAATCACTATGCGGATCATACGGATGATCCGCTGTGGCGACCCCGAACGGGAGCAGCCGAAAGAAGAAGAAGAAGATATCGGGCGTATAAAAATAGTGTGGTAGATAAAAACATTAGAAAGGAAAAAAATAACTTGCACCAAAAACTTTAACATTTTCATGCTCAGGCTCACGCTCACGCTGACACTGACGCTCACGCCAGGGGAATCGCGAAAGCTCTCTGTTCTTCGAACAGACGAGTTAAAAATGAATAAACTTATCACAAACTTCGAGAACTTGAGGCACTCCATTATCGATCGGAAGGTGAAGCAGGCACTGCTACAAATGAATGACATGATTCAAAGACGAAAGAAACTTAATGGCAGAATTGAGGTTCTCCTCCAACCAAAAAAAAGGTTAAAGATTGGAAAATGGAATGCAAGAACCCCAAGAGAAGCAGGGAAAATTGTTCACAAGCTGGAAATTAGATGCAAAATTTTAATTTAGGTATAATGGGAGTAAGTGAAGTTAGATGGAAGGGCTATGACCAGATAGAATTGGGAGATGGAGTTCTTGTATTCATGTCAAACAGGGTAGCTGGTTTAAGATCTTTGAGCAGTGGTTCTCAAACTTTTTTGTCCACAACCCAATATTTGAAATGCTTCGTGACCAAAATGGTACCAGTACCTACGCTAAAAATTGCCTGAGAAAACACTTTTGACATGAAAAATACCATTCCAAACTATGGGTTTTGAGTTGTGGGGGGGGGGGGATTTCAAGTTGGGGTTGCGACCCTGGGTTTGGGAACCCCTGTCTTCAAGTCCTGAATTTGAGCTCCTGCCATAGAGTTAAATAACACCAGAGGGGTTGATGCAGCCTGTCATTCCTCCGAGGTCGGTAAAATAAGTACGAGCTTACTGGAAACGGGACACTGCATCAGCGGCACAACTACTCTCTCAGAAATGATGCATTCAGCAACCATAGGTTGTATACGGCATTATGAAGATATTCGTGCAGAGAGGATGGTGTACAGAGAGACAGAGTTGCATTCATAATAAAAAAAAAGAGGAGTTGAGAAGTCATTGAGGGAATGGCAGCCAATTAATGACATATTTTTTAAGACACAATTCTACTCAAAACATTCAAAACTGATCATCATCCAGTGTTATGCACCAACAAATTAGGGCGAATGATGAGATTAAGGACTGTTTATATCAGAAATTGGAGAGGGAGAGAGCGGTAGATGAAGTGACTCACTACGAAGTGCTGGTTACAATGGGAGACCTTAATGCAAAAGTGAGAGAAGATAACGTCGGACACAAATGCACTATGGGGAAACATGGAGTTGAAGTGAGGAAGAAATAGGGAAAGGTTTGTCGAGTTCTGTGAAACAAATGTCTTTGCATGGAGAGGAAACAATATTTCCACACATAAAACAACCTGGATATCACCAGACAAGAGGACAATCAGAATTATCATTTCATGACAAGACGGATGTGAAGAAGACCGTTGACAGCTGTAATAGTACAGCTGATAATCTCTCATATCAAAAGAATTGTGCAAATTATGACTAAAGCATGAAATTTCTAACAGTGTTAGTACATGCCATAAGCTTCATTTTCAGATCGGGAGGTAAGGCAGATTTGACCTCTGAGGACCGTGAGAGGTCAATGACCTCAAAGTATTAAAATATTGATGTTTGGCATCATTGGTTAATGGTAAACATGTTTATGATGTACAAACCATGCATTTGTGTTCCAATAAAAGTGTCTACATATTCCACACAGCGTTGGTAATTATTTACAGGTGTCTAGCTTTGACCTCTGAGGACAGTGAGAGGTCAATGACCTAAAAATATCAAAATATTGATGTTTGGCTTCATTCGTTAATGGTAAACATGTTTATGATGTAAAAACCATGCATTTGTTCTTCCAATAGCAGATGGCAAGGAAATGTATGCAACATGTGGAACTGAGATCCTGTGCTCTCCTGCCGAGTCCGACTTGACCTGCCTCGCCCCATGTTCACACGAGGAGGCAGACACTCGCCTGCTTCTACATGTGGCAGATGCTGTGCAGGAAGGTGGCCATAGGCACTGTGGATACTGCTGTTGTGGTACTGGCTGTGGCTTCATTCAACAACATCAATCCTGAGGAGCTGTGGCTAGCTCTTGGTACTGGATCCAGCTTCCGATACATAGCTGTTCACCAACTGGCTGCCGCCATGAACCCAAGACAATGTGCTACTCTCCCCATCTTTCATGCCCTCACAGGGTGCCACACTGTCTTCTTTCACTAGCAGAGGGAAGACGACTGCCTGGGAGATTTGGAAAGTGTTCCCACAGGTGACTGATGCCTTTGAAGAACTCTTACGCATGCCAAGTGATGTCAGTGAGGCCTAAGTCACATTTGCTCTACGGCGAGGATATGACCTCTGAATTGACAAACGTGCGGCGGCCTCAGAATTTCTGAGGTGGCCTCAGGGTGGCCCTACGCCGTATGGCTATATTTTACAGGCCGTAGGGTCACCGTGGAATTATAGCGCGGAGTTATTACTTTTTTCATTTCTACGTTCACCGTAGCAATTCGACAAGCCGAAACAAAAGAACTGGTAAAAAAAAAAAACCCATTCGTTACCGTCCGTCTGGCCGCACGTTCGCCTTAGAGCCCCCCTGCGGTCCCCCTGCGGTCGCCTTCCGGTCGCCTTGCGAGCACCCTGCGTCTGCCTTGAAAATTCTATGGCCGCCGCAGGAACGCCCTAAGGTCACCGTGCGACATCAAATCAAAGACCGTACGGCACCCCCACGTTTTCGGTCTCCACAATTTATAAATACCCCGCACGGCTACCCAAATAATAAAAACATATGTGACTGCTACATTGTGTGACCGTGGAAATACTGCGGCCGCCGTATAATTGCTAGTGACCGTATATTTTGGAGAACCCACGGCCACCGTGGCAAATGTGACCGAGGCCTGAGGAGTCAATGTCACTGCTGGAGCGCTTTGTTGTGGTGATGTATGACCGCACCAGTGACACCATGGAAGTGAACGATGCTGGGAAACAGCTCTTCGCACACAAGTCTAGGGCTCTAGAAAACATTCCCCCAATGCAGGCAGCACTCCAGCAGCACATCAAGCGTGCATCTCTCCAGGGCAACTGCTGGAACCAAACTCTGGTCCTGAATCCAGAGTTACCAATCCCATCTGACTGGGGCTGGACAAAGGAGGCCTCTGGGTTTTTTAGATGACGAACGTGGCAGCCTCTTTGGACGACACTGCCAGAGGCATCTAAATCTTGCCACAAACTGATCCACTGCAGCTGCGAGAAGGGATGTACCGGCCACTGCAAGTGCACCAAGGCTGCACTCAAGTGCACTGCATTATGTGCATGTTCGGGAGACTGTCAGATGCAATCAGACACCTTTATATTTATGTGTCTATATGGATAATGTGTGTGTGTGTATTACATGTACCGGTATGTACTATACATGTGTCTGAGGTAACTGACCTCACTGTACTTTAAGCTTATAGACTATGTTCAGTGCACATTGAAAATTAAGGTTGCACAGATGATCTTACAACACGATTTCATGCAAGCTGTTCTGGACACCACAATAACCTAAATGTGTATTTCAATAAATTTGTTTTCTGAGGTCACTGACCTCATTTAAAGCACTTGTTCAGTCATGGTTGCATCCTGTGATTATGTATAAAGGCTCTCCAGAAGATAAAGGGACCAACACATGGCAACATACCTTTTTAATGATTCCCAAAACAGACAATCTGCACCAGAATCGTGAAAAAATGACAATTTCAATGTAATTGAGGTCATTGACCTCTCACTCACTATCCTCAGAGGTCAAATCTGACAATGAAGCTTATGGTATGTACGAACACTGGTAAAAATTTCATGCTTTAGTCATAATTTGCACAATTTTAATGATTATCTGCTGCACTATAAGAGTTAAAAGGGCGAGAAGACATCTTTTGTGACCATCAACAACTGATTGCACATCTGGAACTGAAATTGAAGAAAGTAGGGACACGCACCCAAATGTGGAATAAACTTGATGTGGATAAGGTCAGAGATGGGGTTTTGCAGGATAAATACAACACAGAAGTACAGAACAGATTTACAGCTGAAGAACGGAATGGCATCGACTTTGAAGTGACAGATGAAGCTTGTAAATTGATTAATTATTTGACAGAGAAGCTGCAGTGAAAGAGATTGGAGTTAGGAAGACTAAAAATAAACCATGGATTTCAACCAATGCATGAAATCTCATTGAGGAGAGGAAGAACCGGAAATGGAAATTAGAAGGTTGCAAAACAGAGGATAAACAAAGCCTCCCAGCTTCCCCACCAGCCCCACGCTCTGCCGGCTTCCCCTCACGGCTTTTCACCGGAACCCTCCACCCCTCCCCCTCAAACAGCATCCTCTTTCCCCACCCCAAAACATCCCCCACACGGCTCACTCCCTTTACCCTCATGGCTCACCCCTTCCTCGCGCATTGATGGCTTCCCCCCACCCATCCCGCACACTCACAGCATCACCCCCCCCACCTTGCACACTCATGACCCCCCCCACCCCTACCTGTGTCCCCTTGCTCCTTTCCACATCCCAGCTCTCTATCAGGATCTCCTTGAACCCCTGTCCCGATATATGTGTACCTCAAATACCCGAGGTTCCAACCTGACTGATCTCTCAATCCATGCAGCTGCTGATAAACTGGACATTATATGCTCTCAAACCCCAGGAGTACCTCGGGCTGTAACTTCACCTCTGCTCAAACCTCTTGTTTGTCTGTATTATACCATCCTCCAAAGAGTGATGACTCCATTTACATTTCTTCCTCAGACAAC
Source organism: Eptatretus burgeri (assembly GCF_056783735.1). Taxonomy (NCBI): domain Eukaryota; kingdom Metazoa; phylum Chordata; class Myxini; order Myxiniformes; family Myxinidae; genus Eptatretus; species Eptatretus burgeri. The sequence goes on along the minus strand of NC_140964.1, from coordinate 58,006,679 downwards.
ATGAAAACTATTAGCCACTCATCCCAACTCCCTCTTGCGATTATGTGGATATTTCAATTGTCACCATACCAATTGGCTGGGTGTTGGTTCCTGTATTACAAGTTGGTACCACATGGCACTTCTACAAAGGACTTATGTGACTCCATGGGATTGAGTCAATCTGTACCCCAGAAATCAAAGAAGTATCACACCAAAAAACTCCCACCCACATATCTATCAATGGCAAAACCTACTCCTGGATTGGTTATAACCAAGTTCCCTGCCAATATCTCGTGCTCTTCCTCTGCTCCAATTGATTCCTCTGATCGTGCACTTGTGAAGGTCAACATCTCTCGCCATTCTCAGAGAACAGCCTCAGCACCATTTTGAACAATGAACAACATTAGTTGTTTGCTTGAACAATCACATTATAATTTTTTTCGTTGCCGGATTTGAACGAAACTTGACATTGCAAGTCAATGTGAAAAAAAAAGGAGAAAAGAAAGTCAAAGAAATTATTGTGCATAATCTTCCAAACACAATTTTATTTATTAATGAACACGGAAGTATTAGATCAAAATGGCGATGATTATTTTATGCTTAAAAATAAAGCGTTCTTTGTCTCTACTAAATGTTTGAGATTTTTAAATAAATCATTTAAAGAAAAAAAAAGATAGCTCCAGCGAACTATTCTGCTGAGGTTGTTTGCAATTATCAAATTCTCCCGAAGATGACTTGGCTGAATCGGGAATTGATTTTTTAACAATTTTTTTTGTTGCCCGATTTTAACGAAACTTGATACTGCACACCGCAGGAGAATACTGAATAATGTGGGCGAAAAATATTTGCGCTATCGTGTACCGTTTTGGCTGTATTTTGGGAACATACATACATACATATGAGCCTTTCCACAGTAATGGGTAACCATTGTGTTACATCCATAGTCCACATTAAGTGTATCCAGTTTATCTTGCAAATGAGGGGAAATAAAAGATTGACCCCTCCACTACTGGAATCCAACAGGAAGAAGATAATCTAACCCAGCACAATTAATTGATGGGGTGTTCTTCGCGTAAAGTGTAGCCTCTCGTTATTAAATGACCTCTGACCTGCCCAAAGCCTTCTGTAACAAACGTGACTTTGTACCGCAATCGCAATGCCAGATTTTTGTACAGCTTTTACGGCGATATGGACTTACCACTAATGTTATCCTTTGTTACACATTTGTCATTTAGGTTAAGTTATGTTATCACAAAAATAACAAGACTGTATTTCTAAAGGTTGTGCAGCTTGGGCATTTTGATTCTTTTATGACGAATTGACCAATAGCATAACGATTGTTACTCTGTTTTCAACCCCCCAGCATTCACATTAAATATATTTTTGGCAAATTCAGGGTGTAGGATATCATAAGTAAAGTCTTTTTACTCATATAATCTAAACCATTCTCAAGCAAAAACGTATGTGTTCATATAAAACTCTTGGTAAGTCTATGTATTTTTTAATATAACACTTTAGACAAAGATTTATTCCCATCACAGTGAATAAAATTTTATCTGCACACTTTAATTTTAGGACAATAGCGGTTTTTGTTATAAATAGTATATATCTACATTTATTTTCACCTTAAAACATGTTAGTGGTATTTTATGGATACTTTAGAAATTCTGTGATAGCTCCTGAAGATAAGACCCTTAAATGTAGCATATTACCGTGGAACAGCCCATATATACAAGATGAGAGTTTTAGTAATAAATAGATAGAAGATAGATAGATAGATGTCTTCTTCTGTCTTAACGCTGGTTTCAGAAAAGTTTATTTTGGGATGGGGTTACTAAATGTCTAATAACACACAAAAGGCTACCAACAATGCAATGCCATCACATAGTTTCTGGCTGTTGAGATGTACAACCTGCCAAAAATTATGATGAGCATTATTCCCCTTCGATGGTACCGGTGGCCAAAAATTACCGGGTCTGGCTCATGGCCTATCAGTGACGATCCGGAAGAGAGCCCTTAACGCAAAACTTTGAGAACAGAAAGCTTCACAGCTTGATCCGTGAATCGTGACCCCTTTCCAAAATGAACGTAGATACTTTGAGCCCACCCTGGTCAGACTCCATCCCACATTCTGAAACACGTATATATAAATACCAATCAACGACACGCACGCACGCACGCACACCTGATATTGGCAACAACCCAAAAGTCATGAGTTGCTTTCACTGAAAAACAACATTGAAGTTACAGAAACATTTGAGGGATATTTCACAAACATTAATCTTTATAAACAGATGTGTGTTACGGGTGGAAATAAAATTTGCATCGGTTATTCAGAAAACACGGTAATACGGCAAATGGCTCGGAACTCGGGTGGTATTTCTCAACAGCTCGCTCAGGGCAACGGGCGGGGCACCGACCGCTCGCTTGGGACAACAGAAAGGGGCACCAACCGCTCACTCGTGGCGAAGTGTGGGACACCGACCGCTCGCTCGGGGCAACGGGCGGAGCACCGACCGCCCGCTCGGGACAACAGGCGTGGCACCGACCGCTCGCTTAGGGTGAAGTGCGGAGCACCGACCGCTTGTCTGGGGAAACGGGCAGAGCACCGACCGCTCGTTCGGGGAGACGGGTGGAGCACCGACCGCTTGTTTGGGGCAATGGGCTGAGCACCGATCGCTCGTTCAGAGTGACGGGCGGCGCCCCAACCGCTCGCTCGGGGCGACGGGCGGAGTACCGACCGCTTGTTTGGGGCAACGGGCGGAGCACCGACCGCTCGTTCGGGGCGACTGGTGGAGCACCGACCGCTCGTTCGGGGCGATGGGCGGAGCACCAATCGCTCCTTCAGGGTGACGGGCGGAGCACCGATCGCTCCTTCAGGGCGACCGGCGGAGCACGAAACACGAACCACTTGCTTCGGGGGGTGGAGCACCAACCACTTGCTCTAAATGACGTGGCAGGCAAAAGCATCCACAGTGAGTGAACAATTCACTCAGAAGGACGTGGTGTGGTTCCACTATCAACTGTAAGGTGTTCGATAAGTGGCTTAAGCACTCGTGCAAGCACTCCATTCCAATGGACCTACTGCTCAGGGCGATAACCCCTGAGTGCTCATAATATGAGTGAGGAAATTCGATAACATTCTCAGGGTGAGACCAACCAACCGCTAAACAAAAAATAAAATAAAATAAACCAATGTCACCCGCAGCGTGACCCGTATCTTGCCAAAAGGTGACCACGTGTGACTTCTTTAAGGTCACACTGAGGTGAACAGAGCTGCTATCCACCAGGAGCGACTCCTTGAGGAATATCTGCCTACGAGAGATTCCGATGAGAATCGTTCTACAGAGTAAACATGAAAAATATGCTTTTGCCTCATAACGTCACCAAATGATGTCATAATGTCTCAAGCTTGACATATCTTGAAAGCACTCATCGAGGTGTTCAATTTGAGGTACTACACGATATGGTTCCTAAAACTTGAAAATTTGACCTTGGGGTCAAATATGTTTGACCTGAGGCGCTAGCCATGAAGGTCAAGGCCAATCGCCACCAAAAATTAATCAGCTGAGCGCCAGACCATGAACTATATTCCCATGAAGTTTGAAGACTATCCGATCAAAATTACTCAAAAAATAAGGGTTTCGTCGACTCCCCTGATTTACGACAAAGTGACCTTGACCTTTGACCTTGACCTTCAAAATTTTATGCACTGAAAGGGACCTCTATAGGCCTCTGATATGCGAAGTTACAAAAATTTCCAATGACAACTGTGCTCTGCAGAGTGATTTATACGTGATTACGGACCAAAAAAAAAAAAAAAAAACATATGAAGGTCAAGGCCAATCGCCACCAAAAATTAATCAGCTGAGCGCCAGACCATGAACTATATTCCCATGAAGTTTGAAGACGATCCGATTAAAATTACTCAAAAAATAAGGGTTTCGTCGACTCCCCTGATTCGCGCGAAAGTGACCTTGACCTTCAAAATTTTGTGCACTGAAAGGGACCTCTATAGGCCTCTGATATGTGAAGTTACAAAAATTTCCGATGATAACTGTGCTCTGCGGAATTTTTTATACGTGATTACAAACAAACAAATAAAAAAAAATAAAAATAAAAAAAATAAAAAAACAACATACAAGCTGACTAACATATCTTGCAAAAACTTCGTTTTGACAAGATAAAAATAAAATCGCTAAACCAACCAACCGCTAAACTGCAACCAATAAACTGCAGCAGAACAACACTGGAGACATCGCAAAGTACAATCACCATTGAAATAAACATAATCCACCATCTTACCTGCTTGTATTGCTGTGCAGGCGTCACCTGGTACATCAGTTCGTGGTCCGCGCAAATGATGAAAAAACGTTCGTCTTTCTCTTATTTTACCAGATTTGCTTGGATTCCCTATAGAGCACCTTGCGGAACATTCAAAAAAATAGACACAGACCTGGCAGACGCCATGGATAAGCAGTCCCTCTGGGAGACATGGCGGGATGTCAAGCAGTGAACGCATTAAATCATATAGCTCAATGAAGCTGGTTAATTTTGGCTCGTTCTTAAATTCTTTGTTCACTCAATATAATTCTCGAAACAGTAGAAAAAGGTAAGTTTAATACTTTGGAAATTTCACATTTTCTTGTGTATCTGAGGAAGCAACATAGCCTTGCTTGCATAAAGTATATAGGTATATCGGCTTAGTCATAAGATTCGTTATTTCTTTAAATTATCAGATTTCACAACAGATTTCGACACTTATTCAGTCCGGACGATATCCGGTCCTCAAAATCAAAATATAATTTTGATGATACTCTTTAATTAGTCCGTGAGTAGATCGTGGAAAATCATATCTTGGATTCCCTCCAGTAGTGGTGGCGGTGCAACGGGGACAGGCAGTGGTGACGTGCAACGGGGGCAGGCAGTGGTGACGTTCTACGGGGGCAGGCAGTGGTGACGTGCAACGGGGGCAGGCAGTGGTGACGTGCAACGGGGGCAGGCAGTGGTGACGTGCAACGGGGGCAGGCAGTGGTGACGTGCAGCGGGGGCAGGCAGTGGTGACGTGCAACGGGGGCAGGCAGTGGTGACGTGCAACGGGGGCAGGCAGTGGTGACGTGCAACGGGGGCAGGCAGTGGTGACGTGCAACGGGGGCAGGCAGTGGTGACGTGCAACGGGGGCAGGCAGTGGTGACGTGCAACGGGGGCAGGCAGTGGTGACGTGCAACGGGGGCAGGCAGTGGTGACGGTGCAACGGGGGCAGGCAGTGGTGACGGTGCAACGGGGGCAGGCAGTGGTGACGGTGCAACGGGGGCAGGCAGTGGTGACGGTGCAACGGGGGCAGGCAGTGGTGACGGTGCAACGGGGGCAGGCAGTGGTGACGGTGCAACGGGGGCAGGCAGTGGTGACGGTGCAACGGGGGCAGGCAGTGGTGACGGTGCAACGGGGGCAGGCAGTGGTGACGGTGCAACGGGAGCAGGCAGTGGTGACGGTGCAACGGGAGCAGGCAGTGGTGACGGTGCAACGGGAGCAGGCAGTGGTGACGGTGCAACGGGAGCAGGCAGTGGTGACGGTGCAACGGGAGCAGGCAGTGGTGACGGTGCAACGGGAGCAGGCAGTGGTGACGGTGCAACGGGAGCAGGCAGTGGTGACGGTGCAACGGGAGCAGGCAGTGGTGACGGTGCAACGGGAGCAGGCAGTGGTGACGGTGCAACGGGAGCAGGCAGTGGTGACGGTGCAACGGGAGCAGGCAGTGGTGACGGTGCAACGGGAGCAGGCAGTGGTGACGGTGCAACGGGAGCAGGCAGTGGTGACGGTGCAACGGGAGCAGGCAGTGGTGACGGTGCAACGGGAGCAGGCAGTGGTGACGGTGCAACGGGAGCAGGCAGTGGTGACGGTGCAACGGGAGCAGGCAGTGGTGACGGTGCAACGGGAGCAGGCAGTGGTGACGGTGCAACGGGAGCAGGCAGTGGTGACGGTGCAACGGGAGCAGGCAGTGGTGACGGTGCAACGGGAGCAGGCAGTGGTGACGGTGCAACGGGAGCAGGCAGTGGTGACGGTGCAACGGGAGCAGGCAGTGGTGGAGGTTCAGAGGATGCGGGCAGTATCGTTGGTGCAGAGGGTGCAGGCAGTGGTGGAGGTTCAGAGGGGGTGGGCAGTGGCGTAGGTGCAGTGGGTGCAGGCAGTGGCGGAGGTGCAGCGGGTGCGGGCAGTGACGGACTTGCAGCGGGTGCGGGCAGTTGCGGAGGTGCAGCAGGTGCGGGCAGTGGTGAAGGTGCAGTGGGCAGTGGCAGATGTGCAGCGGATGCAGGCAGTGGTGGAGCTGCAGCAATATAAATTGGGACATATGAGGTATGGGAGACAGTTTTTGTGGGTGATGAGATTATTAAATGTGTGGATTCTTCATTCTGCTGGAAGAATTGTAGACATAGAATTCTGTGTAGTTTTGAACGAGCGGGAGTTATGGACATTGAAAGAAGGGTAAACGATATTGTATCGGGTCATGGCAGGAAGAAGTTGGTTGTGGTACACCTCAGTGCGAATGATACAGGGAAAGTTTACTCATAGGTTTCTAAAAAAAGAAACAGGATATTGGGTAAGTGGCCGAAGGCAAAAGGTTGTGTGGTAATGTTTTCTGGGATTCACACAAGATTAGGAAACAACAAAGAAATTATGGGCAGAGTGAATGACGTCGACCATGGGCTGGAAGAATCGTGAAGGGAGGAAGGTTTTACATTTACGAAGCAGTGGGAATCATTTAGGGGACAAAGGAAGTGTTTCCGGAATGATGGCTATATATTAACTCGAAAAGGCGCAGCAAGGTTTGCAGTGGGAATTGAGGAAGGAATTCAGGCTTTTATAGGTCAGCAAAGGGTGGGGAGGCTATTAAGGAAGGAACGGATGAAGTAATTGTGATGAGTAAGGCCAGACAGGAAAATATAATTTCAGGAAGGGAAAAGTGAAATATATTCTATACCAATGCCAGAAGTTTGAATAATAAGATGGAAGAGTTTGAAGCCAAAGTAGATAGCGAGGATTACTATAGTTGCAGTGAGTGAGACATGGTTAAAGGAGGAGAATAACTGGAGGACAGGATAAGAAGGCTATAAGTATAAGGTGTATCAGTGTGATAGGAAGGAAAGAATAGGAGTAGCAATCTGGGTGAAGGACAGCATTGCATCAAGAGAAAGGGGTGACATTTAGGAAGGAATAAATGTTGAGGATTCTGGATGGGTCGAGATTAGAGATTGTAAAAAGAGTAAGATAATGGTAGGATGCTTTTATAAGGCTCTGGGATTGAAGGAAGAGGAGGAAGGAGGACTAGATGAAGGATTCAAAAGGGCATGTGGTCAGGGAAGAGTATTTATTTGGGGGGATTTTAATTTTTAATATTTTAGGGGATTCTTAAAAAGAAATATAATAGACATCTTCAATCACACAAACACAAGAACAATGAAAAAAGGGAAGGAAATTCTCCATTGAAAACACTGATGGGGTATTTAAAACTAAGATTGTTTCATTTTCAAGACTGGACCATCTTCAATTAAGGAAACTGTTGATATGGTTAAACAAAGTATTGAAACTAAAATTAAAACACATTAAGTGAAATGAAAACTTTTAAGTTTTATATAGGAGTAAAATTGAAAATGGTAAGACAAGACAATAAAACTACTCCCTATATGAGGACAAACCCACACTTTCTCTCATCATTTCAAGATTTTGTAAGATGTGATGTTTACGATGATCTCCAGAGACAGGAACAAGATGTTGATAACGCTGTAGTAGGTAGTGGATTTACTATCACAAAAATAATCTTTTTAGAAATACACATCTTAAAATCAGATCCTCTTCAAGCTTCTTCTTATATTGATTTACCAAAAGAGATAAAACTTAAGAAAGCGGTTGTTCAAAATAAAGATAACTGTTTTCTATGGTCTGTTCTTGCTCACTTACATCCTCCACAATGGAATCCTGAAAGGGTTAAACATTATAAGAAATATGAGAATACATTAAATGTTAAAGATTTAAAGTTCCCAATGTCATTGAGAGATATTCCTAAATTTGAGAAAATGAATAATCTATCTGTTAATGTATATGGATTAGCGGATACAAACAAAGTTAAGATATTAAAAATTTAAAACAAGTATAAAAATGATAAAACACACATTGACCTTCTCCACTTTACTTCAGAGGAAAAAAAATCACATTATGCTTTCATCAAAAATTTCTCAAGATTAACCAAACCACAAATATATAAGAGAAAATGTAAAACGTATCCTTGTAAGAGGTCTCAACTCCTTTTACACATAAGAACGATTAAATCAGCATTCGAAATACTGTAGTAATCATAAATCAACCGTAATCAATTTCCCAAAAGCAGGTTCAAACATATCATTCAAAGATTTTAACAAATCTATAAAACATCCATTTGTGATATATGCTGATTCTGAAAGTATCCTTGAAAAGATAGACACTGTTTCTCCAAATCCAAATAAATCATACACAAATACACACCAAAAATATACTCCTTGTGGTTTCTGTTATTATATCAAATCATCTGTTGGTGATGAATACAACAAGTTGGAACTTTATAGAGGGGAAGATGCCTCAGAGGAGTTTGTATGTATAAGACTAAGAGAAATAATGGTGAAAACCTATAAACCAATGACATTTGCAAAGGAAGAGGAAAAGGAATTTAGTGAGAACAGTACCTGTCATGTTTGTGATGAGGAAATTGAGGGAGAGGTCAAGGTTAGGGATCACTGTCATCTTACTGGTAAATATAGAGGTCCTGCTCATTCCCATTGTTATCTTAATTACAAGCCTCCAAATTTTATTCCTGTCTTTCTTCACAACAACGCTCATTATGACACACATCTATTTATAAATGAACTTTCAAAGACATTCAGAAATATTTTCGCCATTCCAAACAGATCAAAAATAAATCTCATTCACAAAAACAATTTATACATCCCCCATAACCCATATCAGATTTCTTGACACATACAAGTTTATGGGAGATTCATTATCTGATTTAGCATCAAATATTAAAAGCTTCCCGAGTCTTAAATCATATTTCTCAAATCAAGAAGAGATTGATCTCCTATCACAAAAGGGAATATATCCGTATGACTATATGGATTCATTTGAAAGGTTTAAAGAAACACAACTTCCTTCAAGGGAGAGTTTCTATGGTAAGTTGAATAATACTCATAATTCTGATGAAGATTACACACAAGCTAAAAAGGTTTGGGAGAACTTTAATATAAAGAATCTTGGGGAATATAATGATTTATATCTTAAAACTGATGTACTGTTATTAAGTGATGTGTTTGAAACTTTTAGAAGTCTGTCATAATAAAAATTCTTATGGATTAGACCCCGCTCACTTTTACACGGCCCCGGGTTTGACTTCGAGTGCGATGTTAAAAATGACAAAACAAAATTTGGAATTAATCAGTGATATAGATATGCTTTAATGATAGAGAAGGCGAACAGAGGAGGAATATCTCAAGTATGTTCCAAGAGATATGCTAAAGCAAATAACAAATATCTTCCTGATTATAATAAGAATGAGGACAACTCTTACCTGATGTATTATGATGCTAACAATTTGTATGGGTGTGCCATGTCTCAATCTTTACCTTGTGGGAAACTTAAATGGGTTAAAGGAAAACATTATGAAAAAGTTTTACTTGATATTGTTTTCTCTTCTCAAAAAGAATTGGATGAGGCTAAAGTTGGATATTATTTTGAGGTTGATTTAAAATACCCGAAAGAACTTCATAATAAACATAAAGACCTGCCCTATGCCTCCGATAAAGAAAGTCCAAGAAAATAATGGTTAAGTGATTACCAACATTCATTTAATATAAAGGGTAAATCTTCAGAAAAACTACTTACTAAATTAAATGATAAAGAAAGTTATGTTTTACATCAAAGGAACTTGAGACAATATTTATCTGCTGGGTTGAGAGTGAGGAAAATTCATAGGATTTTGAAATTTAAACAAGTCCATGGTTAAAGGACTATATTGATTTTAATACAAAAAAGTAGAAAAAACTCAGAAACCGATTTTGAGAAGGACTTTTATAAATTAATGAATAATGCTGTATTTGGAAAGACTATGGAAAATGTTAGGAATCGAGAAAACATAAGACTTGCTACATCTTGGAAACAGGCTTCAAAGTTAATGAACAAACCAAGTTTTGAACAGGTGGAGGGAGGTATTTTCACAGAACTTTTGTGCTATTCATTTGAAAAAAAAGAGAGTATTGAAATGGATAAACCTATTTATATTGGAACATCAATTCTTGATTTGTCAAAGTTGTTTATGTATGACTATTACTGTAATAATTTAAAATTAAAGTACAAGGATAATGTGTCTGTTATATATGGATACAGATAGTTTTATATTAGAAATAAAGACTGGAGATGTATGTGAGGATATGATTGATAATATATATATATATATATATATATATATATATATATATATATATATATATAAATATATATATATATATATATATATATATATATATATATATATATATATATATATATATATATATATATATATATATATATATATATATATATAGATATGATACAAGTAATTATAAACCTGGTGATGTGTTGTTTTCATCAAATAACGAAAAGGTTATTGGTAAGTTTAAAGATGAATTGGGTGGGAAGGTTATGAGTAAATTGATAGGATTAAGATCAAAGGCTTATGCTTTTACATATATTGACAATAATACTGAAAGGTGTAAAAATAAGTAAAAGGGAAGAAAGAAAAAAAATAAGAAATGAAACAATAAACTTTTAACATTATTACAACTGTTTAATCTGAAAGAAGGAAGAGTACAGAAAAATGAATAAAATAAGAAGTTATAAACATAAATGATAAAACAGAAGAAATAAATAAGAAAGCATTAGGAGCTTTAGATGACAAAAGATATATTTTAGAGAATGGAATTAATAGTCTCCCTTATGGTTATAAGTATAAGTGCTGAGGGACTACTACCATCTTTTACTGATTTATAAATGATAGAAGCAAGCAATAACCAAACCAAAGAGTGGAGATGTAATCAACCTTGGTACTTAAATGGAAAACATAAAGAATGTGAGAAATATCAAATAAGTCTTATTGAAGAAATAACCGGGGTGAAAGTAGATAAAACAAATAAGCGAATAAATTTAATTACAAATAAGTTAGAGGATGTAAAGAAAAAAATTTATATTTGAATGGACTGAAAACTTTGATGGTTATCAATTAAACAATGGAAAAACAATTTACTATAATCTCAAAATGATATGTGGCTCAGGAGGTGGTCAAACAAGAACATTAAGAGTTTATCATTATATCTCTGCTCAACAAAGATACATAAACCAAGAACTAAGTTCCAAAATAATATTTGTGAACATACTCGATGGTGATGAATGTAATAGGAAAATTAATTTATTACCTGAAGTGGAATATGATCAAATATTGATTGGCTCACTCTTTGAATGGAATGATAAGATAAAAGAAATGTTGTTTTAATCGGTGTCTCAATGGGACAGAGATCTTAATTATAATCACAATTTAAGTCAGGCCTTAAGTTAGTCCCAATTTAACATTGGGGGGTTGGAGAGGAGGAGGGGAAGGGGGCAGAGATTAAACTCCTGGTTCGAGCTTTTGAGTCTTGAGGCAGAGTTTTTTTTCAATTCATTTGTATTATCCCAGTCTCCTGTTTAGGGGTTTAGGGGTTAAATAAGAGAGAGTCCCCCCCCCCCCATTCAGTTGCATGGGGTAAATGGGGAGAAAATCAGACTCCTGTTTCAGGCTTTTTAACCTTAAATCAGAGAGTTTTCCCCTTTCCCCCCATTCATTTGAATGACTGCACTAGAAACCCTATATATCTACTACTCTCCTCCCGTCCCTCTTTGAACCTCTTGTGCCATTCAAATGCACGTGTATGTGACATCGTTTCTTCCCTGTAGACTTGCTGCAGCATCGCGAAGGATTCGGAAGGTGTTTTGCCAAACTTGGCAAAACACTTCAGATTGACTCTCTGCTCACGACTCATAGCGCGACGATTCAGACTAGATAACGTGTGAAGCACGACCTTTAAAAAATCACACAATGAGCGCAATCAACCATCACCAATCACATATATTGCTGGAATGTTGTGAAAGACTGTGACCCAACCTCTTCATTCACGTTGTGGAAGTGGTTCAGTCGCATTACTTTTTAGACGGACCTCGCATATGGGGGATGTACGATTAAAGACAAAGGAGAGGATGGATGGATGAGGAATAGCTATTGTAATGCAAACCAATCTATCACATGGAGTCACAAACTTTCCACCTGATGTAAAAATGGAATTGTTTTCCCAAAATACTGGGAACAACTTTCATATCAATATAAAATATGTGACTTTCAGAAAATTAATCAAATGATATTTCTAAGCACAATACAACACTTTTTGGTGCAGTGACATGGAAAAGTATTCACCCCCGACCAATACTGCCACATTTAGATGAGTTACGAACTATGGAGAAACAATTTTTCCAAATGAACTTTTATATTTATAAGTGAAGAAATCAAATAAACACTATTCGAGTTAAAGGAGGTTACATGTCAGTAATACCTGCAAAAAACTGATACAAATCAAAATTTACTGGTTGCAAAAGTATTCAGCCCAATAGGTCAGTGCTTGGTGAAAGCACTTTTTGCAGCAATGACCATGATGATTCTTTTTGGGTAGGTCTCCACCAACTTTGTAGAGTGAGATAGTGAAATATTTACCCACTCTTCATGACAAAAATTGCTCTAGTTCTGCCAAGTTAGATGGGGATCGCCAATGGCTGCAATCCTCAATTCTCGCCGTAAATGATCAAGTCAGAACTTTGACTGAGCCACACAATAACATTTTATTTTCTTCCAATTTAGCCACTCCAGTATGGCTCTAGCTTTGTGCTTCAGATCATTGCCCTGCTGAAATGTGAATCTCCTATCCCATTTCAGATTAATGGCTGACTCAAACAGGTTTTCATCAAGCATCATCCTGTACTTTGCACTGTCCATTGTCCCTTCTATCTGACAAGCTTGTCAGTACCTGCTGATGAGAAGCAGCCCCGTAACATGATGCTGGTGCCACCATGCTTGAGAGTTGGAATGGTGTCAACTACACTGAGTGATGTGCATTTTAATTGATTGGTGGCAGTGCTAAAAACCTTCACAATGTTCAACCAAAAATTTCCAACACCTGAAGAATTATGCGATGAATTTTGCTGTTCAAACAACAAGCAAAGAAAAGCCGGTCCATGCCTAATGAGAGGTAAACAAACATCCTCCTGTGTGTGGGCGGATAACTTAAGTGTGCAGTTGAACAGGGAGAAAACGGGGAGTCAACTCTCCAACACAAAATTGCTCCAAGAGATTCTATAAGTTACAAAAAGTATATGTCAATGGTAGATCATGAAGGTATGTCTTTGCATGCAGAGGTATATAAAAAAGTCACATACCAAACTTGGGCTTTAATCGATCATCCTGAAGGTGGAGACAGTTTTCATCACTTAACGTGATTCCACAGAAACTATGAACGTTTTCCAACTGCACATTTTGAAATCCAAAGCAGGGTGAAGGAGAATGCATCAATGGAAACTTTTGGCAGAAACTGGAAAGTTCGTGAATAACAGTCTCCAAGTTGACGAAAAGACTTCCCAACAGAGAAGAGCCTGCAAGTTGGATAACTTGTGGCTTCAAAAAAGATTTCACAAATTTACAGAAGTCAGCATACATTGCAAATGGAAATTTCTCTTTGGCGAGAGAGAGAAGCTCAGTTTGTAAGGAATCCGACTCTATACAAGCTCGAATTACTTTCTGATTCTCAATTCCAAGCTTATTGATCACTGCTTGAGCTGTATCTTTTCTCAGGCCTTGTGATTGGAGCCATTCTAAGAAGCTGTCCATTTCACTGGTGACCTGCCAGGGATGCAATGCATTTGTATTAATAAGTGTGTGTGTGTGTGTGTGTGTGTGTGTGTGTGTGTGTGTGTGTGTGTGTGTGTGTGTGTGTGTGTGTGTGTGTGTGTGTGTGTGTGTGTGTGTGTGTGTGTGTGTGTGTCCTCCAGAACGACAAAAAAAAACATGAAACCTGGGTTCCCCAAACTCTGCATGCATACTAAGAGAATGCCAAGGGACTGCATGAATAAAAATTGGGTGTTTGGGTAAACTTAAACATCCCTTTTGAAGATAATTAAAAGCTTACCTTCATCAAAGGCTTATCCTTGATCAGCCTAACTTCGCCTCACAGAGGTCTGAGCCACCACATTGATTCAGTCGATTCAAACATGCCTTGCCTTGGAAACACAATCTATTATCATGGAATAATTAAAGTATATAATCAAAATATTTTATCAGATTTGAGAATCGGATCTCATGGCCTGAATAAGTGTCGAAACCTGGAGGGAAATCTGAAATGGCCATCTCACAAACCATGTGCTTCTGCACGCAGGATGTGACATGCAGTGTGGGTGTGAGAAAAACCGTGCACACGTGCGAGTAAAGAGTATATTGTACGTGCATGTGCACGGTTAACATGGACCCTGAGAAGGTTGGAGGAACGCGTCTTGGGCGGGGGTGGGTGGGGGGGGGGGCTGCTAAGGACTAATGGCTTCGTTTGGATTTTAAAATGGCTTCCCCAGAGTGTAGTATGTATGAATCCAATTCAGAGTAAGCTGATGGGACAGGCACAAGTTCAATGTATGTGCAAGCATGCATGCAGAAAGGCCTTTGCCAGGAAGATAGCGTGGGTTTTAATTTTTAAATGCTTCCCCCAGGTTTTCAATGGAACATGGCAGTTGAAAAGAAAGCGTTACTGTTTGGGCAAATATTTTTTGCTTTTTTTTCATGTGATTTTGGGCTACACACAAAAAAAAAATCACATTTGCGGCTGCACAAATATTGGGCTACACATATGAAACAATGGCCAAATTATTTTAAAAGCTTTTATGCATGCGGCTGCACCTGGAACAGTGGAACGTACCAGGAAGTAGGGAGAGTAGGTTTTAACTTTTAACCCTCAGCACCTTTGCACCGTACAAGCAATCACATTTTTCTTTGGCCTCGTGGCTGTTTTTAAAGCAATTGCCAATGACTTTCTCATGGACAAAAATATTGGCACCCTTGAATTTTTTCAAAAAAACTCACAATTTTCTCGAAAAATAAGTTGAAATTGACAAAAGTATTTGATCTCCACAATTATATACAGTAGTACCTCTACTTACGAATTTAATTCGTTCTGGGAGTAGTTTCGTAACCTGAAACCTTCGTAAGTAGAGACGCCTTTTGAATGTAAATGCGCTAATCCGTTCCAAGCCCCGCAAAATTCGGTCATTTTTTTTTAATAAATCATAAAAATGCATCAGAACATGAAACAAATACATGTTAAAATTAGATTACCACACAATAAACATAAAACAAGAGGCACATAATGTAAAAAACAAAGAATAAAGGAAATAATAAAAATATTCATTTACCTTTTAACTGCTATTCTCGTTACTTTTTGGCCTCTTTGTTTACTGGTCCTTATCAGCAGTGTTTTTTGCCTCGCGTTTCATGAAGAATTGATCCAATGACGTCTGCTTTTGCCGGCTTTTAACAATCCGTCGGAAATGCGCGAGGCAGACATCGTCATAGTCGCGATAGCCCGACTTGTGAACACTTTTTCCGGGTGATTCTTTTCAACAAATTCTGAGACTTCATGGAATTTTCCTAAAATGTCTTTGATTTGGGCTGATGGAATAATGGCTGCCTCCTCCTCCTCCTCGTCCTCGTCCTCGTCCTCTTTGAACTCCTCCTGCACCGCGGTGTGTTGCATCACCTCCAATTCCTGCAGCTCCTTCGTCAAAAGCTCCTCGTTGTGCATCTGAATCAGCTCGTTGATGTCCTCGTCATCCACCTCAAGACCCATGCCCTTTCCCAGCGAAATAATTTCGCCATGGCGAAGAACAGAGTGAAGTCCAGTCCTCCTTTTAAACTTCTCGAACCACCCACGCGATGCCTTAAACTCCTGGTGTAGTCCTTGAGCCGAATTTCCCTCGCCTGTATCCTCCTTCACGAGGTCAGTGAAGATGGCGGTTGCCTTTGCGCAAATTATGGCCTCTGTCACTATGTCACCAGCGATCTCTTTCTCCTTTATCCACACGAGTAACAACCTCTCCATCTCATCGTTCACTGCCGACCTCCTCTTGGAAATGACAGAGAGGCCTTTGGTAGGAGCCGTAGCTTTTAGGGCTTCCTTTTGTTTTATTATCGTGCCGATCGTAGATATATTACGGCCATATTCTTTTGCGAGATCAATCAAACGCGTCCCCTTTTCATACCTTTCTATTATCTCTTGCTTTGTTTGTATGGCCAGAAAAACTCTCTTCTTCTTCTTTTCTCCTTGTCCACTTTTCTTCATTGCTTTCTTGGGGTCCATTGTGAATAAAAGTTACTGTAATCCACACGCGTACTGTACTGTAACACTGTCCGAGCACTTCATAGCGGGACCATAGACTGTATACAGTATAACTATATTTACAGAGCGGGACGGGGACACGAAGAGCATGCTGGGATACACGCATACGCAAAGGGTTGCCAGGCAGATTTTAGGCGATAGCCAATGGCAGAGCAGCTACAAGTTTGTTTACGTTCGGGAAACTCTGGGAGCAGCGAAAAGCAGCGCGTACTGTACTGTATTTTTGACTTCGTATCCTGAAACGCCTTCGTAACTAGAGGCAATATTTTCCCGTTCAGGCGCTTCGTAACCTGAAACATTGGTATGTGGAGACATTCGTAAGTAGAGGTACCACTGTATTTCAATGTTAATATTACAGAATGATTGTTTTTGATTCAGAACTTAATATATCCTTTGAAATCAGAAAATAAAAATAAATGGCATGAACAAAATTCTTGACACCCGAGATATAATATTTGGCAGCACAGCCTTTGGACAAAATAACTGTAGTCAAGCACTTCCTATAGCCACGAATGAGCTTCCTACACCGCTCGACTGGCAATTTGCCCCACTCTTCTTGTGCAAACTGCTCCAGTTCTCCAAAATTTGAATGGTGCCTTCTCCCAACTGCTGTTTTCAGATCTCTCCACAGGTGTTCAATGGGATTTGGATCCATGCACACATTCAAGGCACCAAGTGCTAGAGGCAGCACAGCAACCCCAAAACATCATTGAACCTCCTCCATGTTTGACTGGAGGGAAGGTGTTTTTTCTTTGAAGGCTTCATTTTATTTTCTGTAAACATGGAGATGATGTGCTTTACCAAAAAGCTATAATTTGGTCTCATCTGTCCACAGGACATTCTCCCAGAAGGATTTTGGCTTGTTCATGTGGGTTTTGGCATACTCCAGCCGGGCTTTCTCATGTCGCTCTCTCTCAGCAGTGGGGTCCTCCTGGGTCTCCTACCATAGAACTCCCTTTCATTGAGTTGGCGATGGATGTTTCGAGTTGAAACTGTCGTACCTTGTGTCTGAAGGTCAGCTTGAACCTGTTTGGCCATTGATCGAGGTGCTTTCTCCACCAGTTGAACAATCCTTCGCTGCAATCTTCGATCAAGTTTTCTCTTGTGGCCAGGTCCAGGGAGGTTGGCGACACTGCCATGGGCCTTAACATTCCTGATAACATTGCGTACAGTGGACACAGGAACATCAAGGTCTCTGGAAATGGACTTGTGGCCTTGAGATTATCCATGCTTGGCAACAATCTTGTGTCTGACCTCCTGAAACAATTCTCTGGTTTTCTTTCTTTTCTCCATGCACACACAGTGACACAAAGCAGCAGAATGACTCCTGTTTTCAATCCAAATTGGTTAAATGAGTGATTTTTATATTGCAGGAACCTGCAACTCACCACAGATGAGTTCATTTCCAAAGTAAAGGAGAATCACCTAATTGAAATCTAATTATTTCTAATAACTTTTAAAAGGTGCCAATAATATTGTCCGTGCCATTTTAGGATTTGTGTGTGGAATAAGCTAAGATTTTATCATTTTTTCAGCTGTATTTTTGTTTTGTTCCACTGCAAACCAAAGAAATACATACGTGGAAACCAAAATATTTTTTTTATTTCAAAAATATTTTGGAAGATGGTGCATGATGTGAAAAAACTGCAAGAGTGCCAATATTTTTGGCCATGACAGTATTTTATATGAATCGGGGTGCTTTAGAAAGCTAATGCCCATTACCGATATGGTGATCCGTGATCGTGATACCGATATCTGCCTGTGCTGATTTCTGGTAAGGCGATCAGAGATAGTCATATGGGCCCATGCCGATTCCCATAACAGCGATCTGCAACAGTCATCCAGGCCTGTGCCAATTAGTGGTACTGGAAACCCACGATAGTCATACGAGCCTGTGATGATTCCCAATCCTGATCTCGCTTGAAAACAAAATCATTTTTCATACAAGTTGAAGTTGGAAGTGAAATAACCATTCCTATCATGGGGAAAAAGCCCGGTGAGGGATTACTTTGAAAAATTACAATGTGTCAATGATGTGTATGTGACATTTTCACAAAAGCGGGTCAGGTAACGGTAAAGAACAAACTCAAAAATCAACTTTCTTTGATATTCTCGAAATAGTGCTTGAACCCCTTATAACATCTAGAAAAATGTTCAAATGATGTCACAACGCAGGATCACCATAAGGCCTCTGCACTGACTGGGCAATATATGCTTGATAAAAATTATCAGATAGTCTTTACCGTTACCTGACCCGCTTTTGTGAAAATGTCTCGTATGTCTTATATGAACACGTAATGGACATTGGACCATAACATATTTTTTAACACTTGCGGAAAAAACCAAAAGAAAAACGAATTCAATAGAAAATCATTAATTGTGATATATCGGTATATACCTGTATGAGCACTCTGTTTACATCAATATTGCAAAAAAAAAATTATATATCAATACCGACAGAGCCGAATCGATAAAACAGCAGATATATATTTAAAGGGATAGCACAGCAAAGATAGATCTAAAGAGATAGCACAGCAGATATAGATTTAAAGGGATAGTGTTACAGGGGCCGGGTCTCGGTGGCGATCACGACAGCTATGTGCAGCAGTAGAGTCGTCTTTACCGAACAACCGGAATTTAGGTCGTGACCCTCGGATAAGTCCGAAAGGCACTGGTCCCTTTCAGGACGTTCAATCGCCAATTTTTCAACACGCACTGTGCTAAGCCAATAAAAGAAATGATAAGGAACGAACTGGGACATTCAACAAGAGGGGAAGTTATTTACAATAATCGGGGGACGAGGGGAACACGTCAGGGCAGAGTTATCTGAATAAAGAAGGGAATCAAATGTACAAGCAATTCCTTAAACAATTCCACTTAGAGACAGGGCCCACGGACACACACGCACACACATATACCCCAGAAAGAGATGGACTTCGAGCTCTTTATTGCCCCTTCAGCTCAGGAGGGAAGACGAGCTGAGGGAAGAGAACGTGGCTGGCTACCTGGCCGCATTCGCGCGGCTGGACGACGGCACCTTCCCGGAGCACCATGCACCAAAGAACGGACCAGGGCAGCCAAACTCATCGGAGGCGAGACGAGGTGATCTCCCGTGATGAGATTGTCGACCACTTGTTGTAATGCGCCAGACGAGACGCCTCAGATGCGCGGGAAGCAATCAGCCGCAGACCCAGACAGAAGAGCGCTCGAGCAGACGGGACGCAATCATCAATCAATTCCGTTGTTTTGGGGGCCTGGTCCGCTCCCCCGTCGCCTGCTCCCATTGGGTGGACGGCGTGTCGTGGCTTCGCCTTTGGTCCGCGAATCGCCCATTGGGCGGAAAATGACGCATACCCTTATTTGGCACGAAACCAGAACGAAGCACTCCGTGCCCATATTTGGGGCCAAGCCAAAGCGAAATGCTTCGTGACCATATTTGGTGCGAAATCCACACCACCTGTGGCATGGGATTCCGACCAGGCATACGCCCGCATGCCAGCGAGCGGGCGAAGAGCGCGGACAATGTCGTGAGCAGAGGGTTGATGTTGTTGGGGTAAAAATTCTATCTATAAAATAACTTCGCAGCACACGTACACTTAATTCACATTAGACATCGGGAAAAGGGAGCTATCTATCCACATTTACTTAACGAAATAACTGAGCTACGGGGACCTGAATGTTGAGTGCTCATGGTTGCCAGATTCGTAACACTAGCACAGCAAAGATAGATCTAAAGAGATAGCACAGCAGAGATAGATCGAGATAGGTAACATAGCAGAGATAGCTCTAGAGAGATAGCACAGCAGAGACAGATCTCGAGAGATAGCACAGCAGAGATAGATCTAGATAGATAGTAAAGCAGAGACAGATCGAGATAGATTACATAACAGAGATAGATCAAGATAGATAGTACAGCAGAGACAGATCTAGATAGATTACATAACAGAGATAGATCAAGATAGATAGTACAGCAGAGACAGATCTAGATAGATTACATAACAGAGATAGATCTAGACAGAGAGTACAGCAGAGACAGATGTAGATAGATTATATAACCGAGATAGATCTAGATGGACAGTACAACAAAGATAGATCTAGAATCTAGATAGATTACATAACAGAGACAGATCTAGATAGATTATATAACCGAGATAGATCTAGATAGATTACATAACAGAGATAGATCTCGATAGATTATATAACAGAGATAGATCTAGATAGATTATATAACAGAGATAGATCTAGATAGATTATATAACAGAGATAGATCTAGATAGATAGTACAGCAGAGACAGATGTAGATAGATTATATAACCAAGATAGATAGTACAGCAGAGATAGATCTAGATAGATTACATAACAGAGATAGATCTAGATAGATTACATAACAGAGATAGATCTCGATAGATTACATAACAGAGATAGATCTCGATAGATTATATAGCAGAGATAGATCGAGATAGATAGTACAGCAGATAGAGATCGAGATAGATTATATAACCGAGATAGATCTAGATAGATAGTTCAGCAGAGATAGATCTAGATAGATAACATAACAGAGATCGCCCCTTCCCCTCTGAATTCTGGATTTCCAGAATAATTTCCTTGTGTAATCCAATTTAACCAAACCTGGAATCTTGGTGGAATGTTTACCAGGAATGGTGAATTTCAGAACACACAGTTTTTGTTTTGACTTTCGGGATCAGGAAACACCTTTCCCCATCTACATTTAGGTTGTGGATGTTAAATATCCCACGAAACAGGGAACAGTCGGTATTTGTACCTCGTTTCCTTCCTTGTTTCACCTCCTCAGTTTGGATCTCAAATTGTTCACACAAGATAATTATATAAACGGTATCTGGTAGTTTTGTAATTCAACGGAAGGATGAGGTTAACCATCGTTATCGGAAGTTTAGTGACGAGGTGATATAAAACAGGATGAGAGAAAACTCCTCATTAAATTAACAATTAAATATCTCCAAACACATTTAATGAGAACTCGTTTAACTTATTCATTACCGATCATCAGCGAACAGGAAATTATTTTATCTTTTTAAGAACGTTTTACACCTCTTTCTCAGTATTAAATAACGAAGTGAGAAACCCCGAACACACCTCTTCCTCGGAAGTTTAGTCGCGATCAGGAGGACGTGCGCTCCAGGTACAGTACAAGGTTTGTACAAGAAGTTCACCCGGAAGTGTTTACTACCTTTACACGTCCATCCTTTTCAAGGATATGTACTCATAATACGTACCTCTGTTGTGCCGCTTCGCCTGATCCCCACGTTAAACGACACGTGACTGTGAATGAGAGTTGATAACAATGTCGCCTTTTTAATTTGGATTTGGATCATCTTCCATTCTGATTTATATATCTATTTAATCGGTGGCATCCGACATAGACAGGTCGAGATTTCAGAAATTCAGACAACCAGAGGTATTTTGTGTACAAATCTACAAATGGTGTTTTTAGGTCAATTCGACCCTCCTGATTGTCGCACCTCGATTATCGTAATAATGCGGACTTATCGGCTGCATTGCTCACGAGATCCTCAGAGAGTCTGACAACACGCCACATTCCAATGCGGGGTAATTTGAATACCTTCTTTTATTGGGCATCACTGGAGTCCCCAAACATGGACCACATCAACATTGACACTGTGGGGTTACATCACTTTACCAACAACTTGTACTTAAAATCTAAACACATCTTCCCTTTTTATAATAATAATTTATTATAAAATTATTATAAGGAAGATGGTACTTCCTTTTTATAATAATATAATAATGCAAATTAATTGACTGACGAACTTGTGACACTTTGTGATGTCACAAATCTCAAAAAAATCAACAACCAACCGAACAATGAGGAATGACATCACATTACCATGCCACAATACGACACCACAATCATCTTATGGATTACCATCACGACATATTTTCACATTGTTCCATCACAATCCCACAACAAAGGTAAAAAGTTTTTCTTCTATTTCATGTTTTACTCTCGACTCCTCTCTTTCGTTATCTCTCTCTCCAAGGAGAAGTGAATTCTTGCAGAAATCTTTCTATAAGGCTTTCATGGCTGTGTCTGGATGGGTTTGACGGTTGTGAAGTTGCGGATGAAACCCGAATCCTATCCAGGGGTCTCATGATGACTCCATATTTGCTCTTTACTTCTTGGTCTTCTGTTTCATTATGTTCTCACCCATGTCTCTCTGTTTGTTACTTGCAAATTGGAAGATTTTTCAAGTATATTTGTTCAGTTGATGTTGTTATTCTGTTGGGTCGCCGAAATAGGTGACCCTTATTGTCAGTAATTCTGTCTGTATTTTTGGATGTTTGTTACTGAAGAAATCTAAAGATTTCGTAAGTATATTGATGCCTTCCGTTTCTATTTGTTTGTTTGTTTGTTTGTAGGCACGATAACTCGAGAACGGAAGAAGCTACCAATGTCAAATTACACCACGTGATTCAGGAGGGTGATGGCCAGTGCTGATTAGATTTTGGTCAAAATCGGTCAAAGGTCAAGGTCACAGTGAGGTCAAACATAATTCCGTAAATTCATGTGGAGAAATGAAGTATTTTTGCTTCGCTCGACGTTACGAGTTTGTTTTAACTTCGATTCTAATTTTGTCTTCGGTTTTTGCAATCGCTTAGGACGCTTAAAACTCGGTTGTCGAAATTCTGGTAAAAATCGGATGTTTTGGAGACGTTTTAAGATTGTATAAAAAATATTTCACTCGCCACATCACAGCTCGTCACGTGGTGCAGCGCGCTCCAGCAAACGCGTCATTGAGTTACATTAAGGTATAATTGCGTGGAGAAATGGAGATTTTTGCTTCGGTCGACGTTAGGATTTTTGATGGTTTGATACAGAATAATCCGAGAAACTTCTGGTTTGCGTCGCTACCTTCTCTCGAGACAGCTTTTATTAGACAAGGTCAGAGGTCAAGTTGACGAATTCGTAAGTACCAGTCTATGACTGCTTGTTTAGATGTTTGTTCGTTTGTCATCAGCATAATTGGTAGTAAAGGTGGGTCGAGTTTGACCAAACTCGGATGGTAGGTACATCTTATGACCTCGTGCTTCGGAAATTGTGATGGTTGCTAGAGACGCTTTGGTTCCCACAGCGCCCCCTACAATTAGGGTATGCGCAAAAATTGCCGAAAATTGAAGACCCCCCAGCGACCAGATGAGTGCATCGATACGAATGAAACTTTGCAGGTTCATGGTACTCAATGAGTACTACAACCTTGCCTCAGGACATATTGACCGATTTCGCTTTGGTCAGGAGTCAAAGGTCAATTAGTGCAAAAATCGATAATATGCGAGACCTGGAAGTGCCTTCGTGCCAAATGCTACTCCTCCTAGGGTTATCGTCGGATGGTCATGAAAATTCACACTAATCGTCTGGAATACATTGTGCACAAACGATCGAGCCGGATTTTCAATTTAGATCTTTGTTCACGCACAGCACCCCCTTGAACTTTGGGGATTTCTGATTTCAAACCGCATTTTCGGTACTTTTCATTCAAATGGATACCGAGTAGTTATCAGTAGATGGAACTGGATGAGATTTTATATACATAATCTTAAGGTGATTCCCTATCTGCTATATGACATCCATTTTGCTCTATATCATAGTTTCCATGCTCGGCGACCCATCGCCTCCTACCGGCTTGTCTATTGGCTGCTCTTAGAGCACCCTTATTCTGGACATTTCCATCTGTCTGTCTGTCTGCGAACCTTTGGTCAAGCCTAGGGGTAAAACCACTCAACCGATTCCAATGAAATTTTGTAGGTAGGACCAATATTTCTGGGAATCATGTGCTTTCGAATATGGGACCCTAGCAACGGCATCGCAACGGCCCTTTAAAATGGTCAAAAAATCGAAAAAAATCAAAAAAAAAATCGATAAAATCGAAGCTTAGAGTTCTGTGCGCAATCTATCTTGCTCCCTTCATGCCAATTTGCAGTCCTAACAAAAATATTTGTAGGAGGAGATAGGTTTTGGGTGAGTACATGTCGAACATTTCAGAAACGGTTAATTGCGAATATCTCTAAGAGAAAGAGTCTGATTTTGATGAAACTTGGGTGAAATGTGATGTGGCTCGCATGTGCACAAAAATGAATGGTTGCTATGCACACCTCCGTTGCTTAGCAACAGCTAAAATACTTTATCGTACATCGTACACTTATTGTGGACTGTACAAACAAATCAATACCTCCGAAACTGGACCTCTGAGGGACCTGTTTTTTTGTGCCCAAGGAGAATGTCTTACAGCATCATATATAAAAATAAAATCTTTAGCGAATAGGTAAATGGAATTACCAGGGCTGCCATTTGTTAGAGTCTCTTTGGACACATGCCTGAAATTTCACAAGGCGGGTTTCTGGGCGAAAACTAAGAGGGCTGTGATAATCATATTTATTGTGTTAAATTGATTGATAGCATGTACATGAATATCGGCGAGTCGCGTCGGCCAGCTTTCCATCTACAGCGAGCAGCCATGTCGCCTACTGGCTTGTCTGTTTGTCTGCCTGTTTATCGCCCACAGGTCAAAATTCAAGACCGATCATCATGAAACTTTCCCGAGTTGAAGAAGTGGTCTCAACTGAGAAGCCTATTGATTTTGAGGTGAAAGGTCAAAGATAATCTTCAGGTCAAATTTCTAAAAGTCATTTTTCATCCGATCGACTTGAAATTTGTCCAAGATTAGCATATTGCGTCACTGGGTTGGGAAACCAACTATTTTTGAGGTGAAAGGTCAACTCAAGGGCAAACTTCTAAAATCCATTTTGAACTGAAAAATCATCAATTTACATCCTTTTAACTTGAATGTTGAACAGGATTTGCATAGTCCGTCACTGAATTGGGAAAGCAACTATTTGTGAGGTCAAAAGGTCAAACTTCTAAAATCATCAAATTTCATCGAGAAAAACGTCAATTTTAATTTGATTAACCTGAAAATTAAGCAGCAATTGCATAGTGCATCACTAAATTTGGAAACCAACTACTTTTGAGGTCAAAAGGTCAAATGTCAACTGAAGGTCAAGCTTCTAAAATAATCAATTTCAATCTGAAAAATAATCAATTTTCCTCCAATTGACCTGAGCTTTGATTAAGATTGTCAATGTTACTCTAAATGAAATGTACGATTTGATGTATCCATGGCAACCTTTGGAGAGGGGTTGTATTTAGCAAGTATCGTGCACTGCATGGTCATTTTTCTTTTTGTTTGTGTGCAGTATATCTCAAAAAGTTACAGACAAATCCGGATTAAATTTCGTGGGCAGGTTGGGTGTGTGACAATAACGAACTGCTTCGATTTTGGTGAAGATCCGGATCCGGATCCGGATCCGCGACAAGAATTTTTGTTGTGATTGTTCATTATTGAGAGATAGGGCCAAAAACAATATCGAGCATGATATATCAAAAGGTTGTGGATGGATTTGAACAAAACTTGGGGGGACATGTGTGTGTGTGTGTGACTAGAAAGAATTGGTTCGATTTTGGTGAAGATTCTAATCTGGATATGGATGCGATAACTTTTTCAGTGATTCTTCACCATTGAGAGATAGGGCTAAATCAATAGAAAGCACGATATCTCAAAAGTTGTGGACGGATTCCGATGAAACTTGGTGGACAGGTTGGGTGTATGACAAGGAGGAATTGATTTCATTTTGGTGAAAATCCGAATCCAGATCCAGTTACGAGAATTATTTAATTTTAAAAGTGATTCTTCAACATTGAAAGAGAGGGCCAAACGATATGTTGCATGATATTTCAAAAATGTATTGGGCCCGATGCGTTCTCACGGATCATGTATTGCATGGTGGTGTTGTTGTGGGCCAGAGTTCGGTGGTGATAAATGACCACTCGGTGGAGCAGTGGAGTCGTCTCCCACCGAACACCCGGAATTTAGGTCGTGACTCTCGGATAAGTCCGAAAGGTCACGGGTCCCTTAGCGGACCATGGTCGCCAATATTTCGACGGCGTGGGGTAGGATTCATTGCCTAATTTCAATATAACTGAGTACCCATGTCGGACAATTACCAGGGAAAACCACATCCTCGACCGACTTTGGCCGAACCGAGTCGCTAACACCGACTCGGATCCGGCATAACCGAGCGGAAGCTACCAAAGCGAGCCGGACCAAATGAACAATTTACGGCACGAACTGCCTCACTAATTCTCAATATGCACCATGCAAGGCCAATGGGAGAAAGCACAGAAAACGAGCTGGTACCTTTAACAGGGGTTTATTTATAACAATAATCGGGGAGGGGAAGCACTGAAAGAGCAGAGTTATCGCGAATAAAAGAAATGCAAACCATGTAAAATGAAAAACACTTAACAATTTCTACTTATACAGACTGGCACCACACACACACACACACACACACACACACACACACACACACACACACACACACACACACACACACACACACACACACACACACACACACACACAAAGAAATGGTGGCCGCGGCCTGTATTTGCACCTGCCCGCCTCGTGCGGTGTGCTCGAGCTTGTACGGTGGCGGGACTCGAACCCACTGCCAACAACGCAGCACCAAGCACCAGGGACCAAGAACGGCGCCACGGACGCCAGCCAGCATAGGCATGGACCAGATGAGAACGCCAGCAGGTAAGACGAGGCTTCCTCTCCTTCACCTTTACGATGGGGCGAACCTTCTTGCTTTCAACGAGGCGAACCTTGTTTGTTTTTGACGAGGCGAACCTTGCTTGCTTTCGACGAGGCGAACCTTGCTTGCTTTCGACGAGGCGAACCTCGCTTGCTTTTTCTCCATGGCTCGCCGCTTCCTGTTCTCCTCCCCCTACCCTGCGGGTCGAGGGCTCCGCTCTGAGGGACTCGCCTCTGGATTGGACGAGGGGTTGTCAGGCGACTCCTGGCCACCCTTCATTGGTCGGGCCAAACACTTCCTCTGGCTGGACGGGGCCGCCCCTGAGGTGGTCAGCCCCCCTGATTGGCTGGGGCGCGCGTGCTATGCTCGCCCTTCACTAAAAAAAAACCTAACCAAAAAAAAAATAACTCACATTGCACACACGAAATTCCCATTCGACATAGGGGATGGATTCCAACTATACACATAATTATCGAAATAACTGAACTACGGGGACTCTGGCTGTTTGTGTGCACAAGGTTTCCAAATCCGTAACAGTATGTGGTCTACCGAGTGCCCTTCTAGTTGTTTCTCTTTCATTTTCCTGTGTCGTATCCATCATTTGCACCTGTTTTTGGAAGTTTGTTGCTAAATGGATTAAAGATCCCTTTTCTGGTCTGTTGTTTTCTTGCTCGTGTACAAATCTCATTCAAAAGTCTGTTGAGTTTTTCACATGCTCAGCGATTCCTTCACATCTTGTTTTGTGCACTTGGTTAAGCTCCATCAAACCACCTCCTCCTTCTCATGTCAGTAAATACAACATTGGTATACATTGATTTTTTGTGAAATATCTTGTGAATAGTTTAAACTTTCCTTGTTTTGGTGTCTACATTTTTGGTCTCCAATTGTGGCCAGTTTATAATTGCACAGTCATATTGGAATACCGGCACTGCAAATTGGTTATAGCTTTGGTTTTGTTTCTTGGAGAGAGGAATAGAATGACTTCAGAATTAGTCTCATTCGGTATAGGTTCTCTTTGCTGATTATTTTATGCATTTTTTGTGTTGTACCTCGAGACCTTCATTTATTCCGAGGTATTTGTGGGATGCCCCATTTTCTAGTTCCTGTATTGTTGTACATTCATCAATTGAGGTATTGTCTTTTGTTTTTGTTTTTCCTTGAACAAATGTGCATTTGGTGCATTTATCAAGCTCAAATTCCATTTTGATGTCCTCCGATTACTGCTTTACTAGTTTTAGTTGATTTGAGAATTTCTTATCATTCGGTGCGATTAATTTTCGATAAACCATGTTCAGTCGATGTGTCACCTTTCTTGTTTATTTGGTCATTTTTCTGTTGCATGTCAGGTTGTATCTGTGTTGTGAATTGATGAGGTTACTCAGAGGGTCCAGAGCCAAGCAAAGGAGGAGGGGGGAAAGACCGTCACCTTGTAAGATACATCGGATCTGTACTCCTGGGATTTCAATCTTTCCTTCTAAGTAAGGTAGCATCAACATTGTGTTCCAGAGCGACATTGCTTTCTCAATCATTGTGACTATTTGGGGTCAATTTTGTATTATTGTATGCATTTTATAATCCATGCATGTGCGACACTATCAAAGGCTTTTGTGTAATCTTTCCAGGCTGTGCATAAGTTGGTTTGTTGGAGCTTGCCGTTTTCGAGGATGGTTTTGTTTCACAATAAATGGTCTACTGTTCCAGAGCATCCTCTCTTACATCCTTTCTGTTTGACCTCAAAAGGTCCTTGAGTGAGGTGGTCATAAATTGCATCAGTGATTACACCTGTTCAAAGTTTGAATGTTGCTGGCAGACATGTTATTGGTCTGTATTTGTTGGGAAGATGGGGTTCTTCAGATCATGGGATTAAAATAGTTTTATTTCTCTGAACCATTCATACATTAAGCTGTTCCCCTTGGATGAGTTTTTTGAATGCTCAAGGATAGTGAGTGTGGAGAACATGGCGGTGCTTAAGCCAAGAAGCTTGGAATTCCATCCGTACCTGGGTATTTGAAGTTTGGTATGTTTGTGAGATGTTTCCTAATTTTATCTTCATTAATATTATCATTAGGTGCGTTTCCTGCAGCTGTTGGTTTTCCTTTTCCAAATGTCATATCCAATCTACGTCCTTGTGTTGTTCGTTTTCTCTCCTGTATGGATCCTCGTATGTATTTTCAAATTGTATTTTCTAAAGAAACCTTTATGACAGACAGAGCACTTGTGCAGGTGGTCTCCATTGTGGGTGGTACTATGGAGGTTCAATTTCTGTTTGGAAATAAAATTCTTATCACAAATAGAGCATTTCTAAGGATGCTCTCCTGTATGGATCCTCATATGTATTTTCAAATTACATTTTTGTGAGAAACCTTCATCACAGACAGAGCACTTGTGTGGGTGGTTTCCAGTGTGGATGGTACGATGGCGGTTGAAGATGTGTTTCGAAATAAAACCTTTATCACAGACAGAGCACTTGTAAGGGCGTTCTCCTGTATGGATTCTCATATGTATTTTCAAACTGCCTTTTACAGTAAAATCTAAATCACAGACAGAACACTTGTAAGGGCGTTCTCCTGTATGGATCCTCGTATGTATTTTCAAATCGTTTTTTTTACAGAAACCTTTATCACAAACAGAGCACTTGTGTGGGCGGTCTCCAGTGTGGATGGTACTATGGAGGTTCAAGCTGGTTTTATCAATGAAACCTTTATCACAAACAGAGCACTTGAAAGGGCGTTCTCCTGTATGGATTCTCATCTGTGTTTTCACGTAATTTTTACGTGAGAAACCTTTATCACACAGAGAGCACTTGTGCAGGTGTACTCCAGTGTGGAACCCCATATGTGTTTTCAAAATGTCTTTACGTGAGAAACCTTTATCACAAACAGAGCACTTGTGTGGGTGCTCTCCAGTGTGGATGGTACTATGGATGTTCAATGTCTGTTTGGAAATAAAATCCATATCACAAATAGAGCATTTGTAAGGATGCTCCCCTGTATGAATCCTCATATGTGTCTTCAAATGGCTTTTCTTGGAGATAACTTTTTCATAAACAGAGCACTTGTTCGGGTGCTCTCCTGTATGGATCATCATATGAATTTTCAAAATGCTTTTTCGTGAGAAATCTTTATTACAGGTGGAGCATTTGTAAGGGCACTCTCCTGTGTGGCTCCTCATATGCATTTTTAAGCTCCCTTTTTGAGAGAAAGCTTTATCACAGGCAGAGCATTCATAAGGACGTTCTCCTGTATGGATCCTCATATGCATTTTTAAGCTACCTTTTTGAAAGAAAGCTTTATTACAGACAGAGCAATTGTGAAGACGTTTTTCTGTGTGGATCCTCAAATGTTTCCTCAAACTTCCTTTTTTAGGGAAAACTTTATGACATACAGAGCACTTGTGAGGATGCTCTTCAGCATGGATCCTCATATGATTCCGCAAATTGACATTTTTAGTAAAAGCTTTATCACAGACAGAACACTGATGTGGGAGCTCTCCAGTGTGGACAATCGTGTGTTTTTTGGCACTGCTCGGTGAAACAAATTCCATCCTGCAAACATTACATTTGTATTGCATTTGACTTTTGAGAATATTTTCTTGTTTGTTGAATGTCACATTAATTTTGGTGATGTTTTGACCAGATGTGCACTTGTATTTCAAAGGCAGTGACTCTTGTTTTCGTGATTGTTTCGTCAAAAAAGACTTCTTCTCTGTCAAGCTGTCCCTTGACCTTATTTGTCCAGAAGGATGTCTTTGTTGTTCTACAAAAACAAAGAACGATGTCATTTGCTGTTGTTTTGTTTTTTTTGTCAAGTTCAAAGTATTATTTCTAAAATTGTATGTATTCTGAATTCAAAAGAAATTGTTCATTTTCTACGTTTTTGCTCACCAGTTGCAGAAGAGGTAATGCTGCTGTTTATCAAATTAACATCTGACTCTTCCTTCACCAAAACAAATCTTAAAGCTTCTAAAACAGATGGATCATTGTTGTGTTGTTTGCATTCCATATTTACAGGATGTGTATCACCTGCACGGAATTCAGTGTCAGTCTTTTGCAGGACATGTGGTTTAAAACAATGCCAAATATAAATCAGGTCAGTAGGATATTTATACAGTCCTGAAAAAAAGGTTTTCGAAATATCACATAATTACTACACAGGTAAAGGACATTTGGTCCAAGTCTCCAACACACCTCCCACCAACACTCGCATCAAACGATGATAAAAGTTAATTGGAAAGCTTTCTCCACAACTTGTGATGAAGCTTCTTTTCCAAAGCCTTTCTAGAAATCTCTGATCTGATGCAATGTACCATAACTCTGTTACAGAGCATCGGTGCTACCAAAGCAGTTTCATGGCAACGGTCATGCTGGGCTCTTGGTCACCACTCTCCCAGCAGTAGTTGACAGGAATATGGAATTTGATTATGGTCCTGGCAATTGCTTGTCTGCTCTTTCTGAAGGACACTGTGCAATATTTGATATCCCTCAAAGAATGCTGGTAAACTCCACACTAGTTCAATTTCCATCCAAGGGATGGCACACACAAACGTTCCAGTTGGAGTCAAAATGGAACCATTTTCCCCACATACTGGGAACAACTTTCCTAGCTCCATAAAATATGTGAATTTCAGAAAATGAATCATATGACATTTCAAAACATAATACAGCACTTTTTGGTGCAGTCACCTGCAAAAGTATTCACCCCCGACCAACCATGCCACATTGAGTGGATGAGTGCCACACATCGATGAGTTATGAATTATTGAGAAAGAATTTTTACAAATGAACTTTTTTATTCATCAGTAAAAAGATCAAACTAAACATCGTCGAAGGAGGTTGCATGTCAGTAATGTAATACCCGCATAAAACTTATACAAATTAACATTCACTGGTTGCAAAAGTAATCAGCCCCGTTGGTCAGTGCTTGGTGAAAGTACTTTTTGCAGCAATGACTGCAATGAGTCATTTTGGGTCGGTCTCTTCCAACTTTGCACATTGAGATGGTGAAATCTTTGCTCACTCTTCATGTGAAAATCGATCCAGTTCTGATAAGTTTCATGTGGATCGTCGATGGCTGCAATCTTCAAGTCTCACCATAAATGTTCAATTGGGTTCAAGTCAGGGCTTCGACTGAGCTGCTCAAGAACATTTTATTTGCTTCTCATTCAGCCACTCCAGTGTGGCTTTAGCTTTGTGCTTCAGTTCATTGTCCTGCTGAAATGTGAATCTCCTACCCAGTTTCAGATTCATGGTTAATGCAAACAGGATTTCAACAAGGACTGCCCTGTACTTTGCACCATCCATTGTCCCATCCATGCTGACAAGCGTTCCAGTCCCTGCTGATGAATAGCAGCCCCATTACATGATGTTGCCACCACCCTTATTCAGAGTAGGGATGGTGTTGACTGGGTGATGTTTATTGTTTGGTTCGTGCCAGACTTCATGCTTTGAATTTGGACTGAAAAGTTCAATTTTTGCCTTGTCTGACCACAAAACTCATCTCCACATGCCTTCAGTATCATTAAAACGGTTTACGGCAAACTCCATACGAGCTTTTAGATGCGTCTTTTTTCAGTAATGTCTTCTTTCTTGCAACCTGTCCATAAAGGCCACCTTTGTGAATGGGACGGGACATTGTTGATTGATGAAAACTGACACCCCCCACCCCCCTCCTCCTCCACTTCCCCCCCGTCCCATCTCCCACATAGAGCCTTTCAGATCTTTCAGTCATTGCTGGATTTCCAGTGACATCCCGAACAAGTTTCCTGCTTGCCAGGCTGCTGAATTTGGATGGGGTATATGTTTTTGCAATGATGTGTCTTCCATTTCTTATTGATGGATTTCACCGTTGAAAAAGTGTTAAAGGAGTGGCTTTGAAATCTTCTTATTACCCACTCCTGAACAGTAATTCTCCACCACTTTGTCTGACTTCTTTGGAAAGCTCTTTGGTCTTCATGTTTGCTTTGTTGTTTGAACAAGTGAGTTGCACCTTAAAACTCCTTCAATAAGAGGGGGAGCTTAATTTTTAAGTTCAACGAATGATTACATACAGTTGAAACCTATTACACTTATTTTGTAACCTGAAATAAAAAATGTGCTCCTTTAGTGATTTAGGGTTCATTAGGCAAAGGGTTTGAATACTTATTGTTGTAGTAATCAACAATAAACCTTTTCGATCGGCTTTATTCTCACAAAACCCATACGCATATCTACAACAACATAAATATACATAGGGTAAGAATAACAAAATACAATAACTTGTACACATACTACTGAAGGCAAACTCCATACTCTAATCCCAATTACATTCCTCAGAGTACACCATTCCTAATACAGTATACTACATACCATTACTGTTCCAGCACGACCCTCCACGGAGCACGCGGCATACGAGTCATCACCAGCCACCGAGTCATCACCAGCCACCGACCCCCATACACAGTGCTGCCACATCCGCCCAATCTCCGTTGCCGCCAATCACAGTACGGCACTTCATTATCACAACACTTATGCAACTGAGAATCAACTGATTTTCTCTGTTAATCCAACGTATTCACTAGAATGTGCACTATAATCAACCTCTTTGTCAAAAAATTTCAGCCCGATCTGTCAAAAACTATGACTAGTATGCAATTATATAGCGACCACCCATGTTGTCTACCGGCTTGTTGGGTGGTCGCTGGAGTACCCTTATTTTTCACTTTTTCCATCTATCTGTACGTTTGTATGTATGTTTGTATGTAATGGACAGCTCTGGAGGCCAGAGGAGTCAACCGATTTTGATGAAAATTGACAGGTAGGTTCATACCAGGATAAAGTTCTATGCTTTTGAGCACCGTTGCTATGGACACCACCGTTGCCTAGCAATGGGACTTTGAAATTTTTGAAAAATCCTAAAAAAAAAATGTTTCGAAAATCAAAAATCTGCTTCCAGGCTTTTATGCGCAATATAATCACCCTCTTTGTCAAAAATTTCAGCCCGATCCGTCAAAAACTGTATGACTAGTATGCAATAATGTCGCGACCACCCATGTCGCCTTCCGGCTTGTATGTTTGTTTGTATGTAATAGACAGCTCTGGAGGACAGAGGAGTCAACCGATTTTGATGAAACATGACAGGTAAGTTCATACCCAGATCTAGTTGTATGCTTTTGAGCACTGTTGCTATGGACACCACCGTTGCCAAGCAACGGGACTTTGAAATTTTTGAAAAATCCTAAAAAATTAATTTTTTCGAAAATCTAAAATCGGCTTCCAGACTTTTATGCGCACTATAGTCAACCTCTTTGTCAAAAATTTTCAGCCCGATCTGTCAAAAACTGTATGACTAGTATGCAATTATGTAGCGACCGCCCATGTCGCCTACCGGCTTGTTTTTAATTTTGATCTTCAAGTGTTGGAATTTTGAGTGTACCAAAAAAAAATATGTATGTATATGTATATGTATATGTATATACATACATGTGTGTGTTGAAAAAAAAATCGGAATATCACCAACAAACTGAAGAAATGTGCTTACAATCTTTAAATACCGTACATGATTTAAAGAGTTTTTATGCACTCGGCTGCACCTAGAACAATGGAACGTACGACGTCAAGACGTACCAGGAATTGGTACAGTAGATTATAACTTTTAACCTTCAGCACCTGAGCAGCATACAAGGAATCATGTTTTTCTTTGTCCTCGTGGAGGTTATTAAAGTAATTGCCAATGGGTTTATTTTTACTAATAGGAATTGTGTGTGCTTTCGAAAGCCAGTGCCGATGACTAATATGGCGTTCTGCAATAGTGATACTGATATCTGCCTGTGCCGATTACCGGTACGGCGATCCGAAATAGTCATACTGGTCTGTGCCAATTGCCAACATGGCAATCCGCAATAGTCATACCACCCTGTGCCGATTACCGGTATGGTGATCCTCAATCGTTATCCCGGTCTGTGCCGATTACCGGTACGGCGATCCACGATTGTCATACTGGCCTGTGCAGATTTCAAGCGAGATCAGTGTTGACAAACAAAATCATTATTAATACAAGTTGAAGTTAGAAACAAAATAACCGTTCTCTTCATGGGGAAAAATCCAGATGTGGGAATACTTTGAAAATTGTTGATGTCAATGATGTGGACGTCATCCATGAATACGTAATGGACTTTTGGACGACTATGTATTTTTTAAACTGGCATTAAAGAACAAACAAACATTTATTTCAAATAAAATTATGAATAAACTGGATCAAACAAACATAAATATATGTGGAAAAATTATGGGCCCAGACAGGGAATCGAAACCAGGTCCTCTGGCAAACCATAGCAGTACACTGCCGTCTGAGCTATCGAGGCGACCCACCGGAGAACGTGGGTTTGATCCCCGGTCTGGGCCCATAATTTTTCCACATATATTGACAATGTTTGTTCGATCCTGTTCATTTATAATTATATTACTACGCCCCCTGACGTGATTAATAGCGGACATGGAGTTGTCCCCCCACAGAGGGAAGACCCTCTCGTGAACAGGCTTGAGCTGCTCCTATGGTTGGCAGTGAGTGCCCCGGAAGCAGTGGGGAAAGAGTGGCATTTCTGGATGTGGAGGAATTAAGTTGCTTAACTAGTGGGTCCCCCAGACAGCTCAGACGGCAAAGCACTTGTACAGTTTTCCACAAGACCTCGGTTTAATGGAATGTTTATTCGTCTGTGAATGTTAAAGACCTGTGGAGGAAATAATTATATTCATGTATTCTAAATTGTAATTGTGCTGGTGTTTTATAAATTTTAGTTTTATGCAGCAAGTCGAATTGGCTAACAGTGCCCCCTTCCCTTTGGCCAAGAGTCTTTTGCCCTAAATGTTGATAGAAATGTGTTGTTGTGGAGCGGTGTGACCTGGGCTGATAACGGTGCTTCTCACCGAGAAGACACGTATGTAGTTAGAGTTAACAACCCCCTCCACTCTCCCATGAAAGTATAAATGCCTTGAAATGTAATCTTGTTTTAGTGCAAGCACGTGTGATGTATGGCATCTCAGTGGCTTGTACTCCTTGGGACTGACCAAGTACCAAGTAATAATAAAACTCTCTGATGTAATGTACTTCCACGTTGTAGAAGTGAATTAAATCGGGTTGGTTTAACGGTTTACTAAAAAGTAAGAAAAAATAAAATAGAATCAAATAATATTGCAACAAATGCAAGTTCTCAAGTTCATTGTGAGTGGTGTACGAGGGTGTGAAGTGTACGGTGGATAGAATTAGAAATAAATTGTTCTCAAAGGAAAAGACTTGTCTGTGGACATTGGTTATCGGTGTCTGTGATTTTATACAGGATTTTAAAACCGAATCGGATAAATGTTTAAACCCTAGAGAAGTTAAATAAGATTCCACAATCAACGAGGAAGAATCCTACAACGATCACTACGAGGTTGGGTGAAAAATCCACATCAGTCCCCCAGACAGCTCAGATGGCAAAGCACTTGTACAGTTTTCCAGAAGACCTCGGTTTGATTTCCGATCTTGGCCCATAATTTTTCCACAATATTGTTACGGTGCGTCGGCCGCGAGTCGACCGCTCCGACGGAGCCGCAAGTCGAGTCGGCCCGACCGATCGCCCAGAATATAGATCACCGCCCGGATAACTCCGAGGCCGACGGGTCCTTGTGCAAGAACCGAAATACGCCAATGGGCAGACCACGTGGGGTAGGGTTGATTGCCAATCTTCAATTTACGTGTCTTGTCTTTCTTTCACATGTCTTGTCTACGTGTCTTGTCTTACATGTCTCCCTAATTATCATGACGGCGTCTCCCGTCATCCCGACCTGACCCGCCTCCATTGCGGGTCGACAAACCTCCACACTCCTCCGAGGCTCGTTCGCTCTACCACGTGGCGCCGCCATCTTTTGCTTCGTTGTCCACGTGTCGTCACGTGCCACTGCCATTATGCCTTTCTGCCCTTCCTGGAGATTCAACTCCATACACTGCATCTCCCTTCGCTGCGTTTGCATATCACCCCTGATGCTTTGCACGCTCGCATCCATTTTAGCATCCCTTTCCTCCCTCTATGCTCGCATTTTGTGCATGAACTGTTCCATCATCTCCATACACTGCTGCTCTGTTGTCCGCCCTGGCCGCCCCCACTGCCGACATTTAGTGGTGCGGTGGTAGTAATAAAACAAACCAGATGAATCGGATCGCCACTTTTCCCAACCCTGGGGTAAAGATGCATCTTCCTCACGGGTGTCCTGGACCATGGGTTCATCTACACTTACACTACCCACCTGGCACAGCTTGCCTTGGCTGGCCATGTCGCCTGTTGTTAATACAATTTAACAATGCTCGCAATTTGGGGACACGGGGGGGGGGGGGGGCTGCTCCATGAACCCCTGATCCGACTCCGTGAATTTTGCTACGGAGGCGGAGGGGGCCGAATCGCACTCCTGACAACCACTGCTACGGTGCTGGTGCGTCGGCCGCGAGCCGACCGCTCCGACGGAACCACAAGTCGAGTCGGCCTGACTGATCGCCCGGAATATAGATCGCTGCCCGGATAACTCCGAGGCCGACGGGTCCTTGTGCAGGAACCGAAATACGCCAATGGGCAGACCACGTGGGGTAGGGTCGATTGCCAATCTTCAATT
Source organism: Eptatretus burgeri (assembly GCF_056783735.1). Taxonomy (NCBI): domain Eukaryota; kingdom Metazoa; phylum Chordata; class Myxini; order Myxiniformes; family Myxinidae; genus Eptatretus; species Eptatretus burgeri. The sequence goes on along the minus strand of NC_140964.1, from coordinate 57,968,912 downwards.
TACCTAAATACCCACGTGATCCAACTACTGGGGTATTCCACCCTCGACAGAACTCATACGGAACAAGCCGCTTAAGCGAGCCTGTCCCGTGCACGATTCCGAGCAGCTTAATCGCTGAGAACCATCAGTCCGAATGTCCCCCTTTTACGGCAAACCAACGGCTAACTCCCAACACACGAAATGCTCAGTCAATGAAAGAATCGATGCGACGAGCTGAAAACATTTAACAATTGGGGTATTTATTAATAATAATGGGGAACTAGGGAAGCACGCAAGAGCAGAACTATAACCAACTATACGAAATGTAATGCATGAATTTACAGCACACAAAGCACTTAACAGTGTCCTACTTATTAGACGGGCCCACAGACACACATACGCACACACACACCCAAGAAATGGTGGCTGATGCTTTTAATAACGGACTCCACCTCGTGTGGTCTTCAAGCTGTTCGGACCCGGGCTCCAGCGAGAGCGAGCTGGATCCAATCGCCGTGAGCCGCGATCCTTCCCGAGCTCCAGCGAATCTTCTTGCGCTTCTGAACACGTGCTGGTCAGACGAGGCGCTGATCCTTCCCGTCGATGCGTCGCTATCTCGAAGAACCACCTCCAAGATGAGGCCGATGAGTCGCACCAAACCGGGAACCAAGTGGAGAACAAAGAGCTCCACGAACCAAGAAGAGCCAGCAGAGCAACCAGCTCAACGCTCTTCCGATGAACAAAGCGAGGACCAAGAACTCCGAGCCGAGCAGAACCCGAAGGCCTGCTGAAAAGCCAGGCCAAAGCAAAAAGCTTACTAAAAGCCTCAAGCAGAAGCCGAAGCTCTACTGAAAGCCCAAAGCAGAAAGTCTTCAAAAAGCCTCCTCCCTAACCCAAGCCAAGCAGAACCCGAAGGCTTACTAAACTACCCGCCCAAACAAAGCAGAGGATCTCTTCTTTATTCTTATCGGCCCCTCCCCTGCTCCCGGCGTGACTCATGCCCTCGTGCTCCATCCCCCGCTCAACCACAGATGGGAGGGAGTTGTTGACGTCATGAATCACGGGACGGGAGGGTTATTCTTCCTCTTCGCAGAAGAGGGGGAGGGGCGTCTCTATTATGTTATGATCGCTCCCTAACTATTAAATTGAATCTCGCACCGCACTTAATCGATTTCTGCCCATTAAACAATGGAAGGTGAACTATCTAGGGAACAAGCACTTATCAACATAACTGACTAAAGGAACCTGTATGTTGTGTGCAATCGAATTCCCAAATAAGTAACAATATATATATATATATATATATATATATATATATATATATATATATATATATATATATATATATATATATATATATACATATATACATATATAATAACGTTATACCAGTGTGAGCCCACTGTTGCATCAATATTCTATATCAAAAATAAAAAACCCACCACTGACGGAGCCTAATAGATAGCACAGGAGATAGATAGATAGATAGATAGATAGACATAGATTGATAGATAGATAGCACAACAGAGATAGATATAGATTGAGAGATAGATAGCACAACAGAGATAGATCCAAATAGATAGTACAGCAGAGATAGATCTAGATAGATAACATAGCAGAGATAGATCTAGATCGATAGCACAATATAGAAAGATCTAAATAGATAACAAAGCAGAGATAGACTAGATAGATAACATAACAGAGATAGATCTAGATAGATTATATAACAGAGATAGATCGAGATAGATAGTACAGCAGAGATAGATCTAGGTAGATAACATAACAGAGATAGATCTCGATAGATAATATAACAGAGATAGATCTCGATAGATTATATAACAGAGATAGATCTAGATAGATAACATAACAGAGATAGATCTCGATAGATTACATAACAGAGATAGATCTCGTTAGATAATATAACAGAGATAGATCTCGATAGATTACATAACAGAGATAGATCTCGATAGATTATATAACAGAGATAGATCTAGATAGATAACATAACAGAGATCGCCCCTTCCCCTCTGAATTCTGGATTTCCAGAATAATTTCCTTATGGAATCCAATTTAACCAAACCTGGAATCTTGGTGGAATGTTTACCAGGAATGGTGAATTTCAAAACACACGGTTTTTGTTTTGAATTTCGGGATCAGGAAACAACTTTTTCCGTCTACATTTTGGTTGTCCATGTTAAATATCCCACGAAACGGAACAGTCGGTATTTGTACCTCGTTCCCTTCCTTGTTTCACCTCCTCAGTTTTGATTTCAAATTGTTCACACAAGATAATTATATAAACGGTATCTGGTGGTTTTGTAATTAAACGGAAGGATGAGGTTAACCATCGTTATCGGAAGTTTAGTGACGAGGTGATATAAAACAGGATGAGAGAAAAACTCCTCATTAAATTAACAATTAAATATCTCCAAACACATTTAATGAGAACTCGTTTAACTTATCTTCATTACCGATCATCAGCGAACAGGAAATTATTTTATCTTTTAATGAACGTTTTACACCTCTTTCTCAGTATTAAATAACGAAGTGAGAAACCCTGAACACACCTCTTCCTCGGAAGTTTTGTCGCGATCAGGAGGACGTGTGCTCCAGGTACAGTACAAGGTTTGTACCAGAAGTTCACCCGGAAGTGTTTACTTCCTTCACACGTCCTTCCTCTTCAAGGGTTTGTACTCATAATACGTACCTCTGTCGTGCCCGTTTTGCATGACCCCAACGTTAAAGGACACGTGACTGTGATAGAGATTACAGAATGTAAGGGGTAATTTTGGAGCGCGTCGCACAGGAGAAGGATCTGGGGTTGGTAATAGTTATGGGAGGTAAACAGTCAGCACAATGCCAGGCAGCTCTGGGTAGATCAAATCGGGTTTTAGCTTGTATTCGGAGGGGGATCAATGATAAATCAAAAGAGGTGGTGTCAACATTGTATTGGAATTTAATGAGGGCCACATCTAGAATATTCTGTGCAGTTTTGGTCACCACCGTTCTGGAAGAACATCGATGCCATAGAGAAGGTTCAGCGTGGGGCTATTAGATCGATTCCGGGCCTAACTAGACTAAGCTATGAGGATCAGTTGAAGGAGACGGCTTTATAAACTAGAAATGAGGCGATTACGAGGAGATATGATGGAGATGTTTAAGATAATGAAAGGTATAGATAAAATAAGTGAAGATGAATTATTCAACAGAGTGGACAGTGACAGAACCAGGGGGCCATAGCTTGAGAGTAAAAAAGAGGAGAGTTAAGATGGTAGTAAGGCAGGGGACTTTCACTCAGAGAGTAGTTAATGTATGGAATGGTCTCCCTGGAAAGGTAGTGGCAGCAGAAAAAGTAGACAAGTTTCAATTAGAATTAGATAGGTTCCTGGAAGTTATGGAGATAGAGGGGTATTGGGATGTTGATAAGACTTTTTGGTGGTTTGAGCATTGATGGGTGATTGTGTACGGAATGCTGTTGGTGAGGGTCTTGTAAAGGGGGGTTGTGTGGTTGATGTTGTATGTTTTTAGCCAAGCCCATGCCCCCTCCTCTGAGGGGAAGAAAAGGAAAAAAGAAAATACAAAAACTACAAAAAAAATTTATTTCATTAATTAAAAACTTTTTTTTTCATTTTCTTCCTTGGATCTTGTGTCGATGGGTTGGTGTGGTGTTCGCGCAGGCATGATGGGCTAAATGGCCTCCACCTGTGTCAGATTTCCTTGTTATTCCAATTCGGGGTAATTTGAACACCTTTATTGCGCATGCGCGAGGATCTCACACATCACTGGAGTCCCCAAACATGGACCATATGAACACTGACACTATTGGGTTTCATCACTTTACCATTAACTTGTTGTACTTAAAATCTAAACACATCTTCCCCTTTTATAACAATGTGAATTGATTGACTGACGAACTTGTGACACCTTGTAATAAAAGAAGTCTCAAAAATACACTACCAAACGATGAAGAATGACACCACATTACAACGCCACAATCAATGTATGGATTACAATGAGATATATGTTTGACTTTGTTCCATCACAATCCCACAACAAAAGTGAAATATCAAAATATATCGTGATGCTCATCAATTCGAGGATTGTAGTGCCGTATTGTGGCATTGTAATGTGGTGTCATTCTTCATGGTTAATTCTTACACAAGGAAATACAAGGAAATCAGACTTAGGTGGAGGCCATTCAACTTATCATGCCAGCGCAAACATCACACTAATTTATCCACACGAGATACAAGGAAGAAAATGCCAAAAAAATCTTTTTAATCTAATTTATTTTAAGTTTTTAGAGTTTTCTTCTTTCTTTCTTTGTTCTTATTCTTCTTCTGCCCCCCCCCCATCCCCCAGGAGAAGGGGCATGGGCTTGGTTAAATCCACACAACATCAAACACACAACACCCCTTTAGAGACCCCTGCCAACAGCACTCCGCACACATGCACACAATCACCCACACCCATCAATGCTAAAGCTACCAAAAAGTCCTGTCATCATCCCTATACCCCTCTATCTATATAACTTCCAGGTACCTCTCTAATTCTAATTTTAAGTTATCTCCTGTTTCAGATGTCAGTACCTTTCCAGGGAAGCCAGTCCATGCATATGTCTGGTGTTGGCTTAATGGTTAGGGTGGTGGGCTTGGGATCCAAGGAACCTGAGTTCAAATCCCCCTCGGCTGTTGAATTAATACCCGGTGGTGTTGACTCTGCCTGTCATCCTTCCGAGGTCGGCAAAATGAGTGCCAGCTTGCTGGTGTCCTGTGTCAGAGTGGCGACCTCTCCGGATTCTACCCAATAGCCAACGAGACTGCGTCGGCAGCACCAACGCTCTGCACTGAGTATGGTCCCAATGGGTGGATTCCATGCATTAACTACTCTCTGAGTAAAAGTCCCCTGCCTTACTACCATCTTAACTCTCCTCTTCTTTAATCTCAGGCTATGGCCCCCTGTCCTATCACTGTCTACTCTGTTGAATAATTTATCTGCACTTATTTTGTCTATACCTTTCATTATCTTAAACATCTCCATCATATCTCCTCGTAACCGCCTCATTTGTAATGTATAAAGCCCCGTCTCCTTCAGCCGCTCCTCATGGCTAAGTCTATCTAGGCCCGGAATCAATAGTGTAGACCTGTGCTGAACCCTCTCTCTGGCACCTATGTCCTTCTGGAACTATGGTGACCAAAACAGTACACAATATTCTGGATGTGGCCTCACTAAATTCCTGTACAATGTTAACACCACCTCTTAATTTATAAATTATCACAGAAATAGAAAAGATAGTACAGCAGAAATAGATAGAAAGAAAGATAGCACAGCAGAGATAGATAGAAAGACAGCACAATAGGGAAAGATAGAAAGATAGCACAGCAAAAATAGATAGAAAGAAAGATAGCACAGCAGAGATAGATAGAAAGACAGCACAATAGGGAAAGATAGAAAGATAGCACAGCAGAAATAGATACAAAGAAAGATAGCACAGCAGAGATAGATAGAAAGACAGCACAGTAGGGAAAGATAGAAAGATAGCACAGCAGAAATAGATAGAAAGAAAGATAGCACAGCAGAGATAGATAGAAAGACAGCACAGTAGGGAAAGATAGAAAGATAGCACAGCAGAAATAGATACAAAGAAAGATAGCACAGCAGAGATAGTTAGAAAGACAGCACAGTAGGGAAAGATAGAAAGATAGCACAGCAGAAATAGATAGAAAGAAAGATAGCACAGCAGAGATAGATAGAAAGACAGCACAGTAGGGAAAGATAGAAAGATAGCAGAGCAGAAATATATAGAAAGACACATAGACTGCAACCAAATACAACCTAAAACCATATTTACCTTATCTATAGATGCTTAGCATTGTGCTGTCTGCTTACCTCCCATGTCCCATACCTTTCAAAATCACGTCAGGGTGTGGGGGGGTGAGTGTGCAGACATAGTCCATAACAATGTTCCGTACAGCCAGAGTACATAACAATGTTCAATATAGACAGCATCCACAACAATGTTCCTTGCAGACAAAGTCCATAACAATGTTCCGTACAGCCAGAGTACATAACAATGTTCAATATAGACAGCATCCACAACAATGTTCCTTGCAGACAAAGTCCATAACAATGTTCCGTACAGCCAGAGTACATAACAATGTTCCTTACAGACAGCGTCCATAACAATGTTCCTTACAGACAGCATCCACAACAATGTTCCTTGCAGACAAAGTCCATAACAATGTTCCGTACAGCCAGAGTACATAACAATGTTCAATATAGACAGCATCCACAACAATGTTCCTTGCAGACAAAGTCCATAACAATGTTCCGTACAGCCAGAGTACATAACAATGTTCCTTACAGACAGCGTCCATAACAATGTTCCTTACAGACAGCGTCCATAACAATGTTCCTTACAGACAGCGTCCATAACATTGTTCCTTACAGACAGCGTCCATAACAATGTTCCGTACAGCCAGAGTACATAACAATGTTCCGTACAGCCAGAGTACATAACAATGTTCCGTACAGCCAGAGTACATAACAATGTTCAATATAGACAGCATCCACAACAATGTTCCTTGCAGACAAAGTCCATAACAATGTTCCGTACAGCCAGAGTACATAACAATGTTCCTTACAGACAGCGTCCATAACAATGTTCCTTACAGACAGCGTCCATAACAATGTTCCTTACAGACAGCGTCCATAACATTGTTCCTTACAGACAGCGTCCATAACAATGTTCCGTACAGCCAGAGTACATAACAATGTTCCGTACATACAGCATCCACAACAATGTTCCTTGCAGATAAAGTCCATAACAATGTTCCATACAGCCAGAGTACATAACAATGTTCCTTACAGACAGTGTCCATAACAATGTTCCTTGCAGACAGCGTCCACAACAATGTTCCTTGCAGACAGCGTCCATAACAATGTTCCGTACAGCCAGAGTACATAACAATGTTCCTTACAGACAGCGTCCATAACAATGTTCCTTACAGACAGCGTCCATAACAATGTTCCTTACAGACAGCGTCCATAACAATGTTCCGTACAGCCAGAGTACATAACAATGTTCCTTACAGACAGTGTCCATAACAATGTTCCTTGCAGACAGCGTCCACAACAATGTTCCTTGCAGACAGCGTCCATAACAATGTTCCGTACAGCCAGAGTACATAACAATGTTCCTTACAGACAGCGTCCATAACAATGTTCCTTACAGACAGCGTCCATAACAATGTTCCTTACAGACAGCGTCCATAACAATGTTCCGTACAGCCAGAGTACATAACAATGTTCCGTACATACAGCATCCACAACAATGTTCCTTGCAGATAAAGTCCATAACAATGTTCCGTACAGCCAGAGTACATAACAATGTTCCTTACAGACAGTGTCCATAACAATGTTCCTTGCAGACAGCGTCCACAACAATGTTCCTTGCAGACAGCGTCCATAACAATGTTCCGTACAGCCAGAGTACATAACAATGTTCCTTACAGACAGCGTCCATAACAATGTTCCTTACAGACAGCGTCCATAACAATGTTCCTTACAGACAGCGTCCATAACAATGTTCCGTACAGCCAGAGTACATAACAATGTTCCTTACAGACAGTGTCCATAACAATGTTCCTTACAGACAGTGTCCATAACAATGTTCCTTGCAGACAGCGTCCACAACAATGTTCCTTGCAGACAGCGTCCATAACAATGTTCCGTACAGCCAGAGTACATAACAATGTTCCTTACAGACAGCGTCCATAACAATGTTCCTTACAGACAGCGTCCATAACAATGTTCCTTACAGACAGCGTCCATAACAATGTTCCGTACAGCCAGAGTACATAACAATGTTCCGTACATACAGCATCCACAACAATGTTCCTTGCAGATAAAGTCCATAACAATGTTCCGCACAGCCAGAGTACATAACAATGTTCCTTACAGACAGTGTCCATAACAATGTTCCTTGCAGACAGCGTCCACAACAATGTTCCTTGCAGACAGCGTCCATAACAATGTTCCGTACAGCCAGAGTACATAACAATGTTCCTTACAGACAGCGTCCATAACAATGTTCCTTACAGACAGCGTCCATAACAATGTTCCTTACAGACAGCGTCCATAACAATGTTCCGTACAGCCAGAGTACATAACAATGTTCCGTACATACAGCATCCACAACAATGTTCCTTGCAGATAAAGTCCATAACAATGTTCCGCACAGCCAGAGTACATAACAATGTTCCTTACAGACAGTGTCCATAACAATGTTCCTTGCAGACAGCGTCCACAACAATGTTCCTTGCAGACAGCGTCCATAACTATGTTCTTTACACACAAAATCCAAAACTATGTTCCTTCCAGACAGACTACATGTCAATCAGAGGGCAGAGGAGCTCCTTTTGAGCCAACGGCCATCCATATCTCGTGCATATCTGTGTCTGCAGACGTCCTCCTGTGGATGGGTTTAAGTTACTTTTTTGAGGAGGTTGGTGGCAGCATTTGCACTCTGGCCACCGTAAAACCCTTGACTCCGCAAAGCACACTAAAAATGCCAAGAAAACAGAAAACCCACTCCGTGGGAGTACCTCCTGTGCAGCTGCCCTTTACAGGGCAGCTCAACGGATGATGGGATTGGGACAAAACTTTTGACACCCCACACTTTGATGAGAGGAGGAAAAACAAGGGGTAACCTTCCCGGGTTGGATTGCGGTAGTGTGTGTCAGGGTGGTGCTGAGGTGTCGTCCAGCAGATGTTGGTCTCCTTGGGTTTACCTGAGGCGGTCCCTTTGGTTGGGTGCCTGGAATGTCCTATTCCTAAGAGAGGATGATCACCTGTCTCTGTTGTTATCTGACCTCAAGTGTTTGAACATCAGTATTGCAGCACTCTCTGGAGATGAGAGACCGGATAGTGGCGAGATCATGGTGGGTTGTTATACTTACTATTCGACTGGTCACTCTGATGGTTACCATGCCCAAGGAGTTGCTGTAGCTGTGTCCAATAAGCTGACTCCAATGATAATTGAGGTAACACCGGTCAGCCAGCGTATTGAGACGAAGGATTCGTCACTCCTTGTGTGTCATTTCCCTGGTCTCTGTATATGCTCCACCATGAAGGACACATTCTATGCCACGCTCGAGTCTGTGGTTGATCAGTACCGCAGGCGAGATACTCTTCAGTCTTGGGGAATTTCAATGCATCGACCTTAATTGATAGGGATGTTATGAGACATGTGTTGGTCCCCATTGGTCAGGGACTGTGAACTGGAAGAGCACGAAGTTCCTTGACTTTGCAAGAAGTCCTGGACTTAGGGTGGCTGGTTCATGGTTTCAGTACCAACAGGCTCATCGATGGACTTGGTATTCCAATGCTGGTGGTGTGGAAAAGGAAATTGACCATGTTCTCGTTGATGGATGCTGGAGGATGATGCAGAACCGAAGGTTATACCAGAGTGCTCAGTTCCTCAATACCAACCATAGGATTCTTGTAGCAACTCTGAAGTTTCAGCTTAAATCTGGGAGAATGGTACCATCCCAGCCTTCATGTTGGCAAGCTCATGTTGGCAAGCTTCATGTTGGCAAGGATGAGAGGGTAGCTGTGGAGTCTGTGAACAGACTGAGTTGGGATTTGGGGGTCTGTATAACTTGGGGACTCTGAACGAGTTGTGGAGTACCTTCAAGACCACCATTCTTGATGTTGCCAGTCAAAGTCTTGAAACTCACCATAGGGTGAAGAAGAATTTTGTCTCTCAAGGGACACTGGATACCATTGACCAGAGTCGCAGGGCCAAGCTTGACACCAGAGCTGAGTTGTTCATGGTGTTGAGGCGTAAAACTCTACGTGCACTGAGGATGGAGAAGGAGGTCGATGTGTGAGGACTCTGTGAAGGGGTAGAGCATCACCTGTGGTGAACTGATTCTCATCCTGCTTACAGGGGAATTCACGCATTGCGTTCCTCCAAGCCCATCCCTCGGTGTACTGCAGTTAGAGCAGAGGGTGGTAGGCTCTTGACAGAGGAGTCCGAAGTCAAGTTACTTTGAGCGGCTGTACCAGGCTGGTCCACCAACTGTCGAGTTGCACGTCAGGGATGTTACTATCCCTATTGCTGACCTTCCAATCAACTGTGATTCACCTTCATTTGTGGAAACATAGGTTGCGGGGAACCGGTTGAAATGGGGTAAAGTTTCTGGGATCTGTGGCATCCATGCTGAACTTATCAAGGCTGGTGGAAATGCTGTACTCGTGTCATTGCATGCAGTTCTGTGTTATGTGTGGAACACAGGCATCATCCCAACTGACTGGAAGAGGGGCGTTGTTGTCCCTCTCTGGAAGGGGAAGGGTGATCGCCAAGACTGCAACAACTACCGGGGGTGACTCTGCTCTAAGTACCGGGAAAGGTATTTGCTCAGATAATTATTGATAGGATTCGACACCATCTGCTTGAGCACCGGCATCCAAAGTTGTCAGGCTTTACACCAAAGAGGTCGATTGAACGTATCCTTGCTCTTCGGATCCTCATCAAATGCAGATGAGAGTTTCGGCAGGAGCTACTTGCAGCCTATGCTGATCTCTGCAAAGCCTTTGAGTCAGGGAATCAGGATGCCATCTGAGGATTCTTGGTCTTTGTGAGGTTCCATCAAAACTGATCAATCTGATGTCTGAATTATATACTCTCATACTCAGAGTGCTGTGAGATGTGGTGATGCCATCTCCAACTTATTCACAGCTGTCACTAAAGTTCATCAGGGTTGTGTACTGCCCCCACATTTTGCAGCGCTTGTATGGACTGGATTCTGGGAAGGATGGAGGAGAGATCAAACTGCGGTGCATCGTTTGGGAATGTCAATATCTCTGACCTTGATTTCGCAGATGATGCAGTCATCTTTGTGGAGACTCTGGATATCCTTTTGGGGACCCTCGTGCTGAATGAGGAGTCGAAGTGGCTGGGATGACGGGTTTTGTGGGTCAAAACTAAGATCCAGGTTTTCAATGACATATTGGATGCTACTATCTTGTCTGTACCTGATTGTGGTGAGGATGTTGACATCATGGAGAGATTCACTTACCTTGACAGTGATATTCATGTCTCTGCTGGCTGTGAGCCAGAGGTCAATGGACATCTGGGTCAGGCCTGGGGAGTCATGGATTCGTTGGATCATGGGGTGTGGCACTGCTGGTACCTGTGCAGGAGGACGAAAATCTGAGTCTTCAGGTCCTTGGTGCTTCCAGTCTTGCTCTACAGATGAGAGACTTGGACTCTGACCAAGAATCTGAGACAGAAACTTAATTCCTTTGCTACCAGGTCTCTTCATAGAATCCTTGGCTATCGCTGGTTGGACTTTGTGTCCAGCGAGCAGTTGCTGAAAGAGACTCAAATGAGATTTGTTACCTACATAGGCCGTGAGCATCAACTGCAGCTGTATGGAAATGTGGCTCATTTTTTTCCACTGACCTTGCTCACCAGATTCTCTCAGCGAGGGAGCCTCGTGAGTTGAGGTGGCCAATGGGCCAAGCACGTGTCTCATGGTTGCAGCAGGTTGATCAGCATCTCAAGGAGATGGGGATGGGCCAGGCATCTGCTTAGGTGATGGTCAGATGGTGGCACCTGGAGTACCGGCGGAAAGTGGATGCAGCGATGTGCTGCTATGGCGCATGCTCCCATATCTGACCTGACTCTGCCCCCCCCACCTCGCCACCCATAAACCTCCTTAGACCCAGATTTTTAATGGTGTAATGCCGAACACACTTCGGCACATCACGGGTGATGAAGGTTGTGGTCAAGTTTCATTAAAATTGCATTTGTAATTTCTGAGAAGAAAGGAAATACCTATTTTGAGGCAACCGCCATAATCTCCTTCAGGCCCTATTTTTTTTAATGCCATAGACAAACTTTGGTACATTCAGGGTGGTGAAGTTTGTGGTAAAGTTTCATCAAAATTGCATGTGTAGTTTCAGAGAAGTTGCAAGTATTTGTGTCTGAGTCTGAGTAATTTCCACCACAGTGTAAATAGTGAGCTGCCAGGCAGGAAAGCATCCTCATATTCCTGTTCAAGCCTTCCTCTCCGCTCGTCCCTTGAGAGGGAGGCCAAAGAGTACGATAGTAGCGTGGGGCAAAATGATTGTTTATAAACCAGACAAGAAAACCACACTTACACTCCTGCCATTGGTTGGACAAGTAAATGTAACAAAGCTCATGATGTAAAAGTACTAACAACAAGTTAACACTGATGAAAAGTGTACGACAATGCCTTATCACAAAAGGCCGAAGAATTGGTGGAAACAAATCGAAAATCGAAACAAAGTGGCAATACCTCTGGATAAGAGGCATCTGGATAAGAGAAGCAGGGAACTACTGGGAGGCATGGATGACTCACATGTCATGGAGAAGTAAATACCAATGGATATTTATTAATGTCGTAAACAAAAGTTGGTACATCACGGGTGATGAAGCTTGTGATCAAGTTTCATCGGAATTGTGTGTGTAGTTTCAAAGAAGAAAGGAAATACCTATTTTGGGGTGCAAACCTCCCGTGTCGACCCACTTCGACCCCGACATTTTTTAATGTCATGAACAATCTTTGGTAGATCATGGTGACGAAGGTTGTGGTCACGTTTCATCGAAATTGTCTGTGTAGTTTCGGAGAAGAAAGCAAATATCTATTTTGGGAGGCAACCCCTGGAGACTCCCTGAGGGCCTAAGGTAATTGCACAGTTGAAGCAATCATGCGCCGTGAATGGGAGTGGTAAAATGGCCGATTTGTGGCTTCAGTTATTCATGTGACGCAAATGGCCGAATGAGCAAATCATCGATTGTCGTGCAGATCAGCGATTAAGAGGAAAATATAAATACAGCACAAGACATGTTTGCTGATGTTCACAAACTTTTTGCACATTCCGTTTCCTCACACTTTAAAAATTAATACGAGGAAGAAAAAGTATGATGTGCCTGAAGAGGAAGGACGTCTGAAGGGAGAAAAAAACTTCCGGTTCCGGGTGAACTTCTTGTACAAACCTTGTACTGTACCTGGAGCGCACGTCCTCCTGATCGCAACAAAACTTCCGAGGAAGAGGTGTGTTCGGGGTTTCTCACTTCGTTATTTAATACTGAGAAAGAGGTGTAAAACGTTCATTAAACAATAAAATAATTTCCTGTTCGCTGATGATCGGTAATGAAGATAAGTTAAACGAGTTCTCATTAAATGTGTTTGGAGATATTTAATTGTTAATTTAATGAGGAGTTTTTCTCTCGTCCTGTTTTATATCACCTCGTCACTAAACTTCCGATAACGATGGTTAACCTCATCCTTCCGTTTAATTACAAAACTACCAGATACCGTTTATATAATGATCTTGTGTGAACAATTTGAAATCAAAACTGAGGAGGTTGAAACAAGGAAGGGAACGAGGTACAAATACCGACTGTTCCCTGTTTCGTGGGATATTTAACATCCACAACCTAAATGTAGATGGGGAAAGGTGTTTCCTGATCCCAAAAGTCAAAACAAAAACCGTGTGTTCTGAAATTCACCATTCCTGGTAAACATTCCACCAAGATTCCAGGTTTGGTTAAATTGGATTCCATAAGGAAATGATTCTGGAAATCCAGAATTCAGAGGGGAAGGGGAGATTTCTGTTGTGCTATATATCTATCTATCTATCTATCTATCTATCTATCTATCTATCTATCTATCTACTGTGCTCTCTATTAGGCTCGGTCGGTGGTGGGGTTTGTTTTTTCTTTCTGATATCCAATATTGATGCATCAGTGGGCTCACACCGGTATAACGCTATTAAATTATATGTATATATATATATATATATATATATATATATATATATATATATATATATATATATATATATATATATATATATATATATGAAAAATTATGGGCCTCGATCAAAAATCAAACCGTGGTCTTCTGGAAAACTGTACAAGTGCTTTGCAATCTGAGCTGTCTGGGGGACCCACTGGTTAAGCAACATAATTCCTCCACATTCAGAAATGTCACTCCTTCCCCCGCTACTTCCGGGGCACTCGCTGCCAACCATAGGAGCAGCTCGAGCCTGTTCACGAGAGGGTCTTCCCCCTGTAGGGGGGACAACTCCATGTCCGCTATTAATCATGTCAGAGGGCATTGTAATATAATTATCAATGAAAAGGATCTAACAAACATTGTAAATATATGTGGAAAAATTATGGGCCCAGACCGGGAATCAAACCCACGTTCTCCAGTGGGTCGCCTCGATAGCTCAGACGGCAGTGTTCTGCTATGGTTTTCCAGAGGACCTGGTTTTGATTCCCTGTCTGTGCCCATAATTTTTCCATATACAGTAATACCTTGACATACGAATGCACTAACTTACGAGTATTCCGAGTTACGAGCCGTTGCTCGGATGATTTTTTTGCTTTGTGTTACGAGTCTAGATCCGAGTTACGAGTGGAGCGTGCTTTGAGACGCGCACTGCCAAGCAAGCGAACATCCACATCTCCCGCCTTTTCATGCATCTCCCGCCACTCACTCGTTCAGTTCTCGTGGTTATCTCGTTGAGTATGGTCGTACCGTAGTAATCTGCGTTGTGTTTAGCTCTTGTTTTTTCATTGGTGCAGTTATTTTGCCAAATTTCTTTGTTGTAACTCAACCATGAGTCCTAAATAAGTTACTGCAAAGGACAGTGCTAAGAAGAAACGAATGATGTCGCTTGAAATGAAGCGTGAAATCATTGCAAAACATGAACGTGGAGTGCGTGTTGTCGAGATGGCGAGGCAGTTTGAGCGTAGTACTTCAACGATATGTACTATTCTCAAGCAGAAGGATTCGTTGAAGCCTATAACGCCAGCCAAGGGTGTTATGATTATTTCGAAGCTGCGGACCTCTGTTCATGAAAAGATGGAGAAGCTGCTTTTGGTGTGGGTGAGGGAGAAGGAGCTCGCAGGAGATACCATGACGGAGGCTATCGTTTGCGAGAAGGCACGAGTCATTTACGGTGACTTGTTGAAGCAGACACCAGGCACTTCAACGGACGTGGCATCACAAGAGTCGTTTAAAGCCAGTCGGGGCTGGTTCGACAACTTTAAGAAGAGGTCTGGCATTCACTCCGTCGTGAGGCATGGTGATGCAGCGAGCTCTGATACGAAGGCAGCGGAAGATTACCTGAAAACTTTCGCCGAATTGATAGAGGCCGAAGGATACGTCCCCCAGCAAGTCTTCAACTGTGACGAGACAGGGTTATTTTGGAAGAAGATGCCAAAGAGGACTTGTATAACAGCAGAGGAGAAGAAGATGCCAGGCCACAAACCCATGAAAGATAGGTTAACCCTCACATTGTGTGCTAATGCCAGTGGTGACTGCAAGATTAAGCCACTGCTCGTATACCATTCTGAAAATCCCCGAGCCTTTAAGTCCCACAAAATTTTAAAAGAAAAACTGCAGGTTATGTGGAGGGCAAACCCGAAGGCGTGGGTCACAAGACAGTTCTTCGTTGATTGGGTAAACCTGGTCTTTGGTCCTTCCGTTAAAAAGTACCTCCTTGAAAATAACTTACCTCTGCAAGCCCTTCTCGTCCTTGACAATGCTCCTGCTCACCCACCGAACCTCGAACAAGACATCCTCGAAGAGTTCTCTTTTATTAATGTTCTCTACCTTCCACCTAACACCACCCCTCTCCCCGAAAGGGACTTCGAAGACTTCGAACATGAAGCGGAAGTGATAGAGGAGATTGTGAGCCTCGGAAAGTCCATGGGCCTGGAGGTGGATGAAGGAGACGTAAACGAGCTCGTCCAGGAGCACTCCGAGGAACTGTCTACGGAGCAGTTACAGGAGCTACAGGAGATGCAGCATACAGAGGTTTTGGAGGAAATTGGGGGTAGTGCGGTGGAGATAGAGGAGGAAGTTATCTCTACAAAGGAGATGTGGGAGAAAATTTCAGAATTTATAGAAAAGAAGCATCCAGAAAAAGTGGCAACTGGTCGTGCGTTGGCGTTGTGTAATGACACTTGCCTAACGCATTTCAGAAAAATTCTGAAGGGAAGGAAGAAACAAACCACCATGGATAGGTTTTTATTGAAACGCCCTGCAGATCAGAATCAAAAAAGCGTGTCGAAAAAGCAAAAAATCGATGAAAAATATGCAAACGTCACTGATGAAGTTGAAA
The DNA here is from genome assembly GCF_056783735.1 of Eptatretus burgeri. Taxonomy (NCBI): domain Eukaryota; kingdom Metazoa; phylum Chordata; class Myxini; order Myxiniformes; family Myxinidae; genus Eptatretus; species Eptatretus burgeri. The sequence goes on along the minus strand of NC_140964.1, from coordinate 57,952,760 downwards.
ACATCACCGACGAAGGTTAAGTGCAAGTGCAAAATAATAATGTTGCATTTAAGTTTAGCGATAAGTGAAGTGAAAAAACAAATGAAAAAAAATTGTAGCAATTAAATGTAATGGCAAAGGGAATAAAAAAAATGTAAAAAAAAATTGTAGCAATTAAGTTTAGCGATAAAGTGAAAAAAAAAATAATTGTATCAATTGCGTTTAGCGATAAAGTGTGATGAGGCCTTCAAATCTCCTCCACCTATCTCCTCCACTACCACCTCCACCACTGCCGCCACCTCCACCATAATCTTCCGTAAGCCGAAGACATCTCATCTCCAAGGTAAATACACTTTATAAAACCAGTTTGCTTATTTATATTCCATTTTATTATCTTTGTATTATGTTTTGTATTAATTATTTATTATTTATAAATACATTTCTCATTTTTAAAACTACGTAACAAAGAAATTAGGGTGTTTTTGGGGGGGCTGGAACTGATTAATGGTATTTTAATTAATTTCAATTGGGAAAATTGTTTTGAGATACGAGCAAACCAAGTTACGAGCTTGGTCACAGAATGAATTAAACTTGTATGTCAAGGTATTACTGTATATTTATGTTTGTTTGATCCAGTTCATTCATAATTATATTTGAAATAAATGTTTGTTTGTTTTTTAATGCCGGTTTTAAAAATACATAATGTTCCAAAAGTCCATTACGTATTCATGTATGACGTACACATCATTGACATCGAAAATTTTCAGTGTTCCCACACGGGGATTTTCCCCCATGAAGAGAACGATTATTTTATTTCTAACTTCAACTTTTATTAATAATGATTTTGTTTGTCAACACTGATCTCGCTTGAAATGTGCACAAGCCATTATGACAATCGTGGATCGCCGTACCGGTAATCGGCACAGACCGGGATAACGATTGAGGATCACCATACCGGTAATCGGCACAGGCTAGTATGACTATTGCGGATTGCCATGTTGGCAATCGGCACAGACCAGAACGACTATTTTGGATCGCCGTACCGGTAATCGGCACAGGCCGATATGACTATTGTGGATTGCTGTTACGGGAATCAGCACAGAGGATGTTACTATTATCGGGGATCACCGTACCGGTAATCAGCACAGGCAAATATCGGTATCAGTATTGCAGAATGCCATGTCAGTCATTGGCACTGGCTTTCGAAAGCACACCCAATTCCTATTAATAAAAATAAACCCATTGGCAATTACTTTAATAACCTCATCGAGGGCAAAGAAAAACATGATTCCTTGTATGGTGCTCAGGTGCTGAAGGTTAAAAGTTATAATCTACTGAACCAACTTCCTGGTACGTCTTGACGTCGTACATTCCACTGTTCCAGGTGCAGCCGAGTGCATCAAAACTCTTTAAATTATGTACGGTATTTAAAGATTGTAAACACATTTCTTCAGTTTGTTGGTGATATACCGGTTTTTTTTTTCACACACACATGTATGTATGTGTGTATATATATATATATATATATATATATATATATATATATATATATATATATATATATATATATATATATATATATATATATATATATATATATATATATATATATATATTTTTTTTTTTTGGTACACTCAAAATTCCAACACTGGTAGATCGATATTAAAAATTAAACCGATATAACCAGTACATCGATATATCACCGAATCCTATCTATCTATCTATCTCTGCTGTGAGGGGAAGGGAGGCAAGGCAGTGTACTAAGGCATTATTGGGGCAATATAACGTGCCCAAACAGCAACACTTTCTTTTTAACCGCCGTGTTCTATATAAAACGGGGCGGGAGAATTTTAAAATTATAACCCACGCTGTCTATCTGCAAATACCTTTCTGTGTGCATGCTTGCATGATTATAGATAGATATACACTTCGTTATAAATATCGCTGATTTGTTTAAATTTTCAGATTTCCCTCCAGATTTCAGCACTTATTTCGGCCACAAGATCCGATTGTCAAATCCGATATAATATTGTTTCGTTTGTGGGGTTTGATGGAGGAATTTAATTGGAAAGTTAGGATTGAATAGAGTTGTTTGGTCCGTGGACATGTAGGAGACATCTCAATGGAATCAAGTTGGGAGACTGTGAGCTTAAGTGTTATGTGTCACCACAAGGGGGGAGGGGGGGTGGTGCAGTGTCAATTGGATAGGGATTAAGGATGTATGGTATGGCTGTCTCTGAGGAGAATTTCTCAAAAAGTTATGGACTGATTTGGGTGTGTGAGAATGACAAAGTGATTATATTTTCACCCAAAATGGTGTGGAAAAAGCAAAAATAGCCTCTTAGTTATTGTTATGATTATGGTGGTAGATGAACTGATTTAATAGTACAGATAGGATTTATAATGTAGTATGGTCCATGGACGGGTAGAAGCATTTTGATATAATTAAGTCAGGGAATCTGTGAGCTTAAGTGTTACATGTCACCACACGAGGGGTGGAGCGGTGTTAAAGAGCAGGTTGCGGGTCACCAAACATGTTCTGAAAATTTATCAATATGAGGATATGTGCATTAAATAGTTTGATGCAAACTATTGTGGTTGCCTAACTATTGGGAAAATTAATGAAATTTAACTCAAGTTGTTATTTCTCGAGGCTGTTGGAAAAAAACAGCCGCGTGCCATATATGGATGGTGACGTCATGTTCTCCAAAACAAAGCGGACGCTCACTCGCTCATTGAAGAAGTGTGCAGTTGAGCAGGCCGTTCTTTCGCTTTTTTTGAGCTTGCAACTGTCTATATTATCCTTTTTTATTTGGAATTATTGTAGAACAAAGTTATTTGGATATTTGTACATCATGCCTCGTATGTGTGTCGTCATGTTTTGCAAAAATGGCTGGAAAACGGGTAATGGCTCCCACCGATTCCCGAAGGAATCAAACATTCGCCGGCAGTGGATATGATTTGTACAAACAAAACGCGTGAATTTTCCCCCAAAGAAAACGGGTAAAGAGGACCCTTTGGATAGACTTGTCATTTGTGGTGACCATTTCACAGCCGAGGATTACGAAGGCATAAACACATCTGATCACCACTCTGTGAATATATGAGTTGTTGGTTGACAAGTTCTCCAGATACTGCTCTGTCACAGAATCAGTTGTTGAGTTTGAGAAAAACCTTGACATGTATTCTTAAAGAGTACATGGGAAAACATAAATAAACTCTCTGAAAAACACAAGCATGAAAAAATTTCTCAACAAATCAACTTATTGTTAATTAAATTACTTTTTTAACAGCATCAGCAAATTGGGCTATTTCATTTCAATTGTAAAAAATTGATCAATTTTCCACTTTTTTTTCTAAATTTGGTAGAATATTTCCCAATGAGGCTAAACATGTTTTGGTATTTATATTCCACAACAGTCTCTTGATAGTCGGGGTTTGTTCTAACTGTTCACTTTCGCTGGGGTCAAGCTCAGCTGTCAGAAAGACTTCAACGCCAAGGCTACGGTGTATAATATATTTGGGTCCATTATTGATTCATTCTATTTCTGACTCTTGTGTGACTAGAGGGTTAAAAATTATTATATCAAGTCACAGATGAATCAAACTTTACATTATTTTATGCATCGAACAAGAAAATGACAATCTACAAAACAATCTGTCTGCTGGAGTCTGTCAGTGTGAACTGCCGGACAGTCAGTCCTGCCACTTGTACACGAAACAGGCCATTTTCTGGCACTTGCAAGGGGCTCAAATTTATATGGCTCAGGGCCAGAAACTCCATAGTATAAATTCCCATCATCCTCCGACTCGTCCTCTGCAATATCGGAATGAAAACACTCAATTTCATCGCTGCTGGAATCACTCTCTGAATCAGAGACTCTGATTCGCATCTCGCCAGTGTTCACACGCTGTTTCCGAATGTTCTCGAAGTGTTCGGAGAACGTGAAGTCATAGCATCTTCTGTAAATTCCGGTCTGTTTTTCGATCACTGACAAAAGTTTTGACTTAAAAGTTAATTTTAGCATATTTTGAGTTTCAAATGTAAGAAAATAATTGCCCAACGATTATTAATCTGATTACAACCTTTGAATCACGCAAAGTCATCAGCGACCCAAAACCTGCTCTTTAATTAGCTTAGGGAGTAAAATTATGTTCCCCTGTACGTGATTACCCTCTGTGATTTTCCAAATGTTTTTATATTCCAAGCCAGGCCGTAAGCTGGGGACTGAGTCCCTGAAACAACACCAGGAGAAGCCCTACCTTCCTCGGTTTAGAGTCGAGGAGGCCGCAGGGGTGGACGAGAGAGAGGGTGATAAAAAGAGGAAGATCGAAGGAGGAGTGTGCTTAGCGAGCAGGCTTCGGAGACAGCAGATCATGCAGGGCAGATTGCACGTCTGGAGTGATCAAACAGAGCACATTGAGCAGAGCTCATCTAGGAAGTGCCAGCCAGATTTGCGCATGTAGAGTGTGGAGGGATCCCGTCTGGTTTGGCGGGGCATGCACGCAAGGTTGGTGCGAGGACCACACGGGGCAGGTGACACCCACTCAGGAAGAGGAAGGCTGGCACGTTTGTGGGCCTGAGTGTGGAAAGCTGCTTCAAGTGAGGCGCCATTCTGCCTGCGTGTGCACGTGGATGGTGGAGGCGCCTTCCTCCCGGTCTCGACAAGAGACGGCACCATTTTGCTTGCAAGTACACGTGCCGGACGAAGCTCCCCATTACGAGATAGACGAGGGACAGCCCTTGGCCAGGCTGCGTACCAGTGTATTTAAAAAGGGGGGTTTTCTTTTCTTTTGTCACCCTTTGTCTGTGTTTGCATCTGCGTGTGTGAGGCTTCGATAATAGAAGTTATTTATTATATTCATTTCATTTCATCTTCAATATCGTCCTTATTAATATTTCTGTTTCATTAAATGTATTTCCTTTTAAAGAAACTGAATTTTGTGTATTTATAGTGGGGTTCGCGGATCAAACCCCCTCGTGCTGTTCATCCTCAGTAATCCTCCTTCCATTCCATTCCAAGTACTCCTTTTTTGTCTGCTGTTGCCTTCACTGGGCTCTGTTGTATTCCGCCATACCCTTTGAGCGCACGTTGAAATCCATCTCAATGAGCATGTCCGCTTCCTAGGAAATAAAGACCGCTCAACCGTCGTGGGAGGTTGGTCGGTGTTGACCACCTGGCTACCACAAATTTAGGTCGTGGGATTTAAACCACAGCACCTCTGTGACAACTGCTGTCAGAAGTGAGATTCCAACCCGGTCACCCCCACGACAATATAGACATGAAGTTATAAATATTGCTAATTTGTTTTCCCTCCAGATTTCGACATTTATTTAGACCATGAGATCCGATTCTCAAATCCGATATAATATTTTGATTATATACTTTAATTAGTCCATGAGAATATATTGTGTTTCAAGGCAAGGCATGTTTGAATCAGCTGAATCAATATGGTGGCTAAGACCCCTGTAAGTCAAAGTTTGGCTGACCAAGGAGAAGCCTTTCATGAAGGTAAGCTGTTAATTATCTTCAAAATGGATGTTTAAGTTTACTGAAACACCCAATTTTCGTTCATGCACTCCCTTGGAGTTCTCTTAGTATGCGTGCAAAGTTTGGGCCCCCCAAGTTTCATAGTTATGGAGGGAGACACACACTGACACACACTGACACACACACTGACACACACTGACACACACTGACACACACTGACACACACTGACACACACTGACACACACACACACACACACACACACACACACACACACACACACACACACACACACTGACACATACACACATACACACATACACACATACACACATACACACATACACACATACACACATACACACATACACACATACACACATACACACATACACACATACACACATACACACATACACACATACACACATACACACATACATACACACACATATACACACATATACACACATATACACACATATACACACATATACACACATATATACACATACACATACACATACACACACACGCATTTATTAACACAAATGCATTGTATCCCTGGCAGGTCATCGGTGAAATGGACAGCTTCTTGGAGTGGCAGCAATCACAAGGCCTGAGAAAAGAAACAGCCCAAGCAGTGATCAATAAGCTTGGAATTGAGAATCAGAAAGTTATTCAAGCTTGTATAGAGTCGGATTCCTTACAAACCGAGCTTCTCTCGCTCGCCAAAGAGAAATTTCCATTTGCAATGTATGCTGACTTCTGTAAGTTTGTGAAATCTTTTTTGAAGCCACAAGTTATCCAACTTGCAGGCTCTTCTCTGTTGGGAAGTGTTTTCGTCAACTTGGAGACTGTTATTCACGAGCTTTCCCGTTTCTGCCAAAAGTTTCCATTGATGCATTCTCCTTCAACCTGCTTTGGATTCCAAAATGTACAGTTGGAAAACGTTCATAGTTTCTGTGGAATCGGGTTAAGTGATGAATACAGTCTCCACATTCAAGATGATCGATTAAAGCCCAAGTCTGGTATGTAACTTTTTTTGTATTCCTCAGCATGTCAAGACATACCTTAATGATCTACCATTGACATGTACTTTTTGTAACTTATGGAATCTCTTGGAGCAATTTTGTGTTGGAGAGTTGACTCCCTGTTTTCTCCCTGTTCAACTGCACACTTAAGTTATCCACCCACACACAGGAGAATGTTTGTTTACCTCTCATTAGGCATGGACCGGCTTTTCTTTGCTTGTTGTTTGAACAGCTAAATTCATCGCATAACTCTTCATATCTTGGAAATCGTTAGTTGAACAATGTGACAGTTTTTAGCACTGCCACCGAAGATGGATGTAGGTTGTTTTCAACCGTGTTTGTATGGCTGTCTGTATGGAGGATTTCTCAAAAAGTTATGGTCTGATTTGGGTGTGTGACAATGACAGTTATTTGATTTTGGTGAAGATCTGGATGCAATAATTTTTTTTTAACTCTCTAAGTGGTGCTTTATACCATTTAGAGATTAGGTAAAAAAAACACAAAGCAAAATATCTCAAAAACTTGTGGACGGGTTGTGAGAAAATTTGGTGGATGAGTTGGGTAGGTGACGAGAACGAGCTCATGAGATTTGCGTTAAGGTGTGGAAGCAGATCCGGCCCATCAGTGGAATACAAAACGTAAATTGTTCAATCTGGTGGAGTTATGCGCTCCACAAAACATGGACATTGTTTTTCCATCAACTTGGTAAAGACAAAAATCTATTTCATTCTCAAATTTTTATTTAAACCTAAAGCAAGGACTAAGTTGCAGTTAACTAAATTTCAGTAATTGCAGTTTGGACGTGTACCTTCTCGGTACAGTATTGGGTTAAATGTCGAGTTGTATGTCGGTGAAGGTGATCGGGAAGAGAGAACTAATTTCCAAATGCATGATCCTCAAAACCTTTGGAAATCATATATTGTGATGAAACAGTCAGACGATGCATCAACACAATAATCCAGTCGTGTTTCTCCTCTTGTTGATTCAGGTTTTTGTTACTTACAGTGGCCTGCAAAAGTATTTGCCCCCCTGCAACATTTTCCCATTTTGATGCCACCTGAGCTTATTTCATGATGCTTTCAAATCAAACTTGGTCTTCACAAACTACTCCAAAGTGAAAAAGCTAAAAAATTCGGATAAAATGTGAATACGTTGGATTAACAGAGAAAATCAGTTGATTCTCAGTTGCATAAGTATTCAAACCCTTTGCCTAATTAACTCTAAATCATTACAGGAGCAATTTTTTTATTTGAGGTTACAAAATAAGTGTAATAGGTTTCAACTCTGTGTAGTCGTTCGTTGAACTTAAAAATTAAGCTCCCCCTCTTATCGAAGGAGTCTTAAGGAGCAACTCACTTGTTCAAACAACAAAACAAATATGAAGATCAAAGAGCTTTCCAAAGAAGTCAGACATAAAGTGGTGGAGAATCACCGTTCAGGAGTGGGTAATAAGAAGATTTCAAAGTCACCCCTTCAACACTTTGACAACGGTGAAATCCATCAATAAGAAATGGAAGACACATCATTCCAAAAACATATACCACATCCAAATTCAGTAGCCTGGCAAGCAGGAAACTTGTTCAGGATGTAACTGGAAATCCAGCAATGACTTTGAAAGATCTGAAAGCCTCTATGTCAGAGATGGGAGAGGGGTGGAGGGGGGGTCAGTTTTCATCAATCAACAATATCCCGTACCATTCACAAAGGTGGCCTTTATGGACAGGTTGCAAGAAAGAAGACATTACTGAAAAAGACGCATCTAAAAGCTCGTATGCAGTTTGCCGAAAACCGTTTTAATGATACTGAAGGCATGTGGAGATAGCTTTTGTGGTCAGACAAGGCAAAAGTTGAACTTTTTAGTCCAAATTCAAAGTGTGGTCTGGCACTAACCTAACACTAAACATCACCCAGTCAACACCATCCCTACTCTGAATAATGGTGGTGGCAACATCATGTAATGGGGCTGCTATTCATCAGCAGGGACTGGCAAGCTTGTCAGCATGGAAGGGACAATGGATGGTGCAAAGTACATGAGAGTCCTTGTTGAAATCCTGTTTGCATCGACCATGAATCTGAAACTGGGTAGGAGATTCACATTTCAGCAGGATAATGACCTAAAGCACAAAGCTAAAGCCACACTGGAGTGGCTGAATGAGAAGAAAATAAAATGTTCTTGAGCAGCTCAGTCGAAGCCCTGACTTTAACCCAATTGAACATTTATGGCGAGACTTGAAGATTGCAGCCATCGACGATCCACATGAAACATATCAGAACTGGATCGATTTTCACATGAAGAGTGAGCAAAGATTTCACCATCTCACTATGCAAAGTTGGAAGAGACCGATGCAAAATGACTCATTGCAGTCATTGCTGCAAAAAGTACTTTCACCAAGCACTGACCAAAGGGTTGATTACTTTTGCAACCAGTGAATGTTAATTTGCATAAGTTTTATGCAGGTATTACTGACATGCAACCTCCTTCGACGATAAGTATTTAGATTGTTCTTTTTACTGATGAATAAAAAAGTTCATTTGTAAAAATTGTTTCTCCATAATTCGTAACTCATCGAAATGTGGCATGATTGGTTAGGGGGTGAATACTTTTGCAGGTGACTGCACCAAAAAGTGCTGTATTATGTTTTGAAATGTCATATGATTCATTTTCTGAAATTCACATACTTTATAGTGATAGGAAAGTTGTTCCCAGTATGTGGGGAAAACGGTTCCATTTTGACTCCAACTGGAAAGTTTGTGACTGTCGATAAAGATTGATTTGCATTGCAATAGTGATTCCTCATCCATCCTCCTCTCCTTTCTCTTCAATCGTACCACCCCAAAATATTTTTCTTCCCTCTCCAATCCCCAAACGACCTTATAAATTTTCCATTCCTTAAAATCTATACAGTATTTCTTTTTTTCCTTTTCCTCCCCACTTTTTTTGAAACATGAACAAAAGTTCTGACAAGTGGAGCTACATTCAAAGTACACCGTCCCCATACCAAAGAAATAGATATAATATCCTCCAGCACGTGACATTGCTGGGATGCCTTCGATGCCCGGCATTGCCACCATGCAGCACATGGAGACAGAATTGGGAGGGAGCGGTGTACAATAATGGATTGATTACGTAATTAAAATAAATAATGAATTTTTTTTATCGATTGGCTAATAGCAACCCTAAATCACTACTGCCTCACCCGAATCAGTAACTTTTTGAAAATTTACTAATTGAAAAATGAATAAAAAATCGAATAATTGATTAATCAATCAATCAAAAGTACCTTTCATAGTCATATCACTTGGTCACTGTTGTTTCTAAACATCAGTGTCCTAGCTCAAAATATGCCTCAGATATTGCCAAGAGAAGAAGGAAAATTGATAAGTTATTAATAAATCGATGATAATTGGGTAATCAATCAATGAATTGATGATTAAAAAAAACAAAAAATGCTCTTCACCAAAGCACTTATTCACTATTGTGCCCAAATTTCAGCTTCCTAGCTCAGCTCAAAGGATGGCTGAGATATCACCCAGACAAACAAACAAACAAAGATGTCATGCACTGCACGATACTTTTGAAATCTGTTCAACAAATTTGACGTCAAAAATAATTGGTGGTTGAATTCAATGATCAAATATGCAACTCCTCTTCAAACCCCAAGTCAATCGGATGAAAATTGGCAATTTTAGAAATTCGGCCTATGTTAACCTCAAATATATGGTGGTTGAATTCAGTTACCTGAAATGCAAATCCTCTTCAAATTTCAAGTCAATGGGATGAAAATTGAGGATTTTAGAAATTCAAACTTAGTTGTTGACCCTTGGCCTATGGTGAGCTCAAAAATAATTGGGTGGTTGAATTCAGTGAACTGAAATATAAATCCTTTGGTATCCCAAATTGTGTGGAAATTTAACATTTGTGGGCTCTGCTCTAACCTAACCGATTTTGCACTCTCTCAATCAGTACTCTTCTCAATATCTAAAACATGCCCTTTCTTTACTCTCATCACACCCCCCCCTCTTCCCAACCCCTCAAACATTGTGCCTACCCCTGCCCGCCCTCTTCTTCACCATACCACCACCAAGTCTCATCATTCCCCTCTCCCCTCTCCCTCCTGCCCCATGGCCGTGCCTGCTCTCATCGTCTCCCCTTCCTCTCAAAGCAAACTTCACTCTTTTCCCTCCCTCCAACCTTCCCTCTCACCTTTCTCAAAAGCTCTCCCATCACCCTTTTCCCTCAATTCTCACCTCTCATCCTTCTCGCTTCAATCTCCTCCTCACATCCACAAAGCTACCTCCTTCCCCTGCCCTCTCTTCCAACTCATTCCTCCACCTCCTCCAATCTTCAACTTCAACACCTCTGCCCCCTCTTTTATTACTCCCCACTGCGACTCATCTCTTCACCACCGAGCCCTTTATCCTCCTCCTCATCCGGCCCTCTCCCCTACCTCTTCTGCAATCCCCCACACACTGTAAACAATTCTCCCTACCCCCCCCACCTCCCTCATCCTACTCTCCCCCTGCCCTCCCTCCCCTCCACCAAAGTCCTCCTCTCCCTCTTCCTTAAGAGTGTGGACCTCAAACATCCAGGGAGGAGATGGTGGAAGATAGTCTCTATCTTCCACCATCTTCTTTCTGGCCTCACTTCCACTGCCCTGTCTGTGATCTGCTCTCCCCATATTTTTCCAGGGCGCTCAAGCTCCCCCAGCAACTCCCTTCTGGTGAAACTACCAAAATCAATAATTACTGCTCACCTTCACCTTTTCATTTCTCTTTTTTCACACCTCTGGCACAAACTCCCACCCACCCTTCAATCCCACTCTTCCCTCCAGGTGTTCAAAACAGCTGTTCCTCACCATCTCGCATCTTTCCCCATCCAAAACCATGATATTTTCTACCCTCGTTAATCCACCCCATACCCACTCTCTTCAAATTCCCTGCTTTTCTTCCTGAAATTCCCTGTAGTGTCCATCTTGTTTACCCCATGTACACTGCCCCATCCCTCTCCCTTCCACAGATCTCCTAATGTCTGCTCCCCACTGTTTTGTGCTTCCCTCTCCTGCTCCCTTTGTTATATGTTCTGTATGTTAGCTCTTATAATGAGCCTCGACAATGTGTACACACAAAAAAAAAATCCTCTTCAAATTTCAAGTCAATCAGATGAAAATTGAGGATTTTAGAAATCTCATCTAACTTGTTGATCTTTGGCCTATGTTGACTTTTTGACAACAAAAACAATAGGCTTCTTGCTTATGACGAACTCCTCCACATGGTGAAGTTTTTTTTGAAGATCGGTTTGAAATTGTGACCTCTAGGCAGACGATTTTTGTATGCAAGACAGAGAGAATAACAAAGTTGACCAACCAATATACTTTCAAATTTTCGATTCTGCAAGTAACAAACGGAGTGAAAACTGAGTACGCCCTTTCAGCGTGCCTCACCTTTAGCACCCGGAGATGGAATCGGAAGGGACAGTGCACAACTCTTCAAAAACAAACAATATATTCTTCAATTTCAGTTCCAGATGTGCAATGAGTAAGTAGTTGATGGTCACGAAAGATGTCTACTCATCTTTGAACTCTTACATCTGTCAGCGATCTTCTTCACATCCGTCTTATAAAATGATCAATCTGATTATCCTCTTGTCTGTGATATCCAGGTTGTTTTGTGTTTGGTCATGTGTGGATATATGGTTCTTCCCATGCAGAGTCCATTTTGTTTCATAGAACTCGACAAAACTTTCCCCCATTTCTTCCTCACTTTAACTCCATGCTTCCCCATCGTGCATTCAACTCAATGCTTCCCGCCATCCCCCACCACACCCGACACACTGATGGCTGGGGACCCAACACGAAGACACACACCTCTCTTCAATCGTTTCTTCTATTTCTCCACATGTTTAATCCTTCTCTCCCAACTCCCAGCCATCATTAATCTCCCATTCTACACCTCTCCCATTTATTACCCTGACGTTTGACTGTCAATAGGAGGGGTTTTCAAATTGTTTTCTCCTCCTCACATTTATGCCATTGCTGTGATTGGTCGTCAGTCCAGCCACGAGATCAGTAACCAATCACAGCTCGTGCGCTTCAGAGCTCCTGTTACTCATAAAGTTAGACAACGCCCAGGCACGTGGTCAGTCTGTCTTCACCATTTAAACAGTCACGCACAAAGGACATGACTTCGTTTGGACATGTCTTTGTTAAGATATGGATAGATTTGTGTTTTTATTATCTTTAACTGCAATGTCACCTCCATTGTGTAGTCAAGCTGTCAGGAATTTGTTATCGAAGAAATCGACGTCATGACATACAAGGGGTGGAGGTCGCTTATAGTTGCCATCTTGTTATGTTTGGTAATCGGCTATGTAAATATTATCAACATCATTTAGTAATCAGCTTTTATTTGATCTCGCGATCATTCATGGTATTCAGCTTGTCTTGTCTGGTAATCGGCTGCGCAAGTATCATCAACATCATGTCGTAATCGACTTTTATTTGACACCCAATCATTCATGGTATTCATTCTTGTTTTTTTATATTGTCTGGTAATTGGCTGTCCAATTATCAACATCATTTGGTAATCAGCTTTCATTCAACGTCGGGGTCATTCATGGTATTCAGCTTGTTCTCCTGCTCGATCTCTTTTGGATCACCCCAAAGCTGAATCCCCCCTTTGCTCAATTATTTTGGAGATTATGTGAGCTGTCACTTCTTGAAACTGTCATCCCGGCATGGAGTTGAATGCACTACGGTGTTTCATCAGCAGGGTGATTCATGAATGTGTGTGCCGTCCCTTGGATGGATATTGAACTGGCGTGGAGTTTACCAGCATTCTTTGAGCACGGGCGTTGCCAGGCTGAGGCAGACGAGGCAGTTGCCTCGTCGCTCATTTCCTGAAATATGATCTGGCCTGAGCCCTCTGGCCATTTGAGCTCTCTGGGGAGTAAACTATCAAAGCTACCCAGCAGTGCTCTGAATACTCTTATCTCCACACCTAAATAGGACAATACCCCCCCCCCCCATGTACATTTAATGTGGTTGAAATGAACATTAACATTTTAAAATTTTGAGCATTGAAATTAGCCAAGAATAGGTTTCTGGGCATCAAATATGCATTGGCTTCTGGGGGCCTTGAGCGGCCCCCAGACCCCTCGCCGTAATGGCTTCGTGACGTTGGCGCTCGCAACGCTGCGCTACGCGCACCGTCACATCTACCAGGTTCACCTCTTTTCGCCTCATCGCTTTTGGACCTCTGGCTACGCCCTTGTTGAGGGATATCAAATAATGCACAGTGTCCTTCACAAAGAGCAGGCAAGCTATTGCCAGGACCATAATCAAATTCCATATTCCTGTCAACTACTGCTGGGTGGCCAACAGCCCAGCATGCCCATTGCCATGAAACTGCTTTGGTAGCACCGATGCTCTGTAACAGAGTTATGGTACATTGTATCAGATCAGAGATGTTCTCGAAAGGCTTTGGAAAAGTAGCTTCATCACAAGTTGTGGAGCATGCTTTCCAATTAGCTTTTATCGTCGTTTGATGCAAGTGTTGGTCGGAGGTGTGTTGGAGACTTGGACCAAATGTCCTTTACCTGTGTGGTAATTATGTGATAGTTCGATAATCTTTTTTTCAGGACTGTATAAATATCCTACTGACCTGATTTATATTTGGCATTGTTTTAAACCACATGTCTTGAAAAAGACTGACACTGAATTCTGTGCAGGTGATACACATCCTGTAAATATGGAATGCAGAAAACACAACAATGATCCATCTGTCTCAGAAGCTTTAAGATTTGTTTTGGTGAAGGAAGAGTCAGATGTTAATTTGATAAACAGCAGCATTACCTCTTCTGCAACTGGTGAGCAAAAACGGAGAAAACAAACAATTTCTTTTGAATTCAGAATACATACAATTTTAGAAATAATACTTTGAACTTGACGAAAAAAAAAACACCAGAAAATGACATAGTTCTTTGTTTTTGTAGAACAACAAAGACATCCTTCTGGACAAATAAGGTCAAGGGACAGCTTGACAGAGAAGAAGTCTTTTTTGAAGAAACAATCACAAGAACAAGAGTCACTGCCTTTGAAATACAAGTGCACATCTGGTCAAAACATCACCAAAATGAATGTGACATTCAACAAACAAGAAAATATTCTCAAAAGTCAAATGCAATACAAATGTAATGTTTGCAGGATGGAATTTGCTTCACTGAGCAGTATCAAAAAACACACGATTGTCCACACTGGAGAGCTCCTGCATCAGTGTTCTGTCTGTGATAAAGCTTTTACTAAAAATGGCAATTTGCGGAATCATATGAGGATCCATGCAGAAGAGCATCCTCACAAGTGCTCTGTCTGTAATAAAACTTTCTCTCAAAAATGCAATTTGAAAATGCATATGAGGATCCATACAGGAGAACGTCCTTATAAATGTTCTGCCTGTGATAAAGCTTTCTCTCAAAAAGGTAGCTTAAAAATGCATATGAGAAACCACACAGGAGAGTGCCCTTACAAATGCTCCACCTGCAATAAAGATTTCTCACAAAAAGGCGGTTTGAAAATTCATATGAGGATCCATACAGGAGAGCACCCTTACAAGTGCTCTGTTTGTGAAAAAGTTATCTCCAACAAAAACCATTTGAAAACACATATGATGATTCATACAGGAGAACGCCCTTACAAGTGCTCTGTCTGTGATAAAGATTTTATTTCTAACTCCGGCTTGAAATCCCATCGTACCATCCACACTCAAGAACACCCGCACAAGTGCTCTGCCTGTAGCAAAGGTTTCTCACAAAAATGTAATTTAAAAATACATATGAGGATTCATTCAGGAGAGCGTCCTTACAAATGCTCTATTTGTGATAAGGATTTTATTTCCAAACAGACATTGAACATCCATAGTACCGTCCACACTGGAGAGCACCCACACAAGTGTTCTGTCTGTGATAAAGTTATTTCCAACAAAAACCATTTGAAAACACATATGAGAATTCATACAGGAGAACGCCCTTACAAGTGCTCTGTCTGTGATAAAGATTTTATTTCTAAAAACAGCTTGAACTCCCATAGCACCATCCACACTGGAGACCGCCCGCACAAGTGCTCTGCCTGTAATAAATGTTTCTCACAAAAAGGCAATTTGAAAATACATATGAGGACCCACACAGGAGAGCGTCCTTAGAAATGCTCTATTTGTGATAAGGATTTTATTTCTAAACAGAAATTGAACCTCCATAGCACCACCCATACTGGAGACCACCCGCACAAGAGATTTTCCTCCAGTAAAGGTTTCTCTCAAACACGACATGAAAATACATATGAGGATCCATACAGTCGAGAAAAAGAATACAACAAGGAAGCAGATTGGATATGACACTTGGAAAAGAAAAACCAACAGCTGTGAGAAATGCACCCAAAGATAATTGCTGAAGAGAAAATTAGGAAACCATGCAAAAACACCAAACTTCAAAAGCCCAGGCCCAGATGGGATTCCATACTTATTGGCGAAAGCAACAACATGCTCTCCACCCTCACTATCCTTCAAGATTTAACAAACTCATCCAAGGATGGATGGTTCACAGAAGTCAACACATTTTTAATCCCCTAATCTGAAGAAACCCACCCACCCAATAAATATAGACCAACAAACATGCCTTCCAACAACATACAAACTTTTAACAGGTATAATTACCGATGAAATTTACCACCACCTCACTCAACAAGGAGCCTTAGAGGCAGAGCAGAAAGGATGCAAGAGAGAATGCGATGGGACAATAAACCATTTGTTGTTAAACAAAACCACACTCCAAAACTGCAAGCTCCAACAAACCAACTTATGCACAGACTGGATAGATTACAAAAACGCATTTGAAAGTGTCCCACATTCCTGGATCTAAAATGCGTGCAAGTATTCAAAATTTACCCCCAAATAGTCACACTGAGAAAGCAATGATACTCTTGAACACAACGCTGATACTACCTGCCTTGGAAGGAAATGTTGAAATCACAGGAGTTAAGATATGATGTGGAGTTAATCACAAGGTGACCATCTTTTCCCCCTCCTCTCTTGTCTGGCTTTAGACCCACTGCGTAACCTTATCAATTGACAATGACGCAGATGCAATCTGACATGCAACAGAAAAAATGACCAAAGAAACAAGAAGGGTGACACATCGTCTGGACATGGATGATCTAAAACTCATTGCAATGAATGATAATAAATTGGCAGATTAACTGAAACGAGTAGAGCAGTACTTGGAAGACATCTGAATGGAATTTGGTCTTGATAAATGTTCCTAATGCACATTTGTACAAGGAAAAACAAAAAGAACAGGCATCTCAATCATTCAGTGCACAACAATACATGAACTAGAAAATGGAGCAACCTACAAATACCTCTGAAGAGAAGAAGGTCCCCAGGTACAACACAAAACATGGGTAAAATAACCCCCAAATAGTACCTAATGAGAATAAGACTAATTCTGAAGTCATCCCTCTCTCCAAGAAACAAAACCAAAGCTATAAACCAAATTGCAGTGCCAGTATCGACATTAATATTTCGGCATGCCCCTTTTTTTTGTTCCACCATCAGATTTTTGTTACTGCATGAAATGAAACAAGCTTTGACATATATATATATATATATATAGTAATGGTATTATTGTCTTCCTTCAGAGGCCCCTCAAAATTCATTTTGATCATTATGGTAGTTAAACAGTTCATGTTCATCCGACTTTTTATTATTCCTACTGCACTTCATTAGAACATAGATTGTGGATGGATGCGCAGATCCCAGGAGAACAACTATAGCTGTACAGAACAATTAATATTATCGATGGATAAAAATGATATTTAATTGATATTATAATAAATTGTTTATTTAAAATATCTTCAAATTTTGTGAGTTTTTAGTTTGTTGTGAAATATTAGGTCCTCGGGTCTCCGCATAGTGGCGTACAGGCTTAAGTCGTACTTCTGTTTACTACCGTAGAAAATCACAGAACCATCCGATCGACATGCTGTTAACAGTTTCAGAATCAGATAAATTCTACAACATATGAATACGGAGACGAAACTGATCCGGCCAGCTAAAATCTACAAGATATAAATATGTAGACGAAACTGATCCGGCCTATTGGATCACTTTCAAGTAGGGTGCCCTGTAATTTTAACGCACTCTATGGATCCTCCGGAACTCACGAATGGTACACGTTGTGTAGTCACTAAACTACGTGGTAATGTCATCGAAGTGGAGCCACTGCGTGACAGTCAAAGGGGAAAGCCTGAATGATAATCAATGGATAAAAATGATATAATATATTGTTTAAAATACATTCATGCTATCTGTCTTTTACCATATGTTGCCAGTGACGCCCGTCGAAGACGGGCACCTTTACTAGTTCTTACATATGCCTGGTGTTGGCTTAATGCCTGGGGTGGTGGGCTTGGGGTCCTCGGATCCTGAGTTCAAATCCCACTTTGCTATTGAATTAATACCAGGTGCGGTTGATTCTGCCTGTCATCCTTCTGAGGTCGGCAAAATGAGTACCAGCCTGCTGGTATCCTGTGTCAGAGTGGCGACCTGTCCAGGATTGTGCCCAATAGTCAAGGAGACTGCTTAGGCAGTGCCATTGCTCTGCGCAGAGTATGGTCTCAATGGATAGATTCCAACATAGCTCTGCAAATATAAACTGGACACAATTGGAGATTAACAATTTCGGCACCAAAACAAGGAAACTTTTAACTATTCACAAGATATTCGACAAAAATCAATGCATACCAAGGTTGTACTTATTGAGACGAGAATGAGGAGGCGGTCTGATGGAGCATCGTGTGCAGGACTTGCGGAGCATGTGAAAAGCTCAACAGACTATTGGATGAAATTTGTACACGAGCAAGAAAACAACAGACCAGAAAAAGAATCCTTCATCCATTTAGCAACAAACTTCCAAAAACAGGTGCAAATGATGGAAACTACATAGGAAAACAAAAGAGAAACTATAAGGGTATTCGGTAGAGCACATACCTTCTACCAGGCAATGCATGATCCACGAGAACATATCGGGCCCAATACATTTTTGAAATATCACGCCATGTATCATTTTTGGCTATATATTTAAATGTTGAAGAATCACTTTAAATATTAAATAATTCTCGTATCTGTATTCGGATCTTCACCAAAATCAAATCAATTTTCCTTGTCACATACCCAACCTGTCCACCAAGTTTCATCCGAATCCGTTTCCAACTTTTTGAGACATCGTCCTATATATTGTTTTTGGCCCTATATCTCAACGGTGAACAATCATTTCAAAAATTCGCGAATCCGGTTTCGGATCTTCACCAAAATGTAATCAGTTTGTCCACGTCACACATCCAACCTGCCCACCGAATTTCATCCAAGTTCGTCCAAAACTTTTTGAGATATCCTGCACACAGACAGCCAAACAAACAGACAGACAGGGGTGAAAACATAATGAAACAGAAGACAAAGAAGGAACCCAAAGAAGTAAAGAGCAAATATGGAGTCATTAGGAGGAACCTGGATAGGATTCGGGTTTCAGCCACTCCTCCACAACCTTCAAACCAATCCAGGCGAAGCCAAGTGAGCCTTACAGAAAAATTTCTGCAAGAATTCACTTCTCCTTAGAGATATAGATAATGAAAGAGAGGAATATAGAGTAAAAGAGTTGAAAGAGAAGAAAGAGAACAACAATTACAATTAATAAATAGAATCGTGAAAAAATGATTTGAAAGAAATGTGAAAGGAACAAAGATGTCACGAAGAAACTGGACAGATAGATTTTAGCAGGGACTCCCCAGGTTCAAACACAGCAACATGTACAAACGACCAGAGGTCCATCAGTGGGGAAGCAAAGTCCACACGTCAGGGCGTGCTGTGGAAGTGCTTTTCCTATTAAAACATCTGCCTGGACTTCTCAGTAAAGCCTTAAGAGTTGTTACCAGTCTGATTCAATAAAGTCTCAAAGCCCACATGTCATAGTGTATTAATTAAATTGACTAAGCCTGTGAAACATGTTGTAATTTAAAGAATTCCATTGAAAAATAATATTCATCCTATATTGCAATTGCCTCAGATATACCTGCTGTTTGTAATAATGATTTCTCATGTATATTGCCTGCATTTCTGAATGCTTGGTTTTATTTGTGTGCCATTAAAGATTCCTTTCTACAAGCTGTGGATTCAGAAGCCTGGGTTTTTGCAAATGCATCTTATTTTGCAAAATGCCTAGCTTGCCACATGATATTATCTCCTGTTCTTTCTCTCTTGCTTGCACCTCCCTGAAGCTTTACTTTTGCCACAGAATGTTGTACAGAGCTTTGTAATGTTAAACCCTTCACCACATTTGTTGACATTGGAATGTTTAACTCACAACTTAAAAGTATAATCATCTGGCTTTTTGGAGCAACTGGTTCTTATGAGCAGAGCTATGAGGAATGTGATAATATGTCAGAGGAATTGTCCACATCCTTTTGTCTGTATAACTGTTTAGTCATTGACACTGTTGAAACTTTGTTTTATCTTCCTTGGAATTGTTTGTGCCCTTTTCCCATTGACCAAACTCTGATTCACCCTATTTCTTATCTGACTTAAAGCCTTAAGCAAGCTACTACTCCTCAACCAAGAGATTGACCACAGCTGTTTCTTACCTTCTCTTGTTTGACCAGCCATCTCACCCTCTGTTCCCAGCCATCCTTGCATGAAAAAATGATTCAAACTCTGGAGCTGAAGAACTAAATTCTTCTAAAATGGAAAAACATAATGAATCGGAAGGCCGAGAAGGAATCGTAAGAAGTAAAGAGCAAATATAGAATCATCCATCAGGAGTAACCGAGATATGATTTGGGTTTCAGCTGCTACTCCACAACCCTCAAACCCATCCAGGCACAGCCAAGTGAGCCTTACAGAAGATTTTCTGCAAGAAATCACTTCTTGGAGAGGCAGATAACGAAAGAGTGGAATCGAGAGTAAAAGGCATGAAAAAAAAGCAACAATTGTTGCAATAATTGTTATATATATATATATATATATATATATATATATATATATATATATATATATATATATATATATATATATATATATATATATATTTATATATATATATATATATATATATATATATATATATATATATATGCAATTTCAGTATTTTGGGTGTCATGGGACCTTTAAGCAAATAATATTCCCTACATGAAGGATTGAGCAACTCCTTACTTGACAACAAATCCTCACTTTATTACATCATTTCAAGATTTTTTCGATTGTGATGTATATGATGAACTTCTGAGATATAAACAAAATGTTAATGACATCGTGGAAGGTTGTGGATTTGTTATTTTAAAAAATAATCGTATTGGATATACACATCATAAAATCAGATCCTCCAAAAGCTTTCTCATACATTGATTCACCAAAAGAGATAAAGCTTAAAAAGGCAGTTTTTAATATTCAAAACAATTACAATAAATGCTTTCTGTGGTCCGTTCTTGCTCACCTACATCCTGCAAAATGGAACCCTGAAAGGTCAGGTCAGGTATGGGAGCATGCACCGGGGCAGCACGTCGCTGCGTCCACTTTCCGCCGGTACACCAGGGGCCTCCGTCTGGCCATTCCCCCAGGCAGATGCCTGGCCCATCCCCATCTTGTTGAGATGCCGATCAACCTGCTGCAAACATGAGGCATGTGATTGGCCTCCTCCACTCATGAGGCTCCCTCGCTGAATGAATCTGGTGAGCAGGATCAGCGTCAGGAAAACGAGCCACATGTCCATACAGCTGCAGCTGACGCTCACGGACGGACCATGCAGGTAACAAATCTCATTTGCGTCTCTCTCAGCAACCGCTCGTTGGACACAAAGTCCGACCAGCGTTAGCCAAGGATTCTCCGAAGAGACCTGGTACCAGAGGAATTAAGTCTCCGTCTCAGATCCCTGGTCAGAGTCCAAGTCTCACATCTGTCGAGCAAGACTGGAAGCACCAAGGACCTGAAGACTCGGACTTTCGTCCTCCAGCACAGGTACCGACAGTGCCACACCCGATGATCCAGTGAATCCATAACACCCCAGGGTCGACCCAGACGTTTGTTGACATCTGGCTCACAGCCAACAGAGACATGAATATCACTGCCAAGGTAAGTGAATCTCTCCGCAACCTCAACATCCTCACCACAAACACGTACAGAAAGAATAGCAGCATCCAAGATGTCATTAACAGCCTGGATCTTAGTTTTGACACAGGAAACCCGTAATCCCAGCAGCTCCGACTCCTCATTCAGCACCTCGAGGGTTTCCAAAGGGATATCTAGAGTCTCCACAAAGATGACTGCATTATCTGCAAAATCAAGGTGAGAGATCTTGACATTCCAAAATGATGCACCGCAGCTTGATCTCTCCGACATCCTCCCACAAGTTCAATCCAATCGAAATCCAGTCCACACAAGTGCTGAAAAGTGTGGGTGCCAGTACACAACCCTGACGAACTCCAGTAACAACTGGAAATAAGTCAGAGATGGTACCACCACATCACACAGCACTCTCAGTACCAGAGTAGAGTTTAGACATCAGATCGATCAGTTTTGGTGGCACCCCACGAAAGCCAAGAATCCTCCAGAGGGCATCCGGATTCACTGAATCAAATGCTTTACAGAGATCAACATAGGCTGCAAGCAGCCCCTGCCGAAACTCTCGTCTGCATTCGGTGAGGACCAGAAGAGCAAGGATACGGTCAATCGTTGACCTCTTTGGTGTAAAGCCTGACTGCTCTGGACGCTGGTGCTCAAGCAGATGGTGGCGAACCATATCGAGAATTTTCCGAGCAAAGACCTTGCCTGGCACTGCGAATGAGGCAGGGGTTAGAAAGGTTACCTGAACTCCTGGATCGGGTCCCGGCTTGTTTGTGGACAACACACCCTTATGACGTGTATCAAATTAAAAGCATGCAGCCAGTAAAAATCAATATAGATACATCAAAAAGGCTGCCTCACAAACCGCAATACCCATTGCGTCCAGAAGCTGAAGCAGGAATAGCTCCCGTAGTTAAAGCGCTGTTAAAGCAAGGAACGATTATTCCCACAGTCAGTCAATGTAATATTCCGATCTGAGGATCTGAGAGCTGTAAACGACTGCATCATACCGGCATATCCTGTTGTCCCCAACCTTGTCACAATCTTGTCTAGCATTCCGAGTAACTCCACCCACTATGCTGTAGTCGATCTTTGTTCAGCTTTCTTTCGCGTACTGATAGACCCCGAGTCACAATTTCTTTTTGCATTCATGTATCAAGGTCGGCAATATACTTGGAATGTGCTCCCGCAAGGATACACTGAAAGTACCACTTTGTTCTCTCGAGCATTGAAAGACGACCTAGATGACATAGTTTTCCCAAATAAATGCACATTGGTTCAATATAGTATGTAGATGATTTGCTGATCTGCTCAACGTCGAAGGAAGTGTGCGAACAGGATACTTTGACGCTGCTAACGGCACTTATGGAGAAAGGACAGTAGATGATAAATGGGGTTTCTGGAACACCCATTCAAATGAATGGGGGGAAAGGCAAAAACTTTCTGACTCAAGTTCCAAAAGCCCAAAATAGGAGACTCATTTTCTCCCCACCTATCCCCTTACCTACCATACATGCAAATGTAAAATTGAGAGTGATTTTCTCCCCACCTATCCCCTTCCCTCCCATACAAGCAAATGTAAAATTGAGACTATGAAATATTGAGACTTACTGATTAAAGTACTTCTTCCCTTTTATATTTTCATTCCACTCAAAGTGTGAACCAACGGATATTTGCCCATGTTCTACTTTAGGGAATAACTTAATTTTCTTATAACATTAATTTCCATCGAGTATAATTTGGTGCTTTCCTCACAAAATGCACAATTGTTATGCTATATTTAGCGAAGTTGCCACCGGGCGTAGTGGCGTGCGCCTGTAATCCGGCTACTCGGAGGCTTGGGTTGGAGGATCGCTTGAGGACGGGGGCTCTGCACTGGGCAGGGTGTAGAGCAGCCCGGAATCATGGCGAAACCCAAATCCTGATCCCTGTGTCGTAAGAGGCGACCAGGGTTGCGTCAGGAAGGGCATCCGGCGTAAAACCTGTGCCAAATCAGTATGCGGATCATAATGGATGATCCGCTGTGGCGACCCCTAACGGGAGCAGCCGAAAGATGAACAACAACAACATTTAGCGAAGTTGCCCCACTCAAATTCAGCCGCTAATGGCTGTGGCAGCCATTTTCCACTGCCATCAAAAAATTTGAGATGGCCCAATATCCAAATCTGTTCATAATATGATAGGCTACTAGTGTGCCAAATTTGGTGCTTTCCTCACAAAATGCACAATTGTTATGCTAAGTTGCCCCACTACTATCGGCTTCATGTTTTTCTTCCAACATTGTGCTGTTTCCATAATCAATATCGTGCCTCATGCACACTTCATCAACCCTATTGATGGGTTTACTCCATGGTTTAGGATTGTCAGCCTCATCTAATCTTTTATCCAAGTTTGTTCCTGGACCACAGAAAGAATACCCTGGTAGATGTAATTCCCCTGGTATTCCAGTAGTTGTAAATTTACTTCCTGATAAAAACTTTTGTATATCTGCCCCTTGTTTGTGTTTGGTGAATTCACTCTTTTTTGAGCCACACACCGAACATGTACCTTTTTGTAAAACCCTATTATTTTTACTTTTAACACACGAGATATTTTTACTCTTAGTTTGCTTTTTACATTTTAGACAACAACTCATTTATTAATGTGAAAAATTCCAATAGAGTGCGAAAACATTTTTAGTTTTCAACATGCACATTTGAATCTTAATTTTTAAAACATAAAAAAATCCCAAGAAATGTCTTCACTCTCTCCTCCATTTATTTAAGAAAAAAATGTAAAACTTTTATCAAATAAAGGTCAATTACACCAACATCATCAATAATATCATCTTTGCCTTCTTTATCTCCACTTTCTCGTTTAAGTCTTCTCCCTAAAACCGATGTTAATAGTCTTGACGCATATATTTCTAATAGACTTGGCAATTCTTTGTTTTCCTCCTCGGTGCGTTGAGATTTATTTATTTTCTGCAATACCTTTGATCTTTTTATAATCTCACTGGTTTCCATATTTTTATTTTATTTATTCTCTCTCTTTCCTCCCTCTCCCTCTCCATCTCTCTCTTCTCCCTCTCCTCCTTCTCTCTTGTCTCAGTTTCTTCAACTCCTCATCCCTTACTATCCTTGAACCACTTTCCCCCCATAGAATATCATACATATATTCATCTGGATTCTACGATACTCTTGAATCCACAATTGTTTTTCTCATATTAGGAAACCAATAAGATTTGTTGATGATTTCTAAAAGAGTTTTATATTTCATCACCTTTAGAAGTTCATTTTTATTTAATATTTTAATCAAATCTCTATTTGTGGGTTTTTAACATCAGTATAAAGCCAGTTTTTAATTGAAAAATGCCCGTGTCTATGTTCCAATTAAAAAATAATGTAAAATCGAACACCCTTTACTTGTCGGTATCCTTGAATGCAAAAATTATAATTTTCTTGAAGTCTTCTTGCTGTCATTTATGTATCAGAAATAGATGACAGATTAATATGATGACACGAAATACCACCCCATCTTCCTGTTGTTAAATCAGTTTGTATTCCTCGACTTTTATAATTATCCAATTTCCTTCCTTCTTTGTCATATAAACTATTGCTTCAACATCATATAATTTCCTATTCCCAAAATTGTTTATTTGTTGTTTGCTAATTGTGCTTCCACATATCTCCTGATTCTTACCAAGAGGATAATATTCTTCTTTACGAGACTGATAAAATCGTGTCAGTCTTCCAGGTTAAATGAAAAAGACCAATTATATGCTAAATCACACATATTATACCTCCATTTCTCTATTATCATATTATATTAACTATTCTTCCTTCTTTATAAAATTCAATACTACGCAGGTAATTGAATTTAATAAAAATATATTGATGGTTTGTTGAACCAGGTGCTGTGGTTGTAAATTCTACTCCTTTCACAAAATGTGCCATTTTATTTAAGGATATGTATTGTGATAAATCACTTAATCTCACCAAGTCATTCACATCAGTCGGGCTTGGATAATTTATTAATTTATAAGCGTTTTTCATATTAATATTTTTTGCTGTACTACATTTCTGTCGTTCAGCCTGTGCCTTTATGTAATAATTTGATAAATCAATATCCAGTTCTTGGGATACACGAAAGATAGAACCATCTTTACCAACATAAGTCATTTATATCGGATTAAAAATAATGTCATTAAAAAATTTATTTTGTTGAGTTGAAATAACACATATAGACATAATTGACCACAACACTTGGAATTTAATTATTGGACTTGAAATGTTTGATAAACACCATTCTGTAAGAATTTTATTACTTCAACAGGTGGTGGAAGACTAAAACTATCAAAATAATATTTGTTGACTATTAAAAATACAAACCCAATGAGAACAGTTCCCATTATTATCTTCTAAGTTCATAATAACAATCTTTATATGTTTAGACACGTTTGTTAATTCATCTCTCATACAAATAACCACATTATGAATTATTAATTTCTTACAATATTTGATAACTTCTAAATTTTATATTGTATTCTTTCCAAATTCTTTAAACCACTCATCAATGCTCATTTATTTATTGGAAATATATAATCCCTTACCCCTTTTAGTTAATTTTACACCTGCTTGTGCGATTGAAGAAAGCATATCTCCAACTTACAATCTCGCTTTATCAGGCAGACTTTCAAGTTTTTCAGCAAAATCTACAATTACACCACTTCCACTAATTTGTTTCTCCAACTCTTTGTTATGTCTTTCCAATTATTTTGAGCCCGGAGTTGAGCCTTCCTTTCGTTGGCAGTTTTCACCGCTGTTGAAATACCACCCGTCAATGCTCCGACCGCACTTAAACCAGCAAATAAAGGAATTAGAAATGGGAGAAATCCTCCACTCGTCTCTCTTATTGAATATTTCTTCAACATTGGTTTTCACATTTTAATTTTAAGTGAGCCAGTATCGTTCAAGATTTTCACCTGTTCTCTTGTGAGCAAAACATTAATTCTTACTGCTCCTTTTCTCTGAATTGTATTAATGTTAATCATACAAGGCTCTTGATTTTGAATACAAGATGATAGTTTATGAAGATTGATTTGATTAACATATACTCCAGTTGGCACTTTACTACTCATTTATTTATCAAAAAATTATGTGAGACGAATCATAACACCATTATCTGTATTAATCTGTAATTCTGTTTCTCCAAAAGCAAACAATATGTATTAACTTCTTCACTCTCTTCTCTTTCAATGTATAGGGAAGTATCCACTCGATTAGACTTTATAGTTCAATCACATAGATTGTATCCAAACTTTTAAATGCTGTCGTATCCAAAATGGGTTCTTTATTGGTTCACGAGCGCCAGCCAGAATGACCACTTTATTTGTTATGTCTGTGTGTCTGTCTGTCCAGAGCATGACTTCATGGACTTTGATCCAATCTTGATGAAACTTGGTTATGTGATCGATATCAGTCTAGTTGTGTTTTCCTGGATGAGGGCATGCTACGCCCATTGTGGGCGGACACACGCCCAAAAAAATAGCCATTTTTAGGGGGTAGTCGGATTAAAAATCTATCTTCTCCTAGGGAATTGACTGAATGGAATGGGTTCTTCGGTATTTGAATAGCAAAATGAATTATCTAAAACTTGTCATTGTCTGATTTTTCATTTTCGTCCCAAGGTCAAAAACTTAGAAAATTGCGAATTTTGACATAAAAATCATACGACCGCCCAAACTTTGAGAGCTAGGATGACAATATTTTTTATGCATAATCTTGAGGTCATTCCCCACCTAAAGTCTTCAAATCATTTTGCTGTATCTCGAACATCTTTCCCGTGGCGCCCCCTTCAAGTTTGTTTTTACGTTGATTTCATCAAAGTATGGATAATCCGAGTAGTGCGAAATGCCATATAGCCTATCTGAAGTTATATTGTTCCTGGAATGTTCCGGAGGAACCAACAGTCATAATCCTTGACCTTTGACGGTTTTGCACCAACGGTCATAATCCTTGACCTTTGACCTTTAAAGGCCGCAATGGTCAAATTTTCAAAGTTGTGGGAATCAAACCGGGTTTTCGACCTTCTTCGACGAACTAACTCCAATAAGCTATAGCATGTGTCCTGTTCCCTTATTTTAATGTCCATAACATTGTTCTGTGACCTTTAAAGGTTATGCAAAGGTCAAATTTTGAAAGTTGTTAAACGAAACCAGGTTTTCGACATTTTGCAGCAAATAATCTGTCACCCGTACCACATCATGTTGATCATTTTTACAACTTGGTCAAAAATTATCACATTGTCTCATCTTTGACTTCTGAAACAATCTACATCGTCAAATACCGCTAGTGAACCATTGTCGTCTTCAGACTTGTTTCCATTGCATTCACACACCTTTAGGTAAGACTTGTATGCTTCAGCATAATCATTTTTTTCCCAACTAATTTCCAATCTATCTCATGGATAAAATGTTCCATCTCGAGAAACGCGAAGTTGTTTCACCTTCGCATTATCACTCAATGCATTATTCTTATCAGTCGCAGTATCACCATCTGGCTTTTATTAAACGAGCCACCGATATCGTGGCTTTCCTTCCAGAACACCCAAATTCCATGTGTAAGTGGTTTAGTTCAGTTTAACGTGTTGGCATCTTCTTTTAAGGTATGACACATTGAGTGGTTTCTTTGAGTTAAGTCTTCCATTCAACATCTCTTCTGTTTTAAGATTAGGAGTATATTCACTAATATACAAACTAATTTCAACAATTTTAAGGCCATGCAGAACTTTATCATGATCACAAAATCCAAATATACCTTGAAGAGGAACTGCCACAGTAAAACTATTACCTGCTTTTGTATCATCATTATACATTCCTTTCCTTTGACTATATCCAGGGTCTGTGTTTGTTCCTGTTGCCATATCAGGAATAAAACCTTCGACAGCCCCCTTTCCCATTCTATCACCAAATTAATATAGTGTAAATTTCATCATTTCAGATGTAGCAGAGACATAATCAACTGCTTCAACTTCTTGTGTTCCAATGTTCAAACGAACACTATCAAACATTTTCCAGAATAAATCATTTACGAGTGAAGCATTTGTGTTATTCGCAGCCTTAGTGAATGTACATTTACACAACAAGAAACTTTCGGCTGGAATCAAATAAGTTTGTTGATTATTTATTTCAAAACTTTTTGTTCCATTTGTATTCCAGTCTGTTCCAGTTGTGGCATTTATCTTGAAGTAGTCTTCTTTTTTAGTAGAGTTTGAGATTACAATGGTATCATCCAAATCATAGATACTATCAATTGCTTCCATACTTGTATTTATTTAGGAAAAAAGATGTTAAACTTTTGAAACCCTGACCCAAGTCGTTGAGTTATTTTCTGTCATTTCGGGGGAGACAACTGAGTTTTGCCTTTCTTAATTTCTTTTATTGCTTGCAATTTATGAAATTCCTTTTACGTCTTTTATACTCTTTATAGCACCTGTGACATTTCCCACAGCAGAAGCAGTTGAACCAATTAGGTGTTTATGTTTCAGAATAGTTGAACCTATACCCATTAGAGTATCAATTGTCCCATCTCTTTTTTCTAAATTGATGTCTGACACCCCTTTGTCTCTTAGGTTTATAGTATCCTCTACCAAGATACATAGCTTCACCCTTGTAGTATAGGGAAAGGAACGTCATAAAATATATAAAATAACCCTGTAGTTATTTTATTAATAAAATAAAATAACCTGTAGTTATAAAGTTATAAGTTAGCGTTATAGCGTTAGTTATAAGTAGTTATAAGCGTTATAAAATAACCCTGTAGTTATTTTATATTTTCCCAACTCGTGTTTCCTCACAATAACCATCGTATTTATTTCTTAGAAAACTTCACGAAGGTGAATTCTGATGGATATAATTTCTCCATTAAAAGAAATCATGCCATTATCTTGGTCGGTTATCCTAAAATTTACTCTGTATATGGTTTTTCCTGACACAAGTAGATAAACCAGATTTTTTGGTGCCATATTGAACTTATAACCAATTCAGGTTGAGTATGCACTGAAAGAAAATATTGTATTTGTTCTTATTCCATCATTATAAGCGCCATCAATCAAATTACAGTGAATTAATACCGAATTTATGTCTGAGGATATTTGAATGACATTATCACTGTAAAACGTCCCATTAGTTCCAATCTTTTTTGAGGAGAAACCCAATAACTCTCGAAATGAATTATCAATTGTGAAATCTTGGAGTTATTTTTAAGTTTAATCGTTGATTTTGAAGTATTTTTTGAATATCTATAACAATATTTTTGGTTCATCACCCTGTTCTTTCATAAGGCGAGCAATTTCGGAAGATATTTGAGAAATCTCATATGCTCCGGGTGAAACTGTTATCGTTTTGTATCCACTTCCCGGATTATAACTAAACTTGTCATTTTTCTCGGTGATATTAAACAAGGTATTATAAGTTTCCATGGACAATAAAGATGCCTCATATTCTTTTGTTGCTTCAAGTTGTAGTGGGTATGGGAATGAAGATGTGTGGTCGCTTGTTGTGAAATTAAAACTAAGGATTGTGCTTCTCATCTTATTTAATATGGGATAAAATGTCTTTGCATTGACATTTATTAATTATTTTCAGATTCATCAACTGGTCTAAATGGCTGATACTTCATTAAAACAATTGTTATTTCCAGCCTTCTTACTACCAAACAGCAATAACAGTCTATTAACTAATTGTGATGGGTCATTTGGAAGAAAACTAACACCTGAACCAAGCCTACTTAAAGCCTGAATAATGTGTTTCTCCTTCTCATTAACCTCCGCCATTGAAGATGGATGGAGGTTATTGTTTTCACCCCTTTCTGTTTGTTTGTTTGTGAACAGTATTACGGAAATACTCCTCGACGGATTTCGACGAAACTTGGTGGGGCGGTTAGGTCTGGTCCAAGGATCATGCCATTAGATTTTGGACTTGGTCCAAAATCCAATATGGCCACTATGGCGGCCAATTTGAAAAAATATTTGAATTTTTTTTTTTGCATTTCTGCATGTTTTAAGTGATTTCCAATCCCCCCCCCAAAAAAAAATTGTTACAGAAAAAAAAAATTTTGCAACTTTTTTTTCAACAAAATTTCGATTTCTTTTTTTTTGCATTTCTAAATGTTTTAAGTGATTTCCAAACCTTCCCCCCCCTTAAAAAAAATTTGTAAGAGAAAAAAAAGATTTTGCAAATTTTTTTTCAACAAAATATCGATTTTTTTTTTTTGCACTTCTACATGTTATAAGTGATTTCCAACAAAAAAAACATGCCAAAATTATAATTGCGGATGATTTTGGAACTTCAGTTGGATATACCCACGTAAAATCAATTTCTGTCTAAAGGAATCTAGTTATGACGAATGAATTGAGCATGTAAAAGTTAAAAGGGAAAGTTGCAAACTAGAACTCTGTGAGCACTGTTGACGTCAAATTGAATGAATAGGATATCAGGTTCACTTGAGTGACCGAGCAGTATTGGCGGCGGAGGTTTTGCACTCTACCGAGTGCTCCCCCTCTAGTTCTTCATACTTTTACCAGATAGACTAACCCTATAATTAAGAGAGTCCAGCAGATCAATATATACTCCATCATCCTTATTTTTCATATCCAATGGTTTATCAAAATACTTTGATTCATCGCTCACAGTTGAACCTTATTTTCCATCTTTTGTTGGAAGAAACATTAATCTCGGAGTGAGCTTAACAGGGAGTTGAGCAGAACTCAAGAACCTTAATTCTTCATTTAATATCAATCCCTTTTCTTAAACAAGATGAAATATTGCTGATTGTTCTGTTGGAATGAGTCTTGCTTTGGTTTTTGAATCAGCTGAATATTCATTGTTTTGAAGAGCCTTCACAATATAATCAGGGGGTTGATTAATCTCTTCCAGTTGTTGAAATAATCCATCATCATATTCAAATTCTCCTGCATGCTGTAATTCTTCCTCTGTCATTTGACTGAAATCTTTTAACATTTGAAATTTTTTAGGAGTATATTCTATTGTGGGAACTGTGGAAGCACCTATAATTTTTTCTTGGGAAGTTGTTAAAAGTGGTTTAAAAATTTCTCTTGTTTTCTTTCAAATGCTTCTTCACCCATTAGTTTCTGTCTGCGTTTCTTCTTTATGTCTTCCTGTTGTTTTACAACTTTTGAAACCAACTCTTGATGCTCCTTAAATCTTCTTGCTCTTTCTTTTGCATCCATTTATTTATTGGAAAATATCATTCACTGAATTATAAAGGTCAACAGGGAAGTTTTCCTTTTCTTCATCATTAAAGTAGATGTGTTCAAATAAATCCTTTTCTTTAAAT
Source organism: Eptatretus burgeri (assembly GCF_056783735.1). Lineage (NCBI taxonomy): Eukaryota > Metazoa > Chordata > Myxini > Myxiniformes > Myxinidae > Eptatretus > Eptatretus burgeri. The sequence goes on along the minus strand of NC_140964.1, from coordinate 57,920,763 downwards.
ATTTCATCAAATTCTTTATTAACATTAATACGAGTTGTAATTTCTTCTTCACTAATACTTGTATCTCTGCTTTTCATACGTTTGCATTGAGTTTCTTCATCAACATCAAAACCGAATGATAAAATCTTAACCCCCATTACCACTCAGATGTTTAATAATTTGTCTCATTCCTTCTGGATTAGTTTCTAATATCCCAAGACCCCCAGATTTTAGTTTCTTTAACTCACTCTTACAATGTGAATATTTTGTTGTGCCAAGAGAAACCTCCTCAAATATTTGACCTTCATTCCTCAATCGCATATGTTCCTCGACTGAAATATAGTAATAATCTTCACCTTCTACTTCTCCAGGTCATATTGCTTTCGTTGTTGATACAATATGAACTACATAGTGTTTTTGTTGTTTTTTTAGCAAATTTACAATATTTTCTTTTGTACTATTCAAGAACCTTGATTTATGAAAGTTTTTTCCAGAAGCAGATTTACCCAACCAGGGTTCATTCAAAGTCTATCTTCTCCGACAGTTTTAATAGGATCCGGCTGGAAATTTTTGACAATATGGCTGAATGTACTGCCCACAGTCGCTCGTGGCCTGATTTTTGATTTTCGAAAAAATTAATTTTTTATGATTTTTCAAAAATTTCAAAGTCCCGTTGCGAGGCAACGGTGGTGTCCATAGCAACGGTTCTCATTTGCACACAACGAGGTCATGGTATGAACCTACCAACCAAGTTTCATCGAAATCGCCATTGTATTAACTGAAATCGCCATTTTAAATACTGATAAGCGTAGAACAAATCTCAAAAAAAAAAAATTTTTAGACTTGATCGACTACCCAACAGACAAACATATCGATGGAAAAACTGATCATAAGGGTAGAACAAATTTCAATTTTTTTTTTCGACTGGATAGACTACCCAACAGACAGACAGACAGACAAACATATCGACGGAAAAACTGATAATAAGAGTAGAACAAATTTCCAATTTTTTTTTTTGGACTGGATCGACTACCCAATATGTATGATTTTGGTTGGACTTTGATCTTTTGGACAACTCCCTCCTTTGTGATTCCAAGGGACATGATAAAATAAGAAAGTGACAGAGCAAAGGAAGGAGATGTTTTATATTTTTCTGTCGAATGCAATATTGTTCAATTCAAAGCTTAATTTCTAAATAAAACAAAAGGGTGTTGTGTTGGATGATCACACAGTCCCTCGACTGCTCTTTCTGACTTCATGAGCCTTTAACAAAGAGTCATTTAGGGTACTTTTAATGACCTCATTGTCACATAATCAGATCACTCAGCGTGTGCACACTGAGCTGGCCTAGATCGGTCGCGCTTTATCTGCGGTGCCTGTCACTCCGCACTTAAAACCTCAACGGCTCGTGAATGCGATTCCTTCGCCTTTGTCTTCTCACCGCAAGGCATAAAATGGCACGGTCACTCTGTGCCAGTCCATAAAGGTTGTGAGGGGCTCTATATCCTCACAAACCGGCCCCGACGCCCATCCACCACGACAAATCCCTTCACCCCCAGCCCACATACTCTGTCCGCAACAAATCTCAAATTATCTATTATTTATCTAGCATGCAATGTGGCATGAATTTAACAAATTAGGTTTATAAAAGAAAGCTCAAACGATTTGAACCCCCATGTCTGGTGCAGGCAGAACTGTGTTGCATCCCCAGCAAGGAGATTTAAAACAAAGCCACTTGTCATGGTTGAATATAAGCAAATGCACAGAAAAAAACAACAAAGAAAAAAAAGGATGTCGTGAAATATTAATGAGCTAATGAAAATCAAAAGATTTATCTGGAAGCTACATTATCCGGGCTCATTGAGTGAGGCCTGTTTATATTAATTAGGCAATAAGGCACACAATAGCTGTCAGAGTTAGCAACCATCGCACCCTAAACAAAGGCCCAAAACTACCCATTTATACAACGTGTCTCTGGGATCAGACGGGCGTCGTTCCCGGCTTCTGCGACACGGAGGCAGCTCCTCCGGTCCCCATTTATCACCAAGGCCGCATTGTCCGTTGTCCTTAATGGGGACTGCCCATTCACACTGTGTCAAAAAGCATCTGCTGCCCGGTTGGCGGGGCTGCTTCTCTTGGCGATGGTAACACGAGGCACTTCTTTATTGTGACTTTGATGCACAAAAGACTCTGAGCCAGACCTTTTGGTGCAGGATACATTGATAAAGCTGCCTTGTAAAATATAACAGCTCTTTGTTGTTACTATATGTTGTTTTAGCAGTTTCTGCAGGAGCCATTACTTGCAGGCAAAGCCTTGTAAACATTGCACACAGTAAACGAGAATATTGCACCCAGCATTGACAAAAGAATATTGTCGACACAGGATACCTTGTATTACTTCCATCATTTTTTATTGTTTACATTAGTAACGTGTATAGAACTCGTGTTTAACCCTCTGTCGAACTTGGTCTGAAAGACAAAACAAATGCAGATTTCCTCCATTTTGATTTGAAAATATTGTTGCGGTTCTGCAAAACCGCATGCCTCGAAGGCAATGTCACCCAACATACAGTGATCCCCAGGCAGTTATTTCATTAATGTTCATGTAGTTAGTCCTCCCCTCATGTCTCATGGGTTAACGGGATGAAGTGTGTTGCGTGGGTCTAGTAGTTAGGTCAAATAAATGTCTCTGATTCATACACTGATTCCTACTCTAACCTTGTCTTTTTAGCCGTAGCACATAACAGGCATGCAAGGACACACGCCATTCAAGAGACAATTATTAATAAGCACACCACGACGCCTCCCGTGGCTTGAATCATCCACATTCCAGTTGCATACGACACAACCCGCACAGGAATTGCGTGCCATTATTTCATTCAAATCAGCACGCGGATTCCCAAATGGCACCTCACCTTACTCCGCACCTCGCTCACCAAATCTCACCACTTTGACCACAAACGCCTCACGCACATGGCAAAAATATTCCTGTACCCCCTCGTACCTCTGCATCGCTACAATTCGCCACTCTATTTTGAAGAGCACCTCGTGGCATCGGATTGTCCTCGGCGCCGCGCGATGCTTGACCACGCAACAGACACTGATAGCTCCACCACATCTCACCGGGAACGTCCTGGGTGAGCGTCCAGAATTCATACAACCCTCATCCAGTTGTCAGACCACGGCGAGACCGGGGGAAACGAGGAGGGGTCACAGGAAGGGCAATCCGGGAGTTTGTTTCGGGTCCTGGGTGTGCATTTTGGCTTATGAGGGAGCCCGTGGGTGGGGGGAAAGTCCGCTGCCATCCGAAATTCGGACTGTACTCGGTGCACGTTCAGGGCCGGGGTGCCGGCTCGGGGAGCATGCCCTATGTTAAGTCAGGAGCTCTGAGCCGTGCTGAAGCTGGGAGTTATCTGAGCCGGTTTCTGGTCCGGAGCCTGGCAGGGCATGGAAGGGACCAGTGGGGGCCCAATGGAGGAGCAGGATTGGGCCACAGCAATGCACTTTCTGATCCTCGCCCCACCCTTCGCCTGGGTCTTATAAAAGGGGTAGCACGAAGCCGTTAGAGTCGCTCTGTCTCTCTCTTCTTCAAAACATTATTTATGTGCAATTGCCATCCAGATGGCGCTTCTTCTCTGAGAGCTTCTTCTTCTTCAAGAACCTGATCCGAGGCAACTGCCCTCCTTTGAGACTCCCTGCCGTGCTGTCGATGTCCTGCCACCCCAATGCAGCCAGACAGACCAGTGGGGAGCACACGTTGCCACTACCCCCGGCAAATAATTAAGCAGGAGATAACGCGCCATATCACGAGGTGGGAACTAATGCTCAGGCAGAGCATCCCACAGAGGTACTCACTACATACTCTATAGCTTAGAGAGTAATCATAGGCTGCTAACTTCTCAGCCCAACGCTGAATGCGTGCAGAGGCCTGTGGGTTAATTCCCTTACTCTCATTGAACAGGGATTGCAATGGTTTGTGGTCGGTTACAAGTTCAAATTGTCGACAGAAGAGATACTGATGCATCTTTGTTACACCAAAAATTCATGCGAGAGCTTCTTTTTCAACCATGGAGAAGTTACGCTCTGCTGCTGACAAAGTGCGTGATGCATAGGCCACAGGCTGTAGTATACCGTTATTACGTTGCCATCAGCACTGACAATACGACCGAGAAATTCCACTCCGGGTAACATAAATCAACATTTGTCACGTTTCACCTTAACAACGGCTTCAACAAGACGTTTGGGAACTGCCTCAAGGTTACACAAATGTTCAGCATCATTGCGGCCGGTGATCAAAACATCATCTTGAAACACTACAACATTTGGAATTGCTTTCAGCAGATTCTCCATATTGCGTTGAAATATAGCAGTGGCTGATTTAATGCCGAAAGGACAACGGTGATAAACAAACAACCCCTTGTGAGTGTTACAACATGGATACTTCTTGGAGTCTTCATCAAGCAACATCTGAGTAGAAGCAGATTCCAAATTCAGGCGGCTAAACCCATTTCCACCAGAAAGCGTAGCAAACAAATCATCTGCCTTGGACAGAGGATAATGGTCCTGTTTGGAATACCTGTTGATTTTTGTTTTGTAATCACCACAAATCCGAACACTACCACCTGACTTTAATACAGGAACAATTGGACATGCCCAATCACTGAACTCAACAGGACTGGTAACACCTTCCATCTGCAGGCGGTCGAGCTCTGCCTCGATCTTTGGACGCATCATGTGAGGTACAGACCTCGCTTTACAAAAAATTGGCTTAGCACTCTCATCCACATAGATTTTGGCTTTAACACCTTTAAAGGTGCCGACACCACCTCCAAACAATGAGGGGTATTTCTCAAGAATGGCATTGTGATTAACATCACAAGCCATCAATTTGATCACAGGCCAATCAAGTTTGATGAATTCAAGCCATTTACGCCCAAACAATGTCGGCCCATTTCCCTGAATGATCCCCAAGGGTAGTTTCTGTGACACATCATTGTAGGAGACCTTCACCTCCGCACTACCAATCACAGGTATCAGTTCATTGGTGTAAGTTCGCAACTTGGCGTTCACCGGTCTGAGTACCGGTCTCGCTGTCTCCTGACTAAGCCCATTGAAAGTTTCAGAACTCATGATTGACTGGCTGGTCCCAGTGTCCAGCTCCATCTCCATGGCAGTGTCATTCACCCTGACATCTACCACAATGGGTTTGCTTTTATCCGACATACTGAGCAAATCATGCTCCTTTGAAGAAGGACGTATTGCTTCACCACCGGTCACTGGCGTGGCCAAACCGATCATGTTGTGATTCGTACCGTGTTGGGATGTCTGGCGACACATCTTGAAAAGATGGCCAAGTTTCCCACAGTTATAACAGGAGAAATGTTTGAAATGACACAGGTGGGGTAAGTGCCTGCCCCCACAACGCCAACACGGTTTACCTGTTGGAGAACCCGACAACCCACTGCTCTGCTTTAGCACAGACGAGCTCGCATTATGAAACGAGGTTATGTGTTGAGCAGATATGTGAAATTGAGGATAGCTGGGCTTCACAGCTGATGATGATGAGCTCAGTTTGTTCACATCATTGCATGAACTCGGCTGGGAGTCTCGCTCTCTGCCGCTGATAACACCCGGCCCCTCATCCGTAGTCATGCAGGCAGTTGCGATTGACACAGCTTTAGTCAAATTGAGATCGGGAACAACCAACAATTTCTGGAGGATCATTTCCTTATTGATGCCAATAACGAAAACATCTCTCAACATCTCATCCAACGTGGTACCGCATTCACAATGTTCAGCCAATCTGCGAAGGTCAGCAACAAACTCGGACACCGACTGACCTTCCTTCCTCCCATGAGTGTAGAACTTGTACCGGGGCATGATTTTCCCGGGTTTCGGATTGTAGTGTCTGGTCACAATCTCAATCGGTTCATTGAAAGTTTTGTCCTTCGGTTTATCGGGAGTTACCAGATCCTTAATCAGGGGCATATGTTGTTTTACCACACACTGTGAGCAGAATGGTTCGACGACAATCAGCATCTTCTGCCGCCGCCATCTTGTTAGTGATGAAGTATTGTCCCAATCGATCAGCAAAGTCTTCCCAGTCCTCATCTGGCTGGTACTCCACCAGAATCCCTACGAACGCTACAGTGACGAATGCCGACTTGGCAAAGCAGTAAACTCGTCACCAATTGTGGCGTATCCGAAGGATTGTGTGAAAGGCCAGACACCACAAAAGTCGAAGCTCCACGATTATTACCCAGGGAGGCGCACACTGCGCATGCGCGTGGCGGTAGCTTCACAGAACATGACAGTGAACTAACCAACCCTTGCACAACACTCCCCATAATCCGGGGCTTGGCCCTCGGGTACCCACTGTGACGTTTAACAGAGGAAGGTTAAACCCCAACCAATCGCCTTCTTGAGCATCATCTCACCAGGTTTTGGTATCGATTGGAGGATATATTACTATTACCTGTCTTTATTGCTGCAGTTTATTAATTTTGAATAAACTTTAATTAAACGGACTTCAGCTTTTGAAATTATCCACATCCCATGGGGGTTAAAATGGTTAAATATGAGGTTATACGATGATATGAGTGGTGTGCGAGTGTGAAGTCCACATCCCCTGGTGGTTAAAAGGGTTTAAAATGTGGTTAAATGACATGGTAAGTGGTGTACGAGTGAAATCCACATCCCCTGGGGGTTAAAAGGGTTTAAATGTGGTTAAATGACGTCATGAGTGGTGTTCGAGTGAAATACACATTCCCTGAGGGCTAAAATGGTTCAAATGTGGTTATATGACGTGTTGAGTGGTGTTTGAGTGAAATCCACGTTCCTTGGTGTTTAAAATGCTTTAAAATGTGGTCATATGACGTGATGAGTGGTGTTTGAGTGAAATCCCCATTCCTTGGTGTTAAAAATGCTTTAAAATGTGGTTATATGATGTGATGAGTGGTGTTTGAGTGAAATCCATGTTCCTTGGTGTTAAAATGCTTTAAAATGTGGTTATATGACGTGATGAATGGTGTTTGAGTGAAATCCACTTTCCTTGGTGTTTAAAATGCTTTAAAATGTGGTTATATGATGTGTTGAGTGGTGTTTGAGTGAAATCCACGTTCCTTGGTGTTAAAAATGCTTTAAAATGTGGTTATATGACGTGTTGAGTGGTGTTTGAGTGAAATCCACTTTCCTTGGTGTTTAAAATGCTTTAAAATGTGGTTATATGACGTGATGAGTGGTGTACGAGTGTGAAATCCACCTTCCTTGGTGTTTAAAATGCTTTAAAATGTGGTTATATGACGTGTTGAGTGGTGTTTGAGTGAAATCCACGTTCCTTGGTGTTAAAAATGCTTTAAAATGTGGTTATATGATGTGATGAGTGGTGTACGAGTGGGAAATTCACATCCCCTGGGGGTTAAAAGTGTTAAAATGTGGTTATATGACGTGATGAGTGGTGTACGAGTGTGAAATTCACATCCCCTGGGGTTAAAAGTGTTTAAAATGTGGTTACATGACGTGATGAGTGTTGTACGAGTGTGGAATTCACATCCCCTGGGGTTAAAAGTGTTAAAAATGTGGTTACATGACGTGATGAGTGGTGTACGAGTGTGAAATTCACATCCCCTGGGGGTTAAAAGTGTTAAAACGTGGTTATATGACGTGATGAGTGGTGTACGAGTGGGAAATTCACATCCCCTGGGGGTTAAAAGTGTTAAAATGTGGTTATATGACGTGATGAGTGGTGTACGAGTGGGAAATTCACATCCCCTGGGGGTTAAAAGTGTTAAAATGTGGTTACATGATGTGATGAGTGGTGTACGAGTGTGGAATTCACATCCCCTGGGGGTTAAAAGTGTTAAATTGTGGTTATGTGACGTGATGAGTGGTGTACGAGTGTGAAATTCACATCCCCTGGGGCTTAAAAGTGTTAAAATGTGGTTATATGACGTGATGAGTGGTGTACGAGTGTGAAATTCACATCCACTGGGGGTTAAAAGTGTTAAAATGTGGTTATATGACATGATGAGTGGTGTACGAGTGTGGGATTCACATCCCATGGGGGTTAAAAGTGTTATAAATATGGTTATATGACGTGATGAGTGGTGTACGAGTGTGAAATTCACATCCCCTGGGGGTTAAAAGTGTTAAAATGTGGTTACATGATGTGATGAGTGGTGTACGAGTGTGGAATTCACATTCCCTGGGGGTTAAAAGTGTTAAATTGTGGTTATGTGACATGATGAGTGGTGTACGAGTGTGAAATTCACATCCCCTGGGGCTTAAAAGTGTTAAAATGTGGTTATATGACGTGATGAGTGGTGTACGAGTGTGAAATTCACATCCCCTGGGGGTTAAAAGTGTTAAAATGTGGTTACATGACGTGATGGGTGGTGTAGGAGTGTGAAATTCACATCCCCTGGGGGTTAAAAGTGTTTAAAATGTGGTTACATGACGTGATGGGTGGTGTAGGAGTGTGAAATTCACCTCCCCTGGGGGTTAAAAGTGTTAAAAATGTGGTATATGACGTGATGAGTGGTGTACGAGTGTGGAATTTACATCCCCTGGGGGTTAAAAGTGTTAAAATGTGGTTATATGACGTGATGAGTGGTGTACGAGTATGAAATTCACCTCCCCTGGGGGTTAAAAGTGTTATAAATATGGTTATATGACGTGATGAGTGGTGTACGAGTGTGAAATTCACATCCCCTGGGGGTTAAAAGTGTTAAAAATGTGGTTATATGACATGATGAGTGGTGTACGAGTGTGAAATTCACATCCCCTGGGGGTTAAAAGTGTTAAAATGTGGTTATATGACGTGATGAGTGGTGTAGGAGTGTGAAATTCACATCCCCTGGGGTTAAAAGTGTTAAAAATGTGGTATATGACGTGATGAGTGGTGTACGAGTGTGAAATTCACATCCCCTGGGGTTAAAAGTGTTAAATTGTGGTTATATGACGTGATGAGTGGTGTACGAGTGTGAAATTCACATCCCCTGGGGGTTAAAAGTGTTAAATTGTGGTTATATGACGTGATGAGTGGTGTACGAGTGTGAAATTCACATCCCCTGGGGGTTAAAAGTGTTAAAATGTGGTTATATGACGTGATGAGTGGTGTAGGAGTGTGAAATTCACATCCCCTGGGGTTAAAAGTGTTAAAAATGTGGTATATGACGTGATGAGTGGTGTACGAGTGTGAAATTCACATCCCCTGGGGTTAAAAGTGTTAAATTGTGGTTATATGACGTGATGAGTGGTGTACGAGTGTGAAATTCACATCCCCTGGGGGTTAAAAGTGTTAAAATGTGGTTACATGATGTGATGAGTGGTGTACGAGTGTGGAATTCACATTCCCTGGGGGTTAAAAGTGTTAAATTGTGGTTATGTGACATGATGAGTGGTGTACGAGTGTGAAATTCACATCCCCTGGGGCTTAAAAGTGTTAAAATGTGGTTATATGACGTGATGAGTGGTGTACGAGTGTGAAATTCACATCCCCTGGGGGTTAAAAGTGTTAAAATGTGGTTACATGACGTGATGAGTGGTGTAGGAGTGTGAAATTCACATCCCTTTGGGGTTAAAAGTGTTAAATTGTGGTTATATGACGTGATGAGTGGTGTACGAGTATGAAATTCACCTCCCCTGGGGGTTAAAAGTGTTAAAAATGTGGTATATGACGTGATGAGTGGTGTACGAGTGTGGAATTTACATCCCCTGGGGGTTAAAAGTGTTAAAATGTGGTTATATGACGTGATGAGTGGTGTACGAGTATGAAATTCACCTCCCCTGGGGGTTAAAAGTGTTATAAATATGGTTATATGACGTGATGAGTGGTGTACGAGTGTGAAATTCACATCCCCTGGGGGTTAAAAGTGTTAAAAATGTGGTTATATGACATGATGAGTGGTGTACGAGTGTGAAATTCACATCCCCTGGGGGTTAAAAGTGTTAAAATGTGTTTATATGACGTGATGAGTGGTGTAGGAGTGTGAAATTCACATCCCCTGGGGTTAAAAGTGTTAAAAATGTGGTATATGACGTGATGAGTGGTGTACGAGTGTGAAATTCACATCCCCTGGGGTTAAAAGTGTTAAATTGTGGTTATATGACGTGATGAGTGGTGTACGAGTGTGAAATTCACATCCCCTGGGGGTTAAAAGTGTTAAAATGTGGTTATATGACGTGATGAGTGGTGTACGAGTATGAAATTCACCTCCCCTGGGGGTTAAAAGTGTTATAAATATGGTTATATGACGTGATGAGTGGTGTACGAGTGTGAAATTCACATCCCCTGGGGGTTAAAAGTGTTAAAAATGTGGTTATATGACATGATGAGTGGTGTACGAGTGTGAAATTCACATCCCCTGGGGGTTAAAAGTGTTAAAATGTGGTTATATGACGTGATGAGTGGTGTAGGAGTGTGAAATTCACATCCCCTGGGGTTAAAAGTGTTAAAAATGTGGTATATGACGTGATGAGTGGTGTACGAGTGTGAAATTCACATCCCCTGGGGTTAAAAGTGTTAAATTGTGGTTATATGACGTGATGAGTGGTGTACGAGTATGAAATTCACATCCCATGGGGGTTAAAAGTGTTAAAAATGTGGTATATGACGTGATGAGTGGTGTACGAGTGTGAAATTCACATCCCCTGGGGTTAAAAGTGTTAAAATGTGGTTATATGACGTGATGAGTGGTGTACGAGTGTGAAATTCACATCCCCTGGGGGTTAAAAGTGTTAAAATGTGGTTATATGACGTGATGAGTGGTGTACGAGTGTGAAATTCACCTCCCCTGGGGGTTCCATAACGTGACGATGACATGCGAGTGGAATTCCCGTTTCCTGAAGGTAAGGATGGATAAAACACTCAGTTTAAACCTGTGGGGATCGGTGGCCGAGTGGTCTGAGCGGGCAATTGCACGGTCAGATTCTAGAGAAGTGGACGTGGTCCCGTGTGGTGCTCATTCCCCGCCGTTGCCTATGGCTGTTGTACATGAGGAACCGTGGACCTCGGCCTTGCGGATGACCAGTCAATGCTTGTAGCACTGTGTGACTTGTGACTGCTGTTGCTGAGATACTTTATCACCTGGAGGTTTGGTGGTTTGGTTTGGTTGGATTGTTCTTTTTCTTCGAATGGATTGGCTCATTTCTATGATGGATTTTATTTTATTTACTTCTATGCAGCCACAGGCTGCTTGGCTGCATCATTTCCTGGGAGTGCGGCTGTGCTGCTGATGCAATGCCCCCTGTTACCGGTAAGCTGGTACTCATTTTGCCGATCTTGGAAGGATGCCAGGCTAAGGCAACCCACCTGGTGTTAATTCAACAGCGTGACAGGGGCTTGAATTCAACATCCAAAGCCAACCACCTTAACCGTTAAGCGAACAGCAATCTTTCTACGATGGATGAATAAAGCTATTATTCAAAATGAGCACTCATCTGCATTTATTACCCTGCTTACATTTTGGTTTCAGAAGTGAGATGCAGAAGAGACATTGAAGCCGAAAAGCCCCATGGTGGCATAAGTGGACAAGTATCTATTGGTGATCTAGCTCAAATCTGAAGATGTCCATCCCAGGTACATCTGTTAAAAACAGCGAGGAGATGGTGGTAGGACAGTTGCCTGTCTACATGAAAGAATGGAATGGAGGAAAATGAAAACCACCCCCGACCATCCTGAAGGCAATGTACAATGCGCGCACTTCAATTGGACATTGCACAACTTGCTAAGGATGCTGCCACATCATCAGAAAAACAAAATGGCCTGAACTGCTTCTAGAATTATTCTCAGCCTACAATTGCATGCCACATGCCACTACCAAGTATTCACCCTTCTATCTATTTTTTTTGGCAGAGATACAAAGATGCCTGTTGATCTTATAATTGGCAATGAAGTAGGAGACATGGAATAAATGTGGACTACTGAACACTGTGAGAGGGTACAAACAGCATTCCAACAAGCGAGTCAGAGAACAGACGAGGTTGCCGTTAAGAGATAAGCCAGCATGAACAAAGATACCTGGAATGGGGAGCTTTCAGTGAGAGCCAGGGTCTCCAAAGACACCTTCCTCCTGGTCATCATAAAATACAAGATGTATGGTGGCCAGAGCCTTACAACGTTACAAAGAAACGGAAGAATAATGTCGGTCATGAGTAAACTGAATGGCGACGGTTAGAAGTTAGTTTATCAGAAATAACTTTTAGATTCTAGAACTTTGATTGAGGACATCCAGCCAGCCACTGCCATTGAAGTACACAAGCCAAACCCGCGCTCCGCAAGAAGTTTATAAAGTGAGGGTTCGTTATGACGTCAATACATCCCGTGTTCACAATGTGATTTATAAAATTTATTAATATACAATGTTTCTTGTTACATTTTTTTGTGTCAAATTCACCTTCTGAAGTAGTCAGTATGTGCAGAAAAGAGTTTCACATTGCAGACGCTGTTTTCAAGAAGTGGCATTACGGCTCTCAGTGGTGACTGTCTGTCGACGACAGATGTAATGACGTCAGCGAATGACCGATGATGTCATGACATCATTGCGCCTCTCAGCGGTGACGTCACATGTCGCCATGCAAACGAATGTAAAAATTAGAAAATCGCCAAAAATTCCCAAACCTGTCCGTCTGGCATGATCTCACACAGCCCATGCTGTACATTAGACCACAGAGCACCCGCATGCTGAAAGTGGCGACAATCCAATGGTAATCCTGATGGTGTATTTTATATACCATGAGTGAAGTTGTTTCCGGAGAGAAGGGAACTAAATGACAACATGTTCCCAGAATGCTGTGATTTTCTTTTGATGCAGTGATCACAGAAGTTAAAATCTGAAAGGAACTGCTTCATGCACAGCAGGGTAGTCTGATGGCATTGTGCTCTTGAACCCTGAAGAAAGTTGTGATGTGGTATTGCCAATGTGTGATGCTAGTGGTGCATATGTATCAGGCATCTGTGATAATCCTGTTGAGGACAGTAGTGAAATTGCGACTGATTGTGAAAGTCAAACTCCAAGTGTTTCCAGTGAAGCTGATGGTACTGGAAGAGATTCCTGTGAAGCAGGGGAGTTTGATGACAACCCTTTAGAGGTAGATGAGATTCTACAACCTCGCAGAACTTCAAGAACCAATTCTGGACACCATCCAAACCCACACAATCTACCACAATTGGCGGTGCAACAAAAAGTGATTTCATCCGTCCGAGTAGACCCGACTGTGTTGGCCAATATAAGCCAGTCTCAATTGTTGTTGCTGTTGTTACAGCTGCTGATGAAGTCTGTTCAAAAATGAACTGTGTAGTGATTGAGCTTTAAGGTAATTGTGGAATTTGTTCATATTCTGAATGACTTAGAAGATGTGACTCGTGCCACAGTTGTTCGAATCTTCAAATAGAAATGAATGAAGCCAAAAGATGTATAGTATAATTTACAATGTCTCTGTTGAAATATCTTTTCCTTAGACTATGTATTTTATACTATGATACGAGTCTGGCTGATTTTGTTGTTATCATCGTGCCGAGGATTTGATAATTGCCAGGTATCAAGTATTTATCAAGGGAGTGTAAAGGAGTTTATGAATACATAAATTGTGTACACCGGATTTTCTGAGCATCATCGGTGGTTTCTGGAGATGGTCAGAGATTTTTAAGTATTGTTACATGGAAAGGGGGAGCGGGAGATCCCTAGCTAGACTGTGGTAAGTGTAGTATGGTCCATGTGTTTTGAGTAGGTTAGATTGTCATGTAACAGGTACTGTCAGAGTTAGTTGTTTGTTACACATGATGCTGAGGAGGCAGCATATGTAATTTTGAGACAGAGTAGACAAATTAATGTTGTATATGGAAAACCTCTTGTTTGTGGGCGGGGCCAGGTGAGGACTTCCCATCGCAGAGGCACATATGTGCAACTCAGCCGATTATGATCTCTCTGGCCAATGTGTGCCAGCCATGATGGCGCAGTGTGTTGTGGATCCGGAAATGGCAATGTACATTTATTTTTTATTGGGGCCGCCCCTGTGGACAGCATCTCGGGGGAGAAATCCCTTCACGAGAGGAGAGAGGTCTTGTATCAAAGGAGGAGGAGAAGGAGCAAGTGGTCCATGAAGGAGCTTGTGAGGCAGAGATTATTGTGGTTCGCTCGGCAAAGGTTTTGGGATAGACCAAAGCTGGTGTCACCCTGCTTTTGGAGATGGGAAGGAGCCACCATGCCTTTCAAAATGGGAAGAAAGACCTCAGACAGGAGAGCTGCATATGCATTTTGTGCAAAGAAGCACTTTGAGGAGGAAGAAGTGCTGACTTGGAGGCCTCATTTGGGAAAGCTCAAAGAGGACCACTTGGCCTGGTTGAAGGTATACTCATTACTGGCCCTGCTCGTGGCTGTTTTACTTCGTCTTTGGACACCATCTTCACTGGCTCTCGTCTCGCTCCTGCTTTCTTAAAGCGGACTGCATCGAGTCCTGTGTACACCCTGCACATCGTAGACAAAGGGAAGTCCCGCCTGCATCAATGTCTTGTTTTACGAGTGTGTTCTCTGGTGCCGAGTGGGTTATGTTTTGTATTTCATTTCTCACCATTGTAGACAAGTTCACATATTCCCATTCTCATCTTTGTGTCTTTTAAATCGCTTGGTTTGTTCCGTTTATGATAGCGACTTGTCGACCCTCTTCCCTGTACTTTGCTTTTCAAATAAACCCTTTAAAAGGTAAGAAAACTTGTTTCAGCCATCTGCTTCAGCCGTGCATGTATACCGTAGATTTTTGGCTCATTTTGGCGACTGAGGGGAAAGGTAAAGTTGAGTAATACTGAACGCAGTGCCATAAAAGACTGTTTGGACTATCTCTCGGGACGAAAGGTCCCAGCGCTGAGGAATCCTGTGTTAATGGGTACTTGGACATGATAGTATTTTATAAATAGATGAAATTTTTCTTGAGACAATCTTTGCTGTTGTAGATCTCGTTGAAATTTACATATTTGGTGCTTGTTTCAAAGCTTTTCTATGCGTCTTTGTAAAACATTATCGACATATTTCCCATAACCCTGTTCGTTATCTACAGAGTGGCCACAAATTCCCTATGCATGCTGTTAGAATTTAGTTAGAATTAATCTGTATGCTTCCCTCCATTCTCTGCACAAATTTGAATTTTTCTCCATGTTCTTTTGGACATCTTCTTCCATGTTGAGGGTTGGAAGTCATAAAAGCAGCCCATGACGGCTGGTTTGAGGTCTTCAACTGTTGTTAAGCGGATGATATCCAATCCTCAAAGCTGAAATAATATTTCGATGATTTCCTTTAATTAGTCTGTGAGAGTTGATCGTGGAAAATCATATCATATAATGCATGAAATCGCTCCAAGCTCCTAATTTGAAAACTATGGTACTTACAAAAGTGATGTATGCAGCGATTTGCAGCTATGATGAACAGGCATTCGATAACGAGTGAGGAAAGTGGGGAAAAAAAAAACTTTATCATGAAGAAATCCTTGCGGCCTGTTCGAAGTCAAGGCATGGTTGAGCAGGCCAAAAAACATGGTGGCTTCAGACCCCAGCGAGGTTACCCAGGAAATGTCGTAAGACCCCAAAGAGCGAAGTGGCCGAGGAACACCTGATGAAGGGTATAATTAAATAATGCCGTTAATTAATTATCTTTAAAATCGTTTTTTTTATGAACCCAAACACCCAATTTTCACTCTTGCACTTACTTGGACTTTTCTTAGTATCCATGCAAAGTTTTAGGCTGCTAAGTTTTTATGGTTTTGGAGTTATGTAGGAGACACATGCATTGACATGTATTAGTATAGACCAAACATTTATCTGCAACTTGATGAAGTACTGTTCTCTACTTTGGGGTGATGCCCTGCCTCATACCTTACTAAGTGTGATGCTGGAGAAACCAATGCCTTCAAGATGGTTACCATCTCCCACGATGAAGCTGAATCTCAGGGCCTATAACTTTCACATCGGAGGCAGGTCGGCGGTGTCCCTGGCTTCTGCCTCATCTCTGGTCCTGCACCCTATGCCCTTTCCATGCCTCCCGCCCCCAAGTTTTCTGCATGGTGGATGCAGTCTGCCAGAAACCCACTTTTGATGAAACTCCCATGATCCAAAATCACTGTTCACTTCCACTCATTTGTTCCCGACTGCATTAGCTGGTGGATGTTCATCAAGTCAGAGCGTCAATCACAAAGAGTAGGCTAGCTATTTCCGACACCCTGGCCAAGTTCTAAATTTCTGTTGTAACTTTCAGGGGGCACTGCATCAGTTGTGCAGCTGTCCCTAGATAATGAGGCTATCCGCAGCCATCTACTACATACGAAAGACGAATAAGATCATTTGGGAATCTCGCCCCTTTCAAATTTCTCCAAATTTTCATCGTGTATGTTCTCTACTTAAGGATGTTTTCAAATTATTTATTTAATAATTCCATCTGTCAGTTGGCATTCGAGGTATTTACATTTGCCATGAAGCATTTACACTTAAACAACCAATTAAATGTAATGAATTAAACTCAATATTATAGTGTCTAAGCAGGTCAAAAATAATGAAATTGCAAATCATTATTCTGACAACAAATGGTGATGTGCATGAGTCTCATTGAAAAGGTTCCATGAATCGTCGTGAGATCTTCCTATCGTTCATGATTTGCACACCTATTTAAACATCCATCACACGCTACTGTTATTGAAATATGGAGTAAATTCCCAATTACACAGCGAATAGTGAACTCTTTCTGCGTTCACTTAACAAATCCGTTCAATTTATATCTCAATGGAGCTTTGAGTGAATCAAACTTTGTACACAAACGAGGCATTTTGAGACCCCGAGACTGTGCGCCTGCACTCTCCTCGGACACTATGAAATCCATGAATACGGCAGCCCCTGCGGAGCACAATCGACAATTTGTATGGGTCAATGTAAGGAGACGAATCATTTTTTAATAAGGAGCAGCTCCTGGGGCCTGTGAAAAGGCCGGAGAGGTGGTCACGCCTCCAAGCCCCCTCTTCACTGAGTATCCCATTGATGGCACTCACGGAATGGCTTTCACGGGAGATGCAAAGGAGGATTTGCGACCACCCCCTGCTTTGTTGTCGATGCACTCACGGCACTGCATAGTGTTGGAAACCGCTCCCCCCAGTCGCAAAGGAAGTGGCCTCTCTTTGTGAGATCGTTTGTGAGATCGCCAGTGGGGATGGGTAGTGGAGAAGGGTGGGGTGAGAGGATGTGGTATATGCTGGGTGGTGGCAGGAGTTAAGGTAACGAAGGGCGCGTGCTGATTCACAAAGGGACAGCTGGTATGGTAGTGAAAGGAATGTCACGCGTAGAGAAAAGACGTTCATGAAAGTGGGGAAGGTGAGGAGAGAGAGGCACGGGAGGGGACGGGGTAATGACTGCGGGAGGGTGTGCAGGATGGAGAAGGGTTTTGGATGAGGGTCGATGGAGAGTAACAGTGAAGGCACTAACGTTGATGGAAGGACATAAGCGATGAGATGAGGAAAAAAAAAATCAAAGTTGAGGATTAATAGACACCTGAAGATGGATCTTCGTCATTCAAAACTTTATTGGTTGTCATGGTGAACTGAAAACAGATGCAAGGGGAGTGGGCATAGTTAATATATTATTTAGTCACCAATCAGCCCAATCTGTCAATGCATGCAAGAAAGAACTATCGTCTTGAAGACCTCTATGGGACAGCCCATGGTGAAGAGGCTAAACGGATCAACCTTTCTGCACTTCCCCACCGTGCTGTATTAATCAGGGTTAACAGTCGGTCTACACCGTGACCCATTTTGTGTGTTCAATGTACGGAACATTTCCGTGGAGTCAAGGGTCATATTGTCGCAGCAGGCACTGAGATTTCCCCGATTGAATTTGTCACCAATTTGAGCTTCTCTCGGTGAATCGTGGCGAGTGAGACCTTTTGCTGTTGGAGGTCAAAATGTTTGGAGTAGCCGTTGAAGATTTGAAATAACAACAAATTGTGTTTTTATCGGGAAGGAAAGTTTTCCGTTTTTCAGTTACCTATTAAATCTCAGGTGAGCTGCTTTTTTGAGACGTCACACCCCCATGGGTTTTAAATGGCTTTGTCTGGAGCTCTTGTTGTCTGATGTATTTACACAACAGCAATATGCCATGCAATTAAATTTCTCTTTATCATCCCACTTTTTCAAGGTTCCACAGATCCATTAATAAGGTTACAAACTGAAAATATTTTCACATTATTTGTAATGGCTTTGGGTCGCATCAGGAATAGTGCATATATTAATCTATTAATAAAAGGGGATGTGTGTGTTGTGTGGTGTGGTGTGGTGTGGCGTGACAATTTATTCTAATGGGGTCCTACTGTCGTAGAATAATATAAATAGTACTATTGGAAAGGTAATAATCGATTTTCTTGGAACAAAAATTTTTTCCCGTTTAATTAAACAAGCTCAAATGAACTAAGATCCTCGTCCTCTTAATGATGACGTCATAAAACGAATATGACGTCATTGTGATGTATCAGGTTTGCGATAAATTATCTGTGCTAATGCCCGGCTTGATTCCCGCAAAGAAAATTCAAACAGCTTGCCTCGTTTCGGAGATAATGGTATAGGCGATTTCCATTAGCGGCGATATTATGACGTCAACATTTTTTTCTCGGAAGAATTTCCAAAATCGGAGATGGTTACTGCCTGCGCGTGGGCTCTCTGCATATACACGGCAAGTTTCATGAAGATCCGATGAAAACTCTGGGTTGTGAAACAAAAAATGTCAAAAATAGGAATGACGTCATTAAAATTGATATGACGTCATAGTGATGTATCATATGTGCGGTAATTCATCTCTGCTAATGCCCTGTTCGATTCCCACAAACATAATTCAAAAAGCTTGCCTAGTTTCGGAGATAATTTTTTAGGCGATTTCCATTAGCGGAGATATTTTGACGTCATAACTTTTTTTCTCGGAGGAATTTTCAAAATCGGAGATGGTTATTGTCTGCGCAGAGTATTTTTACATATATATGCCAAGTTTCAGGAAGTTTCGATGAAAACTGTAGGCTGTGAAACAAAAAAGTCCACAAGAAGAAGATGAAGAACAACAACGTGAGAAGACTTAGACATCCTCCAGGAGAAGATAAAAACTCCTGTTTTACAAGTTTGGCTTCAAGGAATTGAACAAGAAGAAGCAGGCCTTGAGCTTTGATGTTGTGCTTCAAACGGTACGACAGCAGGATCCCTTTAGAATAAAGTGTGACGGGCCTGAAATTATATATATATATATATATATATATATATATATATATATATATATATATATATATATATATATATATATATATATATATATATATATGTGTGTGTATCGTAGTACCTCTTATACTTCTTCTTCTTGAATTCTATACTTTATATAATTTATTATTTCACCACCGAAGGTGGATGGAGTTTGTTTTCACCCCTGTCTTTCTGTTTGTTTGTTTGTTTGTTTGTGAACAAGATATCTCAAACAGTTGTGCACGGATTCAGACGAAATGCGCTGGAGAGGTTGGGTATGTAGCAAGGACGAAATTATTAGATGTTGGTGAAGATCCGAATCCGGATCTGGATCCGAGAATTTTTAAAGTGATCTTTCACCATCGAGAGATAGGGCCAAAAACGACATATACCACGATATCTGAAAAAGTTGTCGACAGATTCAGATGAAACTTGGTGGACCCTTTGGGTATGTAACAAGGAAGAATTGATTCGATTTTGAAGATCCCGATCTGAGAATTTTTAGAGATTTTTCACCATTGAGAGATCGGGCTGAAAAAGACATCCAGCAGGATATCTCAAAAGTTGTGGGTGGATTCGGGTGAAACTTGGTGGATGAGTTGGTTCGGTGAGAAGAACGAGCCGATTAAATTTTAGTTCAGGTTTGAATCCATATCCGGCCTATCAGTGGGATACAAAACCGAAACTAATCAGTCTGGCAGATGTAGGCACTCTACAAAGTGCCGTTCTCGTATTATACATCTAATACTTCTTGTACTCCACAGCCACGACGACAGCAACAACAACAACAACAACAACAACAACAACAACGACGTGTTATAAAAGGCAATTTTCACGTATTTCACCTCATTCCTCTTATTATTAAAGTTGGGAGGGAGGTGTAGCGTTTAATGGTGTGCACTCACTCACATGATCTGATCAAACTAGCATTGCTAACATTTCTGTTGAATATAATAATTTTTAAACGTCGTTGTAGAGTACAAGGAGATGGTGAAGGTGAAGTATGAGGAACTTGGCAAGGAAGCCAGGGGTCTGTTCAAGAAGTCGAAGAAGTACAGAGAGGGGATTTTGGTGTTGCAGAAGAGTTGAGTGAAAGAACATCCGGAAAGGGCACATTGCCAAAGGAAGAGCAACCAAGCATGGTGGATGAAAGAAGTAGTGGAGGTAATTTGTGAGAAGGGGGTTTGGAAAAGATCTCGGATAGAGGAAGACCACCAGATGCAAGTTGGTTGCAGTTGTGCGGGCATAAGAAGAAAGCGGTGAAGAGAGCTGTGGATAAGGCAATGATATGGAAGCAGACACGTACAGCAAGTTATTTGAGGATGGTGGGAAGAAGATGGTCTGAAATAGCTCCATAAAGGGACAACGATGGAAAGCACATGAAAGGGAGTGGGGGGGGGCATGATGGTGATAAAGGATGGAGATGGGAAGTTTGTGATTGACATGGGGGGTGGGAGGAGGGGGTGGTGTCCTGAATGTATGGGAAGGCAATTTCAAGGACTTACCTAACCGGGAGGAAGCGACGAAGAGCTGAGGTTACCGTGATATGCAAAAGGAAAAGTGCAACTAATGGAGGTGAAGGTGTGAACAGCGTTAGAGGATGAAGAAGGGGAGAGTATTGATAAGGCAGTGCGAAGATGCCAATTGCAGTGGGAGAGATTGGGGTCAGCTGGACAAATAAAATTTGGATGGGAGGATATGGAAAAGTGTGGAGCAGAAAATAGGTAAAGAGCAGGTATTTAGAAAGAGAAGAGGGACGACAGATAGGATGTTTATGCTGAGGCATTTGGTAGAGAAGAAGTTGGATATACAAGGAGAAAGGTCACATTATTTATGGACCTTGACAAGGCTGACAGTATGGTCATGGTAGTTCAGAGGCCTATAGGAATGGTGGAGGATACAAATGTGTGCGAATGCTTGGAGGAACATATAAGGTTTTATGACAGACCGGAAGATATTGAAGGAGTTGAAAGGAAAAGTCGTGAGGTCACGTATAATGATGGCATACTGACAGTCTGGAGATGGAGGCACTGACAGAGCAGCAATAACAGGGGCTGCAGGTCTGCGAGAACAACTGGGTCAAGAGGATTGCAGGAGTAAAGAGAGTCGATAGAAGAAGGATGGACGAACTGAGGGAGGATATCAGTGTGAATATGACTTTGATGGGATGATTGGTAAAGAGGTGATGGAAGTGGCCAGGGCACCTGGTGTGTATGGAGGAAGATAGACTTC
Source organism: Eptatretus burgeri (assembly GCF_056783735.1). Lineage (NCBI taxonomy): Eukaryota > Metazoa > Chordata > Myxini > Myxiniformes > Myxinidae > Eptatretus > Eptatretus burgeri. The sequence continues at coordinate 57,899,307 of NC_140964.1, read as the reverse complement.
TGAAGAGAGATGTGTTGAAAGAGCAACACGGGGGGAGGGGGGGAGGGGTAAGGTGTGGACCAGTCGAGATGGGAGGTTTGTGTGAAGAGGGATATCAACAAGGTCGAGGTGGATGGAGAGTGGAGAGAGATGCATGCATGGTGATAGAGGACAGTGGAGGAGTGTTGTGGACAGAGCAGAGCAGCGGCTCAGTCAGTACCATTCGGTCTCACCCCATATAGTCATATCGAGGGGTTTTCAGGAAGAACATACAGCTAATGGAATAAAAAATGGAACCACCTGGGTAAATGAGGGACACCAAGCAACGGCTTCTACACAGGTGTGGCCCACATGTTAATGAAGCAAATAACATCCCAGCAGACTTAGGGTCATGCATAAAAATGCTGTTCAGGCCTGGTGACCGAAAATTCTGGTGAGCACGGCTGCGAGAGGAGAGACCCCAATACCCCCATCCACAGAGTGCATGTGGTCAGCCAATGGTTTGATGAGCATGACAATGATGTTGTCCATATGTCATGGCCTTCTCAGTCACCTGATCTGAACCCAATCGAGCATTTATGGAATATTCTGGAACGACACCTGTGACAATATTTTTCACCTCCATCAAACAGGTGTGAGTTGATTGACTTTCTTGTGGAAGAATGATGCCGCATCCCTCCTGCAGAATTACAGATGCCGGTGGACTCTATGCCATGGTGCACACAGGCCTTACTGGCCGCACGTGGTGGCCCAATTCCCGATTAAGTGACTTTGCATCGGTGTTTCCATTTTTTTGTCCATGACCTGTGTATGTCCCAAACCCCAAAATTGCAGTGGTAAATAATTATCTCAAGTTATTCCATATACTTCACCCCCCCCCCCCCACACACTTGGTTTTCTCTTGTTTAAAATATATATTATCTATGTAGTAGTTTATTCAAAATACATCCTTTGATGTAAAATGAGTTCTACTCATTTGATAAACTGTATAAGTCCCTCTGTACATCGATAACCTGTAAGAAACATTGTGGAATGAAAATGCAGGACGAAGAACAAGAAAGGAGAATGTTTGGACTAATCTGCATGATAAGAAAGGACCTCAACATTGCAAAAGCTTTACTTTCTACCCAGGCATGCCAATCCCAGTGGAGAACAAAAAGGGGAGGTCACTGTTTACCGATGGGACATTTTTAGGGACTTGGTGGAGCCGCAGAGAAAAGTCAGCAAGACACTAGTCCAGGTTTATGGTGGGTACAGCTTGAGGTTAATGGCAAAAAGAAAGGCATGATGAAGGGCCGAAGGGGGAGGGTGCCGGGTTCAAGAAAACTGTGCCGCAACGAGCTCGTGGTTACTGGTTAGCCAGGCCATCGTTCTTTCTCCAAAGTGCTTTCACCACAAATGTTTCCACACTCTGTCGTCACGTCTCGAGCCACGCTCGTTTACGGCCCTGCCGCCCTCCACATGTCCCATGCTGTGCTCACCAAATGAGGACAGATGGACCAGCCACGGACCAGTGGAGGTGTTTTCAGGAACCAAACCCCATGACTTCCATTGACGGACACAAGCAAGGATCGTGTGTCACAACCAATCGCACAAAGGCTACAACGGAACCCATTTATACCATCTCGTTTGTACTTTGTTCAACAGCAATTCCTTCAAGGAAATGAACTTTGGTGCAATTTCTTACTTTTTCATCTTTAATAACCATTCACGTCAGGATCACTCGTATTAAAAAAAAAATGTTGAGCTCCTCAACATCCTTCAAAACCTGGAGTTATCCATGTAGCAGTTTGTGGGACAGTTGTTGAGACTCCAGCTATGGTGATTTAACACTTACATGGTGTTGATTTACTGGTAGTGGAGAATGTAAATTGTGCTTCCACCCTGGCCGAACGACAGGCAAAAAAAAAGAAAGAAAGATCTCGTTGATGAATTTACAAGCGCGGAACATCCATATGGCATATCCAAAGAGCTGTGTCCATCTCTCTAAAGCCTCCTCCGCCCATCCGCTCCTCCTGGCTCTTTGAGCGTGCCAGCCCAAGTGAGCTGCCTGAGGAGGCGTTGGTTACAGCTGTTATATGGCATCTTCCCAAACAACTGCTTTTACTCGCGATAAAGCTCAAAAGGCTCTTTGAACCCCATGCAGAAAACAGATGTCTCTGCCTCATGGTGGCAAAATTACCGTGAAAGGTGCAGTTTTGGTGCCTCTGGTGACGTTTCCCTTGGTCTCATCATGTAAAAAGATACGTGCAGGTTTGGAGGTAACTTGAGTAACGTTACCCACAGCACTGGGACTAAATCTGCAAGCTTGGATTCAAATCATGATGTAAAAGAAGCTTTTCAATTAACATTCATGATTGTCATTTATGAAAGGATGAAATGTTTTCTGTGACGTCTTTATCTACATCGAGTTGTTGCTTTCATTGTCTTCAAAGAAAAAAGGCAAATGCGTAACAACAAATTATATATTTGTGCACAAAAATATACAAATACTCGCACAGTTTTATAAATCATCTAAACCAAGGACAGTTTTATAAAAACCCAAACTGCAAAGTAAGTTACAGAGGCTAAGGCACTGTTTAATAAGGTAGACTTGTGATGACTTTTCCATCTCTTGAAAACAAAGCACAAGATGCCATGCATGAGTCTTATGATGTCATAATCAGTGATGAATATTCTTAACCATCCACCACCAGTCCCCCCATCCTCCACTATCCTACCAATCGCGCAGTGCCTTCCCATAAATGGACTCATTCAATTCCAACATTCCCATAGATTTTTACCAATCGTAAATATACCTTCAAAATCAACCACCTGCATTCACACAGAAGAGGCATTTAATATAGTGTAATTATTCAAAGGGCTGGCAGGCTGGCTAAGAGGTAATGCACACTCACTTCTAAGCTGTGTTACCTGGGTTCAAATCCTGACTCAGCTGTAAAATGTCATCCCGGTGTTTCACAGACAGGATGATTGGTAAATGTGTGTGCCGGCCCTCGGATGGACATTAAACTTGGCGTACCCTCTGCCGGCATTAGTTGGTGGACAATAAAGATGCCACGGTGTCTTTAATTAAGAGTCGACAAGCTATCGCCGGTACCCTGAACAAATTCCAAACTGCTGCCATGACTACTGCCTAGAAGGCAACGGCAAACGACCCAGTATAACCCTTGCCAAGAAAATGGGTTGTCTGCATCGATACTCTGCAACAGAGTATGCCACATCAGAATCAGAATTGTTTAGAATATTCCATCAGCATTCTCAAACTGGTTATATCGGTTTAACAACCACATTTATCATTCTATGAGATCTGGAATGCATTACAGTTAGACCACATGAAAAAAACATAACTGGTTTATCATCAATGATGTCGTAGCTGGAATGTGGGTCTGGGAATGCTCTGACATTTTTCTGAATATTTTCAAAAAACATTTCAAAGAGTATCTTTTGCCGAAGATATCCCGACATTCAGTGAAAGTCAACAAATAGAGAAATACTTCCACTGTAAGGACATATAATATATTCCAGTGCGAAACTTCTTAAATAATCTGTTGTCACAAATTAGTTATTTCTTAAATTGAGAAGAGTGAAACAAAGAGTATAGCTAGACAAGGAAAGAGAATATTTTGAAGGACAGAATTTCAGACACTGAAATGACGACTATAACGTAATGTTCGTAAACTATTAAAAGTTGTTCAGCAATGGCTGGTAGCTGGGTAGCGTCCACAGGTACACGTCACATACCTGTAACAGGATGTTTTACAGGTGGAGCCGTTTTATCTGGGTTTCATTCCCGACCTCACAATAAACTGTTACATTGGTGTTTCACAGGAAGGGTGTTGCATAGCTGAGAATACCTTAGCTCAGACATTGCTGGGTGTTCCTTCTGCTAGCATTAGTTGATGGACTGTAAAGATCCCATCGAGTAATTTATGAAGAGTAGGCGAGTTATCGCTAGTATCCTGAACAAATGACAAATTCCTCCTCAAATCATCTCCAATCCAATATCAGGCCTGCTCAACCCATTTTTGGGTCAACCCCATCCCCACCCCACCTCTTAGGCTAACCACACAAGAAGGTGGGAATAATTAGACCTGTTAAAGAAGTAGTAGTAGTAGTAGTAGTAATAGTAGAAATATAGTCGTCGTATCTGGTATGACTGTATGAGCCTGGTGTGGCTTAGTGGTTAAGGTGGTGGCTTGGGATCCTTGGGGTCCTGAGTTCAAGCCCCGCTGACTGCTGAGTTAGCATCAGGGGCTTGACTCAGCCTGTCATCCTTCTGAAGGTCAGTGAAATGAGCTCCAGTATACTGGTAATTATCCCTGCATGGTCGAAGGTGACTAAAGGGTTGGCGTCAGGAAGGGCATCTGGCCGTAAAAACATTGCCACAAGAAAGGGTACCATGATTGGACCCCGCAAAAAACTGACCCCTGCTCAAGGATAAAGGCTTTCAAATGGTGTGATGATGATTATTATGACGATGATCTGGTATGACCGTCTTCATTTCATTCCACTTCCTGAGCTTTCGGTATTCAGTTAGGGGTAACAGTTGCAGAATATTGATAGCAAACACATCCTTTGTTTGTGTTCCTTTTCAAACACCCAGAGTGCCGAAATAAAGTGCACACCCTCTTTTAAAATTTTCGCCTTTTGTTGCCTTATAGCCTGGAATTAAATTACATGAAATCAGTCTTTTTCCACCTTTACTTCCACATTGTTACCCATAACTTGCAAATGAAAAATAAGTTATACAAATTTCAGAAAATTAATTAAAAATACAAAACTAGTATATCTTGGTTGGATAAGTGTCCACCCCCCTTATAATAGCAATTGTAAATTAGCTCAGGTGTAACCAATCACCATCAAAATCACACACCAAGCTAATTGGCCTCCAGCTGTGTTAAATTGTGGTGATTTTGGTTATTTCAGAATAAAATCAGCTGTTCCTGAAGGTTTCCTCTGCTGGGTGGTGCATTTCACAGCAAAGACTCAACCATCAGTACCAAGGAGCTTTCAAAAGACCTTTCTTTCAAAAGCTTTCAAAAAGGATAAAGTTGTGGAAAGGCACAGATCAGGGGATGGGTATAAAAATATTTCAAAGGCCTTGAATATCTCTTGAAGCACAGTCAAGACAATCATTGAGAAGTGGAAGGCGTATGGTACTACCAAGACCCTGTCAAGATCAGGCCGTCCCTCCATACTGGATGACCAAGGAAGGAGGAGACTGATCAGAGAGGCCACCAAGAGGCCAATGACAGCTTTGAAAGAGCTACATGCCTTTATGGCAAAAACTGGTAACTGTGTGCATGTGACAACAATATCCCAAGCACTCCACAAGTCTGGCCTGTATGGTAGGGTGGCAAGAAGGAAGTCATTACTCAAAAAAGCCCACCTTGAGTCCTATTTGAGGTATAAAAAAACACTCCGGAGATTCTGAAGCCACGTGGAAAAAGATTTGTGGGCTGACGAAACCAAGATGGAACTTTTTGTCCTAAATGCAAAACGTTATGTTTGGCGCAAACCCAACACAGGACATCACCCAAAAAACACCATCCCGACTGTGAAGCCTGGTTGTGGCAGCATCATGTTATGGGGATGGTTCTCATCAACATGGATGAGGGCACTTGTCAGGATAGAAGGGAAAATGGATGGAGCGAAATACCAAAAAATCCCAGAGGAAAACCTGCTGCCCTCTGCAAGAAAGCTGAAATTGGGACGAAGTTTACCTTTCAGCATGACAACGACCCGAAGCACACAGCCAAAGCTACACTGGAAGAGCAAAGGAACAAAAAGATAAATGCCCTTGAGTGGCCCAGTCAGAGCCCTGACTTAAATCCAACTGAAAATATTTGGCATGGCTTGAAGATTGCTGTGCATCAATGCTCCCCACACAACTTGGCTGAGCTTGAGCAGTTTTACATAGAAGAATGGGAAAATATTGCCCAATCAAGGTGTGCAAAGTTGGTCGAGACCTAACCCAACAGACTCACAGCTGTAATTGCTGTCAAAGGTGCTTCCACCAAATGTTAACTCATGGGGATGGACACTTATCCAACCAAGATATTCCAGTTTTGTAGTTTTTCGTTAATTTTCTGAAATTTGTGGAATTTGTTTATCACTTGGAAGTTGTGGGTTACGATGTATAAATAAAGGTGGAAAAAGTCTTATTTAATGCAATTTAATTCCAAGTTATAAGGGGGAAAAAGGTGAACATTTTGAAAGGGTGTGTAGACTTTCTATCGGCACTGTATATCATATTGAAATTTCACGATATTCGTCAAAGTATAAAACTGACAAACATGAATTACATATATTCCTTGAAGTAATTCCATTATTAATTGGGAGTTCATAGAACACCTTCGCCTATGCTTGTCGTGAGAAACAAGGACATGAGTGGGGTCCACGAATGGCATATTTCGTCGGTCAGGATGATTTAAAATGCCATAATATTTTGTCCAAATACTGCTAAACGGAGGGTTTTGAAAGTGTTGAAAAGGTGGATTGTGTTCTAGACTGTAGTGTTCAAGTACTATATATAATTCATTTGAAATAAAATAAAGATTTTAATGGTCTTAGAAAAAACAAAATTTGGAAAGTTTACTGCTGTTGACATAGTGTCTGACACCACCTTATTTAACACGTTCCAGTAAGTATTCGTGCCTATTGTATGTGTCCTTTATGACGTCCTTAACAACAATAAGTTTCCTGTTTGGAATGATTTTCAATTTTGTTTGATTGCCAGACAGACAAAGACGAAAAAGATTATCTCACTTTTCTGCATATGCGTGATCAGGACAAATTCAGAGCCAAAGTACTGCTAAACTACAGGTTTGTTTTCCGATTCATGTTCAAAATAAAACATTCAATTGAAATTAGGTTGTTCTTCAACCATAAAGTGACGTTTGTAGACAGAAGGACAGAGAGAAGTGAGCCAATTGGTTAATCCCACTTTTCACTTTGTGTGCGTGGGGTAATAATTGAGAAAAACCAAGAACAGAAGTTTAGCATTGTCATAAGAATAAAACGAACTTAAATACCAAGCACATCATACCAAAATAATGTAAAATGTTTTGTAGCATTAGCACCATCTTGGCTTGAGTTTCATTTCCAGAGCCTTTTTGTTACAGGAGCAAAAACGAATTTTGAGATTATTTTGAGAGAAATGTAAATACAGTATGTATATAGTTTTCAAGCCAGAGCAAATTCTTGTTCAGATGCTGATGATAAACACATCAGCTTTTTAGTGGTCTAAATTCAATTTCTCCATCCTTGTCAATCCCAACCATTTACATGTGAACCTCATATTCTTCTCATAGCATTAAGTGACATTATCATATAAAACAGCTACCAAGGCCTCCAAACAGGCTTGGCTGGGAGTTCCAAGTGTTCAGCTAGGCTCATTGGGTCTTGCATGATGTCAATGGAAACTGATGATGCTGTGGTTAAGGTGACAGATTCAGATGTTGGTTTGGAAAGACTTCCAACAGTATTTGGAAAGACTTGGTCTTGGAAACCTGTGTTCGATGGGATGAAAACACAGGCAACCATTCCACTGTTTGTGGGGAACATACCACACAGGTGTGCTGCCTGTTGGATATAAAAAAAAAAACAAAGCAACACAACAATGAAATGTCAATAGTGATTTCATTTTAATACAATATACAAAACTCCATTATACAGTGTTTCAAAAGCCAAGAATCAGAGCAAATTATTTTTCATTAATTTTATTTTATTTTATTATGTATTTATTTCCTGTGCACAGAGGTTGATAAAGGTTTTGTTTTCACCCCTGTCTGTATGCTTGTTACTTGCGAAATCGAAGATTCACAAGTATATTGGTTAGTCTGGTCTGTTTGTTTGTCTGTATGTCAATCACCTACAGGTCACATTTGCACTCTGATCTTCACAAAACTTAACCACCTGGTACAGGTAGTGACAGGCTGGAAGCATATTGTTTTTGAGGACAATAGGTGAAAAGGTAAAGGTCATGTAAATCGTCAATTTGCATCCAATTCACTCTTTTATATATATATATATATATATATATATATATATATATATATATATATATATATATATATATATATATATATATATATGTGTTTGTGGGGTAGATGGAGGAATTTCAGAGGAAAGATAGGATCGTATAGAGTTGCTTGGCCCATAGATGTGTAGGAGACATCTCGATGTAATTAGGTAGGGAAACTGTGAGCTTTAGTGTTACATGTCACCAGACGGGGGGGGGGGGGTGGTGCTGTGTTATTTAGATAGGGATTAATGACAATGTCCCCCAGTATGTGATTGCCCCCCTGTGACTTTTCCCTATGTGTTTGTATTACAAACCAGGGATAGTCAGGGCTGTTAGGGCATAAAAGGGGCCGTTTGGTTCACATTTTTCCAAAAGCACCAATTTTGGCCCAGATATCGCCAATACCATACTTTTTCGATTTTTCACGGGCGCCAAGATGGGCGCCCCCCGGGGCCGCCATATTGGCCAAATCCAATATGGCCGCCACTCGGGTTAGAGGTAAATCTAGTTAAAAATCCAAAAGGGCTAGAATCATGAATAATACCACGTTTTAGGGGTTTTCAGGGTATGGGAATCTGATACTGGTCTTATTTCAATGATTTGAGGTCAAGGTCACCCCTCAAGGTCACCCTAAAGGTCATTATGGGGTCAAACCCGGTGTTTCAGGTGCGTCATCCCAGATCCAAAAAATATTAAAACTTCAAAATATTTACCCACTAAATACTAGTATTTGGGTAGAAAAGTCAAAATATGCCATTTGTTTCTGTTATTTTACGAGCTCCTGTGAACTCATATATTATGAGAAAGAGTAGATGACACCAGTTAATGGTAAAATAGCCCACCCACTTAATAAACAGACGTTCCGAACCACCTGAACTCAACTTTTACTGTGAAAGTGCCCATATATATATATATATATATATATATATATATATATATATATATATATATATATACATATATATATACATATATACATATATATACATATATATACATATATATATATACATATAAACATATATATATACATATATACATATATATATACATATATATACATATATATATACATATATATATATATATATATATATATATATATATATATATATATATATATACATATATATATACATATATACATATATATACATATATATACATATATATATATACACATATGTATATATACGTATATATACATATTGTTACGGATTCGCGCCCGCCGGCATGCTGACGGCCACGTAACTCGAATCGCGGCACGTCGCCCACCGGATGGACAATCCAGTCGTGACCCTCTCGGACTAACGCCGGGAACCAGTCAGGGGTGGACCTTTCGGTCTCACCGCGATCGAGCCAATCAGCCCCCGCGTGGGATAGGGTTGCTCGCCAAATTCGACCTACCTAAGTACCCACACGGAGGGTAGACCGGGCGATCGCACCTCGCCGCAGGTCGACTTCGGACACGGGCCACTTAAGCGACCCGTTCCGTACTATCGGGATAACCGAGCGGTGTTATCGTCGGCCTCGACGGTTCGATTAATTATCGGGCCTATTCAGCCCACTACCAACCCTTTACGTGAAGCAAGATGAGGATTCAATGAAAGAAATGACGAAGCGAAGCGGGAAACAGTTCAACACAAAGCACATTTATTCGCGATGAACGGAAAGCACACATATTCAATTCCACCAAAAGCACATAGAAAAGAAAAAGAAACACAATGCAATTTTACACAAAAAGCAAATGCGACAATGCAGATCTAATACCGATTACGCGAGCACACGGCAACACTTATACAATTTTACTTCACAGACGGCGCCGACAACACATATCCAAAACCAAGAAAAAGAACACCCTCAAGGATGAGGCGGGCCTGAGGCCGAGACCGGGTCGGGCCTACCCGTCTGGTGATGAGACGCGGAGCGGCGATGGTGCCTCAACTCCGCGGGCCTCGCGGACAGTGTCTGGTAGGGGGTGGGAAAGGGGCCCCCTTGGTCGCACTATCTCAGCGCGGGGGGGGAACAGGAGGGGGTTGCTGATGCTCGGGGGAAAGGAGGATTTCTACTCTGCCTCGAGTCCCGCGACGAGCGTCTCCACCCCGACCAGGTCGCGCCGTCGGCCTCCCTGGTGTGCAGCTCCCGGCACGACGCGAGCACCCCCTCGTCTGCCCTCGCCGCCTCTCCACAGCTCCGTCCTCTTCGCTCCGACTCCAACGCACACGACGACGACGACCAACTCCTTCTTGCTTCTTCTTCCCAACTCCACCGACTGCGAAGTCTTAACTCTCTCTACTTGACGAACGCGGTCGCTTATATAAGCGCCGTGGCTTCGCTCTCTCATCTTTGACCCCCTGCCTTCGACCTTTCACCTCGCTCCCCATTGGCCCGAGAAAAAGTGGGCGTGAATGCATTTTGATCCATAAATTTGCATATAGTGATCGCTCTCCAACGCCCTGGAGGCGGGGCCAAATCGCCCCTCGCTCACCGATTGGACGGAACAAAAGTGGGCGTGTGTCGTTTTTGATCCGTTTTTGGAGCTGAAAATCCGTGGTTTTGTACACGCTGTTCGACGCGCGCCCTGCACGAGTCCAACACCGGTACCCACAAGCGGCGCAAGAACGGTGGCGATGCGACCGTTGCGAGGTGTGACGTGAAGCGGCGCCGCGGTGGGTGGTTGATGTTGTGGTTGGTGGTGGTAACAATGGCAGTTGGTCCAAAAATAAAGATAGTAAAAGAAAAACGGCTATCCTGAAGAGTCGCAGCACGCATAAATGACATGTATTCCCACTAGACAACGGGTTTGGGCCTAACTACACATATACTTACCGAGATATCTCACCTAAGGGACCTGAATGGTGGTTTGCGAATTTGGTAACCACAACACTACCCCTCCCCTTTTTACAGACTCGTCCCGAGTCGTCAAATTTTCGTGTGCCATCATGTGTAGTTTTTCCCCTAGTACATTTTACCTACGGATCCCTGAGTGCGACATTCATGGTATTCGTGTCCCCAAAATAAATAACCTGAGGGCTGCGTAACTACCTAAACAAACTCACTCACACGGACGACTTAAATAAAATTGCCGGCGCTAAGACAAACATGCCGGGGGCGCACTCATATGTACAGTACATCTTAACCTTAACTTACAAATTTTACACTAAACCATGGCCCAGGATCAATGAACTCTGCAAAAGAAAAGCAGTTAGCAGGGAGCCAGGCTGCTCGCATGCAGTCTCTGGCTCAAAACAATGCAGGTGACAGGGAACGTGGCTGGCTGCTCACACGCAGTCCAAGGCCTTCCTTTTTGAACTGAACGCAGTGAACCACAATGGTGCATGGGCTGCACAACGCAGTCTCCGTGCCAGCTCAAGTGGCACACGCAATGAGCACAACGAATGGATGGATGACTGGATGGACGCAAACACGGTGCACGGGCCGCCACTGCAGGCCCGTGTTGTAGCTGCCAACAGGGCAGTTCTTGCAGCTTGCAAACTGTTGCCTTGATGATCCTGGCGCACATGGAAATGAACAGGGGGGGGGGGGCAAAGCAAAATTGAACGGGGCTGGTGAACGTGGGCAGTGGGCATGGCATGGCAAAGGCAGCAGGCAAACACAGCCCGCAGAAGAAGGCCGCTGCAGGCAAACACAGCCGGCAGATGAACTGGCCGGCACAGGCCTTGAAGAAAAACAGCCAGCCGGCAGATGAAGTTGGCCGGCACAGGCCTTGCAGCAACACAGCCAGCAGATGAAGCTGGCCAGCTTTTGCCGTTCAGTGGAAGTTGGTGGAGGGAGTGCGGTGGTGCTGGCCACTTGGAAGGCGGGCTCGGACCTACCTACCTGTCTCCCTCCCAACCTATCGCCTTTGCCTGTCACTGTACATACCCACTCCCTTAATTTGTCAAACCCCAATTTAGCCCCAACTTAATTTTTTTTGTTGTTTTTATTTTTACTCCCCCACTATAAATCGTCCCCTAACCCCCTTTATCGTCCTTGTTCGGCTAACCTATCCTGTCACCTTGCCTACTCCCAACCCCTACGTTCCCTTCCCGGAGGGGAATAAGGGAGAGCTAGCGTCCTGTGTCGAGGCCCAACGAAGCCTCAGAATGGCCTCCCCAGAGTTCGGCGATCTTAACACCAAGTGGGTCCAGCGGCCCACAACGACAGCGAGGGTATGGATGTTGCGGAGGGGTACATCTCCTAATCTACCCTAACCATTTAACTGTTAAACTACCCCGGGGCTTTCAACAACCGCCTCTCGCTTAAACTATTGGTTCTATAAACCCAGATTCCCGTCGCCTGTGTTGGTGTCCTCACAATTTCGGGCCTCGCCCCTCAATTTTCTCTCCGTGCCCTCACACGGTCTCATGGCTGGGACACGTGGCCCCCTTTTGCAGGCACGACCCTCTGCCGAATCTCCCGCTATGGCACCCCGGGCACTACACTGCCTCCGAGCCTACCAGCTCCCTAACACCGGGGAGTGCCCCCCATGGCACCTCCCCTGAAACGCACACATGGCAGGCTGGCTTCCCGGGCCCCTTTCCGAGGGTCACCCTTGCCCACAACACTGCCCACGCGGCTAATGGCGCCCCGGGCCCCCGCACCAAGCAGGCGCACCCGTGCCCACTACGCTATCCCGGCCCCCCATGGGCCCTTGGCCTACCACGGCCGACTAGCCTGGTGCCCGGGGTACCCACTCAGCGATACTCACCTTTCGCAGCCACGCTCCCAAGCCCGTCAACAGGGCTCCTGCACCCCTCCAAACGGGTTTCGAGCCTACACTCCCACTAACAACAAAACGACCTCCATTTTTCAATTTGACTAACCCAGCTAACTCACTCTACACTGACCCCGGGGTCCCTTGGGCGGGAGTCACTCCTCCCCCCAATCACTCATCGCACCATGCATTCCCCATTCGCTCCACTCACACAGACCCGCTGGCCTCACTCACTCAACAAGTACTCACCTCACAACTCACCAACTCTTCAACACACACACCACTGAACTCTGCCATCCTTCTAACTACTTCCCCTAACTAACTCGTGCTCCCACGTCGTCCCTTACACTAAAGCACGTTCCTTTTAACACTACGTAGCTAAACTACGTCCCCTCTACCTAATCCATTCCACGGACTCCATGAGGACTTACCCCTGCCCCATGAAGTCGGTCTAACTAAGCTAACCCTTCCCCCTAACTAGTTTCCATCCTGTGCCCAGGGAAGGGGGTCTTCCACCCCTTGCCCAGGAATCCTGTGCACCCGAAAGTGAGGCTTACTGTTTTTTTTTTTTCATGCGCAGCACCTGCGCGGAAACTCAGAGCTCGCGCACTTTGCACCTGCCCGTGACGTCATGCAGCTGCACGTGTTCCTCGTCCCTCCTTGGACGGTACCATCCGGCAGAGATGCCCCTCCTGCCGGATTCCAACCCCACGTGCAGCCATGGCGTCACCGTGCGCATAAAAAAAAAACAAGCCCCACGTCTCGAGGGGTTCCCCACGCGAACACATGTGCTTTGCCCGTTGGAGCTTAACACACACGATCGCGTGGAGAACCCGTCCGGTCCAAATCCATTTACCTGCCTAAACTTTGTCCGTCCGCGGGATCGGCAAATCCACCGCGTGCGTTTCCGGACCGGGACTTCACTCTCGCAAGCGAGCACGTGGTGGTCTCGTGCGTTGCACAGCACGGACCTCGTGCTCACTGCTGGGTGAACCCGGCACGGTCCCCGAAACAACTACAGCCGCTACTCGGCTTTCTCTCCTCTGTCGCCGTCTCCGTCTCCATTCCACCCACGCACACCTGCGTGTTACGATGCACACAGTCCACTCCATCACATTCACACCGGGAGACGCGGCTGCGTGCTCCCGCATGCCAACCGACATCTCCCTCACATACCGCTCTCTCACACACACGGTCTCCCTTGCACTCGGCCGTTCACTCACGCGTGCCTCACTACTCACACAAACCATACTACTTACACACGCGGGGCACTCACCCGCTGTGCCTCATCCACACACCGTGCCTCACTCACACACGGGGGGCACTCACCCGCGGTGCCTCACTCATACTGGCCGTTTCATCCACACACACGGCCTCACTCACACACGGTGCCTCATCCACACACGGCGTGCTGGGAAGCACGTACCCTGTCACCATCGCCACCACACCACTCACACACGGGGTCGCTTCCACACACGGGGACGCACTCACGCCTTGCACCACACACACAGGGACAACCACACTGGGGATTCGTGTCCCCACAAGGGTCTCCAGGGCCTCTATACCCCCCAAGCTCTCCGTGCATCCGTTCGCAGCACTCGTCCCCTCAACCTCGCGAAGCACGACCGAACTCACCTGGTCGTGACTCGCCTCAAGGGGGCAGACTCCCTCCCCTCGTTCCTGGAGGAGGCCATGGCTATCCAGGTGCTCGCACTGGGTCTCTACACGCTCCGCGAGCTCAACCTCACTATCCTCCACTACCTCCGTGTGTGTGTGTGCGTCACTTACCCCGTCTTCATCGTGTTGTCTCTCCTCTATTTTTTCTGTCTCCCGTGTCTCTATACATTTATAAGTTTCTGTCGTCGTCACCTCGTGTCTCGTCTCACACGTTTTGGTCTCCCCATTTAATTTTTCCCTTTTGGTCACCGTCGATTCCTCTGTCACGACCCTCGCCCAACACGCCCCCCGAATTATTTTTTTACCCGCCTTCACCGCGGGCCTGTCAGCCGTTGCACCCCCTTCCAGCTCGTTTGCTTCCACACGTGGAGTCGCCATTCCTATCTCCCTGGTCACGGCCTTCATGCCCGCCTGCAGGCATCGGCCCATGTTCTGCGTCTCACCCCGTCGCTCTTTCATTTCCTCCTTCATGTTTGCTTCCATTCCGTTTATTTGCTGTGTATTCGCATCCATCCTCGTTTTTACTTCATTTGTATTTGTATCCATCTTTTCGTTCATTTGTTGTGTATTCGCATCCATTCTTTCGTTCATTTGTTGTGTATTCGCATCCATTCTCGCTGTCATTGCCGCCAGCATGGCGCATAGCTGGGCCATGTCGGGTGCGCTTGGGTGAGCCGTTTCGGCAGGGATCGGGGAAGGGTTTTGGTGGAGGGGGGAAGGGGAGGTGTCATACACCACGGCCGCTGCCGCTCCTATTTCGGGCTCTGGGTTCAGCTGGGCGAGTCCGTGTTCCTGCACAATCAACATTTCCTGCACGGGGATTCCATCCTGAGCCATGGATTCTACACATTCTACATCCATTTCTAATACCCCCGGCTCCCGCTCGCCTTGAGACGCCATCTTGCTTCTCTTAAAGGGTTAATTTGAATCGCTCGTAATTTGGAGGGAATCGGGGGTCGCTTCTCTCACCCCTGGACCGATTCCCGTGAATTTAGCTGGAGAGAGGAGAGCCCGTTTTCCTGTTCTCCGATACCAGTGCCGCGAGGAGGGCGATGGATTTGTATCGCACGACCTGACACCAGTGTTACGGATTCGCGCCCGCCGGCGTGCTGACGGCCATGTAACTCGAATCGCGGCACGTCGCCCACCGGACGGACAATCCAGTCGTGATCCTCTCGGACTAACGCCGGGAACCAGTCACGGGTGGACCTTTCGGTCTCACCGCGATCGAGCCAATCAGCCCCCGCGTGGGATAGGGTTGCTCGCCAAATTCGACCTACCTAAGTACCCACACGGAGGGTAGACCGGGCGATCGCACCTCACCGTAGGTCGACTTCGGACTCGGGCCACTTAAGCGACCCGTTCCGTACTATCGGGATAACCGAGCGGTGTTATCGTCGGCCTCGACGGTTCGATTAATTATCGGGCCTATTCAGCCCACTACCAACCCTTTACGTGAAGCAAGATGAGGATTCAATGAAAGAAATGACGAAGCGAAGCGGGAAACAGTTCAACACAAAGCACATTTATTCGCGATGAACGGAAAGCACACATATTCAATTCCACCAAAAGCACATAGAAAAGAAAAAGAAACACAATGCAATTTTACACAAAAAGCAAATGCGACAATGCAGATCTAATACCGATTACGCGAGCACACGGCAACACTTATACAATTTTACTTCACAGACGGCGCCGACAACACATATCCAAAACCAAGAAAAAGAACACCCTCAAGGATGAGGCGGGCCTGAGGCCGAGACCGGGTCGGGCCTACCCGTCTGGTGATGAGACGCGGAGCGGCGATGGTGCCTCAACTCCGCGGGCCTCGCGGACAGTGTCTGGTAGGGGGTGGGAAAGGGGCCCCCTTGGTCGCACTATCTCAGCGAGGGGGGGAACAGGAGGGGGTTGCTGATGCTCGGGGGAAAGGAGGATTTCTACTCTGCCTCGAGTCCCGCGACGAGCGTCTCCACCCCGACCAGGTCGCGCCGTCGGCCTCCCTGGTGTGCAGCTCCCGGCACGACGCGAGCACCCCCTCATCTGCCCTCGCCGCCTCTCCACAGCTCCGTCCTCTTCGCTCCGACTCCAACGCACACGACGACGACGACCAACTCCTTCTTGCTTCTTCTTCCCAACTCCACCGACTGCGAAGTCTTAACTCTCTCTACTTGACGAACGCGGTCGCTTATATAAGGCCCGTGGCTTCGCTCTCTCATCTTTGACCCCCTGCCTTCGACCTTTCACCTCGCTCCCCATTGGCCCGAGAAAAAGTGGGCGTGAATGCATTTTGATCCATAAATTTGCATATAGCGATCGCCCTCCAACGCCCTGGAGGCGGGGCCAAATCGCCCCTCGCTCACCAATTGGACGGAACAAAAGTGGGCGTGTGTCGTTTTTGATCCGTTTTTGGAGCTGAAAATCCGTGGTTTTGTACACGCTGTTCGGCGCGCGCCCTGCACGAGTCCAACACCGGTACCCACAAGCGGCGCAAGAACGGTGGCGATGCGACCGTTGCGAGGTGTGACGTGAAGCGGCGCCGCGGTGGGTGGTTGATGTTGTGGTTGGTGGTGGTAACAATGGCGGTTGGTCCAAAATAAAGATAGTAAAAGAAAAACGGCTATCCTGAAGAGTCGCAGCACGCATAAATGACATGTATTCCCACTAGACAACGGGTTTGGGCCTAACTACACATATACTTACCGAGATATCTCACCTAAGGGACCTGAATGGTGGTTTGCGAATTTGGTAACCACAACAATATATATACATATGTATATACATATACATATATATACATATATATACATATATATACATATATATATATATATATATATATATATATATATATATATATATATATATATATATATATATATATATATATATATATATATATATATATATATATATAGCCTGGTGTTGGCGCAGTGGTTAGGGCAGCGGCTTGGGACCCAAAAGGTCCTGAGTTCAATCCCCGTTGGGCCACTGAATTAATACACCAGGGGGTTGATTCAGCCTGTCATCCTTCCGAGGTCGGCGAGATGAGTACCAGTATACTGGGCCGGTGTATACTCTGGTTAAAATAGGTGTACCATATCCCTGGGTCGTAAGAGGCGACCAGGGTTGCGTCAGGAAGGGCATCCGGCGTAAAACATGTGCCAAATCACTGTGCGGATCATACGGATGATCCGCTGTGGCGACCCCAAACAGGAGCAGCCGAAAGAAGAAGAAGAAGATATATATATATATATATATATATATATATATATATATATATATATATATATATATATATATATATATATATATCTTGGCTCCTGCACTTCTCTGGATATAAAATAATAAACATTCACTTCCTTCCATGTGCAGCCTACAATTTAAATTTCTTGTTAGCTTTTGAAATATAGCTACCAGGTATTGATTGATTGTTTTGTTGTTTTTATCTGCCGACTGTACTTCAATTTAGTAGCCTAAATCCTTTCCCATTATTAGCTGTATGTCACACAAGTTGAGATCTTCTCCACAGGATGTCTGTATTTCACATGACATCCTAAATGCTAACCAATTTTCCTATTTTGTTAGGTGATGTCGCATGCAGTTAATTAAAGTTTCTGGTATTAGACAATGATGCAGCTGTGTAGGTAGATCATTCTAAATTGAGTTTATTTTTAAAACTGTTTACAAATTTTGAGTTGTATGTCATATCCTTTTTGGTTTATTTTTACGTTGAATATTTTTCAGATAATACCAAGTCTGTGATCATCAACATTTCCAGCAGTGGCAGTGGTGCCTGATGTCATTCGGAGCAGACGTCTACCCTATCTCACGAGACACCCTAGATGAAAGTTCATCGCGATGACGAGTCTACATAATATTATAATGGACTAGTAATACATGAGTGTCAAGCTATGTCTTCTACCGAAATTATGAACTGGGGACTCTGTTGTCTTTGTCAATCGGACAAAACTGAACAAGCCTTGCAAACACCTAAGGAGGAGGGACTTGTATCACTTGAGAGAAATCTCAAAGACTTCAAAGCTCTCAATGACAATAATCTTCCTTCTGGTATCAATGTCACGATTATTCAGTTGAATGATGGCTCAGGTATTGCAGCAACTCTTAAATCGCATAAGGCTTGGTATCACAAAACGTGCAGGAGTTATTGTAGTAGTTCTCGAGTCAAACGGGAGAGAGAGAGAAGATAGACAGAGAAGCTGGCTCTCAGAATAGTCCAAAAAAACTCAGGTCATCTGGGGAATTTCATCCTCGGGCCAATATCATGTGTTGTATAATCTGTGAGGGGGTGGGCCAGGCCACGCTCCACAAGGTAGTAACTGATGTCGTAGATGACAACCTAAAGAGTTGGGCAAAGACCACAAAAACTTTAATTTACTTGGCAGACTGGTTGCCGTAGCATCTGATGCGCATGCAGCTGATGCCTATTATCACCATCAGTGTTATGTACATTTGCGAGACTCCGCTTATGCTGCCGAGCGACGCGATTTGGTGGGTCCCGCACCTCCGCCATTCGATCCCATCATCTGCGCTCAAATTATAACCCTTATCGAACATTCGGACACCACCTTATTCAAGCTCTCAGAGCTACGCGAGATGTATCAAAAGGTTATGAGTGAGCAAGGTCACCCATGCAGAGATAAAAAAGAGCCACACTCAACTCGATTCAAGGATCACCTTCTCAACTTCCTACCTGAATGGGATGAGTTTTCCAAGGGGAATGAAGGCAGGAAGGATATTTACATATCTCACAAAATGAAGGTGGCTGATGAGCTTGCCAAGACATATAGGTCACAAATTGGTCAAGGGGATGCACTTATGTTCATGCGGGCTGCCGTGATGATGCACAAGTTTTGTCTACAGAGTCAAGAACCTTTCGATGGCTCCTTCCCCCCTAACTGCCTCACGGCTCGAGTAAATGAGGACATGAGGAGTTTCTTCAACACAGTGCTCCGGGGCCCATTGGCTCTTCATGGACGCGAGAAGATCGGTGGTGACTCCAATCATGACCCTGACATGCAATATTGCCTCGAATCGTTAAAATAAGGTCAGATTCGTGTTACTCAACCTCAGAAACTGATAAAATGATGTGCTGTTTGTATATATTGACATAAACAACTAAAATTACGTATATTGACCCCAAAATGACCTTTAGGGTGACCTTGAGGAGTGACCTTGACCTCAAATCATTGGAATTAGATCAGAATCAGATCCCCAGACCCTGAAAACCCCTAAAAAGTGGTATTATTCATGATTCTAGCCCTTTTGGATATTCAACTCGATTGACCTCTAACCCGAGTGGTGGCCATATTGGATTTGGCCAATATGGCGGCCCCAGGGCACGCCCACCTTGGCGCCCATCAAAAATCGAAAAAGTATGGTATGGGCGACATCTGGGCCAAAATTGGTGCTTTTGGAAGAGTGTGAACCAAAAAATTGCTAACAGCCCTGACTAGGAAGAATTTTGTTTCTATAACGTGCTGAGCAGACAGAAGCCCCGCCTCCAAGGGTGACGGCAGGTGAAGTCACGCCCCCAAGGCTGATGATTGATGAGCATGATGTGAGTTGGAGGAAGAGGACGGCGTGCAAACCAGCCCCGGAGAGGAAATGGTGGTTCGGTGTGACGTCGAAGAAGAAGAAGGGTTGGTTGCACAGTAATCGTGGGAGCGCACACATGAGGTCAGTGTGAAGAGGGGTTGAGTGCAGAGAAAAGGACGCGCGTGGTCGAGAGACAAGAACGTAGCTAGGAGATGACGTAAAAGATCAGGGCACGACAAAATGGCTTTCCTTTGATGCATGAATAAGACGGCACAATTATCGTATTCATGCTAAGGTGAATTGGCTCATGTGGTGAAGCAAGATACTGTCCTTTGGCTCTTGGTTGGGTCGTGAGGAACAGACATCTATGTAACCGAAGGGGACGGCAGCCATTCTGAAAAGCAGCGGGTCGGTGAGGACAATCGATGCACGAGAAAGCTGCACGGGGTCTCTGAGCCTTGGTGTTGAATCCCACTCACACATTGCCTGAAGTACATTACGTCCCGCTGCGAGAGAGAGCGGCTCAGCACCATTTTTGAGGGTGTGTTTGCATGTGCATAAGGAAGTGCCTCAATTCCACATTCCACAAAGACCATCCCTGGCACACAGCGAAGTGCCAGGATAAAGGAGGGATTTTTTTATATTATTATTCTGTTCCATTGTCTGTATTTAAGTCTGTGTGGAGGTGCCTCAATTAGATTTAGATTTAGTTTACCTCACATTTTTCTTTCATTGTTATAATTTTAATTATTGTCATATTTCATATATATATATATATATATATATATATATATATATATATATATATATATATATATATATATATATATATATATATATATATATATATATATATATATATATATATATATATATATATATATATATATATATATATATATATATATATATATATATATATATATATATATATATATATATATATATATATATATATATATATATATATATATATATATATATATATATATATATATATATATATATATATATATATATATATATATATATATATATATATATATATATATATATATATATATATATATATATATATATATATATATATATATATGTATATATATATATATATATATATATATATATATATATATATATATATATATATATATATATATATATATATATATATATATATATATATATATATATATATATATATATATATATATATATATAACTGGAAAATATGGGTGGTGGTGAACCCTCGTCAAGGTGAAGTCTTGGTCGACCCATGTGAGTTTGTCTATTAATTACGTATTGTTGAGCATAAATTGGACCGTGAGTACATCTATTAATTACTTATTATTGGACTTTGACTATGTCTATTAATTACGGACAATTGGAGTATATGTTTTCGACATGTAGACCTTTCGATCCTTTATATTAAGCCCTTTTACCCTTTGACTATTTTCCTTAGACCCTTTCCACCTTTCCACCCTTTAAACCGCATTGACCCCTAAGAGCAATTGACCCTATTAGATACTTTTAACCTTTTAGACTGCTTAATGCCCTTTTAGACCCTTTAGACCCCATAGACTCCTGAAGACCTTTACACCTTTACAACCCTGACCCTTATATGTTTCAGACATGTAGACCCATTCGACCCTCTTTGGAAACTTTAGACTCCTTAGACCTTTAAGATCCCTAAGACCCTTCAAGAAATCCAAGACCCTTTAGAACCCTTTAAGACCATTTAAGATGCCGAAAACCACAAAGACCATTAAGACCCCAAAGAGACCTAATAAACTTAAGACCTTTAATGCACCAAAAACTCTTAAAATACCCCTATGACCATTAAGGCCCTTTATACCTTAAGACCCTTAAAACCCCAAAGACACTTTCGACCCCTAAAGACCTTTTAAGACCCTTCAGATCCCTTAGATTCCTGAAGACATTTACATCCTTTAGACCACTCAAATCCCTTGATCCTTAGACTTTTAGACCCATTAGACCCTGGCTACTTTTGGAAAATATGCTTTAGATATTTTGACCCCTTAACACCCTCACAAACCTTTTGGACCACTTAGACCTCTGACATTTACACCCCTTAGACACATTTGAGATAGACCCTTTAGACATTTTTCCCATTAGACCCCTTTACATGCACACCACACAAACATCTAATCTTCTTGCAATATACAGACTATACTTTTTTCAGCAAGTAATGCGCAATCTCCAACAACAGGCTGGGTACTCAACACGGTGAAACATAATTTGCATTTTGGGTCACTGAATTGGTCCAACAAGCAAAACCTGGAAGCACATTGTTTATTTGGAGTTCACAAGTATCGTGCTATGTGTGACATCTTTCTTGTTACTTGCAAAATCGAAGATTTTTCAAGTATATTGGTCAGTCGATTTTGTTTGTCTGTCTTTGTCTGTTTGTCTGCTTATCGCCAACATGTCAAAATTTTAAAACGATCTTCAGGAAACTTTACCACATGGTAGAGTTTGTCATTAGAAAGAAGAATATTGTTTTTGAGGTAAAAAGGTCAACATAGGCCAAAGGTCAACAACTTAGGTGAGATTTCAAAAATCCTCAATTTTCATCTGATTGACTTGAAATTTGAAGAGGATGTATATTTCAGGTCACTAAATTCAACTTGCCAAATATTTGTGAGGTCAATGTCGACCAAAAGGTCAACATGGGTGAAAGGTCAACAACTCAGGTGGTATATCTAAAAATTGTATCATTAAATCAACTATTTTGAAAAGTTTGTTCATCCATTGCTTCGAATAGCCTTTTTCTAAGTGTGATTTCCACCGATATATACTTACGACATCACTCATCTGAAACTTTGGATTTCTCAGATTAATCTCCAATTCATATTCTAATTTTGTAAATGTTTCTGATGGTTTTGATTTTGTTGAAGAATTTGCCATATTGTTGTAATTATCCACATTGTCCTGAATTAAAGATAACCATTGTTGAGAACCGAGTTGAGTGAATTTTTTATTTTGTCTCTCTTTTAAAGTGCGATTGAATCACTCAATAACAACTGCTTTTCCTTCATTAAATGTGCTGTATCATGTAATACCGTTATCTTTAAGAAAATTCATAAATATTTTGTTGTAGAACGCTGTTTCCTCATCACTTCACAATTTATGAGGTTTCCGCTTGCTTTTATTAAATATATGTTGGAAGACTAACATTAGAGTATTTCCTCTTTAATTTTCAAAGGAACAACCCATGCATATCTACTCCTCAAATCAATAACGGTTAAAGCATATTTGTACCGCTTATCATTATTGAGTTCCATCAAGTCAGAGGACCAGATATAATCAACTTCTTTGGAATCAACCTTCCTTCTTTTAAACTTGGTGATTATTGGTTGATGTAATTAATCAGCTCATTGCTCTTCAATCTTAATGACAACTTCAAAGCTTAGTAGCTTTTATGATAACCAAGTCCAAGTCTCAATTTAGCACTTATCATCTTCTTCACGATGAACCTATCAACTTTTTCTCTCAAGGTTGGATTCTGTATCATAGATGAATTATACATCATGTCTCGATCCGCTTCGTGTTTTTCTTCCAACATCGTGCTATTTCCATAATCAATATCATGCTTCATACACACTTCATCAACCCTATTTACAAGTTTACACCAAGGTTAAGGATTGTTAGCCTCATCTAATTTTTTATCCAAGTTTGTTCGCAGACCACAGAAAGAATACCCTGGTAGATGTAATTTCCTCAGTATTTCAGTTGTAAATTTACTCCCCGATTCAAAACTTTTGTCTATCTCCTCCACGTTTTTGTTGGGAGATTAATTTACTCTTTTTTGAGCCACACACTGAACATATTCCTTTTTGTATAACTATTATTTTTACATTTAATAAATGAGATATTTTTAGTATTGGTTTTCTTTTTACATTTGAGACAATAACTCTTTCAATTATAAGAAAAATTCCTGGAGTGCGAAAAGCTTTTTAGTTTCCAATATATACATTTGAATCTTATTTTTTTTTAAAGATAGAATCCTTAGAAATGCCTTCACTCTCTCCTCCATTTATTTAAGAAATAAAAAGTAAAACTTTCACCAAAGTCCATAACACCAACATCATCAATAATATAATCTTTTCCTTCTTTCTCTTCTTTATCTCCACTTTCCCGTTTAAATCTACTGTCTGAAATTGATGTTAATACTCTTGACCCATATATTTTAATAGACTTGTTCATTCTTTCTTTACCTCCTCAATGCATTGAAATTTTTTTTCTATAATACCTCCAATCTTGTTTTTAATCTCACCGATTTCCATATTTTTATATTTATTCTTTCTCTCTCTCTCTCTCTCTCTCTCTCTCTCTCTCTCTCTCTCTCTCTCTCTCTCTCTCTCTCTCTCTCTCTCTCTCTCTCTCTCTCTCTCTCTCTCTCTATTTCTCTCTCTCTTTTCTCTCTCTTTCCTCTCTCTTTCCTCTCTCTTTCCTCTCTCTTTCCTCTCTCTTTCCTCTCTCTTTCCACTCTCTTTCCTCTCTCTTTCCTCTCTCTTTCCTCTCTCTTTCCTCTCTCTTTCCTCTCTCTTTCCTCTCTCTTTCCTCTCTCTTTCCTCTCTCTTTCCCTTTCCTCTCTCTTTCCCTTTCCTCTCTCTTTCCCTTTCCTCTCTCTTTCTCTTTCCTCTCTCTTTCCCTTTCCTCTCTCTTTCTCTTTCCTCTCTCTTTCTCTCTCTCTCTCTCCCTCTTTCCTCTCTCTCTCTCTCTCTTTCTCTCTCTCTCTCTCTCTCTCTCTCTCTCTCTCTCTCTCTCTCTCTCTCTCTCTCTCTCTCTCTTTCCTCTCTCTCTCTCTCTCTTTCCTCTCTCTCTCTCTCTCTCTCTCTCTCTCTCTCTCTCTCTCTCTCTCTCTCTCTCTCTCTCTCTCTCTCTCTCTCTCTCTCTCTCTCTCTCTCTCTCTCTCTCTCTCTCTCTCTCTCTCTCTCTCTCTCTCTCTCTCTCTCTCTCTCTCTCTCTCTCTCTCTCTCTCTCTCTCTCTCTCTCTCTCTCTCCAACTCCTTCCTCATCCCTTACTACCCTTGAACCATTTTCACCCCATAGAATATCATCCATATAGTCATCTTGATTTCTCAATATTCCTGTGTCCAAAATAAAAAAAATTTACAACTGGAAATCAATAAAGTTTCTTCGGAATTTCGAAAAGAGCTTTATATTTTATCAACTTTAAAACCTTTTCATTATTTAACATTTTAGTTAAATCCAAACTTGTTGGTTTATTATCAGCGTAAAAAACAATATTTTATTGAAAACCCCCCATTCTTATGTTGTAGAACATATTTATTAAAATAACGAATACCCTTTTCTTGTAAATATGCTTGAACACAGAAATGATAATTTATGCATCAGAAATATATGACAGATTAATATGATGACAGGTAATACCCCCCCCCCCATCTTCCTATGGTTAAATCAGTTTGTATTCCCCAACTTATTATGTAAATTCCTGTTCTTTGTGTTTTCATTAAATAAACTACAGCAAAGCTGTTCTTGATTTTAGCCTTATTAAATTATTTTATTTGTTGTTTGCTAATAGTGCTTCCACATATCTCATTATCGGCACCAAGAGGATAATATTCTTCCTGCCGAGACAGATTTAATTATTTCAGGTCTTCTAGGTTTATTTTAAATGACCAATTATACCCTAAATCATTCATATCATATCCCCAAGGTTCTATTCTCATAAAAACTCCATGTCCTTCTTTATAAAATTTAATTTCAATTGGAACTGTGAATTCTGTATGACATGGAGATGAAATCAACATTTCTATACCTTTGAAATATCATTCATGTACACAGCCATTTTATTGAAGGATATATATTGTGATAAATCACTTAATCTCACCAAGTCATTCGCATCTGTCGGGCTTGGATAATTTATTAATTTGTAAACATTTTTCATTTAAAATATTTTTTGTTATGCTGTGTTTCTGTCGTTAAGCCTGTGCCTTTGAGTAATAATTTGACAAATCAATGTCCAACTCTTGCGTTAAACCAAAGGTAGAACCATCTTTTCCCACGCCATTTGTATGAGATTAAAAATAACTTCCTAATTTTTTTTTGTTATTGTTGAGTTGAAATAACACATACAGACATAATTGACCACAACACTTGAAATTTAATTAATGGACTTGAAATGTTTGATAAACACCATTCTGTAATAATTTCATTACTTCAACAGGTGGTGGAAGACCACAACTCTAAAAATATTATTTGTCATGATTATTATAAATGCAAACCCAATGAGAACCATTCCCATTATTATCTTCAAAATTCATAATAATATTCTTTGAATATTTGGACAACTTTGTGAATTCAACTCTCATACAAATAACCACATTATCAATTTTTAATTGTTTGCAATATTTGGCAACTTCGATATTTGATGTTGTATTCTTTCCAAATTCTGCAAACCACTCAACAATGCTCATTTATTTATGAGAAAGATATAATCCATTACCCCTTTTAGTATATCTTACACCAGCTTGTGCAATAGAAGAAAGCATATCTCCAACTAACAAGATTGCTTTATCAGGTAGGCTTTCAAGTTTTTAAGCAAAATCTACAATTACACAACTTCCACTAATTTGTTTCTGCAACTCTTTGTTATGTCCTTCCAACTCCTTTTGAGCTTGTATTTGAGTCTTCCTTTAGTTGGCAGTCTTTACCGCTGCTGAAATACCACCCATCAATGTGCCCGCCGCACTTAAATCAGTAAATAAAGGAATTAGAAATGGAAGAAATCCTCCACTCATCTCTCTTATTGAATATTTCTTCAACATCGGTTTTGATATTTTAATTTTTTATTGTTCAAGATTTTCACCTGTTCTCTTGTGAGAAAAACATCAATTCTTACAGCTCCTTTTCTCTGAATTGTATTTACGTTAGTCATGTAAGGCTTTTAATTTTTAACACAACATGATAGTTTATTAAGATTTATTTGATTAACATATATCCCAGTTGGCACTTCACTACTCATTTATTTATCAAAAAATTACGTGAGACTAATCGTAACACCATTATCTGTATTAATCTGAAATTATGTTTCTTCAAAAAGCAAACAACATGAATCAACTTCTTCACTCTCTCCTCTTTCAATGTTGAGGGAAGAATCCACTCTATTAGACTTCATAGTTTCCTTTTGAGTGCTCAGGTCAATCGCATAGATTGTATGTAGGCTTTTAAACGTAACCATAACCAAAATGGGTTCATTTCCATTGCTTTCACACACCTTTTGATGAGACTTGTAAGCTTCAGCATAATCATTTTTATCCCAATCCATTTCCAATCTGTTTCATGAATAGAATGTTCCATCCAGAGAAACCCAAAGTTGTTTCACCTTGGCATTATCACTCAACACATTATTCTAATCAGTAGCAGTATCTTCATCTTGTTTCTTAAAAATGAGCCATAGGTATTGTGGCTTTCCTTCGAGAACACCCAAATTTCATGTGTTAGTGGTTTTGTTTAGTTTCACGTGTTGACATCTTCTTTTAAAGTATGATACATTTAGTGGTTTCTTTAAGTTAAGTCTTCCATTCAACATCTCTTCTGTTTTAAGATTAGGAGTATATTCACTCATATACCAACTCATTTAATCAATAACAAATTTATTCTGAGCACCAAAAATATTAGCAACACCAAAAGGCAATCTATTTTAATTATCATTCCTTTGAAGTTGAACTCTAATTTAAGTCCACACAGAACTTTATCATAATCACAAAATCCAAATATACCTTTAAGAGGAACTGCCACGGTAAAACTATTACCTTATTTTGTATCATTATACATTGTCTTTCTTTGACTATAACCAGGGTCTGTGTTTGCTCCTGTTGCCATATCAGGAATAAAACCTTCGACAGCCCCCTTACCTATTCTATCACAAAATGAATATAGTGTAAATTTCATCACTTCAGATGCAGCAGAGACAAAATCAACTGCTTCAACTTCTTGTGTCCCAATATACAAACAAACATTATCAAACATTTTCCAGAAGAAATCATTTATGAGTGTAGCGTATGTATTATTCCCAGCCTTCGTGAATGTAAATTTACACAACAAGAAACTATCGGCTTGACTCAAATAAGTTTGTTGATTATTTATTTCAAAACTTTTTGTTCCATTTGTATTCCAGTCTGTTCCTGTTATAGCATTTGCCTTGAAGTAGTCTTCTTTTTTAGTGGAGTTTGCGATGATAATGGTATCATCCAAGTCATAGATACTATCAATTGCTTCCATACTTGTATTTTTTTCTTTTGTATACATTATCGAGGCTTATATGAGAGCTAACACACAATGCACAGCAAGGGGGCATGAGTGCAGAGGGGTGGGAGAGGGAAGGACAAAACAGTGGGGAACAGAGAAATTAGGAGAACTGTGGAAGAGAGAGGGATGGGGGTGGGGAACATGGGGTATACAAGATGGACATTACAGGGACTTTCAGGAAGGAAAGCAGGGAATTTGAAAGAGGTGAGCTTGGGGTGGATTAACAGGGGTAGAAAAGATCGAGGTTTTGGATAGGGAAAGATAAGAGGTGGTGGTGAACAGCTGTTTTGAAGGCCTGGAGAGAAGAATGGGATTGTAGAGTGTGTGGGAGTTTATTCTAAAGGTGGGGAAAAAGAGGAATGAAAGAGTGAAGGTGAGCAGTGATTCGTGATTTTGGTAGTTTTACTAGAAGGGCGTTGTTGGCAGACCTTGAGTGCCCTGTTGAAATATGGTGGGGACAAACATATTGCAGACAGAGCAGGGGGGGCGAGACCGGAGAGGAGACAGTACACCACAGAAAGACCACCGTCCTGCCTTCGGTGAAAGTGAGGTTCCCAAAGACTCAGCTTCATCGCGGGAGATACTAATGATCCTTAATGCCTGCTTTTCCACAGCATGAAGCCGAGAAAGGCGAGAGGCAGGAGCACCAGCCCAAAAATTTATTTAGTTGAAAGAAAAAGACGTTAAAACTTTTGAAACCCTGATCCAAATATTTGAATTATTTTCTGTCCTTCTTGGGCAGACAACCAAATTTTGCCTTTCTTAATTTCTTTTATTGCTTGCCATTTATGGGATTCCTTTTGGGCATCTTTAATACTATTTATAGCACCTGCTACATTTCTCATGGCAGAATCGGTTGTATTCTAATCTGAAGAGGAGATATGGTGAGAATATTGTATTGCTATCTTTGGATATGGGCAGCTTCATACTAGAGATAACTACTGGTGATGTTTATAAGGATATGAAAGAAGAAGATATTTATGATACAAATAATTATGGTCCTAATAACCTGCTCTTTTCGAATAAGAATAAAAAGGTTATTGGTAAATTTAAAGATGAATTAGGCAAAAGGATACTAAGTTAATTTGTGGGTGTTAGATCAAAGGCATACGCATATAAATACTTAACTAGAGGGTTAAATGAATTCAAATGTGAAAAGAAACTTTAAGGTCTAAAGAAAAGTTTATTGAAAGAGATGATGAACTTTCAAGATTACCTTGAACGTACATGGAAGAGAAAGGATGTTTACAGAGAGATTAATCTTATTCGAAATTATAAACATGAAATATTCGCAGAGACTGTTAGTAAGAAAGCTCAAACAGCATTTGATGATAAAGTGATGGAATATAATGAGTGATGGATTATATACATTACTTTATGGGTTTAAAGGGATATAAATGAATGTATTAATATAAATTAAATAAGGGGTCTTTCCTTATCCTTTTCTTTGACATTCTATAAGATATTAAAAAAATTCTTCTCAAGTCAAAGAGTTTAAAATTAACAAATTTTCTGCATAATTTCTTCTCAATGCAAGAGTTAAAATAATGGTGTATCTCTTGTGAATCTTCAATGTATCTTCTGTGAAAAATTTCATCTCAAGCCAAAGAGTTAAACATTGGTAATATTTCTTTGAACAATTTCATCTCTTGCTAAGAGTTTAACTGGCTTTCTTCTGTGGTGTCCATTGCTTGTGGAGGTCATTAGCATTACAATCCACCTCGTCTATGAGTGGAATATGAGTAGTAGTATCAAAATGATGTGTTCCTCAGGAGGTGCTCAGGCAAGAGCTTTAAGAGAGGTATGCCATTTTTCATCTCTGCTCAACAAAGATACTTAAACCAAGAACCTAGTTCAGGTAATACTCAATGGTAATGTTTTGTAAGAAAATTATGTTATTCCCATAAATAAAACATCAACAAATATTTATAGGATCTCTATTTGACAACTAAATTTGGTTAAAGAAATTATAATATGAAAGAAAGGCGAAGCCACAGCCACCCCGGCAGGGGAGTAGTGTCAAATGGGAGGTTTTTGACAAAGTAATGTGTTCCAGTTTGAAAAGGAGAAATATGAGTGAGCACATGCGAGCAAATATTGCGACTGAGAAATGGGACATATTACTGCATCAAACCCTCCCTTTGGCACTACTCAAATAAAACGGAAGGAAATTAGTAATCCATCAATATAGTGCAATATAAGGGATTTGAACCTGGCTACATGCTGAGATGGATATGCCAAAAAGGATTAAATTAAATGAGAGAATAGCGGTATTCACAGTTGTCATTTTTATGCATTAACAGAGGTTTATTTTTAGATTTTTCAACATGAATTAAAATTCTAGAAGTCAGTGCAGGAGTTGTTAAAGATGACATCACATTTTATGACACTAAAATATCTCTACACCATCAAGTACCAACACATAGTCTGATCTCCCATTGCAAGTTCACCTTGAAGGCCATCATGATGGTTACAGACTAGAAATTGTCTTTATGTTAAGCAAGGTAGTCAACTTTATATCTAAATCAAACTGGGAATTTTCTAAGGGTGCTGGGTGAAATTATACCGTTGCAAAACATGGCATGTAATTATATTGTATATGCAACATATGCATTGCATATGGAAGAGCAGCTTTAACAAAGCCAATGAATATTTCCAATCTGCTTTTTTTCATGATCAATCATTATATATTTGGATTCAATGCCTTTGGAGAATTAAATCTGTACTCATGAACCACTTACTCCCTTGCAGTCTTTGTACCATTAAGCCATCCTATCATGTAAAATACGAGACTCGGTGGCATAATAGTTAGACGTTAGAGTGTCCACTTTGAGTCAGGGAGGTCGATGGTTCAAACCCTGGCCGAGTCATACCAAAGACTTAAAAAAATGGTGTCTGCTGCTTCCACGCTTGACATTCAGCATTTAAAGGGATACAGCACAGACGAACAATGCTGGAAAGGCAATGACAAACCACCAAGTATAACCCTTGCCAAGAAACTGCTTTGGCAGCACTAATGCTCTATAAAGGGTATGGTACAGGTAGTGGACCAAAAAAATCGGAAACACTAACAGAATGTCACTCAGTATGGTGTTGGGCCACCATGGACATCCAGGATGGGATTGATACAACGTGGCATGAAGTCAACAAGGGTCTGAAAATGTTCTGCAGAAATGTAGAACGATTCCTCCACAAAGAAGTTCTCCAATTCACGTCAGTTTGATGGAGGTGGAAACCGCTGTTTGTGATGCCTCTCCAGACAATCATATAAATTCTCTATGGGATTGAGGTCCAGAGATTGGGAGGGCCATGCAAGATGGGTAACTTCTTGCTTGTGCTCCTCAAACTATCAATGTGACAACAAGTGCCCTGTGAACTGGAGCATTGTCATCCTGAAAAGCACCCCTCCCAGCAGGGAAGAAATGCTCCATAATGGGGTGCAGATGATCATTCAAGATGGTAGTGAAGCACACTTCATCAATCCTGCCTTCTAACGAAATGAGTTGACCCAGATCATTGCAGGAAAATGTGCCCCACAGCATTATGGAATCACCAGAATATTTTCCTGTTGGAATCAAAGACTCGGGGCTGTAGAGCTCCCTGGGGTGTCCCCGCATGTGCGGATGTCCATTCGTCGAGAACACGGTGAAGGACGACTCATCCAACCATATCACGTTCCTTCACTGCTCAGTATTAAATTACCTATGCTATGCTCCTTGCACCAATGGACCCACAAACAGGAATTGCCAGTTGTTATGAGCGATTTGTGCATAGCATATGGTATGGCAGTGATCTTCATTATTCTTGAGAAGGGGGCCACTTTTGCCAAAAAGACATTAGTCTGAGAGCCATCAGACTGCCTCCAAAATGGCTGCTATTAGGCCCCGCCTCCACATACCTTTTTTTGTTGTTGTGGTTACTGGGCTGCAAGCATAATTGTTTGCATACTGACATCGACTGATGCAGTGATGTTACTTTTACGCTTTGCAATGGAACACTCATTTGAAACTATTGGGTCAATTTGATAGTATTTATGGTGGATTATGATGGCATGTTTTCAGATTTGTGTATTATCGGCCACGTGTCAGGGGCAGCACTTCAGGCCACCAGAGGCTGTCAGTGGCTCGTGGGCCATGCACTGAAGAACAGGGTGCTATGGTGTCCCGCCCTGTGAAGTTCCCTTATGACTGTTTTTGATGACACAGAATGCTCACGATCCACATTGACCACCGCACACAGTTTGTCTGCCATTGTTCTCTTATTTCACCTCACAGTCTTGACTAATGCACGTGCATCACACTGTCAATTATGCACTTCCGCCCACTGTTGCCCTTCGATGATATCTTTTCTTCTTTTTTCCCAGGCTGACATCACCTTTGAGAAAGTTACTCGTGCCACGTTAACAATTTCCACCACCTCTGACATTAAAGTGCTTGTCAAACGTGCATCAACAATTACACCCCATTCTAAGTCACTGAGGTCTCCTCTTGCTGCCATGCTGGCTCTTAATATCATACTTGATCCAAAGTCCGCTTATATATATACACGACAAGATGACTTCCAGGTAGAGATTTTCATATTTCACTCACCAGTTATGTTCGTTTGGTGACCCCAAAATTTGTATATGTATTGTACAGCCAGTGTACCCTGGTATTTCCATTTTTTGTCCTCTATCTCTATATTGTTACCTTGGTCACGTCGGCCAATGAGTCTAGATAAACCAAGCCAGATCGAAGGCCTAATCACATCTTTATCTCGCTCAATTTGGTGGCTTAGCGTGGTTTGTCACACTCGATGGGGGCAGAGGTTTGCTCTCAAGCGCTAATCGTGCTGCCAAATCTGTCCTTTATAGCACTTATTGCGATTGTGATAACTCAAAAACAAATGAGACCTAGTTCATTCATGTCTACATTCAGGAAAAGAGGGAGGGAGAACAGGGAACACACAAACACTTCAGATACAAACTTAATTACCTTTGCTGAAACACATGCCCTGGGTTTCGTACAGACAGAAGAGCCTTACGTAAGCTAATTCTTAACATGCCCTCAAGCAGGTCAGGTCAGGTCAGATTAGATCTGTGACTTGCTACAAGTACCATGTAAACATGTACTAACCTGTTTCATGGTCGGGTTGTCGGTGACTAAACCGTCTTCCCAACCAGGTTTCTTGGTGAGGAGGGTGTATGATATGGACACCCAACAGGATTAAAAACAAAACCTGTCAAAGGGTGGAGGAGCTCCTTGTGAGCCAACGGCCATCCATATCGAGTGCCCAACTGTGTCTGCGGACGTCCTCCTCCAGTTGGGTTACTTTGTATGAGGAGGATGATGTCACGATTTGCACTATGGCCACCGTAAAACACTTCATCCCTCAAAATATACCAAAAGCAAAAAGAAACCTGAAAACGCACTCTGTGGGAGTATCTCTTGTACAGCTGCCCTTTACAGGGCAGCTCACCAGATAACGGGATTGGGGCAAAGCCTTCGGGACCCCCAATCTTTGATGAAAGGAGGGAAACCACAGGGTAAGCTTCCAGGGTCAGATTGCGGCAGTTGTGCTGAGGTAGTGCTGAGGTGTCAACCACCAGACTGCAGTCTCTTTGGGTTAACCGGAGGCGGTCCCTTCAGGTGGGTGCCTCAAATGTCCTATCCCTAAGAGAGGATGATCACCTGTCTCTGTTATCATCTGAGCTCAAGGGTTTGGACATCGGGATTGGAGCACTCTCTGAGGTTTGGAGACCGGATTACGGTGAGATCATGGCGGGTGGTTACACCTACTATTGGTCTGGTCGCTCTGATGGTTACCATGCCCAAGGAGTTGCTGTAGCTGTGTCCAATATGCTGACTCCAATGATAATTGAGGTAACACCGGTCAATGAGTGTATTATGAGACTAAGGATTCGTCACTCCTTGGGTGTCATTCCTCTGGTCTCTGTATATGCTCCGACTGAGGAGAGTCATCTCATCGTGAAGGATGCATTATATATGCCACGCGCAAGTCTGTGGTTGATCAGTGCCCCAGGCGAGATACTCTTCTAGTCTTGGGGGATTTCAATGCATCAATTGGAACTGATAGGGATGGTTAAGAGACATGTGTTGGTCCCCATGGGTCTGTGAATCAGAATAGTACTAAGTTCTTTGACTTTGCAAGAAGTCATGGAATTAGGGTGGGTGGTTCATGGTTTCATCGCCCACAGGCTCATCGCTGCACTTGGTATTCCAATGCTGGTGGTGTGGCAAAGGAGATTGATCATGTGCTCGTTGATGGTCACTGGAGGATAATCCATAACTGCAGGGTCCACCAGAGTGCTCATCTCCTCAATACTGACCACCGGCTTGTTGTAGCAACTCTTAAGTTGCACCTTGAATCCAGGAGAATGGTACCATCTCAGCCTAGGCAAGATGTTGGCAAGCTCAATGATGATAGGGTAGCTGAGGAGTTTCTAAACAGGCTGAGTGAGGATTCGGGGGGGCCGGGTTGCTTTGGGGAAACCTGAAGACTTGTGGAATGCCTTCAAGACCACCATCCTTGATGTTGCCAGTGGATGTCTTGGAACTCACCATAGGGTGAAGAAGAATTTTGTCTCTCATGGGACACTGAATACCATTGACCAGAGTTGCAGGGCCAGGCTGAATAGCATCGCTGAGCTATTCAGATTGCTGAGGCATAAAACTGAATATGCACTCAGGGTGGACATGGAGGCCTATGTGCAAGGAATCTGTGAGCGGGTGGAGCATCACCTGTGGTCAAGTGATTCTCATGCTGCTTACAGGGGAAGTCACGCATTGCGTTCCTCCAAGCCTGACCCTCAGTGTATTGCAGTTCGAGCAGAGGGTGGTGGGATCTTGACAGAGGAGTTCGGAGTGAAGGCCTACTGAGCCAGTTAATTTGAGTGGCTGCACCAGACTGATCCACCAGCTGTTGAGTTGGATGTCAGGGGTGTTGCTATCCCTATTGCTGACCCTCCAATCAACTGCGGTCCACCTTCGTCTGAGGAAACACAGACTGCGGTGAACCAGTTGAAATGGGGTAATGCTGCTGGGATTTGTGGCATCCATGCTGAACTTCTCAAGGCTGGTGGAAATGCTGTACTCTTGTTATTGCATGCAGTTCTGTGCTCTGCCTAGAGCTGCTCAGTTGGGCATCATCCCAACTGACTGCAAGATGGGCCTTCTTCCTCTCTGGAAAGGGAAGGGTGATCACCAAGACTGCAACAACTACCGAGGGGTGACGCTGCTCTCAGTGCTGGGCACGGTCTTTGCTCGGATAATTATTGATGGGGTTCGCCACCATCTGCTTGAGCACAAGCATCCATTGCAGTCAGGCTTCACACCAAAGAGGTCAACGATTGACCGTATCCTTGCTCTTCAGGTCCTCACCGAATGCAGACGAGAGTTTTGGCAGGGGCTGCTTGCAGCCAATGTTGATCTCTGTAAAGCGTTTGATTCAGTGAATCAGGATGCCCTCTGGAATCTTCTTGGTCTTCGTTGGGTGCCACCAAAACTGATCAATGTGATGTCTGAACTATACTCTGTTACTGAGAGTGCTGTAAGATGTGGTGATATCATCTCTGACTTATTTCCCGTTGTTACTGCAGATTGTCAGGGGTGTGGACTGGCCCCCACACTTTTCAGCACTTGTAAGGACTGGCTTATGGGGAGTATGTTGGAGAGATCGAGTTGTGGTGCATCATTTGGGAATTTCAAGATCTCTGACCTTGGTTTCGCAGATGATGCAGTCATCTTTGTGGAGACTCTGGATATCCTTTTGGGTACCCTCGAGGTGCTGAATGATGAGTCTGAGCCGCTGGTAATATGGGTTTCCTGGGTGAAAACGAATATCCAGGCTTTCAATGACATCTTGGATGCTGCCATCCTGTCTGTACCTGTTTGTGGCGAGGATGTTGAGGTCACGGAGAGATTGACTTTCCTTGGAAGTGATATTCATGTCTCTGCTGGCTGTGAGTCAGAGGTCAACAGACGTCTGGGTTTGACTTGGGGATTAATGGATTCACTGGATCATGGGGTGTGGCACTGCCAGTACCTGTGCGGGAGGACGAAAGTCCGAGTCTTCAGGTCCTCGGTGCTTCCAGTCTTGCTCTATGGATGTGAGACTTGGACTCTGACCAGGATCTGAGACGGAGATTTAATTCCTTTGGTACCAGGTCTCTTTGGAGAATCCTGGGCTGTTGCTGGTCAGACTTTGTGTCCAACGAGCAGTTGCTGAGAGGGACTGAAATTTGTTACCTGCATAGTCCGTGAGCGTCAGCTGCGGCTGTCTGGACATATGGCTCATTTTCCTGATGCTGATCCTGCTCACCAGATTCTCTCAGTGAGGAAGCCTCATGAGTGGAGGAGGCCAATGTGCTGACCACATGCCTCGTGGTTGCAGCAGATTAATCAACATCTCAAGGGGATGGGGATGGGCCAGGCATCTGCCTGGGGGATGGCCAGACAGAGGCCCTTGGAGTCGCGGCAGGAAGTGGACGCAGTGATGCGCTGCTCTGGTGCATGCTCCCATACCTGACCTGACTTGACCTCAAGCACACCACGGTGATGGACCAGGAGAAGGCCAAGACAGAAATATCACAGATGGGCCATGCAGGCAATGTTAGGTTCTTCATAGAGTCAATGACTCTGCAGTCTGGTCGGGGGTTCAGCACACACCACACTGATGGAGGCCCCCTTTTCTCGTGCAGGTGAGAGGTGATAAAAAAACAAGTGATCAGGCAGGTCCCACAGCTTGGCTCTCTGTGCCGCTCATACTGGACTGGATTCTCACTGGACTGCGATAAGACCTCTGGACAACCTAACTGGGACAACCGGACTGGGAACTTGACCTCTTCTGGACTCCAGCCCCCACCATGGGTGGGTGCATGGGCCATATATGGGCACCCCAGACTCCACATCTTGTGACATCGTCCCACGCTGTATGCCTCACAATGATTGGTGGTTTGACCGTAAATGTCAGGGAAATCTCTCCCCTAAGTTTTTCAACTCTTTCTGAATGTTCAAGGCTTATTCATTTGCATCAAAACTAGTGCCTCCTCCGTGTTGTAAGGCCAGGTTCCTTTATGAAGCACATGTAAGACAGGTTACAATAGATAGAACATCAAAAAGGGTTTCAGCATAGAAGCGGTTTTAATCACAAACATTACGGAAGGAAGACAAAAGCTCTACACAAATATCAACGCATAAATCCTTTATCACAATTAAATTATCTCACTCTTACCTCAAAACAAAATCATGTGAAATACAATGCCAGTTTTTTGTTTTTCTTTAACAGGATCCAAGGCTCATACATTCGAGTATCATGTGTCGGAGAGGCGACCTGTCCAGGATCCTGCCAACTAGCCAAGGAAAACCCATTTCAGCAGCCCTATACATCACAAGACATGAAAGGAGTGGTTCTTCCTCTTTCTTTCTTCTTAAGCTCATAGTGGAGCTGCCATACACAAATGGACATACAAACGAATACACAAGACACAACACAGGACTCTGACAAGACGAGCACAGCCACTGCATTTTACTTGAAGGGAGTGCCATCACTTCCCAGGGTACTCCAGGTACCAGCAACACCACAACAATGGCACCACCTTTCTCACAGCACTCAACAGGGCATTTCCTAAGGAGAAATTCCCTTCTCCCCTTGGATACCAACCGATGGGGATTGTCCATGCTCTTATCCTTTTAAATGCTGAACATCAAGCAAGAAAGCAGAAAGTACCATTTTTTAAGTCTTTGGTATGACTCGGCTCTGGTTTCAAGCATCAAACTTCCAGACTCAGAGCGGATGCTCTAACATTTACACCACAGAGTCTGGGACAAAAAAAAATAAGTTAAAAACCCCTTCTCAGGTTCAAATAAGGTGTATCAGATGTTGGATGTTGTTTTTTCATGGCCACAATTATTCCCACCTATCCGCGGGGTCAGCCGAGGAAGGTTGGGACCAAGTCTTTCATGAACCTTCTGGCCTGGCCTGACATGTGACTGAGGAGGTTCCAGCAGGAATTTGGAATTTGGTCAGGGTGCCGGCGATAGCTCGCCCACTCTGTGTAAAGGACACCATGGGATAGCTATCTCATAGCTATCTCGGATAGTCTGTAAAATCATGTTGTAACAACTCCTCCATATTGTCAGCATGAGTATGTTTACGTTGGTCATGCATGGATGATGTAAATCAGCAAAGTGAGGCATTCACGATGAACAATACTTTTAAGTGTTTCCATTGCATTTCCATCAACCTTTTATTTCCAGTAAGGAAGTGCGAGGCTTGCCTTGAGCTTTGCCAGAGGGCTTTCTTTTGATGGGGGATTGACAACTTCTGAATAGTTATCCAAAGGTCGTTGCGCTGGCAGGCCGGAAACACAGTCAGCCAGGTGTGCAAGTAGGCGAGTTCTCACGGGTAGGGCCACTTCTTCACAATTGGCCACAAAGCGACCCACTTCAGCTGCACAGGCACTATATCCGGCACGGTAGTGGCCGATGTTGGCCGGTTCAGAAAGTGTTGCTGTGAAAAGGTATTCAAAGAGTTCAGTTTCAGAGCTGATGCCACAAGTTGAATTTTTGATGCCACAATGATATTGCTGATAATTTTTGCTTTGACATTGCTTAGTCATCAGCATTAGTATATGTTCTCACTAGTTGTGAATCTAAGGTTTAACTTTTATTTCCAAATGCAACAATGAGATGATGAAGTTCTCATCAAAACTACATTTCTGCTTACGGTTGATGTGTGTGCACTGAATGCTCTGTAAGT
Organism: Eptatretus burgeri; assembly: GCF_056783735.1. Classification (NCBI taxonomy): domain Eukaryota; kingdom Metazoa; phylum Chordata; class Myxini; order Myxiniformes; family Myxinidae; genus Eptatretus; species Eptatretus burgeri. The sequence goes on along the minus strand of NC_140964.1, from coordinate 57,860,293 downwards.
GCTTTACGGTCATTTCCAGAATGTCTGCTTTCTCTAGCTTTGAGTGCCCGGATGTCTGAAGGAGAGGTTTGGGGGAGGAGGGGCATGGGAGGCAGTAGGAAGGAGGGAAATAAATACATTTCAAGAAAATGTGATTCATCATCGAAATCTCACCAAACATGGATCGAACAGAACTGTCTGAACACTTACAGACACATAATTGTCTGTATGAAGCAAGTCGTTGGTCCCTATAAACAAGAACCATGAAAGAGAATATATAATCTGCCCAAAGGCCAACAATTTTAAATGAACAAAAGAAAAGAAAAATGAAAGGAATCTTTAAGATACATTTTTCAGATGAAACAGCTGGATTTATGTTAAATGTGAAAAGCTGTTCCAGGTCCCACGTTTCTGCAGAGCACACATGGTCTGTCAGTATCCTTATTAAACTCCCTATTCAGGCTCACTGTTCACCTCTACTCATTTGTTCCTCTTTTCTCTCACCTGTGTAACCAACTTAACTTACTTACCAACTTAACAATAACTCGAGAACGGAAGAAGCTACCAATGTCAAATTACACCACGTGATTCAGGAGGGTGATGGCGAGCGCTGATTAGATTTTGGTCAAAATCGGTCAAAGGTCAAGGTCACAGTGAGGTCAAACATAATTCCGTAAATTAATGTGGAGAAATGGAGTATTTTTGCTTCGGTCGACGTTACGAGTTCGTTTTAACTTCGATTTTAATTTTGTCTTCGGTTTTTGGGATCGCTTAGGACACTTAAAACTTGGTTGTCGAAATTCTGGTAAAAATCAGATGTTTTGGAGACGTTTTAAGATTGTATAAAAAATATTTCACTCGCCGCATCACAGCTCGTCACGTGGTGCAGCGCGCTCGAGCAGAGGCGTCGTTGATCACGTAAAGGCTTTCCGTGTGCGCGTTGATGGTGTTTTCGATAAAGATGGTGTTTGAAAGTGATGTTTTATCCCGATAAAGGTGATCGTCGCATGCCTGACACGCTAAGCGTCGGATTATGTAAAGATTGTTGGTGGATGGCCGAATATTACGGTTTTGTGACTTTGATAAAATAATATTAAATAATTGCGTGGAGAAATGGAGATTTTTGCTTCGGTCGACGTTACGATTTTTGATGCTTTGGTACAGAATCATCGTAGAAACTTCTGGTTTGCGTCGCTACCTTCTTTAGAGACAGCTTTTATGAGACAAGGTCAGAGGTCAAGTTGATGATTTCGTAAGTACCAGTCTATGACTGCTTGTTTGTTTGTCTGTCTGTCTGTCAGCAACTTTACAGCAAAACGGCTTTAGCAAACACTATCAAATTTAATCCATAGGTGGGCAATGAACCTTGGACGACCCCATTAACTTTTGGGCCCAATTGGCTTAAAGGTCAAGGTCACGAAAAGATCAAAATAGTTTTTTGCTCATAACTTCGTCAAAAATGATTTGATTTACTTCAAACTAAGTTTATAGTGAACTGTAATCTATTTGTCACTTATAATCCTACCCATTCCTGTAGTGAAAAATGCAGATTTGAAGATCGGTAGGGTCCGAAGACTTTATGCCTTAAATGGGCAGGATTTGTTGTGTCTGGCACCACTTGTTACTACTATTATTATTATTATTATTATTATTATTATTATTATTATTATTATTATTATTACAGAACCTTAAAGGTACCCACCAAGTGGGCGTTTATCGTTTTAGCTTTATTATTCCAGGTGAAACCAAACATACGACCTCTGAGCTATGGCCTGTGGTTATACTTTAACAGGTGTAATTCCCTGACTAACGAACTGACTGAATACTCGACAAACCTTTCCGTTTGGCAAAACTCTAGGACCACATGAGAATGAAGGGATCAAAGGGTGGAGGGAGATCCTTGTGAGCCAACTCTGTCTGCGGACGTCCTCCTGCAGTTGGGTTACTTTATTTTAGGAGGTTGGTGGCAGAATTTGCATTCTGGCCACCATAAAACCCTTCACTCCACAAAACGCACAAAAAACGCAAAGAGAACTGAAAGCCCACTCCGTGGGAGTGCCTCTTGTGCAGCTGCCCATCGCAGGGCAGCTCACCGGATGACGGGATTGGGGCAAAACCTTTGGGGCCCCCACTCTTTGACAGGAGGAAAAACACGAGTAAACCTTCCCAGGTTGGATTGCGGTAGTGTGTGTCAGGGTGTTGCTGAGGTGTCATCCACCAAGTGGACGCAGCGACGCACCGCTCTGGCGCATGCTCCCATACCTGACCTGACCTGACATGATAACAACAGGTTCACTTCACTCACGTCTTTCTTGAGTGCGTCCAGCATGAGGGCCTTGAGCTGGTTGAGGCTGTCGTTTATTCTTGCTCGTCTCCTCTTCTCCATTATGGGCTTGCTGGTCTACGGGTAGAGAGGGGAAAGGTTGCATGGAAAGGGGGGGGGGGTATAAAATATATAGGAATTGCACTTCGAAATTTATAATCTCCTTGGTAACTCACACATCCAGACAGAGTTATTACCCTCGTCAAAGGACAAATGCTTGGGACCATTTGTCTGTCTGTTTGTTTATTTGTTTTCTCTGCAACCGCTTGTCAGATCGAGACGAATTTTTCACCATACAGTAGGTGCGACTACTCATATTGAGTGTTGTAATGATAAATATGACATAGGTCACGTGGTGTGGCAGCCATGTTGGAAAAACAGAAAAACTTTGGACCTCTATCTCTGAAACCGCACCAAGAAAAAAATTGAAACTTGGCACATGGCAAGTACTCCTCGTGGGGAAATGAGTGTGATTTTTAAATTATGTCAAAGGTGGCTTCATTATGAAGTCATAATTGCATATGTAGAATGCTCCAACTGATCAGAGTGAAAATTTTGAGGGTCATCTTGGGATAAAATGGTCCACAGAAGAAAAAACAATTGATGACGTCATTGGTCACGCGATTCGACAGCCATATTGTTTTTTTGTTTTTTTAAACTACAAAAATCTTCTTCTCAGAAGTGGCTGAACAGATTAAGGCAAAACTTTACACATATGACTGCCTACCCATGAGGAGCAAAAGTTTCACACATATGATGTCATAGGTCACATGGTTTGGCAGCCATAGTGGATTTACCCTAAAACCGATAAAACAATCTTCTCCAGAATGGCTGGACAAATCGAAGGGAAACTTCACACAAATGTTCCCCAAGCCATGGGTGTATAAGTTTGTTAAGGAATAATTGATAGGTCACATGGTTTGGCAGCCATATTGGATTGAAGAAAAAAATTAAATATAGTTTTTTCTGGAACCGCTTTTCTCTGAAACTCCAGATTTATGATCTAGAAGTGATGAGTGATAAATGTTTTAAATTTCAACTTGATCGGACGCATTGTCTGGCAGCCAGAATTATTTAATTGTATGATGTGGTTTGTTTTTTGTTTGTTTGTTTTTTGAATAAGGCTCACTTGGCTGTGCCTGGATGGGTTTGAGGGTAAAGGAGTAGCAGCTGAAATGCAAATCCTATCCAGGTTCCTCCTGATGACTTTATCTTTGCTCTTTGCTTGTTTGAGTTCCTTCTGATGACTCCAATGCAGGACTGTACCTATTTGGTGTTCCATTTGATATGAACTAAATTTATTTTAATCCTATTCTAAATTCAATTGAGTAATGCATAATAATAATCATAATAAAAAACGTCATGGGTCAGGGTCAGTTGTCCAAGCAAAGTGGAGTTGCATCAAAGCGGGACGTCTTGGTATCCGGTCATTACTGCCAACAGTTATAAAGTGGCAGTTCTAATTATGTCCCTTATTAATTATGTAACACACCAGTACACAAACGCAACACAAAATCCACCACACGAAAGAAGTCCTGGTGAGGATCTGCAATCTCTGATTACTCTTTTTCTTTTTTCTATATTCGGAGGAATTGCTTAAATATCCTGTCTTCTCTTCTCCAGAGTGGCCTGTACATAAATTAAATGTTTCCTCCCCTTCTCTCACTTTCTCCTATTTTCTTGTTAATTAAATCCCTTGCTCACGTCCAACTGTGATCCATTGCCCATCTGTCATCATCATCATCATCATCATCATCATCATCATCATCATCATCTACCATACATATTTTATGCAGAGCATCGATTCTGCCTTTCAAAATGACTCGACTACAATTCTGGATGGGTCGTCACTCCGGTTCAGGATCAATTTGTAATTTATTATCGGTGTCGGTGAACCCCAACAGCTCACCTACTCTTTGCGAAAGACAGCGGAGGATCTTTAACGTCCAGCAACTAATGTCGGCAGGTGGGACACCCAATTTAACGTCCATCCGAGGGACGGCGCACACATTGAAGAATCATCCCACCTGTGAAACACCAGGACGACAGTTTATGGCTGGGCCAAGATTCTATCCCAGGCTCGACAGCTAAGAGGACAGTGTGCGTACCTCTGGAGTCACGACCATCATGCCAGCCCACCCCTCTGTCACCCAATCATATTATCATGATACATTACTCTCGATATTGTATAACAGAATATTAAAAAAAAAACAAATACAAAGAAGCAAAACTTTCATTTTTCACAGCTTGATCTTTAATATGGTGCCGACACTTATTACAATGTCCACTCCACCATCATAGGTCGTGAATGTCGAAACAGAGTTATATGCAAAAGGTGGGGGTGAAGGAATGTAGTATGGGTGGTGGAAGCGGTGAGAGTAGTTGTCCATGTGTCAAAAGAAACAACTTTCTAACACATAACCAGCACCATAGGCGCAGAGGAATAACTACATGGATTGGTTTATCATCCCTGGAGGAAAAAAAAAACATTAAAATATTATTTGAATGATTAGGTAACCATCTAATGAATATATAATAATTTACGGTTAAAGGGGAGATGTCTTGGACACTCCCCTCCCATATCCGCTCAGCGATGAATAAACATTGCTGTTCACTCATGAACATTAAATATGCATAAATAAGGTACCAAAGGCACCTCTAACAGTAACATACACACCTTTGATTGGTTTGTTCCTGGATTCAAATTCTCCTTGCGACTGATTCAGACTATAAGAAGTCTGGTGCAGCATCATTGGAGGAACTGCATTATGAAGCACATCTCAATCATAAGGGACATTATTAGGATGGCTGCAATATGGACATTGGTCTTGGAGGCAGTATTTTGGACTTTTTTGGGTCTTGGGACCTCGACAAATATCAAACCAAGTGGTTGACTACCTTTTCTCATTAAAAGATTCCCTATTTGTGACTGGTGACCCCATTAAGTTACATGAGCTCAGATAAGATCTACATGTACCCTTAATAGATTTTCATACTTTCAAATCTTCAAGAGAATAACTATTGTATTTACGATTCACCGCAATGTACCAGTGTGTATGATGAATATTTAAATGTAAAGCACGGAGGTTATTGTCATTCGCAGTCTCACGATATGCAGCTTCACAGCAATAGTGAAAGACAAACACAAAACGATGGCTTCCTCCGATCTCACCTTTCGTAGTTCCATGGACATTTTGACTTTTTCGTTCTCTTCCCTGTTGGTCATGCAGTTATCTCCATGCACTGTGGGAGTCATCAGGCACACGTCTGAACGTCCAGCAGGATTCACGAATTAAATGTGCTTCCAGTCTGAGCACTCCAGTACTCATCACAACCACCCATACCCCTAATCCTTAACCCCCTCCCCCATTCATTACAACCCTCTCTCTCTTTCATTCCATTACCGCCTCCTTCCACAGTCACAATCAGAACGTCAAACTCCATGAGCAAAACACCCTTCCCTACATGCAGCACCAAAGCCCCTCATCCCTTCCTTTTCTGAAAATTCCTCTGCACTCCCTCCCCCCAGCCAGTTTATGAGCCCTCCACCCTCCCGACACCATCCACCACCTCCTAAGCCATCTTTTCCCACCCAAGAAGAGATACCCCATCCAGTGAAGCAGTGCCTATGTTAACAAGGATACAAGGATTGCCAGCATGATCCAAGCCTGTCGTATTACCATGATGACGAACAATGATGAGGAAATTGATAAAACTGATGTTAGGATGGAATTATACATATCCATGAACATGAGTTCAGTGTCAGCTAGCTTATGTGCCCCTTAGTGAAACAATATGTCCACATTCTATACAGTTTTGAGATGAGGCAGCTTACATTTTTCCATGCTCACTCCTACCCCCTCCATTTGTTTATAATGTGTATCCATTTTGGAATGTCCGTGAACTTTTCTTCAACAGACAAGGATGCACTTTGTTGGTGGAATGTCCATAATCGAAACAGATGCAGTCATTGCCTAATTATCATGCAAAAAGATAGTTATTATCTCAGCCCATACAGCTATAAACTGTCATTCTTTGTTTTTTTTGCAGGCAGGGCAAGGCATCGATCAATGTGTGTGCCGTCCCTCGGATGGAACTTCAACCTTGGTATGTCCATCAGCATTCGTTGATGGACATTAAAGATCCCATGGTGTCCTTCACGAAGAGTAGACGAGTTATCTATCTCCAGCACAATGAACAAATTACAAATTCCTTCCCTCACCTACCGACACAGGGCACTGCATCAGCGACACTGCAACGCCCTCAGACAATGACGTTACCCCACAGCCATGTGCTGCACACAAAAGAAGGGTTGCTCTTCCAACTTGCAGGTGATGTACAAAAAAATAAACAAAAAATAGGACATTTTAAGGATCATCTTTTAAAATCCACACTCTTGCAAAAGAGATTAATAGCACACATGAATCAGTGCAGTTCTCGTATTATATAATTAGCTGTCAGTAAAAAAAAAACAATTGTACACAAAACGCTGGCTATGTCTATTCATTCATTTGTGTGCAGCACGTGACTGCTGGTTGCATCATTTATTGACGAGGCGATCTTGACGCTGCTGCTGCACCCCTGAAGGTTATGGCAGATATTTTGAATTTCGCCATTCTTTCAGAAAGACACCGTGGGATCTTTAATTCTGAGAGAGAGCAACTCATTTCACGACACCTTGTCTGTGAAGTACCAGGAATCCCGGATGGTAAGTTTATGGTACTGTACATGACGACACCTCCACATGATGGAGAGGGGGGAAAACGAGGAGGCATTATCTTATAACAAGACAGTGATTGTGCACAAACTCACAACTGAAACAATGTGAGAATAGAATGTCAAGTGCGACCATGTCGAACATCACCATGTCAAGGTCGAACATTATCGACCATGTCAAGTGGAATGATAATGAATTACTAGAACTGCCACTTTATAACTGCTGGCAATGATGACCGGGTACCAAAACGTCCCGCTTTGACACAACCCTGCTTTGACATGGGATTGACGAGTTACTGACCGAGTAACATGCCGCATTCAATGTATTTATTACATATGCATTTGACCATTTTTCCTGGGGATATCGATGGTATCAATTGAATTGGTTTGTAAATAACTTGAACACAAAGTAATAAATGTTCGCAATATGGGACCACAGGGTAAACCAGGACCCCCCTCCCCCCAGAGTCGAACGAGGCCCCACACGTCTCTCCACGACATGGGATTGACGAGTTATGGACTGAGTGACTGGCCGCATTCAATCTATTTATTACTTATGGAGTTGACCATTTTTCCTGTGGACATTGTGGGTATCAATTGAATTGGTATTTAAATAACCTGAACACGAAATAATAAATGTTTGCACCATGGGTTCACACGGTATACCGGGACTCCCCCTGAAACTAAAGAGGCAATGCCTAACCCATGACATCCTCTTTTTCAAATCAAATACAGAAATTGTAGTCGATCACATCTTTAAAATTTTGCATTCATCAGATAAGATTTGTTTTTTTCCCAATGTGGCTGCAAGACCATGTGACTGATGATGTTGAAATTTTCAACCAATATTACTCATGCAGAGCAAATCACAGGAATATAAATTATTTCTGAGAAACAACTTAACCTATCCATGCAATACCTGAGGAATATGATAGACTATCCTTGGTGCATACATTTTTTGATAACTATAAAATACCACCCGTCGCTAAGGTGACGGGAATACAGAGGGGGAGGGAAAAGAGTGGGGAGAGGGGTGGGGGGGAGAGCAAGGGGGAAAGAGAGAGGAGGGAGCTGGAGGGTTGAGGAGGGTTGGAGCGAGTTTAAAGAGCGAGGAGGGTTGGAGGAGCGAGGAGGGAGAGATCGTGAGGAGGGGTGGAGGAAGGGAAGGCAGATGTGCATACTGTCTCATCAAAATGCTTCTGCATAGAATAACAGTGAAGATGGAAACAAAATAATGTCTGAAATCCATTTTCTGCCGGTCATACTATATATATGGCCCAGAGACAAACACCACCCTGACATGTCCAGAGATAAACACTGTCCGGAAGCAAACGCTGCCAGGATGCGTCTGGAACCAAGCCATCCAAAGATAAACACTTCCCAGACATGTCCAAAGACAAACTCCTGTCCGGACATAAATACCACCCAGACACGTTCGGAAACAAACACCACCCAGAGCCAAGCTGTCCGGAGACAAACACTGCTCAGACACGCCCAGAGACAAACTTCCGTCTGGACATAAACACTGCCCGGACGTGTCTGGAGACAAACACCGCCCAGACACATCCGGAGACAAACACTGCCCGGACGCATCCAAAGACAAACACCACCCAGACACGTCTGGAGACAAATACTGCCCATACGCATCTGGAGACAAACACTGCCAGGATGCGTCCAGAGACAAACACTGCCTGGATGCATCTGGAAACAAGCTCCCATCAGGACAGGTCTGGAGATAAACACCATCCAAACACATCTGGAGACAAACCCCGTCTGGACATAACCACCATCCAGACACCTGTGGAGATAACCACCATCCAGACATAACTACTGGCCGGATCCATCCAGATAAGAGAGAGAAGGGGGGGAGAGAGAGAGAGGAGAGTGAGAGAGGTGTGGGAGGAGGGTGCTGCACTTTATTGGGGGGGGGAGGAGGTAGAGCAAGGATGGGACAAAGGGAGAGAGGGGTGGGAGTAGGGGAGTTTGCAAAGAGAATATGTTATGGTTTATGAACAACACACACACACACACACACACACACACACACACACACACACACACACACACACACACACACACACACACACACACACACACACACACACACACACACACACACACACACACACACACACACACATTAGTGCTTGGCAGATATCGGCAATTTTTCGGGAATCGGCAGTGTGATTACTGACTACAGTTCATACTGTATACAATCCACAAACCTTTAATAGCTTACATTCAAAAACAATGTTGCATTTATGTAGACATTTCAGGGAGATATTCAGAACATTATTCTTTATAAACAGCGGTGTGTGACGAGTGGAAAAAAAATTGGCTTGGTAATATAGAAAGTACGTTAATACGGGAAACGGCTTGGAAATCGGGTGTTATCAAATATATTTTGCTTTGAAACTCACAAAGAGAAACCATATAACCTTTGTAAAGCAAATCCGATAACCAAATGCTTTAGAAACAGTCACACGGACAAAGGAAAACCTGATAAAACCTCTATAAGATACGGGATGAAAGTTTGCCACGCTGTATAATGTATATGTACCTCTACCTTTTAGCAACTGTTGACTGTACATCGAGATCGGGACATGAACTGTACCGCTATCAACGGTGGGCCACTCAGTAAGTGGCTTACGGACCACTGGTCGCTTCTACATGTTCCTGCATCTGAGCTTGGGGAGTAACTGCTGAAATCTATCTGTCTGGGTTCTTCACGACATCTTTGTTCTTTGTTCTTTCTTCTTTGTTCCTTTCACATTTCTTACTAATTTTTATTCATTTATTTATGTGTTTAGTTTTTTTAAATAATTCTCTTTATTCATTCTAATTCTTGCTTTTTCTTCTCTTTCACCTCTCTATTTCTCTCTCTCATCATCTATCTCTCTAAGGAGAAGTGAATATTTGCAGAAATTTTTCTGTAAGGCTCACTTGGCTGTGCCTGTATGGGTTTGAGCGTTCTGGAGTAGTGGATGAAACCCGAATCCTCCTGATGACTTCATCTTTGCTCTTTACTTCTTTGGGTTCCTTCTTGGTCTTCCATTTCATTATGTTTGGACCACATCCTGATGATGTGTGGACTGTCTTCCCCACTGATGGACCTCTGATAGCTTGTACATGTTGCTGCGTTTGAGCTTTGGGAGTAACTGCTGCAATATATGTCCGGGTTCTTTGCGACATTTTTTTTCTTTGTTCTTTTCACTTTTCTTTCTAATTTTTATTTTTATTATTTTTAATTTATATTATAATTCTCTTTATTCATTCTATTTCTTGCTTTTTGTTCTCATTAAATCTCTCTATTCCTCTCTTTCATTATCTATCACTCGAAGGAGAAGTGAATTCTTGCAGAAATTCTGTAAGGCTCACTTGCTGCGCGTGGATGGGTTTGAGGGTTGTGGAGTCGCGGCTAAAACCCGAATCTTCCTGATGACTCCATCTTTGCTCTTTACTTCTTTGGGTTTCTTCTTGGCATTCAATTTCATCAAGCACTCAAGCAAGCACTCCAATAGAACACCTGGCTTGACAAGTGATTACCTATTGCCGTCGATAAAACTATGCACCTGGAAACACCTAAACAATTGAATTGAACAAATGAACACTTTTTTGGCATCGGAAATGCTGCTGAGTTCAAATTTGGAGCTTAAATTTTGTAATTCTTCTTGGTATACGAGATTCTCAAGGTTATGGCATGGTCAGAAATGAAATAAAGCCACAACCGCTGGTGTTTCTGGGCGTTTATAAGCATTGCATTGTACCCAGCGATTCATAGCTATGATGAACAGGCATTCGATAATATGAGTAAGGAAAGTGAAAAAAAACAAAAACTTTATTGTCAAGAAATCATTGCGGCCTGTTCCAAGTCAAGGCATGATTGAGCAGGGCAAAAAAATCATGGCGGCTTCAGACCCCAGCGAGGTAGCCAAGGAAATGCCTTCAGCCCGCATATAGAGCGAGGTGGCCGAGGATCGCTTGATAAAGGATATAATTAAATAAGGCCGTTAATTATATACAAAATGGGTGTGTTATTTAATCCAAACACCCAATTTTCACTCATGCACTTCCTTGGAGTTCCCTTAATATACATGCAAAGTTTCAGGCTGCTAGGTTTCATGGTGTTGGAGTTATGGAGAAGAAGCTTGCGCACGCACGTGCACACACACACACACACACACACACACACACACACTTATTAGTATAGATGATGACATCATCAGTGCACGTGGTGTGACAGCCACATTAGTTACAAGGATAATATTAAAAAATTATTCCTCCGAAACTGATTAATCTTTTGATGCGTGGCCTTGCAGTTATGATCCAATACTCTTGCTGAATATGAGTTAATAAGAATTTATTGCATCAGTGATGTGGTTTGGCAGGCACATTGTATTGGTTTCAAGAAAAAATATTTTAAAATTATATCTCAGAAACCACTGTGGCAATCGATGCGAAACTTTGCAGTTATGATCCACTACCCATGCTCCATTTACTACCATATTATTGACATCGATCCATTAAGCAGTTTCAGAGAAGAAGGTTTTTAAAGGATCGGTTTTCAAACTAATATGGCTGCCAAACCACATGAAAAATGACATCAAAAATTTACACTCCACCTGTGATTGGGTAGAGGATCATGTGGGTCACATTTCATGTTGATCAGATAAGATTCGTTTTTCTATCCAATATGGTTGCCAAACCACATGACCGATGATGTCATCATTCCCACCCAAGATGCAGTAACGGTGTTCGATAATTATACTTCGAAAGTTTCGCTTCAATAGGTTAAGTGGTTCCAGAGAAAAACATTATGCATGCTATATTTCCCTTCAATCCAATATGGCTGCAAAACCATGTGACCTATCAATTATTTGTGATCACCCTGGTATCCCAAAGGCTTGGGGAACATGTGTGTAAAGTTTCACCTCGATTGTTCAGCCATTTCAGAGAAGAAGGTTTTAATGTTTTTTTTTTTTTTTTGCAATATGGCTGCTGAACAACATGACCTATGACCTCATCAAAAAAATTCATGTTGACCAATTTATCCCTAGATGACCATTAAAAAGTTTCATACTGATCGGATGTAGCATTCTACATGTCAAATTTTTACTGGAATACCACTTCACCGATGACGTTATAAAAATCACACATTCCCCATGCAGAGTACTTGGCATGTGCCAAGTTTCAATTTTTTTCCATGATGTGGTTTCGGAGATGCAGAGGTCCAATTTTTTTCTATTTTTCTAACGTGGCTGCCACACCATGTGACCTATAATATCATAATTATCATTCAGAAATTCTGCATGAGTTGTCGCTCCTATGGGAAATTTTTTTTGGTGTCAATCAGACAAGCGGTTGCAGAGAAAATGAATTTAAAAGGGAATTAACCCACAAAATTACGCGGAATAATAATAATGTAGGAGAATAAAGAAAATAAAAAATTGGTACCATTATAAACAGAAGAAAAACAATTGAGGTTACCCAGCCTGAAAGGCTTGGTACCCTAATAATCAGGTTTTTGCATTTTCTATTGATTACCATCAATAATGTCTTCTTGTATTGTAAAGTTGGGACAGCACTGAAAATATTTTAACCTTTCAATATTCAATTCAAATCAACAGAAGATCTTCTTTCTTATATTAAGAATTCTACTGATTTCTAAAATATATGTTCTTTCTTTCTAAACCCTGAGATTTGATTCACTTCAAGAAGTAGATCACATCCATTGCTCAATGATCACGACAAGCGGGTATGGAGACTAATGAACCCGTCTTATCACCGGCCTGTTGATACACACCACATATGTATCCCAAGAGGTTGGGCTGAACATCAAATGTCTTTCTAATGCAAGTTCAAAAAGGCACCTTTGACCTTGGCTCTCTCAGCCTGAGCACAGCCACGTGAAATCCGCCTTTGAGAAATCTCACCAAAGCACAGGCCGAGTGCCTTTGTAGTTGCTCTTGGGACGCAGTGGAACACAAATGCAGAAAATGCACTCACGAGTAGAAAAATTGTTAATTCCGCCATCAACCACAGCACCTTAGGAATTTGGGGAAACACAGAACATATATGTGCTACCCTTAGAGCTTGTCTTCAGGTTACAATGCTGTGCTTAATGGACCATTCATATGAGGTCTATCTATCTTGTAGTGTTTACATTCTGTCTTGCTGTCTTCTTCCATCCCCATGGGTGAGTGAGTGACGTGTATTATGTGGACTTTATTGTCTTGATGGATTTAACTCCAAACTAGGAAACAAGATCTGTTGCTGTCACATTGCAGTCAGGTCGGTGGTCTCTCTGTTTTCTACCATCTATTCTACAACATTGCTCCTTCTGCTCTCTATCCTCCGACCCTCCCCAGGAACTCCAGGAAGTATACATTCTTCCAGTAACACCCTCCTGGTTCGACTTCCAAAATCCAGACTGACTGAACACCTCAACTCTTTTATTCCTCGCTTCTCCCGTCTGTCTCTGGAACCAACTTCCAGAGGCTGTTCTGTCCCACTCTTCCCTCCAGGACTACAAGCAAACAGTGCACTGCCATCTTTTGTCATCCCTAATTCTGACCCAAGATCTTTATTGCTCCCATTTATATTTCCTTAACCAAGCATTTTACTTGCTACTTTCAGTTTCCTCCATTTTCCCTATCCTATTTTCCTGTCCTTTCATTTCCTTGGTTTGTTTAATGAATTGTCAATTATAACTTGCTCTTCCATGAGCCCTCGGTCCTGTAAAGACTAAATAAACAACACAGATTGTGCAGTGGAGTCACGAATCGCTAAAATAATTCTGTCAAACACAAAAGAGACAACACAGTAAGGGTGGCCCCATGGAAGCCCCATCCAATCAGGGCGAACAGTGACGTCGGCTTCACCAAGGCCCCTCCTTGCCGAGGGCGATCGATAAATTACGACACCATCCTCAGGGTAGAGGCTGAAAGAGTTGGAGGGTTCATTGATTGAGGCTGAGAGAGTCAGAGGGTTCGTTGGTTGAGGCTGAGAGAGTCGGAGGGTTCGTTGTTTGAGGCTGAGAGTGTCAGAGGGTTCGTTGGTTGAGTGCGAAGAGGGAGAGCAAGTGAGCTGGAAAGTGAGTCATCTTGGAAGTAAAATGGAAATCCTGATCCCTACCTCTCGACTGCTCTACTCGACCTGGGCTCTTTTGCAGACACGGTCTCCACGCGAGCGGCCGTGGACCGAGCCGCACGACCATTGACAGGTGCCGCACCACGGAGCACCCCTTCCCTCCAACGTTCAGGTACTAACGAGGGCGTGGTTCCCCGGTAGACGACACCACGTGGTTAATTAGGTAAATTGGTTTTAAACAAAAAGACCCTACGCTGCTCGGTGGAGGTATTGGTGTCCACGGTCGGTAAAGCAACCCGCCGCCTCACGGAATTATCCGTGAGCGACGGCCTACAATTCCAGGAGTCTGGTGGGAGACGACGTAACTTCCCCCACCTAGCGGTCACTCTCACCACCGGTCCCCGGCCCGCAACAATATTAATACTAGCGGGGTATGCTTACACATTGTAAAGCAATAACGAACCGTGCGTCCCCATTGTCTCAGGTTGCTTACCTGCTTTTGTATTTTTTTCATTTATTTATATTTTCATTTGCGGATGCTTTCCGATGGTTCTGTAATTTTTTCCCGGTGTGTCAGTTTCAATGTGCATCAGCACATAAAATTTCAGCTTTCTACGTCACCCGGAAGGTACCGAACATTAATATCAGTCAGTGAGTGAGTCAGTGAGTGGTTAGAATGAGCTTTATGTCTTAGGCGAAACCACAGGGTGCATCAGCCAAAAGGATGGTATGGGACTTGCACAGTTACCTTTGACCTATCTAGTTTGGGTTCAATGACCCTACTATAAATTGTCGGATGGTTGGACATTGCATCAGAAAGTGCACAATCCCTCGATTTTCCATGGCACCAGGTGACATTGCTTGCTATCTGAGAGTGCTGGTAGCAGTTCCTACACTGTAAATAAATCCACATTCCCAGGTGTTCGCATGTCACATGAGAACGGCCATTTTAGGGTACGAATAGCAATGATCACTCACCTCAAGGTATAAAATGACCCAGAGCATACAATATAATAATAATATTTAAAACAAAAAAATGATTTCTGAACCACACTGGGTTTAATGTGGCCTGGCCCAGATTATACCTGGGCAAAACTAACTTGAGAGAGAAGGGTTTTGTTTATTCCACCTGATCTGATGAACATGTTATCTGGTACAGTATCAACAGGGGGCATGCACCACCCTTCAAGACTATTTGAGGGGGCATTAAACTGCTGGGTATTTTTTGTCAATGCTTTAAATCCCATATTATTTTCTTCAAATAAATGTGTGCACCAAATTCCTTGTATAGACCGAATACATGGCTTAAATCGGTCCTTATATCATTAGTTCCAAAGGCTCTATCTGAAAGCTATATATCTATATTATTTATAAGTTCCACTGTGAGTCTGAGACCAATGTTTAAAAAAAAAAACTTTTAGTACATGTATGGATCTTTCTGCTGCCTTTGACACTCGCATCTGTAAAAAGTACTCTGATCAAAATTCCTTCAATTGTGGTCCATCTCAAGTCTGTATTCAGTGTTTCTTTTCAGCCTGCTAATCAAAGTTGTATAAATATTGTGAAAATATCAACCAATTTTGGAAGTATATTAATCAGCTCATGATGATTTCCTCCATCATTTATGACAATTCAGCAATTCAGTAGTAGTGGGGGGAGGAGGAAGAAGAAATTAATCTTGAATATTTCAGGAATGTCACAAATCCACAGACCACTTGTAAGCTCTAAAACAGACAGCGGAGTTTAATCCACAGATAACCTTCATGTTATTATCATTAGTATTGCCAATAATTATTACTATTATTTTTACCCTGGCCAGAAGAGAGGTATTGCATTTGGGTCTGTATATTTATCCATACAGAACTTTAGTGTTTTTCTCTTCAACCGCTTGCCGGATGGAGACAAAATGTTCACCACCAGATCGACGACTCATGTCGAATGTTTTAATGAAAATTATGACGTCATAGGACATGTAGTGTGGCAGCCACGTTGGAAAAGAGGAACAACTTTGGACCTCTATCTCTGAAACCGCAACATGGAAAAAATTTAAACTTGGCATATGGTGAGTACTCCTCATGAGAAATGTGTGATTTTTTATGATGTTATAGGTACCTTCATTTTGACATCACAATTGCATACATAGAATGCTATATCGATCAGTATGAAGATTTTTGAGGGTCATCTAGGGATTAATTGGTCCACAGAAAAAAAAAACTGGATGATGTCATCAGTCACGTGGTTAGGCAGCCATATTGTTTTTTGTTTTCTTTTAACCTTCAAAAATCTTCTTCTCTGAAATGGCTGAACAGATCACGATGAAACTCGACATGTATGACCGCCTATCCATGAGGAACAAAACGTTCACACATTATGATGTCATGGCAGTCATATAAGATTTACCCGATAACCATGGTTTGGTTACCATGGTTTGGCAGCCATATAGGATTTACCCTATAACCTGTAAAAAATCTTCTTCTCCATAACGGCTGGACAGATCGAGGGGAACCTTCACACAAATGTTCCCCAAGCCTTGAGAATACTTGGTTATTCAGGAATAACCGATAGGTCACATGGTCTGGCATCCATATTGGATTGAGCAAAAATCTTTTTAAAATTATTTCTCTTGAACCATTTCATCGATTGACATGAAACCGAAATTATGACCCAGTAGTGATGGGGAATATATTTTGTTTAAATTTAACCTGAGCACACGCATGGTTTGGCAGCCAGAATTAATTAATTTTTTTGAATCTAAGTTGTTTTTCAGTTTTCTATTTTTTAAATAAGGCTCACTTGGCTGCACCATGTGGTGGAGCTCCGAAATGAACATGGAGATTTTTTTTTGTACATATATAAAATATCGAGGCTTCCATAAGAGCTAACACACAGAATGTACAACAAGGGGAGCAGGAGACAAGAGGGGCAGGAGAGGGAAGCACAAAAGAGTGGGGAATAGAGACATTGGAAGATTTGTGAAAGGGACAGGGATGGGGCGGGGTACACGGGGTAAACAAGATGGACACTTTAAGGAGTTTCACGTCTTTACATGACAGGGACTTTCAAGAAGGAAAGCAGGGAATTTGGAGGAAGTGTGTTTGGGGTGGATAAATGAGGGTAGAAAAGATGATGGTTTATGATAGGGGAAGATAAGAGATGGTGGTGAACAACTGTTTTGATGACCTGGAGGGAAGAGTGGGATTGAAGAGAGTGTGGGAGTTTGTTAGAAAGCTGGGAAAAAAGAGGAATGAAAGAGTGAAGGTGAGCAGTGATTCTTGATTTTGATAGTTTTATCAAAAGAGGGTTGCTGGCGGACTTTGAGCGCCCTGTGGAAATATGGGGGTGGTGGGGGGGGACAGATCGTCGTCAGAGCCACAGGGGAGGGAGGCATAGGGGTTGGCAAGGCCGGAGAGGAGATGGTAGAAGCCACAAAGACCACCAACCTACCTGCCTGCAGTGAGAGAGTGAAAGACCCAAAAATGCAGCCTCATCGCGGGAGATACCAATGATCCTAAATATCTTTGTTTCCACAGCGTGAAGCCGAGAGAGGTGAGAAGCAGGAGAACCAGCCCAAAAGGAAGAGTAGTACTTCATCAGGCTGCAGATGAAAACCTTGTATGTGGTCAGGAGCTCAGGTGTGCCAAGGAAGGACTTTGCATCACGGAGGATGCCCAGTCGGCGACTGGTTTTGGTGACCATCTTGGAAATGTGGCTTTCTCAGGAAAGATCATGGCAGATAGTGACACCCAGAAGCTTGAATGAAAGGACGTCTTCAAGTGGATTTTTGAGAAAGTAGGTGGGGGGGGGGGCTCCAGACAGTCCTTTCTGAGAGATACAGTGAGAGTGTGAGATTTGTAAGGATTGAAAGGCATGTTCCACGTGTTGGACCAGCTTGTGATTTTATCTAGATCTGCAGAGAGTGAAGAGGCTGCTGCTTTCCGATCTGAGGGATGACATATGGTATGGCAGATGGTGGAGTCTTCAGCAAGGAGATAAAGAGGATTTTCCAGAAAGTCGGAAAGATCATTGCTGAAAACCAGAAAAAACACAGGGCCCAGAAACTGCCTTGAGGAACTCCAGCGTCGACAGAAGAGGGGATGAGAGAACTCCATTTCGGGCCTCACGTTTCGGGCCTGTTGGCTGCAACAGGAGGGGAAGTCTGTGAGCCATGAGTGGAGATTGCCTTGGATACCATAGGAAGAGAGTTTGTTGAGCAGGGCGGGGTGCCAGACCGTATTGAAAGGACGTGATATGTCGAGGGAAATGGCTCTGATCTCATGTCTGGCATTGAGGATCTCCATCCATTGTTGGGAAAGCAGAAACAGAAAGTCCAGGGTAGAGTGACCTTGTCTGAATCCAAATTGATGATCGGAAATCAGCCCATTGGAGAAGAGGAAGGATTTAATATCAGAATTGATGATGGATTCCATAACCTTGCTGATGATTGGGAGAAGGATGATTGGTCTGTAGTTGCAGGAATCTGTTTTTGCACATTTTTATGCAGAGTGCTGGTTTCTGGGATTGCTTTCCGACCATGAACGTGCGCTGGGTACCAAATGGGGGTCGTGATTGAGTGGAGCACCAGTGCTATTATCTGTTTGTATGTGTGTTGATTCATCTGAAAAATCAAGAAAATGACTTCAAACAAGGAAATGAGGCCAATCGGTCCATCATTGCTCTGCTATACTCTCAGGCAAATTCTTGCTACAGCTTTAAACATCAATCTTCTTGATGGTTCACTGAAGTGACCCGAGCTTGATCCGGTGACGCAGCTTGTTACTATACTATTTATAACTTTGTGTGTTCCTCTCATGCCCTTGTAAAGGGGTGACTGCTGTGGTAGAACAATAAATGTTACTGTTGGAACCGCTACATGAAAACTCAAGGTGCCACTTTTTCTTTCTCAATCCCTTGGGCTTTCAAACACGAAAGTCAATGCGATTAAAAGAAATAATTTATGTTCCAATTAAATGGATTATTAACTTTCCAATGGTACCAGTTGTATTATTGTATGACAGTAGAAACTCTTTAGAATAAAGTGTAATGGACGGAGAAACTGGGCTCCTTTTTCCAAAGATTATGATTCATATCACTCGAAAAACCTCTTTAAAAAAAAAAAAACGAACAAACAAAAAAAAAACCCGATGGACTCAAAAATATTGTTTTCCAATCACAAATTTTCTGATGGAAACAATTTGTTCACCGCATAAGGTTTAAATGCGTAATTAGTCCAAATGCATACAGTGGGAATAAACTTGTTACTCTGATGCAACATTCAAGGCTCACTTTTACCAAACTGCAAAAGAGTTTTCCATCTGAATGAATATATTGATTCTCATGTTCTTACACGAGGGGGCGAAATCGCTCTTCAACCTCATCTTCCAAGTTAAAAGCACAACCAAACGGTCATCCAAAATTCTCTGCACCCCAAGTTACAATCCCAAATACATAAATTTGTCACATTGGCTCGAATATCATCAATGTTTAAATAAAAGTAAATTCATATTTCATATTGTCCTGTTATTTTTTGTAAAATACATTGATTTATTCGAATGTCCTGGTGATTCGTGTAGAAATACACAAAAAATTATTCATGAATGTTAATTTAATTATAAAAACTTTTTCATTCTCGAGTTAATCGTTTATCATGACCTCCACCACAGAAGGTGGATGGAGGTTATGTTTTCACACCTGTCTGCCTGTTTATTTGTTTGTGTGCAGGATATCTCAAAAAGTTGTGGATGGATTCGATTCGGATGAAATTTGGTGGACGCGTTAGGTGTGTGATGAGGAAGAATTGATTCAATTTTGGTGAATATCCGGATCAGGAAATGGATCCGAGAATTTTAAAAGTGATTCTTCACTATTGAGAGATAGGGCTAAAATAACGAAAAGCAGGATATCTCGAAAGGTTGGGGACGGATTCGGACGAAACTTGGTGGACAGGTTGGGTGTGTTACAAGGAGGAATGTATTCGATTTTAGTGAGGATCCGAATACAGATATGAGAGTTTTTTAATCTTTAAAGTGATTCTTCACCATTGAGAGATGGGGCCAAAAACGATATATTGCACTATATTTCAAAAATTTATTGGGCCCGATATGTTCTCCTGGATCAAGCATTGCATGATGGAGGTATGCGCTCCACTGAAGGCCCTTATAGGTTTGTATACGTTTTGCTTCAAGGAAAACGAATATGAGAAAGAGAATGAGAAGAAGGAAAAATATTAATGAGGATAGTTTTCAACTTTTCAAGTTTTGCTTCGTTCTCCAAGATAATGAACAACTTGCATTTGTAAACCTTTCTCATATTAGAAATGACTGTCATGGTTTATAAGATTGTTCAAAAGAGTTGAACACACTGGAGAAACCCAAACAGAACTAACCCTTTTTGTTCTCTCTTTACATAAGTGAGGCCCATGAAAAGCAGGACCCTTTGTGCAATCCCTGTATGGTATTGAGAAAGCTTCTTCTTTTGGTTCCATGATTTGCTGTCTTAGAAAATTTGGCTGGAGTTATAACTAACTACAGGTGAGAAAAAAAACTACACTTCTCTTATACAACTCTTACATCAAAAGCAAAACAAGTGCTTTATTTAAAAAGTTTTTTTTCAATGTAACAATGAGGAGACAGTGAGCAGTGAGCAAATAGGCAAAGTACTGGCAGTGAAGCAGTGGGGAAAGAGGACTAATTAGCAATCAGGGGAAGTAACAAGTGCAAAAAGAGCCAATGATGGAGAAGGGTGGGGAGGGGGGAGAGAGAGAGAGACAGACAGAGAGAGACAGAGAGAGAGCTGCAGAAAATGGTTTGGATTAGAGGAGGTTAATAGGGGTGGAATAGATGGCAAGTAGGATGGAGGGTGACATGAAACCCTTCCCTCCTTGAAGCACAGAAGGTAAGAGTCGGATGAACCTATTAAATTGAATGTGATTTCACAAACGAGACAACAGAGGAACAAAATATTGCAGGTGGAGGGAGTCCTGGATTTTTTTTGGAGGTGCACCAGGAGGTGACTCCTGGAAGAATGTGTGCATCCTTGTTGAAACTGGGGAGGGTTTGAGAGATAAAAGAGCTGGAGTAAGACTAGTAAAAAGGAAAAAAAAAATTGGTAAAAAGCCAAGAGGCCAAAAATGTCCAAAATGTGAGATCATTAGACATTAAGCTTTGGCTGCATATTGGGAAATGCCACCAACGTTGAGAGTTTTAGATTTATCATAATCCATGAGAGACAAATTTGTTGCTGGGCCACCATCACATAGAGGGGAGTAGTACTCAATTTAATTACAGACAAAGGCCTTGTAAGCTGCATGTATAATTGTAAAGGAATAACATGTAACAATGGAAGATGTCCAGTCTGTGGCTGGCTTTGGAGACCACATTTGAAATATGGTCAGCCCAGGAATGGTTATGCCTGATGGTGAGGGCTAGACATTCCAAAGACTGAACCTTTTCAAGTGGCTGATCATGGATATATATCCGTGGCTAAGTTTGACAATTCTTCTGGAGCGTCACAGTGTTGGACTTCGAGATTTACTAGGATTGAAAGATGTTCCATTTATCAGACCAGCATCTAATAAATTCCAGAACAGCAGAGAATGATGTAGGTGCACTCTACCTTCCAGTTGGATTTGGATATTGTACGACATGATATGGAGTAATTTCCAAAAAGGAAGACAGAATTTTCCAGAGCATCTGTATGAGGAATAAAACTGGACTGAAGGCACTCCTTGAGGACAATCCAGCCTCCACTGTGAGAGGAGAGGAATGGATTCCACTTTTAGAAAGGTGTTGAATGTTGATTTTCCAACAGTTTTTTTTTTTAATATGCAAGGTCAAAGACTTGTAATGGAGCTGCCACTCACACACATGGACATACTGATGAGACAAACACTTAACCCAGCCACTGAGCTCGGAGGAAGTGCCCTCACTTCCCAGGATACTCTGGGTACCAGCAACGTCACAACAATGGTGCCGCTTTTCTCACCGCACTCGGTGGGGCATTTCCTCAGGGGGTATTTCCTTCTCCCCATGGATGCGAACCATAGGGACTGTCCATGTCCTGTCTTTTTAAATGCTGAACATCAAGCAAGGGAGCAACACGTACCATTTTTAAAGTCTTTGGTATGACTCAGCCAGAGCTTGAACTGCCAACCTCCCGGACTCAGAGTAGATGCTCCAACCATGACACCACTGGGTCTGGTCAAGTTTTCTGTTGATAAAATAAGTTGTGAACTTTAAATCATATTCATCCCATATGTTCGTGGGTACAAAAATCACTGAAAAAGCAATTGAAACTTTCCTAATACACAGTTTAACAGGGAGATTTAACCATGTACTTATTATAAAGACAGATTTTATTTCCAAAATATATTGTAAAATGTCCGGCTCTGACTATACTGCAGTCATGTCGGGCAATTTTGCCCCACTGTACAACTGAGCGGTCTGAATGGCTATTTTCAATCTGCCATGTGAATGTTTATGTGGCATCTGCATTCTTGCGCTAACTAACAGTCTTCGACACTGCCTTTCCTGCCAAAACAACTGAGTAAGAAGACAGGCTGATGAAATACCTAATGATTTATTAACAATAATTGTGATGAGAGTAATAATGATAAAACATTCACACAAGAGGTAAGAAGTCACTGGAACCTCAATACTAGATGAACATAAAACACGTACAACACGCGACTTTCAAAATGAATGCTAAACGAGGCCCCTGGGCATGTGCCGAGTGTGCGTTTTAAGTGACTCGGTTTTGCTTGTCAAGCACTTTTAACTTGCTATTGCTAGCACAAAATCTGTAATTCAAATAGTCTTTTTCAACATAATTTTCACTATTTAGATGAAAGAGTGGCAATTTCAAAATGGTTAACCATAATTGTTCTGTTCCTGAATGCAAAATGGACTCACAGAAATAGAGGAAATATGAGAAATATCAGTGGATGAGAGGTGTCATGTTGGTACCATTTCCTGTTAATACAATTATCGAGCAGCAGCAATGGTTATAACTAACACACACACACACACACACACACACACACACACACACACACACACACACACACACACACACACACACACACACACACACACACACACTTCTCCTTTTACCAATAGATGCAAAAATCGAGTATAATTTCTCTTGCGGCCTTGGAACCAAACAAAAAATATACAGTCGAATCTTGATAATAAGCGTATGTGTGAATACAAGCACATATGAAAACTAAGAGCACACGGCCTCCCTATGTAATTTATCCATTAAAAATAAGCGCATATAAAAATGTCATAATAAGGCTTTGAAAACTGAAAATGTTATCAACTCAAACACTCCAGTCTTTCGTGTTTTATTGGCACATACACTTTAAGCCCGAATTTCTTAAACGTCTGGTATTAGTACTTACAAGAGTTGTACATTCAAACCAATGTTTTTCATCAAGGGTTGTAAAAGAGTGTTTTACGACTCTTTATAATAAAAGGTCGTAAAATAACATTTTTCATCACGATCTAAATGGACACGCCAGTGAAGCATCGATCATACACCTGTTGAAAGAAGATTGAGATTATCGCGTTTTTCAACTCTTGTATGATCCAGTACCAGACATGTAATAAATTAGGACTTAACACGAGTGCAGAATGAGGAAATAATTGTTCAGAGTGCGAAAGGTTCGAAGAAGAGAGGAGCGGAAGACGGGCCTTTTACCCGGACATGGAAAACGAACTTATTGCGGAGTTTAAACAGATACGTGCTCGAGCACTGAAAATGTATTTAGTATTTGTTTCCGAGGTATGGATAATTAAAATTGCAATGACGTAAAAACTGACATCTATACAGCCAATGGGAAGAACATTCATCATTATAAGCACATGTCATGGATTTTTGAATCGACATTATAATGGAGCGAAGTGTTTATCTCCTCCTAGACAAAGCATCAGCAGTACACGAAACTCAGCGATATTCCATCCATCCATCCACTGGGACCATATTCTGTGCAGAGCATTGGTGCTGCCTAAGCAGTCTCCTGGGCTATTGGGCACAATCCTGGACTGCTTACCACTTAGACACAAGATACCAGCAAGCTGGCACTCATTTTGCCAACCTCACAAGGATGTCAGGCAGAGTCAACACTACCTCGTATTAATTCACCATCAAGGGGGATTTGAACTCAGGACCCTAGGACCCCAAGCCCAACTAGGATCTCAAGCCCAACTAGGTTCTCAAGCCCAACTAGGATCCCAAACCCAACTAGGATCCCAAACCCAACTAGGATCCCAAACCCAACTAGGAGCCCAAGCCCAACTCGGATCCCAAGCCCAACTAGGATCCCAAGCCCAACTAGGATCCCAAGCCCAACTAGGAGCCCAAGCCCAACTAGGATCCCAAGCCCACCACCTAACCATTCAGCCAAACACCAGGCATATTCCTGTAATGTACACAGGGAAAGGTTTGTGGAAACGTGGGAACAAGGAAATAATTAAAATAGGGATGGGATAATAAATAGTAAAGAAAAACCTCTGTGGATGCAAAACATGGCGCAACCTCGTGCGCCATGGCTGACTCTCACTTTACATCAGAGATCTCATGCAGCAGTGCCAAGGTCACTCCGAGACCTCATGTGGCGCCACTAGCCTGGGAGGCAGTGTAGCTCTCTCCACTCACCAACTGCCTGGGCTCCTGGCCAGCGATTCCACTGTAATGGAGGCAACACCTATGAAGCCCAGTCTCATCTGGCTACCAACACCTCTGCTCCTTTTGCCACTAACTCCTTTACGCATGCTCTTGCCCATTCAAACAAAACCGACATGGCGTACAGCCCCCAGGGCCTAGTGTTTGCCCCCAAGGCAATGTGGAACAGCCGTTTTCCTGAAATAGAGAGCCAATTGGTCCGTTGGACCAAATTTTCATTGGTTTTCATGGCCTTCCTGCCGTACTGCTTGAGCATTAGCTTGCCTTTCACCAAACCCATATGTAATTCGGGCTGAAACCCGAATCCTGTCCAGGTTCCTCTTGATGACTCCATTTTTGTTCGTTACTTCTTTGGGTTCCTTCTTGGTCTTCCGTTTCACCACATGCTTGGGCCACTCGGGTGGGGATTACACGTTCGTTAATATTATTGCCAAATTATACCATTATTATTATTGTTGTTAAAATTATTAGTACAACATGAATTAATATATTTTCCTGGTGTTGGCTTAATGGTTAGGGTGGTGGGCTTGGGATCTGAGGAGCCTGAGTTCAAATCCCACTCAGCTGTTGAATTAATACCAGGTGGGGTTGACTCTGCCTGCCATCCTTCTGAGGTCGGCAAAATGAGTGCCATTGTGCTGGTATCCTGCGTCGGAGTGGTGACCCGTCCAGGATTGTGCCCAATAGCCAAGGAGACTGCTTTGGCAGCACCAACGCTCTGCACAGAGTATGGTCCTGATGGATTAATTAATATATACTTAGTTACATTGTTTTTATTATTATCCCCCCCCCCCCCACCGGAGGGAGGGAGCGGGTTATTGTAATGGTCAGGTTTGTTTGTCTGTCTGTTAGCAACTTTATGGCAAAACGGCTTTAGCAAACACTATCAAATTTAATCCACAGGTGGGCAATGAACATTGGACGACCCCATTAAGTTTTGGGTCCAATTGGATCAAAGGTCAAGGTCACAAAAAGATCAAAATCGTTTTTTGCTCATAACTTCGTCAAAAATGATCCAATTTACTTCAAACTAAGCTTATAGTGAACCTTATTCCATTTGTCACTTACAATCCTACCCATTCATAGAGTGAAAAATGCATATTTGTGAAGATCAGTAGGGTCCGACGTTTTGGGGGTCACGGTCATCGTTCAAAATTACAAATTTTCCATTAAAACTAAAACATGGTTACGAAAATACAACTTTATGGGAAAACAGCTGGCTCAAACACTGTCAAATTGTATCCATAGGTGGGTAATGAACCTCGGACGACCCCATTAACTTTTGGGTCCAATTAGGTCAAAGGTCAAGGTCAGGTCACGAAAAGGTCAAAATCGTTTTTCGCTCATAACTTCGTCAAAAGTGATCCGATTTACTTCAAACTAAGCTTATAGTGAACCTTATTCCATTTGTCACTTACAATCCTACCCATTCCTAGAGTGAAAAATGCATATTTGTGAAGATCAGTAGGGTCCGACGTTTTGGGGGTCACGGTCATCGTTCAAAATTACAAATTTTTCATTAAAACTAAAACATGGTTAGGAAAATACAACTTTACGGGAAAACAGCTGGCTCAAACACTGTCAAATTGTATCCACAGGTGGGTAATGAACCTCGGACGACCCCATTAACTTTTGGGTCCAATTCGGTCAAAGGTCAAGGTCAGGTCACGAAAAGGTCAAAATCGTTTTTCGCTAATAACTTCATCAAAAATGGTTTAATTGACTTCAAACTAAGACTAAAATATTCCTAATAATTAACGTTTAGGTTAAGGATGTATCAAATTTAAATTTGATCCCCAAAATAACTTTATGCCTTAAATGGGTGGGATTTGTTGTGCCTGGCACCACTTGTTTATTTTGTTATTAACTTTGCAATTTGAATGCAATGCCGTAGAAGGACTTATTACGCTGCTCTATACACCGTAACATGGCGTGCGTTTAAAACATGGGAATTCTTCTGGGTTCTTTGTAGTAATTGTAATCAACTCAGGAGATCATGACGATCATTTTGGTGTATCACATTCAACATCATAACATAACGCTACAGGAGAACACAAAAAAACATGACACACACACACATACACACAAACACACAAACACACGCAAACACACACCTCATCCTTTTAGAGTAAAAAAAAAAAATGAAGTAAGAATAAAGTAAGAATAATTGGGAAGTGGAGAAGTAGGTAACCGACATCCGAGGGACTTGTGGCATCCTACTCTACATCCGTTATAAACTGATCCACACATGCAATCCACAAGGTATGTACACACCTGACAGCATTTATCGAAGCATAAATACATAAGGAGGGTTACCACTCATTCCCATACTTAAGGGGTGTTACCACTCCTTCCAATACATAAGAGGGGTTACCACTCCTTCCCATACATAAGGGCTGTTACCACTCATTCCCATACTTAAGGGGTGTTACCACTCCTTCCAAAACATAAGGGGGGTTACTACTCACTCCCATACTTAAGGGAGGTTACCACTTATTCCCATGCATAAGGGGGTTTACAACTCCTTCCAAAACATAAGGGCTGTTACCACTCATTCCCATACTTAAGGGCTGTTACCACTCATTCCCATACTTAAGGGGGGTTACCACTTATTCCCATACTTAAAGGGGGTTACCACTTATTCCCATACTTAAGGGCTGTTACCAATCATTCCCATACTTAAGGGCTGTTATCACTCATTCCCATACTTAAGGGGGGTTACCACTTATTCCCATACTTAAAGTGGGTTACCACTCATTCCCATACTTAAGGGGGGTTACCACTTATTCCCATACTTAAGGGCTGTTACCAATCATTCCCATACTTAAGGGCTGTTACCACTCATTCCCATACTTAAGGGGGGTTACAACTCCTTCCAATACATAAGGGGGGTTACCACTTCTTCCAATACATAAGGGGGGTTACCACTCCTTCCAATACATAAGGGCTGTCACCACTCCTTCCAATACATAAGGGCTGTCACCACTCATTCCCATACTTAAGGGGGGTTTGCACTCCTTCCAATACATAAGGGGGTTTACAACTCCTTCCAATACATAAGGGCTGTCACCACTCATTCCCATACTTAAGGGGGGTTAGCACTCCTTCCAATACATAAGAGGGGTTACCACTCCTTCCAATACATAAGGGCTGTCACCACTAATTCCCATACTTAAGGGGTGTTACCACTTATTCCAATACATAAGAGGGGTTACCACTCCTTCCAACACATAAGGGGGGTGAGCACTCCTTCCAATACATAAGAGGGGTTACCACTCCTTCCAATACATAAGGGCTGTTACCACTCATTCCCATACTTAAGGGGGGTTACCACTCCTTCCCATGCACGTTTCAATATTTGGGTCCATGTTCTAAACACCAGAGAGCTCATTGCACTGGATTGACGTTTTGTTACAGTGGAAATGTTTATCTTTCACAAAGCATCCCTTGTTGTCATCAAAATTTCAGATGTTAACCTTCTGTGTTAAATTAATGAGGGAGTTTAATATATATTAATTAAGGTATTATTTTTTCAAACAAATTCAATCCGAGAGGTTCAATCGGTCGTTTGCAAGATCGCCAATGTACCATTGTGTGAAGATTTGCATAATTTTTGAACGAAAGGCTCAGCTATAGGTAATCACTACATTGTAAAACATCAACTTTAATTCCTACAATAGTAAACGAGCATTTTAACACTATTGTTCACATTTCTCGACATGCTTAGCACATGCTCAACGTGAGTTCACCTTTACGAAATGTATTCTCTATTATTAAATCCCACATTAATATTTTAATTGTACACACTTCAGACAGTAAGACTGAACTACCTTAAATTACCTCCACAGTAAGACACTCACTCACATTCCTGCTCCGATTTGGCCACAAAAGAATCGCACTCTTTTGAAACTTCCCAGGGCAACTGGCGAAACATCTAATGCAAAGTCTTCTGGGAAATTTATTAGGATCGGTCCACCTGAGCCAACAAGAAAATCTGTTTGCTTCGAGGCCTAAAGTTTGTGAGGAAAGAGGTGAATGGGGTGTGAATGCACCAGGATTAATTAGCCAGCAGGATTCCAGCCAGGAGTGGGGTGACAATGCCAGGCCCTCTGGCCACAGCCAGGATCTTCCTTTGTTTTGGGGAAACCTTCTCCATGTGAATTAACCATAATTAGCTGCCGGTGCGTCTCCTACTCAGCAACATTGAAAACGATGCGTTGGAGAGGCAATTTATGATTGCAATGTGTTGGTTGGTGTGCGATACTGATGGACTTGGTTCACCACAAAATTGCAAGCTCTTTGACACATTTTACTCCTCGGCCCTTCGAATGTGAATTATTTCAGGGGAACCGAACCCGTTGTATTCAAGTATTTATATTCTGTGTGAAGAATGGAAATTAATATACAAAAGGATCAACAGTCACCACTGGACCACATTGAGTCAGAGTGTTGGTTGTCAGTTTGGCCGATCATCGCCGTGGTGCACTCACGGGTTAATTTTTGCTACAGCTTCAAACATCAATCTTCTTTGTGGATACTAAAGTCGAAATAACCCAATCCTGATCAGGTGACCCACCTTGTATAATATAAACACAAACTCCCCCATGAACCTCAAACACTGGAATAATAATACTTTTGATTGTGAGCTCTTTTTGATAGAAACTTTTAGAGGCACAACAGAATACACCATGTGATGAAATAAATACGTAGCCACTCTTGTCTGAACCACAATTAAGGTCAGGTCAGGTCAGGTATGGGAGCATGCGCCAGAGCAGCGCGTCGCTGCGTCCACTTTCCGCCAGAACTCCAGGGGCCTCCGTCTGGCCATCCCCCAGGCAGATGCCAGGCCCATCCCCATCTCCTTGAGATGCCAATCAACCTGCTGCAACCGCGAGGCACGTGGTCGGCCCATTGGCCTCCACTCACGAGACTCCCTCGCCGAGAGAATCCGGTGAGCAGGATCAGCGTCAGGAAAATGAGCCACATGTCCATACAGCCGCAGCTGATGCTCACGGACTATGTGGGTAACAAATCTCATTTGGGTCTCTCTCAGCAACCGCTCATTGGACAGAAAGTCCGACCAGTGATAGCCAAGGATTCTCCGAAGAGACCTGGTACCAAAGGAATTAAGTCTCCGTCTCAGATCCTTGGTCAGAGTCCAAGTCTCGCATCCAATGAGCAAGACTGGAAGCACCAAGGACCTGAAGATTCGGACTTTCGTACTCCCGCACAGGTACCGGCAGCGCCAAACCCCATTATCCAATGAATCCATGAATCACCAGGCCTGACCCAGACGTCTATTGACTTCTGACTCACAGCCAGCAGAGACATGAATATCACTGCCAAGGTAAGTGAATCTCTCTGTGACCTCAACATCCTCACCACAAACAGGCACAGACAGGACAGCAGCATCCAAGATGTCATTGGAAGCCTGGATCTTAGTTTTGACCCAGGAAACCCATAAATCCAGTGGCTCTGACTCCTCCTTCAGCACTTCGAGGACCCCCAAGAGGAAATCTAAAGTCTCCGCAAAGATCACTGCATCATCTGCGATATCAAGGTCAGAGATCTTGACATTCCCAAATGATGCAACGCAGCTTGATCTCTCCAACATCCTCCCAAGAATCCAGTCCATACAAGTGCTGAAAAGTGTGGGGGCAAGTACACACCCCTGATGAACTCCAGTAACAATTAGAAATAAGTCAGAGATGGTACCACCACATCTCACAGCACTCTCAGTACCAGAGTACAGTTCAGATATCAGATCGATCAGTTTTGGTGGCACCCCACGAAGACCAAGAATCCTCCAGAGGGCATCCCGATTCACTGAATCGAACGCTTTACAGATATCAACAAAGGCTGCAAGCAGCCCCTGCCGAAACTCTCGTCTGCGTTCAGTGAGGACCTGAAGAGCAAGGATACGGTCAATCGTTGACCTCTTTGGTGTAAAGCCTGACTGCTCCGGACGCTGGTGCTCAAGCACATGGTGGCGAAGCCTATCAAGATTTATCCAAGCAAAGACGTTGCCTGGCACTGAGAGCAGCGTCACCCTTCGGTAGTTGTTGCAGTCTTGGCGATCACCCTTCCCTTTCCAGAGAGGGACAACAAGGTGCCTCTTCCAGTTAGTTGAGATGATGCCTGTGTTCCAGGCAGAGCAAAGAACTGCATGAAATGACACGAGTGCAGCATTTCCACCAGCCTTGAGAAGTTCAGCATGGATGCCACAGATACCTGGAGCTTTACCCCATTTCAAGTGGTTCACCACAGCCTGTGCTTCCACAAGCGAAGGTGGACCACAGTTGATTGGAGGGTCAGCAACAGGGATTGTAACACCCCTGACGTCCAACTCGACAGCAGATGGAGTAGCCTGGTACAACCACTAAAAGTAACCGGCCCAGCAGGCCTCCACTTCAGACTCCTCTGTCAAGAGCCTACCAGCCTCTGCTCTAACTGAAGTACACCGAGGGATGGGCTTGGATGAACGCAACGCGTGAATTCCCCTGTAAGCAGAACGAGAATCACTTGACCACAGGTGATGCTCTACCCCCTCACAGATTCCTCGCACATAGGCCTCCTTGTCCACCCTTAATGCACGTACAGTTTTACGCCTCAGCTCCCTGAACCGCTCAGCTCTGCCATTCAGCCTGGCCCTGTGACTCTGCTCAATGGTATCCAGCTTCCCTTGAGAGACAAAATTCTTCTTTGCCCAACGGTGACTTCCAAGATATCCACCGGCAACATCAAGGACGGTGGTCTTGAAGGCACTCCACAACTCTTCATAACCTCCCAAAGCACCCAGACCCCCCAAATCTCTACTCAGCTTGTTCGCAAACTCCTCAGCTACCCTCTCATTCTTGAGCTTGCCAAAATCCAGCCTAGGCTGGGATGGTACCATTCTCCCGGATTTAAGGTGCAACTTCAGAGTTGCTACAACAAGCCGGTGGTCAGTATTGAGGAACTGAGCACTCCAGTAGACCCTGCAGTTTTGGATCATCCTCGAGCGACCATCAATGAGGACATCATCAATTTCCTTTGCCACACCGCCAGCGTTGGAATACCAAGTCCAGCGATGAGCTTGTGGGCACTGAAACCATGAACCGGCCACCCTAAATCCATGACTTCTTGCAAAGTCAAAGAACTTAGTGCTATTCTGGTTCATAGTTCCTGACCCATGGGGACCAACACGTCTCATAACCATCCCTTTCAGTTCCAATCGATGCATTAAAATCCCACAAGATGAGAAGAGTATCTCGTCTGGGGCACTGATCAACCACAGATTCGAGCGTGGCGTAGAATGTGTCCTTCATGGTGAGATCACTCGCCTCAGTCAGAGCATAAACAGAGACCAGGGAAATGACACCTAAGGAGTGACGAATCCTTTGTCTCATAATACGCTTGTTGACCAGTGTTACCTCAATTATCATTGGCGTCAGCTTATTGGACACAGCTGCAGCAACTCCTTGGGAATGGTAACCATCAGAGCGACCAGACCAATAGTAGGTGTAACCACCCACCATTATCTCGTCGCAATCCGGTCTCCGAACCTCAGAGAGAGCTGCAATACCGATGTCCAAACGCTTGAGCTCAGATGATAACAGAGACATGTGATCATCCTCTCTTAGGGAAAGGACATTCAAGGGACCCACCCAAAGGGACCACCCCAGGTTAACCCAAGAGACCGCCGTCTGGTGGATGACACCTCAGCACCACTTCGACACACTCTTCCGCAATCTGACCTGGGAATGTTACCCCATGGTTTCCCTCCTATTATCAAAGATTGGGGGTCCCGAAGGCTTTGCCCCAATCCCGTCATCCGGTGAGCTGCCCTGCGAAGGAAAGCTGCACAGGAGGTACACCCACGGAGTGGGTTTTCAGATTTCTTTGCATTTTTGTGTTTTGCGGAATGAAGGGTTTTACGGTGGCCGGAGTGCAAATCCTGCGACCAACCTCCTAATAAAAAAGTAACCCAATTGCAGGAGGACGTCCGCTCTTGAGGGTGGAAAAAAGTGAGGGCGGGGGGGGGGGGGGAGGGCGGAACTTTTGATTGTGAGATCTTTTTCTATGGACACTTTTAGAGGCACAACATAATACACCATGTGATGAAATAAATACATAGCCACTCTTGTCTGAACCACAATTAAGAGAGCAAGTTAATTAAGAAAAACCTGTACTATGCGATCCATTAATTGCAGGAAACCACACAATCAGGGGCTAGGCGGGGAAGCCTCACCTGTAGTCATAGAGCAGAGTGTAATCATATTATATCGGTATCAGGGAGTACGGTAGTACTCCATATTGAGGGATGATACAGGTATTATTGGAGAATTGTCAGTTTGTGGGTTTGTTTGTTTGTTTGTTTGTTTGAATTCTCCGCACTCCTGAGCCGTTTAACAAAATTAGTTGAAAACTCTGGGTGTGAACTGGAAGCTTTTAGAAGTTAAAGAATTCATACCACTGGATGCCATACACGTTTCAATAGTAACACAAGTAATAGGCGTCCACAATTATCCTTGACCATGTTGGGGAACATCAGCTCTTTTGCCCACCGTCACTTTTTCCCCCGCCCTCACTTGTTTTTCCACCCTCAACTTTTTTTCTGCCCACTTTTTCATCTTTATTTGCTTTTAAATTTGTTTTCTCTGTAACCGCTTGAGCAATTGACATAAAATTTCAACATTGGAGTGCCTACCCATGGAGATTAAAAGAAAATTTACATGATGATTTAATGGAAAATTCAGCCGTTGTTTCAAAAAGTCTATTTTCTGCAGGCATAGGTTGCAAGGTGTTTCATGTATCAGGAATAAACGGCTGAGGTTGAACGAACACAACAAAGCAGAGATACTGTGTATCACGAACATTGTGAGTATCTACATGATTAAAAAACAAAATTCAGACTCCCAAAAGTGGTGGGAGCCAGCATTACAAGTCAAAACAAAAAAGACCAATCAGAGATTGCAGACTCTCGCCAGGACTTCTTTTGTGTGGTAAATAAGCGAAATGATGTACTAAATGAAAGGTCGTTGGTTGCAAATGAAGCATCTAAATGGTCCAGATGTGAATGTCTAAGGGTCAAAGGTCTGCAAAGTTGTAAATGGTCCAAAGGTCTGAAAAGATCTAAATGGGTCTCAACTAAAAGATCAAATTGGTCTAAAGTGTCGAAGGGGTCTTAAAACGTCTAAAAAGGGTCTAAACATCAAAGGGGTCTACAGGGTATTGAAAGGTGTGAAGGTCTAAAGGGTAGAAAGGAGCCTAAGAGTCTTTAGGGTTCTAAAGGATCTAAGAGGATCGAAAGGGTCTTTGAGGTCGAAGGGTTCTCAAGGGTGTAATTGGGTCTTTTGGGTCATAGGGGTCTATAGTGTTTAAGGGGGTAAATAGGGTTTACAGGATCTTAAGTGTCTTAGGTGTCAAAAGGGTTTTAGGATAATCAAGGGGCTTAGGGGTCTAAAGGGTATTATGGGTCTTAAGGGGTCTTCAGGGTCTAAAGGATCTTAGAAGTCTTAAAGGTATTCGGAATCTTAAAGGATCAAAAAATCAATCAATCAACACTTATTTCCTTCTTCAAGTACAATACAAAACATTAACAGAAGGTGGCGTCAAACCTGAGAAGCAATTTTCTTGTGTTGGGGATGCTGTAACAAAAACACAAAATTACACAAAACAAAATTATCAAATTATATTAACAATAAACCAAAGTATAAGCAAATGTGAATACAATTTTTCTTTGTAATTCAAGGCAACAGAGGGAAAAGAAAAGTGGACTTAACTCATTCAAAGCAGTTATATGGTTATGAATCGTAACACAAAAATCAAACATTTCTTAAACACATGCGTAAATATTTTCAGCAAGAAAGAACATTTTTATTTTTATGCTACCTGTCAGACCATTCCAAAGTTTAGGGCCAGAATAACGAAGATTATGCAGAAAACACACAGTTCTATGCTTATGCAGATGAATACAAAACATTGAACTGGTGGTATCCGGTGAATATCGGAAGTAAAAACGAACAAGTTACAGAAATGAGAAGGGAGCTGTCGATTCACACATTTATACAAAAAACTACCCTGTTGATGAAGTGTGAGATTGAAGTGTTAGTAATTTTAGGTGATAAAATAATAGACCAGTTTGAGATCCAGGTAGCATCCCATATAATATTCGAATAAGTTTTTTCTGGAAAACAAATAATTTTATTAAAATTCGACTGAAATGTACAGTATTACCCCAGACAAGAGTACAACATGATAAACAAGGAAGTACAAGGGATCATGATAAACATGATAAACAAGGATATAAACATGATGTGATAAACCTTAAACATGATAAACAAGGAAGTACAAGAGCAGCCAATAAACAAACGAGCCGGTCGGCGACATGGCTGCTCGCTCTAGATGGAAAGCTGGCCGACGCGACTAGCCGATATTCATGTCCATGCTATCAATCAATTTAGCACAATAAATATGATTGTCACAGCCCTCTTAGTTTGCGCCCAGAAACCCGCCTTGTGAAATTTCAGGCATGCTTCCAAAGAGACTCTACCAAATGGCAGCCCTGGTAATTCCATTCATCTATTCGCTAAAGATTTTATTTTTTTATATGATGCTGTAAGACATTCTCCTTGGGCACAAAAAACACAGGTCCCTCGGAGGTCCAGTTTCGGAGGTATTGATTTTTTTTTTGTACAGTCCACAATAAGTTTACGATGTACGATAAAGTATTGGCTGCTCTTAGAGCACCCTTATTCTGGACATTTCTATCTGTCTGTCTGTCCGTGAAACTTTGGTCAAGCCGAGGGGCTAAACCACTCAACCGATTCCAATGAAATTTGGTAAGTAGGACCAATATTTCTGGGAATCGTGTGCTTTCGAATATGGGACCCCGGGCCCTAGCAACGGCATAGCAACGGCCCTTTAAAGTGGTCAAAAAATCGACAAAAATAAAAAATAAATAAATCGAAAAATCGAAGTTTAGAGTTCTGTGCGCAATCTATCTATAGCTCCCTTCATGCCAATTTTCAGCCCTAACAAAAAAATATTTGTAGGAGGAGATAGGTTTTGGGCGAGTACATGTTGAACATTTCAGAAATGGTTAATTGCGAAAATCTCTAAGAGAAAGAGTGATTTTGATGAAACTTGGGTGAAATGTGTACAATGTGGCTAGCATCCACACAAAAATGAATGGTCGCTATGCACACCTCCGTTGCTTAGCAACAGCTAAAATAATTTATCGTACATCGTAAACTTATTGTGGACTGTACAAAAAAATCAATACCTCCGAAACTGGACCTCTGAGGGACCTGTTTTTTTTGTGCCCAAGGAGAATGTCTTACCGCGTCATATAAAAAAATAAAATATTTCGCGAATAGATAAATGGAATTACCAGGGCTGCCATTTGTTAGAGTCTCTTTGGACACATGCCTGAAATTTCACAATGTGGGTTTCTGGGCACAAACTAAGAGGGCTGTGATAATCATATTTATTGTGCTAAATTGATTGATAGCATGTACATGAATATCGGCTAGTCGCGTCGGCCAGCTTTCCATCTAGAGCGAGCAGCCATGTCGCCTACCGGCTTGTTTTAGCTGTTGCGAAGCAATGGAGGTGTGCATAGCAACCATTCATTTTTGTGCACATGCGAGCCACATTGTACACATTTCACCCAAGTTTCATCAAAATCAGACTCTTTTTCTTAGACATATTTGCAAATAACCATTTCTGAAATGTTCGACATGTACTCGCCCAAAACCTATCTCCTCTTACAAATATTTTTTGTTTGGGCTGCAAATTGGCATGAAGGGAGCTGCATAGATTGCGCACATAACTCTAAACTTCGATTTTTCGATTTATTTATTTTTGATTTTTGTCGATTTTTGAACACTTTTCAAGGGCCGTTGCTATGCCGTTGCTAGGGCCCAGGGTCCCATATTCGAAAGCACACGATTCCCAGAAATATTGGTCCCACCTAACAAATTTCATTGGAATCGGTTGAGTGGTTTAGCCCCTCGGCTTGACCAAAGTTTCGCAAACAGACAGACAGATGGAAATGTCCAGAATAAGGGTGTTCTAAGAGCAGCTAACAAATGGACCCAAATGCAATACCCTCTCCTTCAGTGAGGGTAATAATGTAGACCATAGTGGACCCAGAAGAGAACCTTGAGGAACTCCACAGGTAATCTTAAATGCACATAAAGATTCTTATTGTTCTTTCGGGTCTTAGGGGTCTGAAGGATTTTGCAGGTCTCAGGAGTATAAAGGGTGTAAAGGGTTTCAAAAGGTCTTAGGGTTCTCAAGGGTATTATTGGTTTTAGGAGTCTAATAGGGTCTTAGGGGGTCTTAAGAGTTTTAGGGGTCTTCATGGTCTTTGGGTTGTAAAGGATCTTCGGCATCTAAAAGTTCTTAGAGTATTTAAGGGTACTGTGGGTTCTTAAAGTGTCTTGGAGTTTGAAGCATCTTAGGGGTCTGAGAAGTCAAAGCGGTCTTTGGGTCTTAGGGTACTCAAGGGTATTGGGGTCTTAAAGGTTATTAAGGGTCGTGGGGGTCAAAAGGGTCTTAGGATTATTACGGGGTCTTAGGGGTCTAAAGGGTCTTAAGGGTTTGGCAGGTCTTAGGTTTATAAAGGGTTAAAGGGGTCTTAGGTGTTTAAAAGTGTCTGGTGGTCTTAATGAGTATTAGGATTGTAAAGGGTCCACAGTAATTAACACACATACCCATGTTCTGTGTGGACAAACAGACAAACAAACAAAAACAAGAAAGATGGCATACATAACACAATACTTGCAAA